>NC_059411.1:8899976-9519976 GCF_905220565.1 Melitaea cinxia
TTTTTTAAATAAATATACGTCCCATTATAAACTGTTGGGTTAGCATTAAGGGGACATTATACTGCCTCAGACACATGTTATTTTGTAGCAGCAAGACATATAAAACCCTATTTACAGTCAATTCCAGTGTCGAGTGCACTTGATTTCTACAATAACCATAATAGCTATCGACCGTAGAACCAGAACATTAAGTTTTTTTAACATACTATTACTGGTAGAGTTAATAATAAGCTACCGTATTGAGAGAACAGGCCTCGCAACTTTCAGGCCTCGGATACTTGACTATACCGTCATGTTAATCCGTCCTACATCTTGTACAGCTACAAAGATGTACGTTATACTTTTTGTTTTTTAAGGTTCTATGTTCTGAAGGAAAATTTGTTACCTGATAAAATTTGTCTTTACTTTAAGGACGCTATCACATTTTTCCACAAATATCAGTGTTTTTCACGTACCATTTTAATTAATTAGGAGTCACCCTGAGAGGATATTTTGGTTTCAAATGAAAGATAATATATTCATCTCCGAGTGAGACCATAAAAATTCTATAGCCCCATACAAACTTTTCACACAAATACAGTTTAACCATCACAGAAATCGCAAAAAATTAAAAAAAGACGGGTCTGAATAGGAACCATTATATCTAAATACACTGCACTAAGAAAAATATCTACACTAAGAAATTGTTGCTTATTTAGTCCTCTATGCGTAGCGCTAAATATTTTATATAAAAATAAATAATATTTCCATTTATGAGAAAAATAAGAAACGCTCTCAAATTTCTTCATACATTTTTTACAAGTGAACCATCGTCGTTCGTCATTCCGCGCCGAAACGCGCTCATGGAAGCACGGCTGTATCGCTTCAGCGCAAGTAATAATTACGTAAAAAAATGAGTTCCTTGTGTGTACTGTGCTTGGACGAAATTGATACTTCACAATCGATTGTCTTTGCTATGCATCTGGTTTATATATAATAATCAATAATAATAAGTAATCTTCGCAATTTGTCTTCTTTTCAACCGACTTCAAAAAAAGGAGGAGGTTACTCAATTCGACCGTATATATATATATATATATATATTTTTAATGTATGTTCGGAGATAACTTTTTCGTTTATGAACCGATTTTGATAATTATTTTTTTGTTGGAAAGGAGATATCCCTAGTTTGGTACTATGATAAGGAAACTAGGATCTGATGATGGGATCCTAGAGAAATCGAGGAAAACTTTCAAAAATCGTACGGGTGACTAGTAAATTTAATCATGTTTTCATTAATTAAAGCACTACTATTTAATAAAGGTCTGGAGTCGATCTGATGATGGAGAAGAAAGATAGTCGAGGGAACTCTTCAACAATTTATAGCAATTACCTGGTGTTTGAACTTAATTCGTTTCTATCGATGAGAACTTTGCACCTATATGAGTTACAAGTGCCATTACAGTCTGATGATGGAGACGAAAGATAATAAAGGGAACTTTTCAACGATTTATAGCAATTACCTGCTGTGTGGTCATCTGTGTCGCAGGACCAGGTTTGATGATGGAGCCCATAAACACTCGAGGGAATTTCTCAATAATTTACAGCAGCTACCTTTTGCTGTTTGACGACCGCTTTGATATAATGGTGCATGTGCCGTGTCGGCGGCGCCTAAACACCGACGGTCGCGGGTTCAATTCCCGCTCGGAGTAGATATTTATGTTTATACTAATATTTATTTTTGGTCTAGTTGTTAATCCTTGTGGCTCTCCCAACCAACCTAGCCTCAGAGAACACGCTAGGCTCTCAGTCCCGGTTGTTATTACGTACACCTGATAGCGAACTTTACTCATAGTATGTCGACGCGTTAGCGCAGCGGTCACAGCACTGGCTGATGCGCTGGCGTTAGTGGGTTCAATCTCCGCGCAGGACAGACATTTGTATTGGCCATATAAGATGTTTGTCATGATCTGGGTGTTTGTGCTTGTGTATTGTAATATTTTATAATATTGAAGTCGGTGCCAAGTAAATACTACAACAACCTGACTACAATAACAAACACAAACAACACACACAAAAAACAAGTACAAAAAATATTATTAAATATATCAAAACAATAACAGAATAATAACAGTATTCAAACTGATTTATAGTCAATGAAACAAATTATGAAAGAAAACTGAATACAACTTACGAGTAGATACTAGAGTAGTTATTTTTTTACTTGGCACCGACTTCAAAATTATAAAATATTTATTAAATCATTTCTGATTAACTAAATCAAAATACGAATTACTTTGTACTAAGTAAATTTATTTTTCACTTTTTAGTTTCCTGTTTGAAGTCTTTTTTTTTTTGTTAAAAATTATTTTATTTTAAATTTACATTCATCATCATCATCATTGTTCCGTTTGCAGAGTTATATAATAAATAAATTTCTAAAATAAAAGTAGCCTAAGTTACTCCTTATTGCATAAGGTATATCCCAGTGAAACTACCGTCAAAATCGGTCCACCCGTTTCAGAGATTAGCCGGAAGACACAGACAGACAGACAGACAAAAATTGGAAAAATGTTATTTTGGTATATGGACCGTGTATACATCCGTATGCATTTAGTAAAAAGCAGTATTTTAATATAACAAAAGGACACTCCAATTTTATATATTTGTATAGATTGTTTACGTAAAATATGTTATGTTTATATTATTATAATGTTAAAACTATAATTATATAACTTAAAATTGTATGTGATTTTGAATTATAAAAATAGGCGTATTATTATCTATTATATTTTATTGTATAGTACGACGAACGAGTAGTAGATACCCTGACGCCTTAAGATATCGTCATAAACAGAGTAAGGGAGAGGTTCCGTGAATAGTAGGTAACAGTAACTTAGTAACAGTTACCAAGTTCGACTTTAAACTTACAACTAAATTTACTAATCAATACCAGTAAAATTAAAAATTAATACTTTCAAGTACCAAGATTAGTTACGTCGGTACAAAATCGAGCAGAAAGCGGTATCAATGTGTGCGTACGTGTAATGTTATTGTGTTGCGATTTAAATACCTAAACTTGAGCGAGTTAAAAATGTGATAGCGTCCTTAAATGCCACACTCAAATGTAGTGAAATATTAAAATGTACGCCACATAAACACAATTTGAAAAAAAATAACAAGTGTGCTATAGACCACACGACTGAAGTTAATCTTCTTTAGCAATAGGCCTGCACAGTAGGCTTTCACTGTGTCTTAGGTATACGAAACGTAACTGTCTATGAGAGAAAGAGAGAAAGAAAATGTGTGCTCGCACCTCTCTCTCTTGTTCTGTTCGCCTCACTTGATCACACTTTTCGCAACGCTCTCTTCACGCATTCACCAACTCACTCCCCAAGTCAAGCGTGCGTCAAGAAGTTTTACTTCAAAAAAAGGGTGTGTGTGTGTGTGTTTGTGTGTGTACAATTCACACGGCAGATGTGAACTTCTGAAAAGTAGCCTACAAGAGTTTTTTTTTCACAGAGAATATAAAATACTGTTTAATGTATTCTCTCCTACACATTTGTGTTTGTTTCTTTATCGTGACGTATTTCCGTTTCATCGAGTTTCACAATTATTCTATAGAAGATTCACTTAAAAAAAATATGTGCCCTTTATTTCTATACCACGGTCTTAGATAAGCTGCGTTAGAAATTGTGAAAGATCTCATCATCATCATCATCATCATTTCAGCATATTGCATTCCACTGCTGGACATAGCTCTCCACAAGTTCGCGCCAAAAATGACGTGAACTCATGTGTGTTGCCCATAGTCACCACGCTGGGCAGTCAGGCTGGTGACCGCAGGGCTGGCTTTTTCGCACCAAAGACGCTGCTGCCCGTCTTCGGCCTGTGTATTTCAAAGCCAGCAGTTGGATAGTTATCCCGCCATCCGTTGGGGGACTGTGTTATCCCTTAGTCACCTCTTACGACACCCACGAGAAGAGATGGGGTGGCTATATTCTTTAATGCCCTAGCCACACAGCCAAGTGAAAGATCTAACGACCTCAAATAACCTGCATTAGTAATAGAAGGTTGTTTTTCGACTAAATAATCAATATCATGAATCAATGAAGTAAAACAAAATCAAAATCAAAAACAGCTTTATTCAAACAGGCCTCAAAAGCACTTTCGAATCGTCATTTTACAAATTAAAACTTTATAAATAAATTATTATTTTTGTACCACCGATTCGGAATGTAGATTCTGCAGAGAAGAATCGGCAAGAAACTCCGTAGTTTCTTACCCTAAAACAACCATAAAAATGCTGGTAAGCATCAATTAATTTTATATAGACATTATTTTTACATGTATTGTAACTATAAGTAGCATAGCAATAAATATCTGTTTGCTTGAAATGTATAATATTGAAATGAAAATTTTCTTATCGTAAAGGTTTCGAAAGAGCTTTTGTATTCATGCTATACGAGCAGGCGGTCTAAAGCACCGCACCGGATACACGGGTGCAACGAAGCGTGATCGACTGTCGTTTGTTTTTGACACCGCACCTCGGCGATCACTGTCACCCTGTGGCTACTTCGACTTATTATTCATTGCTTACTTTACCAGTCTAGGTAGGTTTGCTTAGGTAGTAAAAATCATTTACTTTTTATTTTTGGAACGTAGTTCCTTACGGCAGGCTTGACATTTGGCTGGCCGACCGAACTGAAAAAAATGTGATACTAAAACCGTAAGAAAAATATATAACGGAAGTGACGTAATATCAGTCACACGACTGTATAATAAAACGTTTGTAAAACTAAAATATTACTAGTAAACTTTTTTTTTTAATTATTTATGTAATTTTATACTGTCGACAAAAATAAATAAAGAAACATGTCATATTTCACTTGACAGTTTGAATTATTATTATTATTATTATTTTGTTTGATTTATTTTATTTTAAGGTATTTGTTATTTTCTAAAATACTCAATTTCCTAAATATTTTTATGTACTTAATTAAAAACCAATCAACAAATTAAAAAAAATCAAGAGCTAGAAAATATTATATATTATTATATATAAAATTCAACATTTTTCTTTCAAATTGTGTTATATTTTATAGACAAGACAATAACAATATTGTCTGTGTGGTTACGGCAGCAAAGAGCCTCTCTTCCTGTGGGTGTCGTAAGAGGCAACTAAGGGATAACACACTTCCACTACCACCTTGGAACTTAAAAAGCCGACCGATGGCGGGATAACCATCCAACTGCTGGCTTTGAAATACACAGGCCGAAGACGGGCAGCAGTGTCTTCGGTGCGACAAAGCCAGCCCTGCGGTCACCAACCCGCCTGCCCAGCATGGTGACTATGGGCAAACCACACGAGTTCACGCCATTTTCGGCGCGAACTTGTGGAGGCCTATGTCCTGTAGTGGACTGCGATAGGCTGACGTGTGTGTGTATGTGTATTTTTTGTGTGTTACCTCAAAACTTCTTACTGGCTGTGCCGATTTAGATAATTCTTTCTTTATTCCAAAGCTGCTAAATTTGAGCGCGAGCAAACGAGTTACCGTGAGAGACTTTTCAAGTTATATAATGTTATATAATAACGCATATTTAATTGCTTGTTTTTACTTGTCGATATAAATTGAAGTCCGTTTTTTCCGTTTGCGAGCAAATATAGTTATAATATCATGTAATAGATTAAGGTAAATAACACTATAAACTAGGATTCTATAAAAATGTTTCTTCATTGACTTTGAAATCATACGTGGGAGAGTCTAACATAAGATTAAAACATAGGTATATTATTCTTATTCTTAACAGACAATTTTTTTTTTTTTTTTTTTTAGGAAATGATCACTTGTCATATTAAAAAATATTCTATTTTGAAATAATTCATTTGCTTTTTACCTAAGCTCGACGTATACTTGCATTTCAGTTACTTATACGGAATATAAAGTAGACACAGAGCAGTAGGTTTACCTTTCCAACGCCGCCGCTCGATCAACTAAAGGTAATCTAACGATAAGTATCAAATTTCCAGGCGATTATCAATTGTGTTAATGCGTGAAAGAACAACCAACAAATAAACTGATATTGGTATTAATTACTATATTACTAAAGAATGAGTAATTTACGCGGAATAAAAATGTTTTTATTGAGGAAAATGTGTAGATTCACACCACATTGGTATGTTCATCTAAAGTTATTTATTGTTTCTAAATTTCGATAATCCAATCTGGATTTTCATTATTAAACCAAAGATTGGTGCTTTGATATGATTTGCACTTTGGATTTAATGATTTGATTCGTACTTTGATAAGAATTTTTAGAGAAAATAATGCTGTTCATAATTATGTATATTTAACGTAAAGTATGTACACCTGAATATTTTTGAAAATCATCATGCAACCTCCTTTTTTAGTATAATTATAATTTATTACTTAATCTTCAACGTCTTATAATACGTATAAAAATTATTAATAACTATCTAAGCACGTGACTGTATTGTTAACTCATTTTTATATAAATAAAATTATTACAGTTAATAAAAAATGGACTAATCAATCACCAGCACTCGAAAAAGACAAGAGAAAAAAGAAAAAGAAAAAACGAGTTCCTATTTCAAAAGCGTCCGCTTTTTATTTATTTTTAAACTTGCCCGTGACACTGACGCTAAGCTGCACTAATGAGTTTCGACATTAGCCTACTACGATAGAAAGGTGGCGAGACTTTTTAAGAATGGGCAACTATTTGGTATCATTTCATTGTTGTACTTAATTTTTTTTTATATATACTCAGGTCGGAAACAAACGTACGGCTCATCTGATGGTAAGCGATTACCGTAGTTTATAGACGTCTACAACACCAGAAGCATCGCAAGCGCGTTGCCGACCCTATTCCTAATTCCTCCCAGGACTCAGGAGCTCTGATTACCTTATTCACCAACACAACACTGCTTGAAAACAGTATTTATTATGTGATCTTCTGTAAGGTCTTGGTACCCTAGTCGAGCTGATCTATATTTTAGCAGGAAATTTTCTGCTGTACCCTACCTCAGTTATCATATACTTTATAAGTCATTTGGAGTTTATTTTTTAATCTATCGAATAAAAAAAAATATTAGATTTTTTTCCCAAGTTGTTAATATTTTTAAAAGTTAAATTTTACACAGTTTACATTTACGATACGTTCAAGATAGAACGAAAAAAGTTTGTGCATATATCTATATTATACTTTATATGCATATTTACAGACATATTTAGTTTTTCGTATTTTATTTAGATGACTATCCAAAACTCGAAAACCAAACTCAAAATTAATCAAAATGATTTAAAGAAGAAAATCATTTGGAATCATTGGATATTAGAATTATTCATAAACGCTTCACACTCATATCATTTGGAAGTTTACAAAAATATACTTTTTCATAATAAATGATATTAATAGCTTATCCTTAAATAATTTCGAGAGTAATTTAATAACCGCAGACTAAGAAGTGCGTTGACAGTTATGACTTAGTCAGGTCGGTGTCGCCATTAAGAATAACTTGACGTGATTTACGCCTCTGAACGTTTTAATTTTTTTATTCAGAATGATTTTTGAATAATTACTTATAGTCCTTATACTGAAAAACCTGTGGATATTAACGAGTGTTTAATTAAAATGTACCGAATTGACTCTATTTCATCAGCTCATCATCATCATTGACTCTGTTTATAGTATCATTATGAAAATATTTTTAACGTCCAGGAAAATTATAATCTTCTGGAATGTATTGTAGGTATCGTGATATAAAATACATATTAGCGTCAAAAAGTTTGCTGCAAAGCGATGTAGGTATTGATTGACTTAAATATTTTTACTATTATTCATAATTAACTTTCATAATACCAGTGTTACTGGAAGCTGGTCGCTAGGTATATGTATGTTAGAAATTAGTTCAACCAAGCGTATCTCATTAAGGGCTGCCGTACGATATCCGGTAACTAATTAAAGGGATAACTGCTAGTAACGTCCGCCTCGCAGGATATGACAAATTTGTTGTGATTTTTCTTTATATTATGACGCTATTTCTTAATAACGTCCTTACTATATATAAATATCAGAGAAACGTTTTTGATAGAATAGATAGAATATGCTTTATTGCACACCACTTAGAAAAGATTTAACTAAAACACTTATTTACATATAGAGATAGTAATGTACAAATGAGGCGGTCTTATCGCTTAGTAGCGATCTCTTCCAGACAACCTTTAGAAATAGGAAAATATGTATTGAAAAGGAAGGTGCAGCAGCGTAATTATCTGTATAATTTGTAAATAAAACTTACATATATAAACTACATAATATAAACAAAAAAATAATTTACATACATACATAAACATATACAAACATACATACATACATATATACATACATACATACATACATACATACATACATAACATGTCGTCAAAAGTTAAAAAGTTAATAAGAAATAGAAGATAAAATATGTACCTAAACAAGATGCAAATTGGAAAAAAACTAAATTAATTATTCATAGTGAGATAGTGCGCTTTACCCACATTTTTTAAGGCGATAAGTGATTGAGTTTTTTATATAATATTGACAATTTATACTTTTATCGAACAATTATTAATTAGTATGAACTAAAAAATCTACGAATTTTTTCTTATGTCGGTATTCGTTTTTGTGATCTCCTAAAAAGGGTGTTGGTCTTTAGATTAAGATCCGTCGAATAATTTTTTTAACCTAAGCTAAAGATAGATAATCTTCAAAATTTGACCGTTTGTCGGTATAATTTTATTACAAAATTAATTCGGCAAGTCTTAATCCAACGACTAGCCAGTGTGATAATACTTGTGTTGAAAAATCTTGCAACAAGATTAAGGTTTTTATTTATAGGCAAAGTGCTGATCTACGTCATAAAAAGGAAACGCCTAAAAATAATTATTTAGGCACAGTTTATGATAGCACAAAAAATGTCATCAAACTCGCGCCTGTCATGTTTCATTTGAAGTCGTATCAATTTATTTAGAATAAGCGATTCATACTTTCGAATACTTGATTTAAGTATTGAATCACGTAGTTAACGGTACCCCTAAATAGGGAGCGTTTGAAACGATAAAACTAATCTAACTACATACAGTTCGCTCAATAATAGCGATGTTTGTAAATACAAAGAAACATTTTTCCTCGAACTTGCTTTAAAACAGTTTTTACTCAATCGATGATCCAATTACGTAAAACTGTTCCTATATTATGAATGCGAAAGTTTAAATATTCCTATACCTATACTACATATTGCTCTTTTCAATAAAATAACTAATCCAGCAAAGAAAGTCAATCGACTTGAAAGTATGTCGATAGCTGGAGATTACAAATATAGTTTCTATTTTCACGTATAGATTTTAATACCGTGATTTTTATTCAGAAACCCGATATTTCGGCGACGACGCTACAGGCGACATAGTTGCTGGAATAAAGAGCTCTTAATGACTGTGAACGCTTAAACACTTATATAGTTACTCCATTGGGTCCTGTTCCACCCCAATTAATAAATTACAAATGCAAAGTCCCGAATAGAAATATCAAAAATAAATTGAAGTTTGATAGTGAAAGACAAATATACATCGTACGGCGTAGGTACCTATGCTTTTATTTGTTAGATAACGTCATACGTCAGATAGCTTAACGGCAACCGGCGAAGACACAACACAAACACAAATAAAATAGTAAGTTATATACGTCAGTTTAAATCCAGTTCTAATTTATTATAATTATAGGATTAACAAAGTCAATATATTATCGAGGCGCATTTAAAAAGTAGTGACATGTGATATAGTGTGACAAGTTCGTGCACACTTCGCTACCGAAACGATGGTGCGCGACAAATAGTCATTAACCTTGCTCATATATTACACACTTCCTTTCTAATTAAAAAAAAATACGTTTGAGTTAACTGAACATCGTATTTTCCCGCTAATCCTACTTCCTACTTATGTATGGATGATAGATGGATAGATGTGGTGATGAACTTGTCATGTGGATAGATGAAGATTAAGAATGACACATACATTACTAACAATAAGTACATAAAAAACATATAAAAGTTATCAAGGATTCCAGGATAACGTGGGTTAACTATATAGTTGTTGTATAAAACTTTTTCTGTTTCAAACATGTTTTCAAAACGTAAAAATTACAAAAAAAAATTTAAAAGTTCTTATTCTTTGTCAATTATCCTTTTACTGTTTATGAATAAAAATATAGATACAGTCATAGTCTATATTTTGAATATCAACACCTGAGTTAAATATGTACAAACTTACCTATGTTATCTAATTTAGTTACAGATAATGTGACACACAAAATATTTTTATAACGGCATACTTATTTATATTATTTACCTTATTAATAACTTTTTCATTTTGAATAAATTAACATTTGTATGGTTTGTTTATAAGAATGTATATTTAAAAACATATTAAGACCAAAGATCACATAAGAACAATAAATAAATTATTCAACAAAGCCGAAATTTAAAAAAAATACAAAGACGTCCCTCAACATACAGACTATTAAGATTATTTAAATGTAGAATGACAAAAAATAAGAAATAGTTTATCAGTCGTCGGCCTAGGTGTAAAAGAATTAGGAGCGTGCCCCCCATATCGGTAATCACGTGCCAACTGGGGTGGGCGCCCCTCACTCTCGACCGTGTAAAAATAACCCCTGTTTACCGGTTAATCATCGCGCACGCATCGATGAATGGGGAAGAATAATTGACTACAATACAAAAAAAAAATCAAAATACCTTCATGTTCTTGTTTGACCATTTTTATTATTGTTAATTTACATATATACATTTATATTGTTACTAGCGACCCGCCCCGGCTTCGCACGGATGCAATGCTGATACTAAATATACTACAGAATGTCTTTATTTATAGTATGAAGCTAGCTTATAGCGTGGTTATTAACATAATAACAACATTCAAATATACTTCGTTAGATTACACGTTGTTACAGAATGCGTTGAAGAAATAAAGGTTCACTGCTCGTTCCCCGTAGGTGATAGCTTGATAATTTGTAGCCTATATGTTGACCCGACTTCTTCATAATATTCGTGCCAAATTTGAATTAAAAATTGAAGTTTATCCCGGACATACATACAGACAAACAGACAAAAATTCTAAAAACTATATATTTGGCTTCGGTATCAATTGTAGATCACACCCCAAGTATTCTTTTGAAAAAAATATTCAATGTACAGTTTTGAGTTTCCTACCATTTTATTACATGTATAGATGATATTTTATGCCTTTTTAGTGCTATTACGATATAACATTGACACAAATTAAACAGTAAAAGTGTTAACTCAATTGTTTTTCTATCCAAATATTTGACGTAAAATGACTAATTCCTTATGCTTGGCATGTGTCATGAATTATTTACATAATTATTTAGGTACGACAACGACAACTCTTTCTACAGTTTCACAGCAGGAAATTTTCTTTTAAAAAAATGAAGCAGCCCGACTGGGGTAGTATCTCGACCTTACAGAAGATCATAGCTAAATAATACTGCTTTCTAGCAGTGTTGTGTTCCTATTGGTGAGTAAGGTGACCAGAGCTCCTGGGGGTAATTGGGTGTAGGGTCGGCAAGGCGCTTGCGATGATTCTAGTGTTGCAGACTTCTATAACCAACAGGTGAGCCGTACGCTTGTTTGCCGACTTAGTTATATAAAAAAAGCCTATAATCTGCGCCCGCGACTTCGTCCGCGCGAAATTTAAAAAAAAAAGTTGTTCAGTTCGCAGAATTACAAAATAAATAAATTTCTAAAATTAAAGTAGCCTAAGTTACTCCTTATTACATCAGATATCTGCCAGTGAAAGTCCCTATTTAATATTAAGACAGACACTCCAATTTTATTTATTTGTATAGGTATTTGTCGCTCACCTAGGATAATAATGGTATGAGGCTCCGACTTTCACTTGTTTGTGAAATATAGATACTAAGATTAGTGTCAAAATTATTGTTTGCCTCAAGTTTACTAAAATAGATCATAATTAATCATACTATACATACCGCAGTAATCCAAAATATACATAAAAACAACGAATACAAAAGGGAAGTCAAATTTTTGTGATCACCTGGTATAACTTATTAGTTTTAGAATATTTCTATTCGCAACATGTAAAAACAAAAGTTGTAGTTTGTTGAAATGAATCAGTCCAGGGGAAAATTATACTTTTTGCTGAGAAAGTCTCAGATAGCCTATGACTAACTTATATTCTAGATAAACCGGTAAAACATTACCTAACTTTTGTAGCTACGTATTTGTTATTCTTTATTGATTCCAAAATTAACATGAATGAGTCACTTGACGCAAACTGACGAAATCTAATTTAGCTTCTTAAGCACGTATCTATGTAAATAATGTAATCGCCTGAATAACTAATCAACACTAATATACCTTATAAAATATTTTTGTATCGTATTTTTTTTTTTCTCTTTTATATTTAAAGAGGGTTTGTTCAAGTATTGAAGATGAAACCCTCATAGAACCATCGTATATTATGTATTATCTTTTGCATTTCCATTAAAACTCTCATTACAAATTTGGCGATTAATAATGCCTCGCTGTTTTAAATATACAAATATTCAATTCTTATCGTTACATAATCAATTTATGATATAATGGAATAATGGTTTATTCGTTCTAATTTCTTTAAATATAGTTAAAATTATCCTTTACTATGGTTTGGTTAACAATAATAAGAAAGGATTTTTAAAATTAGTACAAAATATAATATAAATAGCAACGAACTATTTCATAATTCGTCATATTTGCAACATGAAATGTATATTATTACCTATTCATTATGACTAGTGCTTGCCAAGTGGTCGGATTTTGACCATAATTAAAAATTTAAATAAAAAAATAAATACATAAAACAATTTTTTTTTTTTTTTTTAATTTTCAATTTCACCAGACTAACGATAAACAAAAGAGTATATATTCGTATTTGTGTGTCAAATACATCGTAGTGTGTGTAATGTTTTTTTTTATTGATATAACGTAGTTTTTAAAATAATTAAAAAAAAATATTAGCTTTCTGGACTCTTCTTCTCTTCTCCTTCCTTCCTCCTACTTCTCCATATTGTAAATGGTCGAAATTTCATACTCCTCTGTCCGCGCAATTTTCCTTAAATGTGGTACTAAGTTTTTGCATCACGTATTAATCATATATGTAGTTAGATGTATACAGTGAATGTGTGACAAAAAATACACTTATTACTATCGTAAAATATATGTAAAAAAAAATATTTTTTAAGCTTTAGCTTTATTGAGGTGAAACTTTTAGATTCATTTTTGCGAATAAAAATATCTCCGAAGTAGAGGAGGAATTTGATGGTGATAAAGAATAAATACATCAAAAACTTTTATCTGTTGGATATCCACAACTGGTGGTACAGGCCCTAAATATTGATATTACTGAATTTACTGATTATGGCAAAAGATTAAATAAAAATATTATGTATTGTATACTTTAAAATATCTGCCTTTCTGTTTGCTTAAAGAACTGTCACAGGTATTGTGTAATAACGCTTAAATAACTAAAGTTTATCTTAAAAAGCAAATACCGTGTGAATAACAAAACATACCTAGCCTTCTTAGTTGTATATTTAGTATTTATTTCATTGAAATCGGTTTTGTCAATCAAAAGTTATCGTAATTTGAATTCATGCTTACATTTAGCCTAAACTGCAGAAGTAAAACTACGATAGACAGCTAGTGTGTCAATTGCGAAACGTTGATTGACTGGTCCGAGGGGACACTGATTCGATTTTGACGTCTTGATTGGGTATTATTGATACATTCCTCGATTGATGTTATTGGTTGCTGTCAATAGGTAGGGCAAAGGGATAGTGTTTCCTATGCTCACTATAATATGTCAGTGAATTAATACAGCATGAACCTTTATTATTTGAATGATATAACAAACAATCTAACCAAGAGTACTTCATACCGCCATATTTTTTGTGTATATGTCGTTTTTTTTTTTTTTTTTTTTTTTTTTTTTTTAATTTCTCAGATACAGACCTCAATACAACGGTAAAACAAAAAAATATTTATACAATTGATTTTCGAGGGTTTCCATCGGTTAAAAATAAAACAACTATCAATTTTGATTCTAATATTATTAATGCCTTTAAAATTCAAAAAGTTAATGTCACGTAAATGTTTCTATAACCATATTTTATATGTATTTAAAATGTTGAATAGAAGATAAAATTATTCTACGCTTACGGATAAAGCGGCTTTTTGTTCACATCGATTGTTTGCGATTTTTTAAAACACGGCATGTTCCGAACGTTAACGGAAGCGATTCTCGCATCGTGAATAGTATATTGACTTGATGATGAAGTCGATGAGATTCAAGTAGGCACACGTCTTTAAAAAATGAGTTCCTGCCCAGATATCAGTTGTATTGTTTGTAAAACGCTTGGAAATCGGTTGCGAATCGTTGTCACGAGCTGTGGCATTACGCTTGTTTCTGAACACAAATTGGTAGTATACACTATAATTCAAACAGATTTTTCAAAGTACGTTTGACTTATTTACAAAAAAAAAAAACAACATTTATTTTTACGCTGTCTTCGGCTACATTGTATCGTTTTATTGTCTCTTTATCCTCTATACGAGGGCGAGGTGAAAAGTTTCCGGCCTGATAAATAAAAACAACTTTTTTCGGTTTTTTTTTTCGCTTTATATTTTAAAATAATCTCTATCAAGATTAATAAATTTTTCATAACAGTGCTCTAATGCAGTGATACCACTTTTAAAGTCTGATTTATCAAGTCCCTCAAAATACTCATATGCAGCACCGATGACTTCCTCGTTGCTCTCAAATTTTTTACCTCCAAGCCACTTTATAAGGTTAGGAAACAGATACTAGTCGCTGGGGGCTAAATCTGGCGAATATGGTGGTTGGGAGAACAATGCGAGCTTCAATTCGTTGATTTTAGCCATCGCAAAGACTGACGAATGGGCAGGTGCGTTGTCATGGTGAAACAAGATTTTTTTTCGCCAAGTTTGGTCGTTTATTTTTCACTGCGTCCTTTAAACGTTGCAATAAATGTGCGTAGTATTGACCATTGATAGTTTTTCCCTCCTCTAGATAATCAATGAAGGAAATTCCTTTTGTATCCCAAAAAATAGTTGCCATAACCTTATTCGCTGATGAAACTGTCTTTGCCTTCTTTCAGGTTGGTTTACCTGGTCCAATCCATCGTTTTGACTGTTGTTTATTTTCAGAAGTGTAGTGGTGAATCCAAGTTATAAATTGACGTAAAAATTTGCTGGGGTTGCGCTTGTACAGCGCCAAATTTTTGATTGAAACAGTTTTTCGGGTCAACTTTTGATCGACCGCTAGCCAACGCGGCAGCCACCTAACACAGAGCTTCCCCATGCTCAAATGTTCATGTAAAATATTGCATACACGTTCAATTGATATCCTAGTATCATCAGCTATCTCACTTACTTTAATATGCGGTTCTCCATTACCATTTTATGAATTTTTTCAATAATTTCGAGAATCGTGACCTCAAAGGGGCGTCTTGAATGTGGTTCGTCAGAAGTACTCGTTTGACCTTTCTTAAATTCAGAAACCTACTGTTTCACTATTGAATATGACGGTGAAGAGCCTTTCAGTGTGGAATCCAGCGCTTCTTTAATTTGAAATGGTGTTAGGCCTTTTAAATAGAAGTATTTGATGACCTTCCGCTTCTCTGATTTTACCATTTTCACGTAAGCAATCGAGGTGTCTTGTTCAAGCGCCTCTCAAATGTATACTATCAGAGCCATCGACCCGAAAATTTACATAAATGCTAGTGAGATATAGTACTATAGAATACAAACCAAAAATTAGACCTGCTAGCGCGATCTCTAGGTCAGGCCGGAAACTTTTCACCCCGCCCTGGTAGATATTTTTTGTTTGACATGTCCTTAAATTCATATAGAAATGGGACAATATTTTTTTTTTTTTTTAGTTAACTTGAGCAGAAGTTTAGGTTACATAAAACTTATCTTGAATCCATTATCATATGCATCTTGTATTGAACAAAGGAAGGATAAAAGGCGCAAAAAAATAGGTGAATAATAGTGCGACATGTTACATTATTAGTAAAAGCTTCCATAATCAGATTTAACTTTATCCCGAAATATTTATATTACTGCATCTTATACGGTAACAAGTAACAAGATATAGCTTGAACATCTACTAATATGCATTATTTTTTGTATATCAGTGCGATGAAGGCGGTGGCGCGCCCGACGGCATCAAGACCGAACCTCCCGAGCCGGAGGAACCTCGCGCCATGCAAAAAGTACCCTCGCTGTCTGACCTCACAGACCCTGAAGCGTCTCTGGGTGAGTACTTATTATATAAAAAACGAGTGTGCTTTAGACCAAAGTAAAACTTCTTTAGATCCATCTAACTTATATCTCCCTCTCAACTTCCGTTCGCTTCGCCCGATCAAACTTTTCGTAACGCTCTCGTCACGCATTTATCACCTTACTCTCCAAGTAAAGCGTGCGTAAAGAAGTTTTACTTCAACAAGGTTAAGACTAACTTTATGGGTGTAAGTGAAAGGGTTAGTAAACAAAATGTTACAATAAAATAATTGTTAGTATCATGATTAATGAGATCTTTCTTTAAAGTTCTACTAAATTAAAATATAAGATTAAATTTATAGACTTTAATGAAAGCGTAATAAAACAAAACGTTAAATTAATTATAAGTTTCAGCTATTAGACAGATCTTTCTTTAAAATTCTACAAAATGAAAAAACAAATCTTAAAAATGTACATTTTTAAAGCAACTAAAATGTTTATCTGAGTAGTAAAATGTCCATCAAATAACTCTTTCTCGTCAAAGTCGTATTCATACAGCACGTGGCAAATTCGCTTAAGATTATTCGCAATTTCCTTATTCCGAAGGTTGAGTGTGACATCTCCAATCATAGTATTACACCTCGTAAATCTTCCTCGTAAGCCGTTTAGGGGGGAAGGATACATCCTTCTTCGTTTTCAGTGATCCGGTTTGGAGTTATGATTAGTGACGAGACGCAGTTTGAGACAATGTATTTGTAATGTAGTATAATTATTATATAAACCATGCATTTCTATAATATTTAACTAACTTAATATACAAATGTTATTCCATGACAACGTATTTTCTACAGAAATAAAAAACTTATTTCTTTCGTTTTAAATAAAAGCCTATCTGCTCAATTTCTCTAGCAGAGTAAGAAACCTGTGACGGCGAATTAGGTGTAAATTTAATTTAATAGCACTATTATATTTAATTTGTTTAATATTAAGTCTATACACATACAAAAAATCGAAGTGTCTGTCTGTTATTTAAAAATCGCTGGGTTTATTCAAGTTCATGTAGTTATTTGCACGAAAGTAGGAGAAACAAACGATTTAAAAAAAATATCTATGTCTTTCTATTTGTCCGGTCTAATCTCCGGATCGGCTAAACCAATTTTTATGGACTTTCACTGGAGGATAGAAAAGAGAGCGAGTACCTACCGCCCAGATAGATCTGTAATAAAAAAAAACATTTTTTTATTAAATACGCAATTTTTGGGAGCAAAAACATCCAAAATCCCTAAATAAGATAAAGAAGCTCATGACAATATATACCTACTTTTTCTCTCCTAATTCCCACGGGATCAGGATCACGCTGAATGATGAATCAAAATGTTTATTAATTAATTAGTACTGAAAAAAAACGAATAAGAAAAATAAGAGAACTAAAAAATTAACATATTTCTACAGTTTATTTATAGGAACTGAATGTATAAATATAATATCTATAGAACTCACATCTTATAAAGGAAGAAGCTCTACAACTGTATCGAGTTATTATTTTTATTTTCGTGAAGGAAGTAAGACATATGGTGTCTAAACATTTTATGCATAATCAGACACGATTCAAGAAGATAATTTTACCGCTTAGGACTTCCGATACTAACATTTTTTGTTTATTTGTGTGAATCAAAATATTAAGAATTTTTTTTTAGTTCTTCATATATACTCCATTGATAACAACTTTTAAAGAAAAAAAGAAAGTCACTGCGTAGTGAGAACGAAAGTAACCGACATAGCCCACAGAATTAACAAATTGAAGTGGCAGTGGGCTGGTCATCTGTGACGCAGAACCGATAGCCGTTGGAGCAAACGGTAGGCTGGATGAGTATTGCGGAAAACCGGGATGTCTGGCGCGAATTTGGAGAGGCCTATATGTCCAGCAGTGGACTGCAATAAGCTGAACTGACTGACTGCGTAGTGAACATATCTACTGAAGAGTAGGATAATTTAATTTTTAAAACATTCTGAGATGAAAATAAAATAATAATGTATAATTTGAGTTTAATATCTTTCAAATTTCAATAGTGCCAAAATAGTACAGATAATTTCGCTAATTTCAGAAGAAATTTTTCAAACACCAATGATAATTAAATGTTTCACTTAACTTTGTCACAAGCACATTAAAATTACCAATTATTATCTTATATATAAAATTCTCGTGTCACAATATTAGTTACCATACTCCTCCGAAATGGCTGGACCGATTTTTATGAAATTGTGTGTGCATATGTAGGTTTGAGAATCGGCCAACATCTATTTTTCATACCCCTAAGTTATAAGCGAGGGATTAAGGGGGTTAATAACATATATGGCAAAACAACGTTTGCGGGGTCAGCTAGTATATCCAGTTACATTTATGATTACGTAGTAACGTTTTCTATTAAAGGGGTTATGCTGAATGATTAGCAAATAGGTGAAGCCCGAATAGGATAATACGGAGCATCCTTGTTACACAGCAATTTTAGACGCAGTACCATAACCCAGTTTACGTGCAAACTTGAACTTCTATTTCTGTTTCCTTTGCATTTATGTGAAGGTTTCGAACTTCTACTAATTAAATCTAATTAAAGTTAGGTACTTTAACTTAGAAATATAATTTTATTGTCATTCCTTTATTATATAATCTATATTTAATACGTGAGGCAAAAACATTGTACCCCTTTTTACGAAAATTGCTCGGCCGGAGGAGTATGAAATTACTCACACTTAAAGTTTATATAGAGAAGGAGTGCTAAATGCTAATATATTTTTTATTATACATTTTTAAATATATTAAATAATCATAATATCTCAATAAAATAATCATAAACTCTTCAGACAAAAAGAAAAGTTCAATAGTACGTACTGTACTCAAACCTATTAATAATATAATAATTTAAGTTATCTTCTCTTTTCATACAATTTCTTTACTATATTAAGTGTATCACTCTTTGTTAGAATCTACAAGTAGTAGTTATGGGACAGTATACAGAGCCCAGACAGTAAATTTCACTTCATTCAAAATTGTAATTTATGAGTGTTATAATAAAAAATACAGCTTGCTTGATTATTTTAGGAAAAAATGAAAAATTACAAAATAAAAATTGTAAACATTAGAAGGTCAATAAACCGATCGAAACGTGGTAGGTTCGGATCAGGGTGGGCTTAGAATAGGGGCCTATTGTTTCACCACGTATTTAACGTGGGAACATATGGTGATGGACACATAATATATTGTATACATATACTCTTAGTGGAACGGTGGCGATCAAACAATTCGTTGACAAATCTTTTAACCATAAAAATCTTATTTCATTAGAACTATAAAAAAAGTTTTGCTTTGACATTTCTTTTAGAATAAGAGAGAAGGCCTATGCCCAGCAGTGGAAAGTTACATGCTAAATAAAATCAAAATTAATTAATTTTTGTACTTTAACATTAATATTATATAATCTCTGTCTCGTAGTTTACCTGTGTGACATCCAACCGCGCGTAAATGTCGGAATTAGAAAAGTATCTTATGTGTTATCGTTAATTTTCAGTTACCTACGTACGAACGTTCGAACATATGATCGATGTAAAAGTACAACATAGTAACAAACATCCAAACTTTCGCAATTACGATATTACTTGGATTATAAAATCTACTGTAAGATAAAATTTTGTGTTCCCAGCATTATAAAGTTATGCTCATCATCCTTAAACAAACAAAATTAACATAAAATTTCTTAGTAAAAAATGAGAAAGACATACCTCATGTTACCAGGCGAACATAAATTAAAAGAAATCAATCTTATCGTTATTATACAACATTGCGGAGGCGTGTCCAACTTCGCGATATATCATTTCATCATCATCATGATTATGATGATTATGATGATGTGTATATTTATTCATGACCTAATGTAACAACACTAAATAATATTTCTTACACTAGTATTTTATGTAGGTTGTTTTTTAGTCAGTAATTCTCAGAGATTTTTTGGCATAAAATAAATGTGCAAGGAACTATTATAATAATAGTAAGATGCCTATATTTAAATGTTTCTATTTATATATCTGTCTAATGATTTGAAAACACACCACTGCCAAAATGCTTTATTTGAAACTTAGCTAGAAAATCGTAACGCGACTGTATTTTTATGTGAGTTACCTCAGAACTTTTTACTGGGTGAACCGATCTTCGATGATTCTGTTTTTAATACAAAGGTGCTGCATGTCATGTGGTTCCACTTAAATTTAATCGAGATCTGACAAGTTCTTTTTGAGTTACCTTTAATAATGCGTATTTTTCTGACTATTTTTTCATCGATCTACGTTATATTATATCCTCATAACTTTTTACTGGATGTACCGATTATGAGAATTCTTATTTAGAATCGAAAGCTGGCGCTTGTTATGACAAGACAATGGTTCCATTTAAATTAGATCAAGATCTTTTGTTAATAGTCGTTAACTTATGGTTGTCCAATATGCGAGAACTACACTAAAATAAGATGTACACAAGTAAAAAAACTATCTCAATGTGTGTGTTTTCGTGTCTATGTCCTTGTTTATGTGTGGGTTAGTGGAGACATATATATATATATATATATATACTTATGTTAGTTTTACTCTATTATTTCAATCATTCTAAGCCAAGATACATGTATAAGTTCTAGACTCTACATGCAAAACTAAACTGCCTTTTATATTATGACGTGCTAACTTGTTGCTCGAGTATTCAGCATACAATATGACGAAACCTTCCAAATACGCTACATTTATACTGAGAATTAAAGATAAGATAACTTCGTTATTTAGATCTTGATGACCATGATCACATGATTATAATTACATATATTATAATATAAGTAGTATATATACAATCTGACTTATCAGGATCAATTTTTGATTACCTTGTATTTTGACCGATGGTAATTGTTATATAAAGCATTAGAATCCAAATTATTTTAATATGCATTATTGTACATTAATTTTATTTTATTTCATTTGTTTTATTATGTTTTCCTTAAGACTTAGAAGCAGATAACCAACTAATGTCAGTTAAATGTAAATGTCCTGAAGTTCTAGTAATTAGGTATGTGAAACAAAGTAGATTTAGTTTTCGTTTATTAAAATTATCTATAAATATTGTACATGTTAAATCATCATTTTAATTTAATGTTTTTATTATGAATTTGTAAAGTTTTGTATGAAGGAAGAAGTTTCTTAATATTTTTGTTAAATTATACTTAGTTTAAAACTACCTTAAGGTTTTGTTCTTAATGCTCAAATTTATAATAAATGAAATACATTATAAAAAAAATATCTTTAACATTTTTTCTTATGAGTATATTTCAACTGTACGAAGTCGAGATAGATACCTAAATAAATAATAATCATTATGAACTCTACCTGTAATGCTTTTTACGTAAAAAATATCCATTTATCTTCGTCCATACGATACCTCAGGATGTTGCGGTGTCCACATCCCCCTACTGTTGATCGCTATACAGGATGTTGCCAAAACTATGTGTGTATGTTTTCGTTACCGTACCTCCTGCATTACATTTCGCGTTAAATAGTTTTACTTCAAGTTTATAAACATGTACGCGTATTTATTAATATTTTTGTTTCTGTTAATGAATTAATATAAGACTTAGATTTTGTTCGGCTTACTATTATAATAAACTATATATTAAAATAGTTTTGGTGTTTATTAATAGTGTTGAAAAACATTCTTACAATACATTAATTCTTTATCGGTTTGAAGTACTTATTCACATTTACAAAGAATATCTAAAGTACGCGCTTCTCGTGTGTGTGTGTGCCGTTTCAAATTATGTTACTTTGAAGCGGGTCTCTATTGTAGACAACTGGCCAACAGCAACAACCTGTTTTTGATTTATTCATTTTAAAAATTTCAGACGCCAAAAACTATAGTCACTTTACGTAATACTTTAAGCTGTGACATAAAAAAATAAATGGATCTAGGCGTTAGACTAAAAGAATTCTCCAATCTGATTCTCTTTACTATTTTATTTTGCACACCTATAAACAAACAAATTGAATATTTTACTACACTACTTTATATTAACAGAGAACCGCGGAATACTTCGGTAAGAAACTTTAAATGGAAGCTTGTTCATTTCGAAAACGGGGCTTAGTTTATGTTTATTCAATTGACAGTGATGAGAGTAAAGGAATTTCTATACCCTTTAACTGAATACTAAATACTCAATAAAATGCGTTAAATTTACTGCTAAGTTTTTACGTGGATACTTCACTTCGTTCTCGATAATTTAAACGTTTATACTTATAATTGTTTACTATACTTTCAATGATTTTTTATTGTTTACTATTCTTTAAAATAAAACTCTATATGTACATTTAGATGATAATATTCAGTGTTACCGTTTAAAAATATTTTTCAAGTAAAAAAACATAATGTCATATTAAATGAATAACCTGATAAGTAACATTATATTCGATGGCGTGTTGAACAGTTTTTTACGCTCGACCAAGTGGAAAGTTTCGTATGTCACCTGGTTACGAAAAAAAATAACTCCGACTATAAGTATTAAATCGGATATGCTTCGAAACGAACCAAACAGTTGTTTTTATTTAAATTATTATTAAAAGTTCAATGCACATGTTGATTTGAGACACTTGTGTATCAGATGGCAATAATTACAATCAAAGTTGACACTTATTAAATAAAATGTTACGAAAAAAATTTTTCGCTCTCAGTTTTAACTAAATTTTAAAATAAATCTTAATAAATATCAGAAACACATCTTCACCTACTATCTTTAATAAAATACTATTATTTGTACATAGTATGTTCTACTTACTTCTAGATTTGAAGTCGGTTCCAAGCCCTAACAAAATAAAACTTAATATTATAAACAGCTTAAATGAATACTAATAAATTACTGTAATGAAATTCTTACTACTCTAGGGTACATACGTAAAAAATAACAACCGAATAAATAATCTCCTTCTTTTAGGTGTCGGTTAAAAATAAACTTAGCTTAAGAAATAGAAAGTAAAGTAAAGCCTAAAGAAATTGCCATTTTAAAAATATACGCATTAGTGAAAGTACAAAATTAGATACGTTTGGTACTGTTTTGTTTCAGGAGTTCTTCTTAATAAGTATTGCATATTATGGTGTATGCTTTATGTTAAAAGTAAAGTTACTAATGCAATAATGTAGGTATCTCTTAGTACGTATTACGAAATATAACAATAAATACAAAATTGAAAGTTAAACTGAAAAGTCTGACTGACCGGGGATACGGGTCCGGTGAGGGAACGCGCGTTTTAACCATTCATGAGGCGCAGGGCCAGACCTATAAGACGTCATCGTCCTCCAGACAAATACAAGGAGGCTCAAGATCCACGACAGCGTTTCGCACGCTGTAGTCGCAGTGACTAGACACACCAACACCTGTGTCTATTACACCGACGACCGTGACGACGCAATTGGTCGCTTTGTGGCGAGGGCAGGGGAGACGACAGACAAGAAAATCCTTGAGCATAGTGTCAAGATGGCCATTCACTATAGAGATGCTGCCGTCATTAAGAATGTGCTCAAAATGTTGGAAAATGTAGTGGTGTGAAGACATCATTGTATTTTAATTATAAATTGTGCATAGAACAAAATGTAATGTATGTAATATAAATAATAAAATTAAATGTAATAGTATAGGTATAGTATAATGTAATTGTAATGATAAGGCTTTATATATGTACTTAATAAGATAGGATTAGTCATATAAAATATTAATGATATCTAAGCACACAAAAAAAGTACCTAACTACTAACAATAACATAGGTTAAGTGTACATTGTAAGTAGCAAATAAGTGTACATATATTGTAGTTAGCAAATAAGTGTAAATATAATAAAAATAATTACTATATAAAATAAAAAAAAGCAATATGTAGAATAGTCTTGATCAGTGGACTCGCGTTGAGTTTTAGAAATTTTAAGACTAGTTATTAAGGCTTCTAGGATTCTAGAGTTGCGGTGATTATACCGATGCATGTTAAAAAAAAAAGATATACCTATATATATGGAATAACAAAAGCACGGGCATAATAAGCCTGTGAATATATCACTAAAATAAAAAAATCTTTTGTTTAATCTTTCGCTTTGCTCAGTAACTGAATTAAAATCGCATCGCAGAAAAACACTTCATACAAATGTACATTAGCCAAATGTGGCATTTACATTATTCCTTTGCGAAAACAAAGCTGCGAGCTATTTTTGTCTAAGCAAGTTCAGATGTTGACACAAGAAAATTCTCATGAACGGCCTACCATGTTGATTCAAATAAACACGTGTTCGAAACACTAGCGCAACGCGAGACTGAGCTGACGCTAACGCACACACGGGCACTTTATTCATTGAGAAGCTCGTGAATGGCAGAGCCGCGCCTCAATGAAAGCTCTATAGAAGTTATAAGCGCCTGGTACCGAAGGCGGACTAGTCGGCGGACATGTTGTTTTATTAATCGCCGATACTGACCGCTGCCAACAACGCAAACCGATAAGTTAGTCGATCGGACGCACAACTGAATCCCTTTATACGCGTCTAATAATAGATGCACTAATTACGCGAATAACTCGAAATACGACTTGTATTTCGAGAAAACGTTCAAGAAAATCAGATTTTAAGTAGATAAAATATTCTCTATCTACATCGACTCAACTATTGTGCTTTACAACGAAGACTGAAAAAAAAATTAAATATGATAGATTTTAAGTTCCTCTTTTAAATTTATTATAAAAGTTTGTAATCAGGAAAAATAAAAAAAAAATATAAAGTCGATTGACAAGATCGACCAGTTAAATCATAAAAGTCCGTGGGTGTCACACATCACGAAATCAATGCTTCGAGGTGTCCATTAGAAACACGATTATATTTATCTTAAGAATGTATAATACTTAATAGAATATTAAAATGCTGCGCTTAATGTTTATGTATTCATTGCTCAAGTTAGCTTCAGGTAGACAATGTTCTTATAATTTTTTTGTATTAATTTGTAGATAATTTTATAGTCATGATTAGATGTTTTTAGATGCAAGGCGCGTCGGGGCTTGAGCACACGCATCCAAATGGTTCGTCGTCACCTCTCGCCTCCTCGCTACCGTATTGTGTGCATACTAATCGTCACTGAACCATACAAAAGCTAAGACGAACCATAAATAAGCTTACACACGTTTAATCATATTTTATAACAAGTAACAGTCTCCGTTCGTGACGACGTTATTCGTTGATACAATCAAGCAACCAATCACTATTTTTAACACTTTAAAAGAAAATATTAACTTTAATCTATACAAATAAAAAAAATTGAGTGTTAGTTTGTAATATTAAAATAACCGCTTTTTACTAAATGCATCTGGATATATATACGGTACCTATACCAAAATAACATTTTTTACACTTTTTTGCCTGTTTGTCTGTCTTTCTGTTTGTCTGTCTTTCTATCTGTCTGTCTGTCTGTTTGTTCCGGCTGATCTCTGAAACGGCTGGGCCGATTTTGACGGAACTTCCACTGGCTGACAGCTGATGTAATAAGGAGTAACTAAGGCTACTTTTATTTTAGAAATTTATTTATTTTATAACTCTGCAAACTGTAAAACTTTTTGGTTAAACTCCACGCGGACGAAGTCGCGGGTACAGCTAGTATAATAATAAAACTTATAAACTGTTATTTTAACTGTGAACTTTTATATATTTATACATAATTATACAAAGAAAATAAATAAATGTTAATAAACAATTGATCTGTGGGGCATTTCAGTTAAATTAATTAGTACTATCATTGATGACCTCGCTCCGTACTTAGTTTTAACTTTTAACAATGCTTTTAAAGTGGGTTCTTTTCCAGAGTTGGTAAAATATAGTAAAGTTTTACCACTTTTTAAAAAGGGACATCCTAGTGATCCCAGTAAGTATAGACCCATTTCAATCCTACCGTCTTTAAGTAAAACTTTTTAAAAAATTATACTAAATCAACTTCTTTTCCATTTTAAAGTTAATGGAATTTTTCGCAGTTAGAAAAGTACGACAACTGACCGATGTTGCAACTGCACGCATAATATATTTTAGCTATTTCCATATTGTTATGTCTTACGGCCTTTTACTGTGGGGTATTGGTAAAGATATTGAGACTGTATTTATATTGCAAAAAAGGGCTATTCGAGGCACTTACGATTTAATTAACACGAGAAGGAATAACAAAATTTTAACATCAAGTTTCCGACTGCGGAAAGTAAAGGTCTCTCTGGGTTATGGTATTCGCATCTATACTAAAATCCCACAAAAAATTTGTAAATGTCTCAACATAAATTTAAAGTTTTTATTTAAAAAAAATAGATTAAGCTTATTATTTGGTGCAGGATTACATAGTTGATAAAGATGTGTGGACTTTGTGGCGCTGTATTTTATTATTAAATTTAAACACAGTTTATATATTATTTTTCAAAAGAGTAACTGCGTAGTTTCTTGCCGATTCTTCTCTGCAGAATTTCTGAATCGGTGGTAACTTTACTTTTACAAAAACAATAAATAATTTTTAACGTTTTAATTTGTAAAATGACGATCGAAAGTGCTCTTGGGGCCTATTTGAATATAGCTGTTTTTGATTTTGATTTTGAATAATAGATTAGCAAGTTTACTTAGGTAGATTTATTCAATTTATAAGTTCCTACAAATGCTACTTGAACTCTTACATTCGTTACACAAATAATGCAAAACTTTATTAATAAGAAGTGTAGCTTAAAACTGTAAAAATACTCCAACTTATTCTGTACAATTTCCACTATATTATCTTAAAATACCAAACTAGCATTAAAATTCACACATTTTGTTATACACTTCACAAATCGGAGCATTATTTTGATGCGTATGCCCTAAATGTAATTTATAGAGATAATAAATCTGTTGCCGACTCGTTATGATATTCCGAAGACGTTTGAGAGCCTGCCAACTTGTGAGCAAATGAATCCCGTACATACACTTATCGTATATTCATTCTTTAAAATTATGTATTATTTTACAGATAACTGTTTTATTACTTGATGATTTTTAACAATAAAAAAAGGTACGTAATATTCAAAAAGTTACATACCTTTTTCATTGAATACTTACAAAAGTCTATAATTAAATTTTTATTTATTAAAATAATTATGATTCCTACGTATTACCTCTATCGACTAGAAAAATTCAACACAAAACTAGTTTATTAATTTTAGACATTAAATGCCTGCGCCATCTATCGGTGTAGTTATCAACCACAACACTTTCTACTAGTTGTCGAAGTGTTACTAGTCACCGGTAGGTGGCGTTACTTTAACGCATAATGTTGTTATGAATATTTTTCATAGATGGCTCTCACTCGATGGCTTTAAAGAAATTTTTGATAACTTTTTTTATTTTTTATTATTAACATTTTTAGTGATGTATTGTATTTCTGGTTTAAATTATGCGTATAGTCAGTTACGACATAAAGTTTGTTGTTTGTAGTATTTTATATATGTCAATACTAATAATTTTAGTCAGCTAAGGCGCTTAAATGGAATTATTTCCTAAATGATTTGAAATGGGGCACAGAACCGTTTAGTCTTTTTAGGATAGCACATCAGAAGCAGAACCCTGCGGGGTAATAAAAAACGAGTCGGCATCGCGGACCGTTGTGCGCGGCTGTGACGTCAGGCGCGGGCGAGTCGTGGGAACCGCGGCAGGTGCGCCTGCGCTCGGCCACTGATCCTGAACGCACACCTACACCGATACGTAGAAAGTTCCGCTTTTCTAGCATTCTGTCCTATAGGATCTGTTATAAAATTTATATGTTGTATTATTAAATAACCAAACTCAATCTAGGTACCCAAACAACTGTGCCTTGGATGAGACAATTTTGATAGATCAAATTGTTATAAAATATACCTACTTTGTAAAACGTAAGACCATACTAAAATAATCATACAAGTCGATTTATTAGACTTTTTTTTTTACATATTAATTTATAAACTCAATATAGGTAGGTAGGTATTCATTAAAAATTGTTCTTTTCAAAGAATACATTATTTCATATAATAATTATAACTTAAAATTTTGAGAAAAGTTAGTTAATAAGTATCGCTTCTACAGTATAAATAAATTAAAAATCAGAAACAATCTAATGTCGTAACAAGTTTTAAAAACGGCGACGTTTAACTAAGTTATTCACCGACCAGCCAGAATTGAATCAAAGTCGACACAAAAATTAGATTCATCGAGGGTTGATGGGGAAGTTTTTGTCCTTTGATGTCAGTTAATAACGTTCACCTCTTTCTCTTCAGGTCACTAACTTCTGCGTTGAAATCGAGATTCTATGTGACATTTTATTCTTTTTATAAACGTTAAGTCGAAGTTAAATTCTGTCCGGGAAAATGTTCATTGATTAGGTTATTTTTGGTAGTACTAAAGAGTAAAGACGCGCCTTTTATTTTAAAAATCAAAATTTTGCAATAACATAATACATACAGAATTTAAGTAATCTCATCATCTTATTAAAATGAAATCGAATCAAAAATTAATCCAGTATGCAAAAGCACTTGTTTGACCATAGTAATAAATACGATAATGTATAGGGTAAAATTAGGATAAATGCTCCACTTTTTGAAATAGCCTCCTAATTTTAGAAATATTAATTGTTTGTAATAATTTATACGAATGTGGTCTAGCTTAATCTTTTATGTTGAATTATTATTTGTACTTTTAAACTTATCAATTACAGAATTTACCTTTTGTCGACGTCTTTTTTGAGAATAGATGCCTACCCGTATGGATAGTTGCCCCACCATGAAAATACTAAGAAAGATAGATAGGTGCGTAATAGATGCCCTTCATACTATGTAAATGAAAAACTGAATGATAAGAGGTTGTTCTGCTCCTAAAACAGCAATTGCCTCCAGTGGTAGTGGGTAAGTAACTGGTATCACAAGAACGTTGACTGCTGGAACAGAAGTTCCTGGAGTGGAGACCACGTGTTGACAAACACAGTCTGGAACGCCCTCCGGTTTACTGTATCGATGATCTACATAACATCGCCTGTGGAGGCTGGATGAGGATTCCGGAGAAACGAGATGATTGGCACGAACTTTGAGAGGTCTTATCCAGCAATAAACCGCGATAGGCCAAGCAACAGAAGTAGCATTGCAACAGCCAACGATAGTCATTATTTCATCTTTCTCAGGGCAAATATGAGTAAATCAACGATTTTTCACCTTTATTGCTACGATTTTTATTCCGTTAATAAACCTAATTATTATTCAGCTGAATTTCCGATTCATCCGTATTGTATATTCTTTCCAGTTTTGCCAACAGATCATTGTCGGTCAGGACTTTGATCAAAAGTTCCTATAAGTTATTTACTTCTTCTCTACTAAGAAATCTCGCTCTAGCCACAGATAAACCTATAGCTTGTCTGATGGACAACTCTGGATTTTTTTCAATATAACTTTTGAAGCATGCGTTTCCAGCCATTTCGTTTTCGTGATCAAAATAATGTTTCAGTTCTAGATTCTCAGCAAATTGATAAGCTAAAGTGCGTATGGCTTATTAATTTGAAGAAAAAATATCCACGTTAGCAGTATAACGCCTTCGCAATATTCTCATTTGAATCCCAAATTGTCAGAATATTTCTTTTATTCCCACGGTTTATTTGTTTATTTCATCAAAAGCTTGTAGCTTGCAAGTTGTAGTAGTTCTGTAATCCAAGAACATACTCGAGCTCACACTCCTTCCTTTATTTTGTATTTTCGTGACATGAGTATGCGACAATCAGGACCCTTTATCCAAATACTAAATATACGTCAACACATTTAAAACTTAACAGATGGATAGATTCCATATATTTTTTTGATAAAAAAAAAACAAAAGAGTAACTATTGCTAACTACACACATATGCACACTTAAGGAACCAGTACATTGAAATAAAAAATACAACGGGATTTATTACTATTTATAAATTTATACGACGGTAAATTTAAATTTTGACTTGTTCGTAAAATTAGCACCGGAGATGATTACACTTACGAGCAAAACAAGTCCTCGGCGCAAGACGTAGGTACCGTGGGCTAAGGAGTGACTGCTGTTTCTGCTTATACTAATAATTCTTAATCCCGAATTTGCGAAGTTTGAGTTTTTGAAAATGAGGAATCTATCCCATTGCAACAGCGATACCTTTCCCGGTTTTACCAGTTTATATGAAGCGTAGTCTCTCAAATAAAAATTTGAAATAAATCATTATCACTTGTTACCTTTAAATTACCTTTATCTTATACTTTTACTTTACACGTTTAACATTTAAAATACCATTGATTGCACAACTGTTTATAATTAATGGTAGGCTCAAATTTGTATTTTAATATCAGTCGAGTCTGAAGTAATTTAGGGCAGTAAACAGCCCGAGGCGAGAGGGCGGGAACCGAACCCGCGCTTGAAATTGATTCATAGTTAATGAGCAAAGTGTTAAACGCGCTGTTGGAGTTAATTAGTTACTTATCTAGAAGCGGTTTATGGTTTTTTAATTACAATCTTCCTTGGTAAATAATAAAGTTATTGATTTAGTTTCATGAGTAGGGAAGAGAAGGATATGCTTAAGTGATTTCTATTTAAATTACATTTTTAATCTACATATTATGTGTAAGCTATGTAGATGTTTTCCTATGGGTTGTTCTATGGGTGATATTTAAATTTAAATGTCAGATCTTATAATTATTGCACGAAATTAAATTGAAAGAAACAATCATACCATTAACTTTAATTTTTTTATACCTACCCTAAAAATAATTTCTACCGTTTATACATCTGTGTTTGTGTCATTACAAATTAAAGTAATAAAAATCGCCACAAACAATTGTGGCAACGAAAAATTAAATATTTATTTCAATAAAAAATATAAACTTTCTGCCCACAACCTGTTAATACAAAGAAAAAATTACATGCAATTCTCCTTGTCTATACTATCAAGAATATACTTTGTAACTGAAATTAATATTTATTATAACAATAAAGCAATAATTTTAAATTGAATAAAAACATCATGTAATAAATAACTTCTGCCGCTTCACAAGCAATTATTTTTTCTATAACTTTAGTTAGAAAATTTCTTTATAATGGCACAAAGACAGGAAATCCACTCTAATGAAAATAATCGAACAATGAGTTATTCAAAATTCGATACGAAATTTTTCCTATTGTTAAAAATGTCTTTTAAGGAAAACACTTCACGAAATCTATTGCAAAATGAATGTACCATAAAGTATCTGTGTTTCGCAAAATAAAAAATAATTAATTAACGTGAAAATAGTTTTCAAATGTTATTTAATATTTCGCAGTCCCCGCAAAATAAAGTGATAACTGCCAATATCTTAGTTTTAGTGTTATGTCATTTTTGGGATCTGTGGGTATCAATATAGTAATAGGTCTGCTCAATTTTTTGGAGGGTTTTTAATAGTTATTTCAAAAAATTATGAAATGTTCTAATAGCATTCATAGATTTAACACAGGCCTTAAATTAAGAGAATAAAATGTTAATATAACATTATCGAAATGCATTCTTACTTGTTAGTATGACAAATAGTCATACAATTCTGTTTTCGTAAAAATATTCCGACTAGTCAATGATAAATGCAGTTATAATTTAACATTTTACGATAATAAGACTATATTAAACTATTGTCACCATCACTTGCACCCGAAAAACGCGTAGAATAAAATGACAAGTAATCTGTATTTTAACAACAGGCATGTTTAACTAAATCATTTCTAACATAAAAAAACTAGCCCTAACTAGACTAGCCCGTTGGCGCAGTTTGTAGTGCCCTTTTTGTTCTGCGGGTTGCGGGTTCGATTCCCGCCTGAGTCTGGGTGTAATATAATATTTGTATTTATATATGTATTATTTCTATGTTTGTTTATCAAAAAAAAAAAAATAGAACAATCGGCGGCTAAACACAAGCATTAAGTTGCTTACCATAAGAACAGACGACCGTGTGTGTATGTTATATGATATTTATTTATTTAAAAAATAACCTTTTTTCAGTGCTATCAATCATAAGTCCGTCCAGTATTTAAGAAGCAAAAGACAAAAAAAAAATGTTATATTTTTATTACAAGTAGCATTTTTGTAATAATTATTTTATTCTCCGGGGACGGCGATGTTATGGTAAACACAGTCCAAATGCTAATCATAAGACAGTATAGCGTTTTACTTGTTCTGCTATTTTTCGTAGAACGTGAAATCATAGAGTTTATAGCGAGATAACTGTTAATAATTCCTTACAGACAAACTTGTATATAAAGAAAATAATAAGTATGAAATGTATACGAGGTACAGAATAAGCACAGAATATCTATTGCACTGTTGTATAAGTTAATTTCTCAGTTAGTAAGTACCTACATATTACAGTTTAAATCACATAGCGGATTCTAGAACTATTTCTACTAAATAAAAAACTAATAATAACCCTTAATCTAAGCATTAGCATAGTGTTAAATTTAAAATTACCAACTTGCACTTAAAAAATACACGAAAAAAGTAATCAAAATGATCTCCCAAAACGGTTCAACGCGATTAATCAAGTGATTTTAAATGCCCGTAATAAATTGTTTGTAATTGCCCGCCTATTAGCGGTATTCGCGTGATGCTCACCAAATACTAAGTACCCAACTCGATAAGCCTTCGTATCCATTATACCCAATTAATACTGCATTAAGGTGGCTCGGTTAATTTCTTTTTTGTATAATTATTTATTGATTAAGCTTAAAAGGAAAGAGGAACTCAAGTTCCTCCGCCGAATTATTGGGATGTAATAAAATACACTGTGACCGTGTATTTAAGCATTTTATCAATCTTATAAGTTGTGTCTTCGATTTCTCAAAACCAAAGATACAAAAACGCATTATACGTAAATGTTGAAAAGCTAAAATATCATCTGATATTGAATAAAAAAATTATTGGAAGAATTATTTTGAAATCGCGGTAAGATAACATAAAATAAGTTAAATTTATCCAGAATAATAATTAAAGCGCCTGATAAGGGCCTGTTCCCTATAAAGTCCATCTCTTTAAGCTTACCACACTTAATACTTAAATCAATACAAATACCACGTGTTCTCTCCCGAATAACCAAAACACAAGTGCACCACCATTCATTCATTTTGCTCTGACCATTTTGACATCGGCTATGTGCATAACCTCAGGAGCGGTCAACGTGACAATTTACAAATTATGCCGATTAAATTTAGGTACGTCGTTTAGTAATAAAATCTGATTGATATGTAATAATTCCACAATAGTAATGATAAAATACTATCAGAACGTGGATCGATAGGGAGAAAGTGGAGGTAAAAAAAATATTATTGCCTTTTATTTCGGTTTTATTATAGTTTTTGAGGGCTTGTCTAACTACCTAATAAGGTCCACTTTATTACGTCTAAATAAGCGCCGGGCCTTACTAGGGGTAAGATGATCTAAAATCGGTATGATTAGTTAGTTTTTGACGTATCATTATAGTCATACGCTGATATAAACTAATTTTCTTCAACTGGAAAATTTTGTGATTTTTATTATTAGAGTTGATAAAAATTTGTATAAAACTACGATTTGTTTCACTTATAACGAAAAAATATTAAGTTATAATTTTTATACGTTTCCTAAGACTATAAGGGTCACGACTCTAATTTATATGATTTTCTTTTGTCATTCGAAAATCACGTTCTTAGTATTAGTTTAACGACATTGCTTTTTAAGGATCAGATTTTTGAGACACTGGTCATAGGCATCTTGTTTCTGTGCAATATTTCCTTTTCTATTAGCAATAGTTTATGTATCTTATAAATAAATACACTTTCTAAAATTGATTTATAAGAATTTCCAAAAACCCGTCTTTATTAGGTCCAATGGCCCAAAATACAACCAAAAATTTTATTAAATCTTAAATTTCATGAAACAATAATTTTGAGTTAATAAATCTACTTTTTTTTACTTTAAATCTCATACTCAGAAGAAACACGAAACTTTGTTCAATGACGGCATAAACTCTGATTCAAATCATTCTCAATTTAGTTTTTGATTCATCTTAAATAACTTTGTAATGGGCAAGTGACACAAGTCTAACACGCGCATCGCGTGAGCACGCACACTTCGGCCTAATTCAAAATTTGACGATTCCAAATGACTTCTAAAGGGGACGGCTTCGTGGAAACTGAAAACGCATCTCAATTTCGATTTTAATATCACGCAAAAACTCATTCTATATACTTTCGCTAGTTTTGTGACTCAAATATTGTGCAAGACATAATACGATTAGAATTCATTAGTCTATATATAAATAAAAATGAATGGCTTACTTGTATTAACACCAACAACATCTAACCACCATCAAAAAAAATTGTGTTCGTTATTTTCAGAACGTTTGTATAAAGAAAATGAAAAAGATTCAATTGGAAAAAAATGGCTGTACGAATCTATTGGATAAGCTAGTTTTTAATAAAGATCTAATATAAGGAACTGAGTTATAGATATACGATAATGAGCGTACTATAGAACATTTGGATCTTAACCGAGTGCTTTTTAAATTAATCTCATTGCGGTGTAACAAAACAATTTTAGGAAAACTTTATTGATCGGTAGAAATTAGGTGATGTTTACCGTAAGCATATTCATTATTTTATGATGATTAAACGCGATGGGCATCCTTGGCTTCGTCATCATCATCTTTTATACGATAAGATGCCATTGTCCAGCACGGGGACATAGAAGCTGAACAAAAGAATCACTTTAATTAACTATTTTACCTACCTACTATTCTATCTGTAGCATCTAATTATGTATGCAAATATTTAAAGGCAGTGTATAAAGATGGTAATTGTGGATAATAGTTACATAGGTAGGTAATTATCGTAATTTAAACTGCATACAGTTTGTTATATACCACAATAGAATGCACGACGGTGTATTAGCTACGTATTATTCATTCATTCACAGCTGACACCTATCAACCCACACATACATAATAATGTTTAAATTATCCTATCTGTTTTTGCACAAGTTTTTTATTATTCCAGGTTTTTTTTACGGTCTGTAAATAACAAAAAAAAAAAGTTATTTAACTTAAGTCACATAATCCGCTTGTGGTAATTCGCATACACTTAAGATTATTGTGCACGGCTTGATTTTTCTTTCTAATACTCGGTAACATTGACTATATTTGTGCAATTAAGGACTATCACTAAGGTTATCTCATTTTCCGTATTTCGTTTACTTTTTACTAATTTTTTATCTAACACGAATCAATGTAATATAACACACGACCGATGCTTCACGGGCCGTAACCTATTACGATAACTTAGGATATAAAACAGATCAACACTTTCTGATTCTAACATATTTTTCTTCTCCACTTCACACCATCCCGAATAATTTTCTTGTTTGATGTGTCCAAAACAATTCTTATTTGACAACTTTGTTAGAAAAGTGTAACACTTCAGAAATCAAACTACCAGGAACTTCTATTCTGCACCACATCTTACATACAATTTCAGCTGAAAGACGATTGAAGTCATAACCTTACGCTATTATAAAAATATTAAAACATAACTATGATTATGACGTCTGATTTTATTGAATGTTTATTATCATCGAAGAAGAGAGACTACGAAACTGTGGTGTAATAATTTCTTGTAGAAGGCGCGACATTTAAATAAGCTTGTACTAGTAAAGCCCTTCTACTAACTACTTGGTAGATGACTAATAGTACCACATTGCATTGACTGCATTGGTGGTGTAGTGGATCAGTACAGATTCACGGTGCTCTAACACAAAACAAACTAACTATAAACCTTGATGCAAACACGAAAAACGTAAAATGAAATCTCTTAAAAGAATAATAAATCTCGTTTATCGTCAAGTGACCATTTATTTTCTGGGATTGCTGAATTGTCTTTAATTAATTCTAATTGAGAGTCCTTTCACGTCCTTTGCGAGAAGCGTTATTGCAAACGCCCGCATACACTGTGGGAGACTGACTTAACCCTCATATATAACATATTTTTTAATTTATCTTAAAAATAGAATATTAAACTGATTTGCAATATTCTTATTATACTCTATTTGGAGATAAAATAATTTAATACATGTATAGTGGAACAAGATTATTTTTATCTTTAGTTGATTATCCATATAATTTTTGATAGTTCTAATAATCCGTTGTAGCTGTATAAAAAGTACATAACATTTAAACCAACAACTAAAAAACTAATTCCTTACTATACTTACCTATCGTGGAACTTGTTACAATGTGTACAAAAGTTGCCATTTTTAAAATAAAACGCTGCAGTCAGCACTTTCGAGAACAGTAACTAAATTAGCTCCCGCTACAACCGGGTGTATTTCCTAAGAAAACCCGTCAAAAGCCGAATTTGAAACGGTTTGATCGGCATCACAATACGCTACCGTTCGTGCCGTGTAAGATTTCATTAGCTAGAAATCCGGGGTGTTTTTCCGGGCTTCCCAACGCATCCACAATGGCGCCGCTTCCGGCCAGGTTCCCGCCAAAACAGAAATAAACTGACCCACTTGCGCGGGCGCACGTCCGGTGGCGCGCACCATTTGCATTTCCGGATCGCTTGTCATATTTATGGTTTATGATATATTTTTTCACGATATTTCTAATTTCATATTTTATTGTCGATTACGTGATTTGTAAGTTTTTTGAGTCGTTTCACAATATTGACATATTTTTGGATTAGAATAATGTCACCAAGTAATATTTAGTTTCTTGATTTACGCTACGGACCTAAGTCACCAACGCGTAATTCATACTCGTACATATACAATATATATACTAATATCTCATATATAAACTTACAAAGTAAATGAATGTAATTAGCTATCTACTTCTTATTAAGGATTATTTAATTCATTGACTGTTTTTTGTATTATGAATGAATGTTAAATTATTTTTTGGAAAACTTTCTCTTTCTTTTGCTCATTCAGTACCTACAACAGACAAAAACAAAACGTGAATATTGTGTGTGTGTGTGTGTGTGTGTGTGTGTGTGTGTGTGTGTGTGTGTGTGTGTGTGTGTGTGTGTCTGCAGTGTAAATGTGATTGCATAACGGACGCAGTTTTTGGAGCGGAAAGGGACGAGCGAATTGCCCCACTCCGACCTTGCTGATGTTAACAACTTGTGTTAATGTTCCACATGCTTGTATGCTGTTGCCAATTTCAAATTCAGGACTTAGAATTTCAATCATTCATTAAAAACTATTTAAACGACAGACGTTGGTCAATATTGCAAACTTTTCTTGACAGTGACGTGAACTTAAATTAACTGATACGTTTTCTGAAATTTTACATCTTTCTGCGCAATTTCCTTAATTTTTCATTCTGTAAGAACCTCATACAAAGCTTAAAAACTTACAAAAAATATAACCAGCCTAATTGGTCAATTATTTCTTAATTGTTCATAAGTGTTAACGTAATTTTTGTTTTCGAAAACTTTCCGTTAATCTGCGCGATTTTCTCAAATATTCATTCCATGTGAGCATTCTACAAAGTACAGTCTACGCAATAATTAATATGAATAACGTGAAAATATCTTTTGAAAACCATAACTATGGCGTCTAGACGTGCCCCCGCGGCGGAAGTGGCTGTTACGAAATTAATGCGGCTCTAATTAAATAACAAGCCCGACCGCGCTTTCGTCGTTACTGTCAAAATGTAACTCTCATAATAGTGAATAGATTCTGTTCTGCTGAGTATTCTGTTCCAATAAATTTATATAAAATTCAAACTTCTTAAATTTATTTACGATTTCTATGTCTGTCGTGTCTGCCAGTTTATCTTCTATATATTACGTGAAACAAAAACTTTGTACCCCTTTTTCGAAAATTGCGTGGACAGAGGAGTATGGAATTTCGCACGCTTATAGTTTATATAGAGAAGAGGTGCAGAATGGTAATATTTTTTTAAAATTATGTATAATAATATATTAAATAAAAAACATAACTCACACATGCATGTGTGTCAAATACATGTTTATGTATGTGAGACACACGCATATATATTCTCTTTTGTTTATTATTGTAGAAGTATAGCCTTTGAAGAACCTTACTAATGTTAAAACTTATAGTTTAAATTAATTATAATCGAATTTCGGCAACTGGACGACCACTAGTTATATCATTTAACTTCAATCTTATTTCAAGCTTAATTCATATTAAGATTGAAATAAGATTCCATTAAATAAATTAATTTTCGTAAAATATTACACCATTATTATTATTATTATTTTTTTGTCTTCTTATAATTTTAGTAATGAATCATGAATGAAGTGGAACTTACGAGTAAGGCAACATTTGTAAGACAAAAGAAGTTAATATATCTTAAAAATTACCTAACTTCCTTTTAGGTCATAGTTTACAAACTTCGAGGGGAAGTGTAAAATCTATATTTATCAAGTACAAAGGCCATTATTGTCGACTTGTTGAAACAAAATTTGTCTCACAAGAGATAAGCGGCGGTGTCTTTGTCGGCGCGGATGAAAGCAACGCGTTTCGACGTTCGTTCGAAGAACGAGAGGTCCCGAGACCAGAAGCTAATCAAACACCGATACGTGGTTAGGATTCCTGGAATTATTGGTATTAATTTAAAAATTCTTACAATTATAAAATACATTGAAGTGGACATTACATAAGCGGTTGTGTAATTTTCGGTACGTTTCAGACTAGGTAGGTTCAGCTTATGGTTCTGCCCGCGTTGTTATTAGCGCTTATCTAGAGAACGGCTACCAACAACATTATTCCTCATAGTAAACATTTGTTGCTGGTGGGTAGATAATAAGCTTGGCTTTTTTTCTAACTCCATAATTATGTTGTATAATAAAATTCTTAAATTAAAAAATTATTTATATATTTCACTTTCATTTCGATACTGGAATCTAATTGGAATCCACATCAGTAATTCAAGCATCATTATTAGATCACGAAGCGGGCGAGATTTAAGTAGCCGATGGGATGGCTATTATCTATCTTATCTGTTCTCCGATCGACACGATTGCTTGTGATTGTGCTTCATAATATTCAGATTACATGTATTTCATTTATGATTTTAAATCACATATAAAACTTGGGTTAGACCCAACTCCAACTAGTATTTATTGCAATGTAGATTTATGTTATTTGTAATTTTAAATTAAAAAAGAAATGTTGAAAAAAAGTTGTAATTGTATAATTTGTAAAAAGGTCCTGAATATTTAGCGTTATATAATTGCAAGTTCTTTTATTTATATCAGTGAATTTATTTATAACTTTTTATTTAAACGATCTTACAAAATTTATGAGATTTTCCCTTTTCATAATGCATTTTACTTAAAGTCCCGATTTTAAATAAGCTTAGTCGTTTTGCGCGGTTTTACGCGCTTTAAGTATATATGTCGATACAATATCAAAGATATGAAGATTTGCATGCAAACAAAGAAACAATCTCTTTTTGCAATAAAATGTATTAAAAACTAACGTAATATGTAGAGTCAATATAGGTACATAGCGCATCGGCGTTATTTTAACTGAATTTACTTAGTAAAATCATATGAATATTCTAAATAAATGTCTTGAAATTCGAATTAGTTTAGGTTAGTTCCAATTAAATTATAATAATAATGTTGATGTCTAAGTATTGTGAAATACTGTACAATAATTTGATATGAATAAATGTGTGTAGAAGTTTTTTTATTCATTCTTAAGTTTTATTATTATAAACGAAAGTAATTTTCTTTGCACACAAAAGAAAAATACGATGTATAAAAGGTGACTATCATATCGAACAACGGAATAGATATTGGACGGTAAACTTCCGAAAAAGCTTATACAATTTGATGTAACAATAATTTATTAAAAATAATTATTTAATATTTTTTCTAGAGTATTCTAAATATTTCACGTTTTTTTCTTCGAACTGGCCAGTACTGGATGTTCTCAGTTAAAACTTCTTTTCAGTTTTTGTCCTTTTAGAATGGTACGTAAGAAATATCGGACTGGAGCTGTCTATCAATTTAAATGTCGGAACAATAAATATGCGTTAATGCGATAATACTTTTAACAAGAGTTGGAGTCTTAACGCTTTTAAAAACCGACTCGCATTGTAGAGGGCCTATTAAAACGGCAGCCTTAATTCAATGCCTGCAGTAAAAGTAGTTAGAGATAATCTAGCGAGAGATTTGTGCCCTGACTAGGTTGGCTATGTGCAGACGTACTCACGAAATGCAATAAGAGCTACGTGAAATAAATCTAAATTGAACCCTATAACGATAATGAAAAAGTGTCATTTCGATTATTTATCAACGTTGTTAGGTCTTTTCACATGGTTTTGTACCGGACACTGGTCCATAGTACTTGGGCGGCAGGTGTTTCGGAGCATGCCTCCTCCCACTGCGCCGGCGCCGTCTCACGATCTAGAGACTAGAGATCAATGATCTGGTCGAGATTTACTTAGGCGCTGGCTATGGATAATATACGGTCATATTTACATCCTACATCCTCAGGGTGCACCTGGAACAAAGCGGATTAAATGATCTTTATTGTTCTCCTTTGTTTCGAGATTCATGTGAACGCTTCATGCTTATACTTCGTTTGTATGTTGCTAATTTAAAATGAGTGTATACATATTTATGGGTGATAGTTTTAATTGCGGTAATTGATATTATAATATAGATATTTTCTGGTTAGGTATTAGAATATTAATATACATTTATAAAAAATCTTTCTACGTTTACCTATACCTACAAGGTAATAATCTATTTTCGTAAAATACTATTTAACAACACTCGCACACAACTTTAAAGGGAAGTAAAAGATTCAAATATTACAATAAATTTGAAACTGTAGGAGAAGAATGTTTATCTTATTAAAATACTAAGTAATTTTTAACTACGAAACTTTTATTCCAGTTCTTTGTCAATTCGTTAAATAATATATTGTAAGATCGACATGCCTATGTAACTTGGAAAACGCTTGAAGTACCTACTTTTATTCTTTCATTATGTATATTTTTATTAAGGCCGTATAACAATAATGCTTTATAAATAAAGCAAATAACGCAAAACTAAATCTGAAACTAATTAATTTATTTAATAATAGAGCATAAAACAAATTAAAAATTTCTGCACAAAATAAATTAAAGTAATTAAATTTTCTTTCTAACATGAGTTACGATATAAATACTATTGATATAAATCATAATTTTTTACAGTCGATCGAGACTCGTTAAATTTTAACACTTAATAGTACCGACTACCGAGTTTAATAAACGCGTCGAGCCCTCTATTAACACCGTAATTAAATCGTGAGCAATTCGTTACCGACCATCACTAAAATGCGTGAAGTCAACAAATGGATAGGATCTCTTAAGGCTGGTTATCTATCAATCTCTGATATTTTCTTACAATCGTTATTACTTAGTTACTATGTATTAGAATTTTGAAATAAAGAGAAATATATTAATGTAACTTGCTTTTAGTAGATATTTATGATACTTCATACATATACTTATACATGTTGTTAAAAGGTTCAATATTATATTTTTGAGTTTAATAATTTTCCAATACTTTTTAAACATAATTTTAGAGGCAAATGACCGCCCGAGCGTACAATATCTTTTATTACAGATATCATTAGAATACGATAATGAACAAACAAATTGATACCTTCCAGTAACATCTACTCGATCGTGAATAGACAACAGAGAATAAATAATAAGACATGTAGCGAGGCATATCGGCTCTGGAAAAAAAACTCCGGGCGCCACAGCAATGGCTGCCAACATTAAATTCACAAAGACAAAAAACGAAACAGTATTTATATAAACCATTACTTTAAAATATATTGCATCTAAAAGAATTTACTCATACGATTTTTATATTCGAGTTATATTTATTATGTTTTTACAAGTGTGTACTTTGTTTTCGAATGAAGATATATCAATAGACCGTTAAAGGGCTAAAGCAGTGGGAGGACGTTATTCATCACAGCCGACACCACGTAATGCATTCAAAATTTATTTGCGTTTTACTGGGATACACGGAGCTTTCGTCTTTAGGCGAGCGTCGATTCTAAAAAACACCCTTCAGCCAGCCAGTTACATTTTAATTTAGGACTTTTACGACAACTCCTTTGCCTACATCCATTCGTTTAAACTAAAATAACCGAGCGTAGACTACATTAATTATATTTAAAAGTTCGGTTTCAAATTTTAATACCTGTTTCTTCATATGATTTTAATTTTTTAATTATTATTGTTATGGTTTTTTTTTCTTTGTTATTATATCTACTATTCGAAAGAGATCATCAATGGCCCGTACATTTGTAGACAGAAATAATTTATTAAAAGTAGACTAGGTACGTATAGAGTCCATATAGTAACGGTAGCTTGAAACATTACTAATATACCTGTATGAAGACTATGAGGCACGTACACACACGCCGACCGTTTGGTATTTAAATATACACGTATAAACTTAACACGATTTACCCGACTATGAATGGGATGCCAACATCACAGACGACCAGTTTTAAAAACAGGGCTACCCACTACAAGACGGATAAAATTTAATTAACAAACGCACCAATCTCAGTACACATAACTATTTCATTCAGAAAAAAGTAATTTTCGTTTCAAAAGCGAATTAAATAGGAATTAAATGCGTAAAACGAGATTGTATTTAATTATAAAAAAGATAAAATAAAAAGTTATCTTTAGAGGAAACAAGACGATTTATGGATTAATAAAGGTGAAAGTATAGCCAGATATCATTCTGGCGCCAACGCGATTGCAGGCAACCCTACAAATGACCAGCGTAAATTATTGCGCATGTGTGGTTCCCACGGTGCGAAACTGGTTGCAGATAAGCTGAAACCACGAGGGCAGTTAAATTAGTGCACCGGTGACAGCTTCCTGTGTCGTTCTCATTTGCAAATCGAATGATCTCTTTTTAGTCTATGCCTAGATTTATTCGTACTCTTTATTTTCCTTCTAAGTAAAATATCAACATAATTGTTATTTGAATGGTTAAGTTAGTTAGGTTTACATAGCGATATTAATAGTTCGTGAGATGAAATAAATTTGGTACGCAAATAAAAAAGGATAAATATTTATAAACAAAATTAGGAGTTATTCATCGAGATCGGAATGCCTCAAGTTTTTATTGAAAATCGATATTAATGTTGTGATAATGAATAATGTATTTAATTGTTGTACCGGTCTTGTCGAAAATGTACCAGAGCCTCAATTCCGTGGGAATTATTACATGCGATCTCGTCCTTTTTAATTCAGAACAAGTACCTCCACATTAAATAAATCGAACTGAATCGAAAACATTTCAACATTACGCTCATATACATTCACTTGAATCTTGGAATCTTTTTCTCTAGAGATAAACATCCTTTAATAAATACTATTGAACTTTTTATATATTTTCGATGTATTTATTATCGATAAAACAGATAACAAAAATGTATAAAAAAATCCATATTCCGTTGAAATGTAGTAGAAAAGCGTGACGCATTAAACTATAACCTTCGTAAAAGAAAAGGCCTTTACTCGTACACACATACATACATAATTATTCTGTACAAGAGTACATGTATTACATATACAGTGTAGCAAAATTTTTACTGTTACGCTTCGTTTACGAATCATTCAAGAAACACGCACACACAATACCCGTTATTTCAAAAGATTGTATCACACAATGAAACGCGCTACCGATTCGAATTGTTTTTATTTCGAACACTTATAAAGGTTCATTATCTCTTATTTGAATAGTCTTTTTGAGTTCGTACCGCAGTATGTGCCTCTGAAAATAACCGGTGGAGACATCTCATTAAGCCCGTCAGCGATCGGGACCACTTTGAAAAATGTCTCATTTAACCCTAACTCCTTTAATAGCTGGTGAAGGGTTAACCACAAATAACTAATGCGGAAGTGGGCGCTTTCGTTTCCAAGTCGATTTTTTAATTCTTTTAATTAGGAAATAGTTTAATTTCTGTGTTTGTTTGACGCTTTTAGTTGTCAAACTGTCAACCGATAACAAATTAGCGTGAGAAATGTTTACAGATATTGTTGGTGAAATATTGGTGAAAAATATATGGGACGATTGATGATGTTCACACGTCTATAATTAGTATTTATTTATTGCATTCTTTATAATTCCTACATATAAACTTTGCTTTTGACTTTTTGTTTTATCAATTAAATAAAAAGAGGCAATTAAAAGTAAAAAATAAAAATTATTTTAAAATTAGTTGTATATGTTTGTTGTTTTTTTTCAATAAATGTAAATGCTTCAGCTTGTAATGTCCCACTGCTTGGAATAGGCCTCTTTCCCTATGTAGGAGAATGAGAGCTTAATCCAGCACGCTAATATATATAACAACCTGGCTTAACCTGCTCTCCGAGACACGGTTGGAACACCCACAAGGACTGCACAAATACCTAGACCACGGCAAATATCAGTTTTGCCAATACGAATGTTTGTCATGTGTGGAGATCGAATCCGCAACTGCCAGCTCAACAGCCATAAACCAGTGCGCCCGTTGCGCCAACGCGTCGTCAAATGTACATATAGTAACTTTATTTAAATATTCACCCTTATACGTAACAGTAAAACAAGTTCATCCCGTTACAAAAAACGCAGAACGAGTTCAACTCTAGCATAAAAATCCATGTCTTTATATATACTGTTATAAGATAATTACATAAGGGTTGCGACAAAGACTTTTTGTATTTTGTTCCGATTATTGGGTACCCGTTAGTAGATACCGGATGACCACGCCCTTTCCTGAATCATTATCATCACAACACCCTTGACGAAGGGCTGCTAAAGATTATTTTAATATGTAATTTGATATATTAAACATTTATATGACTAACATTATTGTTGAAAATAAGAACAGCTTAACAGTTGAAACGAAATAATTACCTATGTTAATAAAACAGTATCTACGCAAGAAAAGATGTAATGAAAATGTTTTCTTCTACATTGACATTATTTTAATCTTATTTAGAAATAAATTAATGTGTGTTTGTTTAAAGAGTCTTCAAGATCCGGTAGATGGAGGTGTGTGTCACGTCAGTAGTTGTCACATTTAGTGAATAAAATCTTGAAAACTTTGAATTTTAATAATATTCTTACTAACATTGATTACACAGTCTGTGCATTATTGCAATAGATCAAATATAATAAGATGCAAGATAAATATTGAATCACTCATAATTAAAATCGATATATCGATAGTGTTAAATTCGAAAGTGATCAATAATGCTTGTGTATTTACAAATAGTTTTTTTCTCAGGCTCAGCGTTTTTCGATTCGACGCAGGATATGTGGACCTTTATGAAATCTTACCTAACATCCTGAGACAATGTAACAAGTGGCGTAATATCCTATACGAGTGATTATTTAATGCAAATTCAATGCTTTATGTATTTAGGTAACTTGTGAAAATACGAAATGTATGGAATAAAAGTACAATTCTAATCTTCATTATTGTTCTTCCCTTCTAAAATTTAACCACGTTGAATTTTAATTACAAATAATTGTGTTTGCTCGCAAACGAAAAAAAAACCGACTTCAATTACATCGACGAGTAGTAATACAACGTAGATCGACGAAAAAATAGTCAAGCAACTACGCGTTATCAAAGATTACTCAGAAATTAGTTATCAGATCTCGATAAAATTTATATGTGACCACATGATAAACATCAGCTTTCGATTAAATTAAAAATTATCCAAATCGGTACACCCAGTAAAAAGTTATTGCGGATTTTCGAGAGTTTCCCTCGATTTATCTGGGATCCCATTATCAGATCCTGGTTTCCTTATCATGGTACTAAAGTAGGGATATCCCCTTTCCAACAAAAAAAGAATTATCAAAATCGGTACATCCAGTAGAAAGCTATGCGGTATAATACAACGTAGGTCGACGAAAAAAGCGTCAAGTAAAAACGCATTATTAGATATAACTCGAAAAGTAGTTGTTAGATCTCAAATAAATTTAAATGGGACCAATTGGCACACACCACCTTTCGATTAAAACAAAATTTGTCGAAATCGGTCTACCCAGTCAAAAGTTCTGATGTAACAAACATAAAAAAAAAAAAAAAAAAACAGTCGAATTGAGAACCTCCTCCTTTTTTAGAAGTCGGTTAAAAAAATGATGTAAAAAAATACTTTGATTTTTGTATTAATTGAGAAAACTAATGAAAATATAATAACAAGCGCTCTATGGTAGCGGTGCGTGAAGTCGCCTAAAACACTGACGGTTTGTGGTTTCTATTCCCGCTCGGGATTGATATTTGTATTTTTATAAATATTTCTTTCCAGTTTGGATTTCTGTCCTTGTGGGTCTTCCCGTCGTCCCTCGGAGAGCACTTATAGCCGTCGGTTCCGGTTGTTATCACAAGTACCTGATAGCGATCGTTACTGATAGTAAGATATATAAGATAGTAAGGAATATATTCGCCAATCCGTAGCGGAGCAGGATGGTGGATTAAGCTCCAATCATTCTCGTACATGGACAATGAGGCCTATGCCCAGCAGTGGAATGTTACAGGCTGAAGCTAAAACAATAAAAATATGCAAATATAATGTCAGACATTACATATAAAGTCATATGAAAGTTAGTGTATAATATATACCAAGAGGGTTATTTTATTCTATATCAATAAGTAAATATAAATACAGCTATTTTGAATAACGCTTAGGTACTTCCTAACTAATTGCATAGTAAAGTCCGAACAACCGTTACTCCTTTGAAAAATCCCTTGAAACGATTTTTATGGATAAGAGTCACAAAATAGATATTTTTGATGAAAATATCAAATGAATATATTTAAGAATACGCTGACAGACGGAACCTGAACATGCCTGAGATGAACTCGACGTTTCTTATTAGAGCGATGCGTGTTCGTGCACGATAATTTGATCCATAAACCTCTTGCTTCTGAACTGGAAATACATAATGGTCAAACCGGTCTCGTTCATTCACTAACGGACCTGACCGGCTACTAGAAAAAGTTCTGCCTCATCGACTCGTCACGTATGATTACAATTCTAATTTCGAGATTTACTTTTTTGTATGTTAGTTGAAAAGGTCTTTGTCTTAAAAGAAGTTAATAAAAAAAGGATTTATTTAAATTGTTTGAGTTTAAAAAAGAAACTGTATTGTAATACAGTGTTTCTAAATGTAATATTATAATACCCATTAAAATAATTACTCGAGCGTGATTGATGTATGTATTTCGATGAATCATAGAACAAGTTACATGAAAAATTAGCGCACATAATAATAACTAAAATGATTTTATTTGACGATTATACAGAACGGATATGCAAAGGAGGTTTTTTGTAGGGTTTTGTTAAAATTAATTCTAAAACCGATAACACGTTAAGGTTAAAGTATACTTTGACATTTTACAATGTTAGTAAATTAGGCAGTTTCCTGTTAAAATAAGCTTTATTTTAATACAACTCAGATAAACAAAAGTAGGTATATAATCTTATATTACACAAAAACTTTTCCTGTTTGAAATTTAAAATTATATTACCAAGATTATTAGAAGAAATAACCAAGGAGAAAGAACTTTAGCAACAAACACAAATTAAGATTATTTGGGAGTGACACGCCTTCAGACGGTATCTGTTAATGCTAGTACATAGTATCTTTGCCTTTAAAATAATCAACTCGTGCTCCACCGTACAGAAAAATATCTTCTAAAAGACTATATATGTCTTAAAAGAAATATTATTCAGCAATTCTTAATAGTATGTTCTTGTAGTGTGTAGCTTTATGCTTTAACTCTACATAGAAGAAGACGCCTTTACAAAGTTAAGAAACGTCTACAAGCAAATTCAGTGTACCATAGTAAGTAAAGTAATCGTGAATTTCAAACATACATCTGTTTGTAATAAACAATAAGTTGAGTAAAAACTTTGTTACTAAAAAACTACTACGACTCTACCCGATACACAATAATATGTGCACATAACCGAGATTATTTCTTTGACACTTACGCCGAGTTGCACGAAAAGAAATTAAATTTTAAGTAGTGATTGAAGAAGCCCCAAAGGAGGTGGACGTGGCAAAGCCCCGATACTGTGACGAGGAACGAGATAGATTTCATCATAGCGGATAAAAGGCATATATTCAGAGATGTCTCAGTGGTTAACAGGTTTAACACCGGCAGCGACCACCGGCTAGTACGGGGCACTCTGAATATATGTCTCCGAAAGGAGCGGACCCGCTTGATGAAATCTACTCTCCGACCTACGCTGCCCCAAATACTATGTGGCTCCGAGCAGTTTCAGTTGGAACTCCAAAACCGATTCGATTCGCTGGAAACTACTAGCGACGTGGACGAGATAACCGACAACGTGGAGAAGACGGTGTGTACACTGGGTCGCAGGCACTTTCCACCAACAAAGCCAACGAAGCAGTCCAAACTTTCTCCCGAAGCCTTGGATCTGATGCGGCAGAGGCGCGAGTTGCCGGCTGCTTCGCCAGAACAGAGGGCTCTTTCCAAGAGGGTACGGAAAATTATTCGCCGAGACCTCCGCTGCTCAAATACGAGAGAGGTTGCTACTCTGATTGAGCAGAATAGGGGGTCCAAAGTTTTCCAAAGACCATTGGGGAGAAGCCTTCTTGCGAAGCTTAAAACAGCAGATGGCAGAACCGTCTGCTCTCGCCCTCAGGTCCGAGAAGAGGTTGAGAATTTTTATGGACAGCTATACTCGTCGAGCGCACGCAAGCCTGCGACTTGGGACACCGAAGATCCACGGGCACCATTGTTGTGCCATTATTCGGAGTGTATCCCGGACTTCGAAGAGGATGAGATTGGTGCAGCGCTCGGGCAGCTTAAAAACGGGAGGGCCCCGGGGGATAACGGAGTTACCACTGAACTCCTTAAAGCCGCAGGGTGACCAGTCCTGAAAGCCTTGGCAAGACTATTTAACGCCGTCATCCACCGAGGTACCACGCCGGAGGCGTGGTCCAGGAGTGTGGTGGTGCTGTTCTTTAAGAGAGGCGATAAGTCTCTGTTAAAAAATTACAGACCGATCTCACTTCTGAGCCACGTCTATAAGCTGTTTTCGAGGGTTGTTACTAATCGTCTCGCCAGGAGACTCGACGAATTCCAACCACCAGAGCAGGCTGGGTTTCGAAATGGCTACAGCACCGTGGACCACATCCATACTGTTCGGCAGATTATCCAAAAGACGGAAGAATATAATCAACCGCTGTGTATGGCATTTGTGGACTACGAGAAAGCCTTCGACTCCGTCGAGACCTGGGCTGTCCTGGACTCTCTGCGGAGATGTCATATCGACGGGCGATATATCGAGGTACTAAAATCTATGTACGACGCGGCGACGATGACCGTTCATGTCAATGACCAAAGAACAAGACCTATTTCCCTCCGGCGAGGGGTAAGACAGGGGGATGTAATATCACCGAAACTGTTTACCACTGCGCTGGAGGATGTTTTTAAGACCTTAGATTGGGGGGAACGAGGCATCAACGTCAACGGTGAATTCATCTCTCACCTTCGTTTCGCCGACGATATTGTCATCTTTGCGGAGACGCTGGATGAGTTAGGCCAAATGCTGGCCGGCCTAAACGAGTCCTCCCGACGTGTCGGTCTCTGTATGAACTTGGATAAGACGAAAGTTATGTTTAACAACCAAGTCATACCGATACCGGTATCGGTCGATGGTACCCTTCTCGAAGTTGTTCAGGATTATATTTACCTAGGCCATACTATCCAACTAGGCCGCAACAACTTCGAGAAGGAGGCCGATAGGAGGATTCGGTTGGGCTGGGCGGCGTTTGGCAGACTCCGTCGAGTCTTCACTTCGAAGATTCCGCAATGCTTGAAGACAAAAGTTTTCGAGCAATGCGTCCTGCCTGTGTTAACATACGAAGCCGAGACGTGGACACTGACCAAGGGACTGGTCCACAAGTTTAAAGTCGCTCAACGTGCAATGGAACGGGCTATGCTTGGGGTCTCTCTCAAAGACAGGATTAGAAATGAGACTATCCGCGAGAGAACGAAAGTAACCGACATAGCCCACAGAATTAGGAAGTTGAAGTGGCAGTGGGCTGGTCATCTGTGTCGCAGGACCGATGGCCGTTGGAGTAGACGGGTCCTAGAGTGGAGACCGCGTCTTGGCAAACGCAGTGTGGGACGTCCTCCGGCCCGTTGGACCGACGATCTACGTAAGATTGCCGGTGTAGGCTGGATGAGGATTGCGGAAGACCGGGATGTGTGGCGCGAACTTGGGGAGGCCTATGTCCAGCAGTGGACTGCGATAGGCTGAAGTGATGATTAAACTAATTTAATCGCAAGAATTGTATGAAATTCTTGTGATTAAATTAGTTTAATCTCTAACTAATTTAATCGCAAGAATTGTATGAAATTCTTGTGATTAAATTAGTTTAATCTCTACTTAAATTTTAATTTTGTTTCGTGCAACTCGGCGTTAACTAACTTCAAACACATCAACCCTCCGTCTGTCTACCTTAGCAAAATATTCGTTTTTCTCGATGACCGAATTTATCGTCGATAAATAAAACTCGAGACTGTCGCTAACTGTCAACCTTGTTACTAAATTTAACTTCAGTTTTTATTTCTGCATCGGAAAAACAAAACTCGGTGAAAAATCACCACTCCCGATATGATGGATCATTTCTCGTGAGCGTCGGAGTCGAGCGAATTGGTGCTGTGAAAGTATAATGTGTTGATTTGTTGAGATGAGGCGAATGAGATATCGTGATAATTTAGTGGAGCGTTTTGTTGCTGTGGACAAACATGGCTATAATTAGCATATAACTTTAGTAGCGAACTACTGACTACTTTTTCTTTAGCGCTTTTTTTAATTTTTCTATATATCTTAAAAAAAGTTATTAATAAAAAGTTATGATAAAGTATACAATCAAACAGATTTACATAATTTTACACTACATTTTTTGTGACATCGACTAAGAAAATTCTGATAAAAATTAGACTAACAGACTATACTCATAGATAAAAGTTTGATAAAAGATAAAGTTTTGGTTACACATTAAATCAAACACGATTAAATATGATTTCGCTGATTTGGCATAAAATTCATCTGATTTTAGAATTTTTAAACACAATTCTCTACTTGTAACGAAGATCCAGCATGTTCACATACACACAGAACATTGTCTAAAACAAGAAATACGGTTTTCTTAATTTTTTTACGGATTAACTTTGACTGTTTATTTACAAGAAAATATAAAATTTTCACCAAACTAATTTGGTATGTACAGTGTTTATAAATTCGTGTTTCTTGCTAATGGCATTGCATTATGAATAAATGTGTCTTGTGAGTGACATAGTGGCAGTGACATTAACAGTGGAACAAGTAAATGCGTTTGATAATAAAAGAAAATCATTTGGTGTCAAGTTTGAATGTATTTAGTAATTTACAGGTTTTTTAACGTATTAATAAAATGAATAAAATTGCCTATACTTTTGTAGGCACAATGTTTAATAATGAAACTTTAGTAGTATAATCAATTTTTTAAGCCCTGTCCGGTTTCTGAAATCTGACAAATAAAATAATGTTGCAGATCATGAAACATTACCGTTCCACTCGAACTTTTCTCATAGGAACCAAATATTAGTTATAAACATAGGTAAAATGTACGGTTTGTCTTATATGCGAAATAAAATATGCGTGAATTTACATGACAATAGTAGGACAAACATGCAAAATAATATGAGAAATAGTTAAATAGAGCGCTTCCCTTATCGTAACGTGATACAATAATCGCCATAGGCTCCGCTCGTATCGAGTGACGACGACAAATCGCTCGTGCATAATCGTAAATATGCTTTTTATACCTCCCCATTCGAAGGACAATCGTATATCCGGTTAGGCCAAGCACCATATTGTAAGGCCGGTAACACAAAAACGATGCTCATTATAACCAAACTTACCTGCACCATATAACATACTTGATGAGCTTCATTATAAAGGCGCATTTCGCAAAGTTCCACAGGTTGCATTTCTAAGGTACAATTTGTAAAAAATATCGGCCTTTGTGGCTACAGACAGTGTGGCACCGATGTCTTTTTGTTCGTGCTGAATGTTTGAGATATTCTAAGGAGCTCATCGAAGCTTTCCAGAAATTAGGATGGTGCAGTTTTTTTTAACCAGTTGATATTGGTATTAATATAAGTATGGAGCAATTGACGATGTTAAAAATAAATACTAAATTTGATTTTCAAATTAAGTGATATGTGAAATATAAACGTAAGCTTTTTCTTTTGCTTTATTGTTTACCATAATATATAATTCATAGGTATCTGATTGTTATGAGCGCTGATGATGTAATAATTATCCCCTTTTTAAACAACTAATATTACAGGTATACGTACATATATTAGTAACTAGTAAAGTTTAAGTATAATTATAGTTTTAATTGTACGGATCCGAAAACTAGTTGGCCAAAAGACAATTCGACTAGTCTAGGTGAAAGTCTTCTTTACCATATATTTAATACTTTAGGTACTTCCAATATAAGTTACTCCATTTTTACTGTTATATTTGAAAATGAAACTTAAACTTAATTTACATCAACAAATATTAAATCAGCAATTCGTTTGTTCATTTTTACCACTAATTTAGTCATTTCGAAGTTTCTTCACAATGGCTTTTAGTCCCACCAAACTGGTTATTACGTAGGTGGTAAGACTTCACGTATCATTTAATGACAAAATTAGGGAACATCTGGCTGAGCGGGCAGCATGCGTTCCTTTGCAGTATGCTGATGAGGATAATATTCGGTTACAAAGCGCCTTAATGCAACAGCGGATTTACAAATGTGACCAGTAATTACTATTATTGAAAACTTAGCGTCTTATGACTCATAAAACTAATAATTTCAAAGTCACGTAATAAGTATTTTGCGCGCTCATTTTAAAACCTTACGTTGAATATACAAAAAAAAGAGACAATCAAAATACAAAAATCTTAAGTAACTTCGACGCAAACGTATTTATTATTACTTAACGTCAATATTACCACCAGTTTCTCGAAAGGAAATGCTCATGATAACCGATATCTGATATTCATTGAACATGTAAACTCGATACTGGTCAGTTTTCCGCCGATTGCCGCGCAATGAACGTAAAAAAGTAACGAAGGGACAGCACTCCATTCACTCTATTACTAGATCTTCACACCTCGCCGACCACAAAATGCATCCCATTCACGACAAGCGAGTAAATCAACCGAGAACGTTCTCACCTTTTAAGGTTCAATCGGAAACGCTTCCACAAACGGAAAACAACTTTCTGCGCTGGGAGGAGGGACCACTTTCGTCTGGTTGTGTCACGAGTTACTACTTTTTTCGATATCTATTTCTGTCGACGTTCTGCTAAATTTCTTATCGTCGGCTGTGCGCTGGTTATTAATGTTAATTGACCTTTTTAACCATATACTAAGGTTGAATATGGAGTGATTGTAGTGACGAGTTACGTTATAGCGATCGGGGAGTTAAGTTTTATGAATGAAACGCAAAGTCGTGAGCGGAAGCGAAGCCGGGCGCTGCGGCTTTCCCGCGCGGGCAGTTTCATTAATAATTAAAAGGCAACTAGTGGTGAAATGGCCGGACGCAGAGATGATTTCTAGCCAGTAGCCGGTCCTGGTACATGGGCGCAGTCACTAGTTTAACGTTCACCTCACGGTATATAAATAAATTGACCTACTTGTAACACAACAACCACTAATCTAGGTATGCGATATGCCATTTAAATATATAAAAAATAAATAAAAATGTATTAAAGATTTATGTATGTTCATGTGCTATATGAAGCATTATTATGTATTTTCGTAACTTCCTCAACTTGTTTGCATTGTCTAAAAGAATTTTTTTATACAAAGAAATATAAACAATATCAGTACAAATATCATTTGATACATTTTAATAGTTCAGTTATTTAATCAAGCCTAACTCAAAATGTATTGCCCAAAGACAATCTTTAGTTTACTGTTGAGGGTTATATTATAAGCCATATAACGTTATGCTATAACTGATTACAGCGTAAATATAACCTCTATAGACTTAATCAATAGACCCTCGAAACTCCACGTTTTCTCTTATAATAAATATAATCACAATTAGACTGTCTCACTCAAAGCTTACATTAATAAACCTTTTAATGTTAAATAAGAAAGTTACTCCGAGAAGTTATTAGAGAAACTTGGAAACAAACTCCATCTTTAAGTATAATATATAGGATCAATTAATGTTAATACTATGTAATAAGGGAAATATGTTTAAGTATACGTACATGCACAATTACGGTTTATGAACGCACGCAACATCTGAGTACTAAATTGCGTAATTAAATAATCTTTATAAATAGATATAGTTTAAAGATTAGTTCAAAAACGTATAGGTGTTATTTTTCTTTAATTCATTAAATTTTGAATCATTTTTCTGTTTGTGCGTGAAAGTTACAATTTCAAAATAAGAATTTATAACTTAGCTACTTGAATTTACTTTGTGGCATCTCTGAATCATTTTGACGACGCGTTGGCTAATTGTTTTGTTCTTATGTTTTATATTTCAAATAAATTTATATTTACGCAGTATCCTGTTAAACAAAGTCTAATATTTATAAAAATTTACATTACTGTTTTAGCCTCAGTGATCGTATATCTTGTGGTGTGCTCGGATATTGCAAACTCATCGCCAGAAGTTGATCTCAAACCTGCTACTTTGAAAACGCGAACTAAATCTCGATCCATTTATAATTCCTACTATATCGAGTTTGATCCTATCAATGAAATCAATAAACTATCAAATAAATTATTACATATAAAACCTATTTGTAGAACAGGTCAGAATCGTGTATGAGTTGAAAACATTTTTGATTTTACCACACGAGTCATGTATACGATGTCGTGTTGATTCTCTCTTTGATATTCAACCTCTCGAATGATTTACATATAAAAATTACAAGTCATTTCACCTTGGACGATGCTATAATAATTTATAACGGTCACAAAATATAAAATAAAATTCGACGATCTCATTACGCAACGTCATTGGAATAGTACCGGAGGGAGGGAAACAGGATTACGTGGTTCTGGTATGTTGGAGTGAGATAGAGTGAGTGGTATGACAAAGCTGTAAAGTGAATGAGATATACACGGTAGCTAGATAGCGCGTCCGGCGGCCACTTCCTGTAGAGGATAGTGTAGTCATCCTGCTCATATATCGACAGTTATGTCGATATTTTTATTTAATACAGATTAAAGTTGTTGTTTAATTTTATATACTTATTGCCATCTTGTGGTATTAAAGCTTTCAAATAATTAATATTGAAATATTTTTCATGTTACACACATCAAAGGGAACAAATTAATAATAATAAATTGCTACAAGATAAATTGTAACATTAAAATGTTTCACTGAAAACACTTAAAAATTCAACCACATTTTATTTATTATCGCATTAAAATATTGCGTAATTGTAATTCGTAGAATAAAAATGTATTACAATTTACTAAAAATGAAATATTACTTTAATACCCTTAAGCCAACCCTAAATTCGTTAAAAATAACAAAGCATAGTCATGTTTGTTTTTAAAGGAACAAAGCGTAATTAGATTCCGGCGCTAGTGGGCTAGTTGGAGCATCCTGCGCCCACGCACGTCTAATTGCGCTCTTTTTGTTTATCGTCTTAACTCGATTATGGCAATCAGAGCTGCACTCTGACCCCCGACGCGCGTCGCCCCAGAGTCTGATCCCCCAGACGACTCATTGCCACTTACCGATCAATGAATCGTTCTACATTGTCTCTAATACACACTTGAACTGTTACTGAGGTTCGCTTGCTATCCTAAACAGATTTACTTATTTCATTTTCTTTGCCTAATACAATGTAATAACAGAAGTACACGTTGCAAAATAAATTTTATTGTTTCATATCACCTTTAAAGGTAAATGTATAAAATAGATTTTGATATAATTTTTAATACCTTTTTTTATTTCGGTTATGTATAAATAAATTGCAAATTGGCACACGCGTAATAAAATGAATCCTTTGTTCTGTAAAATTTACCTAATATCTAACTAACCTTCAAATATATTTTCATTAAAAGGTTTAACTACGAAATGCCAAAGATTGTATCTTAATCGAACGATACGACAGATAAAATCTCAATTCTTGTCAAATTAGTGCCTATTAAAACTGCTTTATAAAATAAAACATGTTTTTTGTAATAAAAATTATTATTTATACGGTTTGATCAATACACATGTGTTTCTTATTTTTGTATGTAACATGTATGATTCATCTAGCTTTGATTTAATCTTGTATAGATTGGCTAAAAGTACGGGAAGTATTTTATTATCTATGGTTAGTTTACGTCAATTAGGTATTACCAAATAGAGCCACTAAAACCAAACAACAAACTGACAAAATGTTTGTTCACATTTCTACTCAATTAAATGGTTCGTTTCATTAATACTTAATTATTACTATTGCACTACGTTTGCAATTTTAACTCTTGTCGTGATAAAAATAGAACTTAACACGGCTTAATGCGTCATTCGTGATAGAACGTTGTCGTGTCGAGTCGCTCATTTATGAATGAACTCACAGATCGAGCGACTTCCGGCTAACTGTTGAGATAGTACGACACTCTTCCTTGTTCCTGCTATGGTATCTTTAATTATGAACCAGTATAAACAGACCGGTGTTACGTGCATAATCGAAAATTAAACTTCTATTTCCTAAGCGGTAAAGTGCAAATCAGTTTGAGACATCGATCGATCAGCCTCCGTTTCTACTTTATCGAGATCGTTCGGAATATGAATAAAGATATTCTAAGCTCGCTCGCTCTTCTGATCTCTGTTTTAATGTAGATTTTATTCCGTTGGGTTAAGGTCGCTAATCAGTAAGGAAGATGTTCATCGGCGACTCTACGTCCTGTAGAGCGTGTTTTTTCCAGCCTCCTTCCCGTCGTTTCACCGTTACGCAATATATCGTAAATAATTAGCGGAAGGCGATATTCCTGTGTCTTATGGAGATGTTGATATTCTGGTTTTTTAGTCGAACACTTCCTGTCCACCTAACAGTACCTGCTTCTAAGTTGTTAAACTTCTTCTTTATATATCCGCTGGCTCGGAGAAACACTAATCTTGCATTATGATAATTATTGAAAAATAAACGTTTAATAATCAATAATATATTGACCGCAACTTAATTGTAAGCGTATAAAGCCATTCCAAACGATTTCTTATATATTTTCTTATTAGAAACTAGCCGACTCGTGCCCACTTCGTTGGGCGTTAATTATTATTTTCGTGTTACAAAGATATATAGTAAAATTTTTATCTCACTCGTATTTCTCCGACTTGATTTACATACTCGTATACTATTATTTTTCTTTCTAAATAATTACTTTTATTTCTTAAAAAAATCAGTGTCTAGCTACACTGTTAATATATTTTGTAAAATTAGCATTTTTTTTTTTTTTTTTTTACTAAACATAAGCTGACTAAATTACTAATCGGTGTGTACAAATTCAAATTAGAACACAACTTAAGTAATTTTCAAAGACATAAAAAAATCTATTTAGCGAAGTGTAATTTTATAAACTTAAGGTATAAATCCTTCTTGCATTGTATTATTACGAACCTGTTTATTAAATTTTAATAGCAGACTTCGAAGATTTTTATAAAATTACAGAATATTTTGCAATTTTAATTACTGTAAAGTTATTAGAAATTTAGAAATTGTTTTATTATTTTCACAATTTTAACTGCAAAAATTACTTCTGAACTTAATAAAGCTTAAACTTCGTTAAAGCATTCTGTGTAGTAAATTTACTAAATTGTTTTGCGTTAAAACTTCCTACACATTTTTGGCAAAATTACCAAAGAAAATTTTAACAGTGTAGAAATCCTGAATAGCACAGTTAAGTACTACCTATACCAAAATATCCTCTCAGTAATCATCATAATCCTATAGGTAGAACCAACTTGCTTTGCTAGAAACTAATATACTTACTAGCTACTTCTTAATATTATTTTATTTAACAATAACAATATGTAACAATAACAATTTAATTAAAATTATTTACCGTCCACAAGTATCAGTGTAATTTATTCATAGCAAATCAATATTCCCACGAAACAACCAAACGTTACAGTATATCGAAATAATATATTCATTATACAACAAAACCGCCAAATTCGAGTTTGTAACAAATCACCTTTTTTACACCCAACTTTGATAGCAGCGACGAAAGCCGAGCACTTGCCGAAGACCAGTTTAAATTAATCTCTTAATGCTTTATAATGTGTTTTACACTGCGTTCATATTATTCTGGATAATTTTTTAGTTCTCACGAAGGCGCTCGGTGACGTCGGATAAAAATGATAAAGTATGTCGTAAGCAGTCGACGCTATTTGACCGCTACACTGATTCTTTATCAGAAATTAGCATTGAATGAATAAAATTCCAATAATATATAATAAAGACTATGTTTCAAACTAGAAACTAATTGAAAATATTTCAATAGATAATTTTAATCTTATTTCTTTGTGAGAGTTATGTGATTGTAAACTTATTTTCTTGTTGACGTATTTTAGCCTAAGATACATCGAAAAAATGTCTTTAAATCTTTATAATGAAGCAGTTAAGGAGCCCGTACACGTTTTCAATATTTTCACGTAATATTTCGATTATGTAAATAATTATAGAAAAATCTGTTCATTACTATTGATAATGCAAAATTCCTTTTATCTTATCGGTCGATCAAAAATCATTAATCGTACATACTGATTAATTTTATATACTTAAGTATTTTTTAACTTTGCGCAATTTCCGTTACTCAATTAATATTTTGACATTCGAGATATTGTAATTAAGATCGAAAGATATTTTCAGGATCGTGTAGTATTACATACCAAAACTATATTTCGGTCATAATTTCCCTATCACATCTTATAATTAATTAAATAATAATCTGAAATCTTATTTATGATAATTCATGTATTGCTTTGTAATTTCAATAAGTTACGGTGTTAATCTGTCCTAAATTATACCAACACCTGCTTGTATCTATATAATAAATTTTCATTATTGGGCTTCCGTATTTTATATATCGAAGAAATCTTAATGATAACTGTTATCAAGATTGGAAAATGCATATGGATAATTATATTCTCATTAATAAAAAAACACTTATATAGTTATAAGTCGAATTGTTTCAGTGTCTTTAATCCCTTAACTTGTAACTTCTCTGTTTAAGTCAAAAACAACATGAAATTAAGTGATCCTTTAAAAAAGTGAATAGTCACTTAAAGATAGGTTACAGTTTTAAATTAGCAAGCGAAGAAAATAATTGAAAAGTGTGTAAACTATTTATTTGTTATTTATTAATAAGTAACTAACACTCATAATTAAACAAATAATAAAGTATTAATCGTTTATATAAATAATTTATACGCTTAAAATAATTTATACATTGTTGTCCCAAAAAAACAAAAGAAATAACGAAAGAACCTTGAAAAAAAGCGGTACAAGTTTCATACATTTCGAAACATCAACGTCACTGTGGTGGCCTATAGTTTTTAATCCAAATGAGGATGCTTAAAGCAATAGAACCAAGTTTATTATTTCAATCTACAACCAAATCGAAAGATTTTTATGGTAATTACAATCACGTATGGAAGCGCAGGATAGGTACATCTCGAGATGGTAGCACTTTGATCGATTTCAAGATTAAATCCATTTCAAACTAGAAATTAATTGAAAACTCCGATGACGAGATGAAGGTATAATGTGCTGGGAAAGATTTCTATTTTACAAAGGAAACAGAAACTGTTTCGGTTTAATTTATGAACGTTTGGAGAAAGATCTCGGAAGATAATGGTTTATCAATTATGCAAGGTGCCGCATTGTGACTGCGTTTTTATCGGGCTGCCTATATTAAAATTATTTAAAAATATTATAAAATTAAATAATGGTTTGTACGATGCAAAGATAAAGTGTGTTACAATGTATTTAGACTCGAGTCTCGAGTCATTGTTGACTTTTTTGTGGCTTCGAAGTTGACAATTCTTCTTTTTCCTCAACTACATATCGGAAATGAAACATTGCTTTGTTTTTCATGAGATGTTTTAATTGCAATATGATATAATTATTATTGTTTATATATATAAAGGAGGTTTATTAATCCATCAAATCCTGTTTATTAAAAGTCCAAAAACACTACAACGGGACTTTCTCCGTGAGGACAACAGCTTCCGGTCAATATACTGACATTGTTTTTTAACAAAAAAAAATCTTAAGCAACACAAAAAAATAAACCGGAATGATAATGAGAAAAGGAAGTTCGAAATTAGCGGATTTATAAATTAATTATAAATTTCCTACACAGACCAGTTCCTTAGTCCGGATATACAAAATACGAGATACAAATAAACATAGCGTCAAAGATACCTACATCCGAGAGAAGGGGGTCACAACGTTTCATTCATGCTCAGCTTCCCGGCCCCCACCTAGCCGCAATCTGCGCCGGCGCACTCAATGGGCATATCATTCACGTTATTTAATGAACCGAGCTACTTGCGATATCGGAATTTGTTCTGTCACACACCATTACGTTACCATTCAATATTTATACGCATGAAGATAACCTACGACACGGAGACAAATCAACTGGAAAATTGAAAGAAAAAATTAACCTTTTTACATGAAATTTTAATAAAATAAGAGTATTGCAAAATATTATATTGAGTAGAGCTTTTGAATTGATTAACCACATCGCTATAATATAGTTTCGCAATATTTAGATATTCAAATAGTTTCATTAACGCTTGTAATATTTTCTTGAGAACTTGTAAACCGTTATTGTTATATAATATGAATTTGGTAAAAATGACCCTAAGTAGACAAATCAGTCATTACAAATACTAACAGTTTAAAAGAGAGCCTTAAAATCATACTTTACGTACATTTTGTAAAAATACACAAATGAAGCCGTCGAAACTCGTTCCGTTGTCTGAGGTCATGTTGACATTATCGAAAGCCAGCTCAAACAAAGATGATCGGTCCACATTGTTTACAGCATGTACGAGTATATTTCGTTAAATAAATTTTGCGAGGTTTCCTCGAAAGCGCTATCGTTAAAGTAAATTTTTAAAAGATTTAAACTTTTAAGTAACAAAAAATGGTAAGATAGGGTAATAGTTACACTTAATATCATTAAAATGTTTAAATTTTCCTAAAACAAGAATATAGTACTTAATTCATTAATTAAATACACTTAAATATAATAAAAAGAGCAAGTTCGCGTTTCTACGCAGGTGGTAAGCCCTCGCAGTTAGATACATATATACATCGTTAACATGCAGACAAAACACTTATGCCATACATTTTGCCTTGCGGTCACCAACCCGTGATGACTATGGGCAACACACATGAGTTCACGCCATTTTTGGCGCGAACTTGTGGAGGCCTATGTCCAGCAAGTGAACTGCGATAGGCTGAAGTGATGATGGTGATAAATTTTGAAGAAGGTATATTTAAAATGCTAAAGTGCTAACATTAATTTAATTCAAAAAGTTTTGTTCTAAATAGGTACTTACTAGTATCTAGGGACAATATTTTTGTTTTTAAATTGAAATGTTTTGTTGAATTTTACAATCTTTACTAATAATGAGTACCTACTCATGTATAAAAAATTGGAAAAATGTGAAAGCTATAAAATATCGTCAAAATATCAGAAAAAATACTATAACTACAATATCTATAAAATAAAAAATGCTATACCAAAAACAACTTCGACGTAAATGAAACAAACTTATGACACGCTAAGACATAGAAAGAGGCACACCTAATTAAAAAGTTGTCAAAATCAAGTTCATTAACAACTCGTATTGTATACTCGTATGTGTGTTGTAATATTTATACTGATCTATTTCAAGTTAATGAAGTACGTTTGGGCTGTTTTAACATATTACCTTATCAAAACATTTGCATAATCAATTAGAGATAAAACACACGGCTAGCACATCTTATCTCATTCTTGTAAAGTTACTGCCCATCGAAAAGCTGAGAAACTAATTTTTTTGATTAAATCAAAACAATTAATTACTTCATGCTGAGCGTATGTATATTACAAGCTATTAAATTCGGTGAAGTTAATATAAAATCATCTAATAATTAAAATAAAAAATAATAATTTAAATAAAATATTCGCTTAGGTTATGTGTAATTACACGAAATGAAGTAATTATTGAAATAAGTTCTAAGAAAATATATAATATATGAGTACCTCATGGTGGTACGAATACTATTTTTTTAACGAATACTATGAATACATTTATTTTTTGTATAATTTATAAAATCCATGACATTACGATCTCAAATAATCAGAATGCGAAAGTGCGAAATAAAATAGTATAAGTCGTTAATATTCGCAATTTTCTTAAATTAGCATTAATCAAGGTACTTTTAAAACTTACGTTCATTTGAATATTGTTTACATCTAGAATTAAAATTTCAAGATAATTTGCAAAACATTCTCACGCTGACTCCACCGCAACATGTCAACAACCGAATCGTAAAACTTGATATTAGCTTGATATGATTTCGTTGATCCTGTCTGATTACGTATACATTCGTCTAGATTACATTGACCTCTGAACGAATTTGCCCGCTGATTACACATTCGTCGATGATCGAGGCTTCGGCGGCGTAAGAAGTTCAGCTAAGGCTGGTGATGTTGTGTCGGATCGAATCGCGAGAAGCGGCGCGGAGGCGATGATCGCGCGATACGAACAGTCGCGCGGTGACGCCGCGACATCGAAGAGGCTTCCGTTCCCGCGAACGACGCCGTGGGAACCGATTTATTTTCGTATTTAAATACGACCCTCATTAAACTGGTTTGGCTCAAAATTCGCTGCCTTCTTTCGACGCCTTTTACTCAACTTTTTATGGTTCCGTTCGACATTTTACTGTTTGATATTCAAGTCTAGACTGCCGACGAATAATGCGGAGTGCGGATTGTGTTGCTCAGAATAGGGCCGCGGTTCTTTTCATTTCTGAGGGCATTCGTAAATGACATACAATTGACGAATATTTTAATGATCATTATTACATTTGAGCAAATCTAAAGATATAAAATTTCAGTTAAACTCTTCTTTTTAGGTATTTAAAGGGTTTGAAAAAACAGAAGCTATACTATGCTGACAAATATCTGAAATATAAAAAATATATAACTGTTTGATATATCTTCAAATTCAATTTATGAAGTTTAAAATATCATTTAAGTATCAAAATAGAATAGTTAATAGTTACTCGTTTTGTGTTATTATAAACTAACGTTAGGATCGAACCAGTTCTTGGTGCGATGTTTTTTTTCCAAATATAATGATAGCAACTATTAAATTCAGGTTAACATTAAAATATTATATTTTGCATATATTTGGCAATAACGAATAAATATTACTAGACACACACTTAAAAACACGTTTTCAAGAAAACCTAAAAGTACATTAATTACTTTATCTTAATATATGCATATAATGATACCTTAAGTCATTTTTAACTTAAGTAATACTTACGTCGAGCTTAATACAAAACAGATAAAAAATCTATAAACGACATCTTATTTATAGTCAAGTTTATTAATTTAATTGTTATTATATGTGTTTTAACTTAAAATGGTCCCCGTTTCCCCACGGCATCGGCTTACACCGGATGCTAGGTATCCCTGCAGAGTAAACTACAATCTCCGAAAAAATTTACACGCTAACACAATTCATAAGTCATTCACATTAAGACTCACTTTAGCGTTATAAGATTAGATGTAGCGTTCAAATATGTATCTTTTCAAACGTTGTTTTAACTATCACCCAAAATATAATGTGAGTTACGGGAATGTCGACCTTATTTTGTAGAGCTAGAACAGGATTTTGGACATGTTTAGCGTAAACGATATACCGGAAGGACACATTGTATTACCTTCGCTACCTGGTGATAATATTCATTGTGAATGGTGGACACGAACAATTATATACGAAGCATGAAATTTCGTGATGCATTCCTAAGATGGTTAAACCTGCTGTATCGATAAACGATTAGTCCCTTATCAGGATAGCTATCGTAATAAGGAATATATATTCTAAATATTTTGCATTTAAAATGAGTATTAAATAACGTCTCGGATATTTTAAGGTACGCATAAATTAATAAGTTGCGAAGGTGAAGGTTAAACATATATATATTAAATGTAACATCAAATATAATGATAGTTTTGGGAATGATAGAATTTAGAACATTTTATTTGTATGTAACTTTTAAGTACATTTAATAAATAGGTCCTAAGACTATTACTGAATGCGACTTTAATGGAGTATTCCAATAATCCGCTGCAAAAAAAAAAACATTCACCCTTGGTATTGTGTTGAAATAGAAGTAAATTTTGTTTCATTATGCTCGTATACATTATAATGCGATATGTACTTCTGTTTTATCGTTTATTCGTAGTCGATAACTACGTACGCATACAATATTATAGACATAGAAACAAAGTATGATATTTCTATAACCTTAAGATGTATTTAGAATAATAAATTGTTTTTGACGTAACATTGAAATCGACTTACATTAATATTTAAAGTCGCTATTTTTCATGCATGGCCAACAACGCATACGCAAATGCAAACCATTAATAAAATAAATAACAGAGTCACACATTGACATATCTCTCATAATAACGTACGCCTAGCACAAGTGTGCGTAAACTTCCTTCAAGGTTACATATGTGAGGGTGTTGGGAGGTCGCGGGGTGGACGAAGTAGGGGGAGGGCAACTTCCCGCGTAGCACCTGGCGCGCAGAGGTTACATGCATCGACGAGATCCCATTGATTTGTAGCATGATGCACTTCTCTTAATGTTAAATACCTCTCCGCGTTTAAACGCTAAACTTTCATTAATAGTAATTATGCCTATATATTATCGTTCTTACATTTGCTGCGTATAACTATTTAATTTGTATGAGTTTTATTTATTGTTTTAAAAAGTAAATCTCATCATGACAAAGAACCACAAAGAAATATGCACAAGCTTCATTTTAACGAGTAGACGTAAATCTTGTCGTGCTTTTACACAAAGTCACAACGAAGTCCAATAATGCAGTCACGATACAGCAAACGTGTGCATCGATGTTTATTCTTAATGTATAATTATATAGTAACATTTAAACAATGCAAGAGTTTACCCGATCGTGGTGCTCAGGCGTCGATGACAATATCGTCCCCAACTCGACATCCTCTGTTTGTCTTAGCGAAAGTGATTGTTGCGTTTCCTTAAATGAAACTTTTGAAAGCAGTCCGCATTGTGCAACCTTAAAACAAACAAGTTAAATTATACGCAATTTTGATTTTGAACGCGAATTGAATAGATTTCGTCACCCTTGAATACAATGTAATGATGTCAAAACGAGGTTTTAGTAGAAAACGTACACAGTATCCTTTAAAAATTTAAATAAAAATCACTTGCAGAATACATAAAGAAGAGTACGGTATTAGAAAAATGAACAAGTATCTACTGTGACATCTTAGGCAGCCTTTTGTTTTACGTTCAATATATTGTGAAAGACATCTTTACCTACTCATTGCATAAAATACTATTTAAAGTTTCATCATTAAGTTAATTTCTAAACCTAATATACAATTAAGAACTTTTACTTCACTCATTCCATAAATACGAGTATATTTATAGGATAAACTAGCTGTGCCCGCGACTTCGCCCGCGTGGAATTTAACAAAATAGTTATTGTGCAGCTCGCAGTTATTAAAAAAATAACAAAAATAAAAGTAGCCAAGTAACCCCTTATTACATCTACTATCTGCCAGTGAAAGTCCCGTCAAAACTAGTCCAGCCGTTTCAGAGATTAGCCAGAACAAACAGATAAACATACAGACAGACAAAAATTATAAAAAATGTTAATTTGATATATGTATCATGTATACATACATATGAATTTAGTAAAAAGCGGTTATTTTAATATTACAAACAGACACTCCAATTTTATTTATTTTTATAGATCTATAGATTCTGTTGTGTGGCTTCGGCAGTAAAGAATATAGCCACCCCATCGCTTCCCGTGGGTGTCGTAAGAGGCGACTAAGGGATAACACAGTTCCACTACTACCTTGGAACTTAAAAAAGCCGACCGATGGCGGGATAACCATCCAACTGCTGGTTTTGAAATATACAGGCCGAAGACGGGCAGCAGCGTCTTCGGTGCGACAAAGCCAGCCCTGCAGTCACCAACCCGCCTGCCCAGCGTGGTGACTATGGGCAATACACATGAGTATACGCCATTTTTAGCGCAAACTTGTAGAGGCCTATGTCCAGCAGTGTAATAGGCTGAAATGATGATGATGAATGATAGATTAAAACGAACCAAATAGTAAGAGACTTGAAATATCTTTGTTTTCTCGTTGTTCTTTATTTTATGCTAATATACATATAGATAAAATCATGTATAGACAGACTATCTTTAGGTTTTTTAGCAAATTAGTTTATGAAAATGAGTCAGGTTTGTTTTGTTGAGTCGTAAGATTTGTCTTCTCATTATAAATATCACTAAAAAGCATACATGCACAAAATTCTTTAGATGACTGAGATATATGTAAAAAATATCCTCTTTGTTATTAATTATCTTTAACAGTTAGGTATGTTCCAAAATCTATATAAATTTCTTTAAGATGATAAATAAATAAACAAACTCTTACATTTTTTGTGTTCTAGTAAAAAAAGTTCTAGGTATATTTGGTGTTGTTCGCTTAGAAAGTGTACTTACTTACTTACCTATTATTTAAGAAAGATTGAACACCACAAAGTATCGTGCACTCTGTCAGGTAGAAATGACTCATAGCTGTGGATGGAATGATCGGATTAACAAAACTTAATATCAGTGTGGTAGTTTGAACTACGGCGGTGTAGTATAGCTTTGTAACCGACTACCATTGCAGTATAGCTTTAAATCTATCAGTGCAATATATTTTTGTAAGTCAATACCAGCACAAATATAGCTTTGTATCTGACTGCCACTGTAGTATATATAGCATTGTAACTATCAGTATCGTTCGACATAATTCTATGACGTCATCAGTCATAACTAAAGGATAAATAACTTTCCAAGACTAGACACAGCTAAATACGTTTAACCCCAGCTTTATAAAACCACATTTAGGCTGTAAAAAAATGGTTCCGTCGATATTTGCTCTGGCGACATTGTCCACGTGCGCTGAGTTAAACATTGACACGCATCGTTTGTACCGCGCCCACAGATAGCCGACAATGAAATAGTAAGCCGCGCCTAAGAGTCACCCTGGCCTTATAAATATGTACATTTTTTTTCAATCTGTGCTACACGATTTTAAATATTCCTTATCGACATTGTTAAGCTATGTAATGTAGTTTTAAATATGTCCTGTAGATATCAAGAGACTATCTCATGTCTCTATCAGGACACGTAGATTACGAATCAAATTTTCTAATGCAGTGAATATTTTTCTGCTTCTTCCATGTTACTTTCATCTAAATATCTTACAGCTCATCTAGATCAAATTTAATAGTATCAAATTACCATGTAAAATAACACTAACTGTAAATGTAACGCAATGTAAGCTTTTACGTCTCTTAAGAACTATTTATATTTCATAATATTAATCGTTTAACCTTTTTCACGTTGGTTCAGTATATTAATAATATTCTAAAGTATTCCATAAAAATTCATGTAATATTTCGTAATGAAGGACGACATGATGGATGAATGGAATACAAGGACAGGTAAAATTTCGAAATACGTATGACTAGTCTCCGTTGTAGATAAAAAGGTTAATCCTTTCAAATAAAGGCTATTTTTTTTTTTTTTTTTAAACAATAACTAAGCATTTAATTTATTTTATAAGCTGACTCAATGTCATACTAACTGTACTTTTACCTTTTAAAGGTAACTTCATTTTTATATACGAAATACAATAAAATTAAAACATTTTTATAATACGTTACAACTCCCCATAATACTGAAAAAAACGAATAAATTACTTTCTAATAGCAGATATTATAAGTTCTATATGAGCTTACGATACATGAATTTTAAAGACCTCAACTTATTTATGTTTTCCACAACATTACTTAAGTTTCTTTACGATTTCCTTTGTAAATGTTAACAAGAATAGATAGGTTTTAAGCAAGTTTATAATAATTAACATTAAATCTTGACTGATTTGCATTTTAATTGTGAAATATATGAAAACAAAAACGATTAAAATCTTTTTTGCTATTGATATGTTTAGTGTTTAACCATTTAAATATTATATAGTTTAAATATTATATTAATATAAATAATAAGATAAATATTATTATTTTTAATTAATGTTTTTGTTTTTAAGCTGTCTAAATTTGGAATACAAGTTTTATAGAAAACAAATAATAGAAATACTACTATGTTTATAAAAATAGATCAAAAGTTATGAGAGATCTATGAATGAAGTTGGTCGGGGGCCTTTTTCGTTGCAACAAAAAATTAGAGACCCTTAGAAATACTCCCGATGGAGCGCAATATTTACTACGACACCTCCTGTCCCTTTCACTTCCTCTACGACGACAACCTGCAGGCGAGCGAGAGCGCGGCTCGCCAGCGCGCGCAAGACAGGGACGGTGCATTCATTCATAACCGAGTCCGCCATCCGGTCTCCGTTCTGAACGATCACTTCATCTCCTTCCAACGCGCTGTCTCTCGTCGAGTGCGAGCAGGTGTCACCGGATGCATAGCGCCGCACTACAGCTTTAAACGGAAGCTCTTCAAAAACCTCGCGAACATTCGCATTTCAAATGTATTCTGAAAGAGTCTTTTTCGGGCAGCGCAGACGATTGCATTATTGAAAGTACTCGTGTAAACGTAAAGTGATTATTTAATGAGTGGACAGGCGCAATTGGTGATTTTCGTAAGCTCGCTGGGAGTTTGCCGTGAGACGGAGAGCTTCGCCCCTCCGCCAGCGCCCATTGAGTGCGAGTAGTCGCGCACCGGCCGCAGAGACGCACGCGCGCGCCCTCACAGCCTGTCACTGATAACTCTGGATATCCGATACCGAAATTAAAATGACCGGCCCGGAACTCGAACGCTCGCTGTCAGTCTGTGCGCACGGAGTGTTTACTCCTTTGTGATTTCGTTAATTGGTGCTTTTGAGTGAGTGACGCTGAGAATGTACGAGAAATTGCACTGGACACATTTACAATGGCCCAAATTACATTAAATGGGTAATTGCTGTACGTCATTGGATAATGGATTCAGCTCTTATACCTAATGTTCCTATCTGTCCTTTGGATGTGCGTGGATCGCCGGCGAATTTTGCACTTGACTACCGACTCTCTTTGTTTGATGCATTTCCATTTAAAATTGAACAATGCGTTTTCTGTCGCCACGAGACGAATATGACATTGAATTTCCAAACATATTATTGTTTAAATAATTTCATAATTAATATATATTTAAATGTGCTAATTAATTTACGCTACACGATACCGAATGTTATAACCTAAAACGCCGCGATAAACAAACAGGTCCATAGAGCAGTAAACCATTGCGTCAATTCTCATTTCCATATAAAATAAGTGACAATATATTTGCCAGAGCGATATTAATTTATGCCATAGTACTCATCCCTAGTTTGAATACTCAACTTTTGCTATATTTTCCTCGAGTACTTAGAATTCCTTGAGACGATCAGGTACTAGCAGGTAGAGCGTTATCAGCGTCGCTCAGCGCTCGCCAACGAGCGTGGGAATGAAAAAAGCGTGTTAAACAATAGCTGCAGATAAGAGCATCGTCAGACCCCATTTAGGGTGCCTTCGAGTAATTGCGCTTATGTTTTCACTGCATGCGTTTCATAGCAACGTTTTGTAAATACGATTGTACAATAATATCGATTATACTTACAATATTTGCGTTGTTTTTATAAAATAATAATTGAGTTACGTTTACGAAAGGGTAACGTCGAACGGACGTAACTGCGTCGTTGGACACAGGTGTAACCTGTTGATTTTAAGCGTCACTGTTTACCCTACGTGCGTGTTTACTCAAAGTTTTATAAAACATTGCAATAACATTCGATCAAATTCATTAATTGAAGGCACGGACGAAGTAATGACAAAATAATTTGCCGAAATTTACCCAAACCTCGCAGTATAAATTGAACCAAAGAAAAACGCGTACAAAAACGTAAATCACTTACTATTCTACCGGCTAGTAATGAATCATGGATCAATTGTTTATTTAACTGAAGTTCACAGAACCGCGATTAGTTGCTGAAAGTAAACTATTTCTTATTTCCCGGTCACGCTTGCAGTCGAGTTACAACATTACCAACAAACATTATGGACACAATGTTTTAAATTTTATTAAGCGTCATCATCAATCATGCAACAGTTTATACTTCGTATTTAAAACTGAACTTGACTGAAACGGCATCTTCCGATGCTGGTCATAGGTCTGTTCTTCATTTATGAAAAGCTTAATCAGTTGATAAATTATTTGCGAATATCAAATTTCTCTTCAAAGAGTAGTATCATTATTTGCTGTTTATGTTACCAATCGGGGTCAAAAGCTTCCCGTTCTCTCTGGGGCAGGGTGGGGAGACGCACAAGAACCAGATCAGAAACCAAATTTGTTTAAATCAACAATCTCCTCGAGCATCCTTCTCAGATCATTGATAGAAAAGAGTTTTCGGTTCACTTCTCGAGATCTATGTATTTTTTTAACGTAATATAATAATGTAAATTCGTCAATGTTCTTGGAATTTACCAAACCAACATAGACAGTTAAAGTGAAGTCATTACAACAACAAAAAAAAAAATGTCCGAATGTATTTTTTATGTAGATAAAAAGATAGGAGACACAATGGCTTAAAATATTTTGTTTAGAGATAAGTCTTGGCAGATGTGATTGTTAACACAGGCTAAGCTACAATTTTTGAAAATAATACAATCTCTCACTACAATAACACAGTTTTTTTTTTGTTATTGGTTTACTTTACAAATTTGTCTGTCTACGATTTTTTTTTTTTGTTATTGGTTATCTATATACTGTATATTTGTACTGCTACAATATTTTTTCAATAAACAGACAAAAAAGTTTTGTTAATTATAATCAGGCAGTAAGTGAAAAAACTATTTAATAATTTAGGTGGTTGTTTTTACGTATTTTCTATGAAACTTCCATTGAGTCTATATATAGTTAGCCTATATAGTTGCGTGCAAACAAATGTCAAATTTTCGCAGTCAACCAACCGTGTTCGGTGACTCACTATTCGTAACGAACGAATTGTGTTAGGGATATAGAAACTTGCTCTTTTTTTAACGTATACAATGAAATATGATAATTTATTTAAAGTTCGAGATTATTTTTTCATATATTTCAAATAACATCGCTGTCAATTTTAAATAACGTCGCTGAATCAATTTATACCATTATTTAATGTAATTGGTTATTAATTTGTTATAAAATTACACTTATTAAAACTATAAATCTAATTTAAAGATAATAAACACTGACAGAAAATCTTAAATTAATAATATCCGCAATTATAGATGGCCATTTGTAAATATGTATTTTTAAATTTAAAATTCGTCATCAAATGTAATACTTAATACCAAACTAACAAAAAACGGACGTAGACAATAATATTTAAAAACGTTTTTAAATAAAATACACGTCCAAAAGCTTAAGATGATTATCGCACAGGGTTTCTTAATTGCTATTTTAATGACTTCAAAGTAAAACGACAGCGAATTATATTACCTACCGTCATAAAAAATAATGTACTTGGAATAATTCAAGAGTGTGTTTTTGAACGCAGCTATGTTTCAGGCAAAAGTTCCGTCAGTCCAATTTATACTTCGATGTGTATGTCAATCTTCAAGTCATCAATTTTCCCGCAACGCATTAGGAATATTTTCAGCCAGCGTTAACACGCTGTTAATAGTCCCTAATGGTACAGTGACACGTAGCGACCCACTTTCGTAGCGAATGGGAATATATAACAAGGCTAAATTAGGCATCTATATTTAAATTAATTCGAGCACCAGTTCAATTTTTAATTTACATCCAAAGTAACGGAAAGTTAATGATTTTGAACGTGTTTAAAAACACGAATTTATTTCTGTTCTGTTTTAACTAATGAGTGTTTATTAGTGTAAAGAAATAATAAAATTGATATCATGTTTTAAATGTCTTATAATACTGAATCGATATTTAGAAGTAAATTTTATTTTGTTTTAATTATTCTAAGTGTTTGTGTTCTTAAATAAAAATGTTACGTAAAATGCGACACTGAACTTAACCCTATACTCACTGTATTAACATACAAAAGTACTGAAATCGTATACATTTGAATGTCTAATGAGCCCCTATATTTATAATCCACAGTAGACGTATTTAAAACGGTTTGAGTACATAATTATGTTAAATTCATTAATTCATTAAATTCGTACCTATAAACTGATAAGGTAAACATTTTATTTATATTGTTAACAACACAATGTCTTTATAAACACTTTTTACAATCGACAAAAACTCATATACTTATCGGATGTCGTGGTAAATTGCAATTACTAAAAATACCAATAACAAGATCGTAAAGATGGTGGTCGGCATTTCATACTATATCGAGCAACAGAAACGGCTATTATACTGCCCACGCAATAAAATAAACATAAAAATTTGAACAGTCTGAAACGTAGAGTTTTCCTCTCAGAGATTTTTCTCGCGGGCGGCTTGGTGCGCATGCGCGTGGGCGGTGGGAGGTGTTCGCCAATCACCAGCCAGTCCGCCCCACGCTTCACGTTGCTCGTGTGCACGCCTCGTAATCTCATTTACCTAACTTTTCAAAACACCCACACGAGACCGACGCCAAAGAATCCGATAACAACCGCCAATTTCGTCTCCCGATTGTTCCACGAAAAATATATTTTATATATGTTTAATATGCCGTCGTTTTAAAACTCGTATGCCATTTTCATTTTTCACGCTCATAAAATAGTTTTGCGCTCATAAATTCAAGTGACATTTTAAAACGTAGAGTCACTGCATAGTCGCTTATCATTTTCGTAATGTTTGGAAAAACGTCATTTTATCAGTTCATTGGTGGCTTCTTAGCGTATTTACAGTGGCTTATCATATTGCATTCATTAAAATGTAGATTAAAGTCGAAACGGGGACACCCTTGTCAATAACTAACGTATTCTAGACCGTAAGGCCACAATTCTCTCAAAAGAACACGGTTTTTCATGCTCGCAGCTAAATGTGGCAAGGACTGATAAAAACTAATCGTTTTTTTTTCTATGATTACCTTTTAATATACCCAGCAAGACCTTATATATGTTTTAATGAGGCATATCTGTATCAGTACTTAGATTAACTTTTTATGACGACGACCTTATTCGTTAACGATTACCTAATAATTATGTAGTTATGTATCAACTCAGTGTTGGACATTTATTGAAATAAAATTTCATGTTTTCATATTTATGGTAAAAAAATTATAACTTTACCTTTAAAGAGAATGAAAAATATACATTGCGTATTACGCACAATAAAATATTCAACAACTATTAAATATATACCTACGCATAACGTATATGTACGTACCTACTCAATTTAAAGACTGTTTTCAACCTTCTTGAGTTTTATTTATTTCATTATAATCAACCTTTTCATTTAAACATATACATTATAACGTTGAAATAAATCTAAGTGCCTACATACTCGAAGTAGTAATTACCTATTGTAGTCACATTTATCATCGCCGCCCCACCGTCCATAACGTTTTAATTGAACGGTCTAAGGTCAAATCACTTGGGACGGTCGGAACGGTCGACCGTCGCTACATTATCTACGCTACTTGTTAGCCCAGCCACAGATTAATAATAGGTAGATCCAGTACACCATATTCTATCTTTTTATCATTATCTATTTTTTCTATTTGTCTATCGTCGTTACGCGCTAATTTTTGCACGTGTACGCTAAAAAGTAAGTATGTTTGCTTAGTTAAAGCTATAGCGAGAGTGCAAATTGAACGTCAAACACTCAAACAATTTGTGTTATGCATCAACATTGTATAATAGTTGGACAATTTGTGCAAAACTTAGCTTACACGGAGCACTGCGAACAATCTATAACATTGTTGTTTGCATCAACATTACCGAATTGTTATACAAGCATTGTTCCACATTTGAATCGGGTCCCGCGTCACACGCGCTTCGCCGAAGCATCCATTGTCACTTTGTTTGTTTGTTCGCATCGTGTAAAAGCGTATAAAATCTCGCGAATATTTCATGAAAACATCGGAGAGGCGCGCTTGTTCTCGGACCGGCGAAACGAGCGATGAACCAGTCTGAATAAATTGAATTCCGACGTGCTCGCGTTATTAAACGCACCCGAATACAATGTGTCGATCTTTTAAAAACAAAATCCACATTAAAGTTATTTAGCGTATATGCGGGTGTCCACTTTCCTATTAAGGGGTCGAAGATGAGTTAGAAATTAGAGCCGACCCCGGTTGATCCCGCGCTGCAATTGACACCCGACGCTTAATGTTTGCTCTTCTCTGCCGCAGGCTTTAATTAAGGCGGCAAGATGTAAATTCTTTGTCATTTGCCTACAAGGACTCTATATTTGAATTAGAATATTTGAAATTTATTATGAACTAATTTATTAGTTTTTGATAGAATATATATTATATTTTTATTCTTCCATTCTTTTATTTGTGTATTTTATACAACTATTAGAACGTAGACATTTGTATGAAAGTTTATTATACAACTACACCACCTACCCAATTTCTATATAAAATTTTCCTTTTTTATGTCTGGGTTTTCTAGAAGAAATGCCATAATTCCTTCCATTACTACTTCATAATAATTATATAACTATCTTTAAGCTTTGTTTGTACTTTTATATGTATTTATGATGTACGGTAAAGTATTGACAATATAAATGCTTAATACAGTGAAGCAATAGATGAGCTTGATGGAGTGAGAAACAACCACTCTCTAATGTAGGTAAAGAAGCTTTAGCCCACTATTATAAGTTAACAGGCCTTTTAAGTTTAACGCATAGATTTATAAATAGTACCTAGTGGGATTATATAAAAATTATTTAAATTTGTAGTCATTATACACACCAATCAATATATCACAAGAGTCCTCGTTAACGTGGTTATGAAGATCAATTGGGCGCGACAATCGAATTAGCTGACCCATGGTTGGCAATCTTAGCTTGACCACACGATTAACCGCTTCACACAAACGAGTACTTTAGCTACCAAACAAGACAATTCATCGAAAACTAGATAATTTCCTTAAAAAAGCGCTAAATAGGTGCTGACGCATTTTTCAAGCATATCAAAATGGTAAATTCTTTGTAACGATTTATATATAACGTTCAGTACTAAGTGTCATTAAATAAATATATCACTTTGTACATCATTGGACTATTGTCCACCAATATTGGCCGAGCTAGCTGGATCTGTTAAGTGACACTTACGATACAATGAATCGGCCCGATTACAAAGTTCACGACCCAATGGACAATATTTTCCGATGAGAGTAACTCTTTTTTTTATATCCTATATAAAAAGATTAAAATATATCAGTAAAAATTTTAAAATAATCTTTTTGCTTTTTCTTCTTTTATAAACAAAGGAGGACTTTTCCCAACCGTAGGACGTTTATAAACTATTTCTCTTTAGTTAATGTTTAAATTTTCACCTTTTGATGCGTGTCAGTTACAAATTCGTTCGTTCAATGCTCTCCTTATCCGATATGATGCATGTGTTGTCTAAATTTGATTTTCATTGAGGGCAATTCGTCGCCCCCATCACCGCTAAGTAAGTTAGATTGAATATATGTATATATTAAGGCCCATTTGTTCACAATTGCCCCGCTGTTAAGAGTATTTTGTTCATGTTTTACTTACATAACTATTCTCGCACTTAATTAGAAATGTCTAAATATAAGTAAAATAATAAACAATACTTTATGACCTCTCGAGTTCAAAATGTTGAAAAACTGTGTGAACTGATAAAAAAATTCTTACATATTCATTAAAATGTTTACCACTAACTCGTTAACAATGGTTTAAGTTTAATACTTTCGATAACAGTGCACTCAGCGACCCTTCTACAACAGTTATTAAATCGAAATAAAGATGTTTACACGCGTTTAACCCTTGAACCCTCATCTCGGTCGGATGCACCATGCCCATCAATTTGTTATGAATTACTACACCAAGTTACAATAAAAACTCTCAGCACACAATTGATTTTATATAAACTAATTTTAATATTATAAAACGTTTATATTTAATGAAATATTGTAGTTAATACATTTTAAAAAATTATTTCATAAATGTATAAAGTAGTCGCGTCACTTTTCGTTTTTAAATATACTTGTTGATAATTTCTATTTTAAAAAAGATGTTTTCATTTGCCGTACATACAGCAGAGTAGACTTTCTTTGGCCCTAACCACAAAATTTAGCGAAATCGTTCGTCACGGCCTGACGGGCCGTGTGGGAACTGTGAGTACGCTAGGGGTTAGACTAGGGGTAGGTGCGGGTGGCAAGTAGGGAACCGGAAACGACTACCACACACCTGTGGGAATGTACCGTGCTATTTGAATATCGCTTGACTTTGTTAAAACATGTAACTTGACGCATTGGTTGTCTCTCACAAATGCTTAACGTTTACAGTTTTCATGGATAGTCGAGTGCAAAATACATATTTGAAATTATTTTAGGCGCAATTGAGTATGACCAGTGATGAGTTGATAAACTTTTCAATCATGTCGTAAAGAAAAAAAATATCTACAAAATGAAAAACAGTGAAGAGTGTTTAGACTGATATGTTGACAATTTAAAAAGTGTGATATTTATTGATCTTATTTAAAATATAATTTTAGTATCTATATATTGTAAATTATAGACTAAATAAACTTGTGTGTATAAAAAAGTGCTCAAAATTATCATAAAGAATCAATAAAATAGTACTACTGTGGACAGTTCGGACTTCAAGAACCCGCTGCAGACAAAATCAAGCGTCGGCGGCAATTGCAGGCATGGGAATCCAAGTCATGATGAAAGCTTTCAATAAGCCAAAAGGTCAGTAAAATATTAAAAAAAAAACATATAAAAAGTACAGCAAGTAAGGTATTATTAAATTGTAAATTCAAATTTTATTTCGTTCAAATCTTCGGTTCCTGACTTTTATTTTTATATATATTAAATACTAATTCCTTAAAAAAATACTAAAATATTAATTAAAACGACAACCATTTCATCTCAAGAAATGTCTCCAAAAATTTAAACACAGATAAATAATGAATTAAAAATAATAACTGTCAATCAAACGTCGACGGCTGACAGCAGTCGACTATTTGCTGAATTCGAATTTCAAATTTGCAACACTATTGTCGGTTGTGAAAAGGCGATGTATCATCCTCGCAATGACGCAACGCTCTCGGTTTCGCCTGCTCTTGTACCAAATGTGAACGCTCCGTGACCGTAAGAAATATATGAATATACGCTTCTAATGCGTATCAACTCTTGTAAAATAGCGAGCCGTTGTACCGCTTGAATGCATGAATAACCACTCTTGAAATTGTTTAAATTGTTTTACATTGAAATATTATTTCGAATAGTCAACAAGGCTGCAAAGCTAAACAAAAAAGTTATTTATTTCTGCAATTCAAATATTACTATTGTTCTTAACTCTGCAATCAGTACCTAGTGTAAAACTAAAAGGCTTAAGAGCGTCCCTACTAAAAAAATATTATAAACTAAGATTTTTAGAAGTCAATGTATGATAATTTAAAATAATTTTCTATGGTAGGTACAGTATAGCTTTACAAGGCGTAACATCGCGTGCTTACAACCTTAGGGCAGCGGTTGTGCAAGCTTCATTACCGTAATTATGATCTGAGCATGCTCTGCTGATCTTGAAAGTGAAGACCTTGTGCACAGCCTGAGAACTGTTGCCAAACATTGTTTTTGTACAGCGGACTTGTAGCCGGCAGACACAATACATCATAGATAAGATGCTAAAAAAATCTCGTTTTATGAAAACTAAGCAGTAGTAGTAATGAAGCTTGATGTCGCGTACACATTATTTTTGTTTAATTTATAGTTTACAAAGTGTAAGTCACATTTCTAAATGTATTCAAAAATAAAAACTTTTAGCTATTGATTTGATAGTCATCGTATATTTATTTGTGATAGTAGAAGAATGAAGACATCATCATAATAAAGTTTAAGAGCGTCTCGCACCAACAATAGTACGACAATGAAGCAACAGTAGGAACGCGTTTACGACTCAACACACACGGGGGCCATAAAAAGTCATAACAATTTACTGATATAACAAAGAAGACGGCATCTAGTACGGGAGCTAATAACGCACCGGGCAGCATCAGCGCGCATGCGCGGGGGCGTCCATTCACGCCGCTGATTGGCCCATCCGGTGCGCGCTCAATGAGATGATGCGCCCGCGCCGCCTCTGTCATTGAGCAAAGGTCTCTCGCCTACATTCGTGATCAACGCTACAGATCTTTAGATTATTGTGCCCATTATTGTTAACTACCGTTTAAAAAGAGAGAACTTGCATTTGATTTCATCACTTTACTATTTTCACGAATATGACTTAGCTTAGTTATACCTAATAAACAACAGAATTAACAGTTCAAATTTCGTTAAAATCTGTAAAAGTTGAATATAAATGGACAGACAGAACGAACAACCAACTCACATAAAGAGTTCTCATTTTCTAGATGACAGGACACAAACCATTTGGAAATTAAATTACAATCATGGACTTAAAAATATGTTAAGAGTACGATTACATTATATAATGTTACGGACCCCTTCCAAAGATACATTTCAATTATGGCAGCAACATATCTGTTACTTTACAATTAATGACAATTATTCATGATATCTATACGACCGCAATGATAAAACAGTTGTCTTTTATTTTAAAAAATTACTGTTTTAGACATTTCGATTGGTAGAAATGATGTTATATTAGTCTAATCATGGCGCTAAAGTAACAGTTGCTGGAGTAATTAGGAGTGGAGAAGGCGATTTGAATGCGAAACATATAGCACGCGCCGCTAACGTCACGCTACTACCAAGTTCAACCGAACAATAGATTTGCCGATAAAAAATGGCGCGAGCTTTTGTTACTTGAAGCTATTGTAATCAAGTTGTGTCAGGGCGTTTATAATTTTTAGTGTCCCGTAACCAAAGTAAGGTAATAGAACCCTATCATTAGAAAACGCTGTATGTGCTTTCGTCCTTAGGGTGTTGTCTTTAATTTTGGAAAGCTTTGGAACAGAAGTTGAATACTAGAAATTTTTCATAAAAAATGTAATAGGTACCAATTACAGCTATTATCAGGCCAAATTATAGAAGTAATCCTATGTTAAAATTAAAGAGATTTCTTATACTCTTATATCGATGCTTTCTCGGGATTATTTATTCTCGACTTAAAAATATTGTATCGGATTAAACATTGTATCTTTAAACGGAACAGTATTAAATTAATAAGACAATTGTGTAAAAATCTGACTTCAGTATCATCGACAAGTAATACTTATTTTTATTTATTTACTCTTTATTGTACACCACAATATGCAAATACAAAATAATAATAATACAGACAACTTAAGAATGTGTAGTACAAGAGGCGGTCTTATGGCTAGTTAGCCATTTCTTCCAGACAACCCGAAGTAGGATTGAGTATTATTTATTTGAAGATCGGGTAGGTGGTGCAGTTATATTATAATAAAATGTTATTACATATTTACAAATATCTACAAATTAATACTTACAAGCAATACATATATTAAGATTTAGCTTGAATAATATAATATAATAAACTAATAAATATAACAACAGTACCTCATAGCACTTACAATCACTTTTTGCCATAAAAATTAAAAATTAAAAAAAAATTAATAAATAAAATAAACAAATAAATTTAAATGGAATGTTTTATGAACAGGCAATTTTTTTAAAATTCAAACTTATATTTTAAATAAGACGGAGCCTTATAGTCAAACAACGCACAGTGCAGAAGAGATAAAGTATGCAGGTTTCGGCGAGAGCGTATTGGAAGCCACTTGAGCTTGGAACGAAATTCAGAAACATGGTCATATTTGCAAAGGCAGAAAATAAACCTTATACTCGTACCACAGTTTTGAAGACGCTCAAGCCTATTAAGTTGGTCCTCTGTTAGATTAATAGAGCTTACATCTGCATAGTCGAGAATCGATAGGAGGAGAGAATTTGCCAACATAATTTTGGTAGGAATTGGTAAAAAAGACTTGAGGCGATGTAGGGAGCTCAGCGCAGCGAAGGTTTTTCTTCTGACTTCTTTTAATTGTACTGACCACGACAAAGTCCGATCGAGTTCTATACCATGGTCCCTTACGATGGCACAGTAAGGCAGACTAATACCTCTAGCAGACTATCTCATATCATATAATGATCATATAATGATATGAGGTAGTAGATAGTGTTGAGCTACCGACCCCTGCAATTAAGCTTGGACTACCAATAATTATGACCTGTGATTTGCTCGGGTTAACATTAAGTCCGTAGCGTCTGCTCCACTCAGAAATGTTAGCTAAATCTCTGTTGATTAAATCAATTGTACTATGAAGATCTTGAAGCGTTGTGTGACGATAAATTTGAACATCGTCTGCATACATATGGTAGAGAGAAAAAATGGATTGAGTAATCGAATTGATGAAGATTGAGAAGAGTAATGAGATAGAACCTCGTCTTGAGGTACCCCGGCTTGGACATCACACCATGAAGATATGGCATCATCATAGCGTATACGCTGTCGTCGCCCTTTGAGGTAGTACAGAAACCAGTCTGTCACCGATTGAGACATCTTAAAAGCGCGCAACTTAATAGAATGTCGTGGTCAACACAGTAGAACACGTTACTAAAATCCAAAAGTATCAAAACAGTGAGTTGTTTATTGTCCATAGCCAGTCGGATGTCGTCGGTAACCTTTTTTTTTATGTCACTAGGTCGGCGAACAAGCGTACGGCTCACCTGATGGTAAGCGATTACCGTAGCTTATAGACGCCTGCAATACCAGAAGCATCGCAAGCGCGTTACCGACCCAATCCCCAATCCCCCAGGAGCTCTGGTCACCTTACTCACCAACAGGAACACAATACTGCTTGAAAACAGTATTATTTTGCTGTGATCTTCTGTAAGGTCGAGGTACTACCCCAGTCGGGCTGCTCCATATTTTGAGCAGGAAATTCCTGCTGTGCCCTACCTCAGATAGAAAACCTTGATTAGCGCTGAAACCGTACTGTGACCAGAAGAGAATCCAGACTGAAGAGGATTAAGGAGGGAATGTTTGTAAGGCAAACTATTTAATTGTTGGAAAACTAACTATATAAAAACTTTAAAGAACATTATTATTACCACAATTACACTATATAGAATTTCAAATGAAAATAATAGAGTTGTAATTTTAATCGTGAATAGTGTGCTTCATAAGCCGCGCAACAAGTGCCGTTCCCTCCTACACCCTACGCGCGAGCCACCTGTTGTCATGCAGTCACGGGGAAATGTGGAGCAATGAATTGTTCGACCAGATAGAACGATAAACAGTGGAAAAAAATTAGCAGTTAAACAGCCTGTATTTTAAAAATATCTACAACACTTTATTTTGTTTTCTTATTTGCTAATAACCTAAAAAGGGCATTTTATAAATGATTTTATTGCATAGTATAAAAGAAATTGTTTACAGGTGGTATGCGACAACAATAAACTACAAAGTATTTTAAATAAAAGATATTTAATATCACTACACAAATCAGTTTTTCTTTACAAACTTATATTTTATCGTTTTCATGAAATACATATACAAGCAAATGGGTACATAATCCAGTTTTTAATAAACAATGTAAATTATATGTAAGGTGCATGATCGCTTGATCTCGGTATTTAATAAAATTCGCTAAATTCCCCATTGTAAGAAATCGCCGATTATCTTTAATCTCAATAAATAGCGAAGGTTGCTACAATGTTGTCTCGTGTGCTGTTTGCCCGCGCGCATCTCCGACCCATTGTGCCGTTATCAACGCCATTCACGATTCGGCGCACTGTCGATACATACAAGTTACATTTAACCTCCAATTTAAATTACATCTTAAAGCAAATTGTATTTGAATTTGTTTATTATCAGTATAGCTAGTATTACTTGACACTACAAAGTTGTATTCTGACAAATCCGAAATATGAAAATTATTAACATATTGACATTGACCTGATTCTATTTCTGTAGTAATATAAAAAGACATGTTCAAACTACTTTAGTGGTTACGTAGTATATTAATTTTATTATTAATTCGTTAGCAATTCGTTACGATATTTCTTCATATTTCTTCAATAACATAACTTTTTACGCATTATTTTTCCAATATTAAAACATACATGCGCAATGTAATGCAAATCTAGTACAACGGGGAACATAAAACATGACAAGTAGAAATTCCACTATTGCATGCTTCAATTAGACTAACGTAAGAGATTGGCAGTTTTGAAATACTAACTACCTACTTGACGTGACTCCGAAACCTTACACTAGGATATAAGTAACTGAGTTGTTAAATACATTAATAAAACTTTTTCTGTAGTAGTGTTTAGAGTACTAGTACTCTTACAGAGTAAAAATAATTACAAGAAAGATGTACAAGAAGACGGCCATATTGCTAAAGAAAGAAGCCTTATAATCATTTAGACAAAACAAAAAATTCTTACAAAATATACAAATGACAGAACATCAAGTTTTTAGTAATTCTAGACCACCATGTTCTCAAAATCTACACGTCTATATAGAGTCGTGGTAGTATCCGAGTGGTTTTTACTCGAAGCAATAATTCCAACAACAAAAAGGGAATCCAAGATCATGCTGTGCACAGCTATTAACAAGCCCAAGAGATTTTAAACAACCTAAACGTTTTCATTAAGCTATAATGTGAACATTGAGGCAGGGAGAAAAACATCAACTGTCTTCATTTCCGCAGACACTTACATTTTATTGCACATAACACGTGTTTTAACTCGTACTGAAATTTCAAGAATCAACGAACCTAATCGTTGTTTAATCGTTATTTATTCTCCGAAGTATAACCCGAAAATCCCCTCACATTCTAAACTACATACATTTTCTAACATTCTAACACGTGGTTCAATAAGTTCCGAGACTAAGTACTAAAAAAAGGTCTTTTTTATAAAATTAATTTTTATGTATCAACATAGTCTCCTCCAAGAGCGATACAGTCCCTCCAACGCTTTTCTAACTTTTCTATCCCATGTGTGTAGAACGATTTGTCTTTGGCTTCAAAATAAGCCTCCGTTGCTGCGATAACTTCACTATTTGAGCCAAATTTCTTACCCTGAAGCATTTTTTTGAGGTCTGCAAACAGCCAGTAATCGCTGGGGGCCAAGTCTGGCGAATAAGGGGGATGAGGAAGCAATTCGAAGCCCAATTCGTTAATTTTGGCCATCGTTTTCACGGACTTGTGACAAGGCGCGTTGTCCTGGTGAAACACCACTTTCTTTTTGTTCATGTGAGGCTGTTTATCCGCAATTTCGTACTTCAATCGCTCCAATAAGCACATGTAATAGTCACTATTTATATTTTGCCCCTTTTCAAGGTAGTCGATGAAAAGTATTCCATGCGCATCCCAAAATATAGACGCCATAACCTTACCGGCCGATTTCTGAGTCTTTGGACGCTTCGGGCGGCTTTCACCAGCCGCTCTGCACTCCGCTGCCTACCGATTGGATTCCGGAGTGGTATATCCAGGTTTCATCCATTGTTACATACCGACGTAAAAAATCCTTTTTATTATGATTCATCAGCGCCAAACATCGCTCTGAATCATTGATACGTTGTTCCTTTTGATTAGTTGTAAGCAAACGCGGCACCCACTTAGGAAAAAGCTTTTTCATGGCCAAATTTTTATGTAAAATAGTGAAAACACTACCAGCTGAAATCTTCACTATCTCGGCTATCTCTCGCACTTTTACCTTCCGATCTTCCAATACGATTTTGAGGACTTGGTTAATATTTTGTTGAGTCACTGCTTCATTTGGACGACCTGAGCGTTCCCCATCATTGGTGTCCATGCGACCGCGTTTGAAGTCGGCATACCACCGACAAATGGTTGCTTTAGAGGGAGCTGATCCTGCATAACATTTTATAAGCCATTGCTGTGCTTCAACGGTATATTTTCCCATTGAAAAACAATGTTTTATCACCACGCGAAACTCGTTTTTTTCCATTGTATCGAAATTACAACCGTAGCGTCACTTAAATGTTTCAAAATCAATAATTTTATTGTTCCATTTTTAAAAATTTGACACATATTCTTGTATTGATAGCGAGTACTTTTTAAAAATCAAAAGAGTTTTTAATTTATGCGCCATTTCCAGGTTAGTCTCGGGACTTATTGAACGATCTAGTAGTATTGCCAAACACCATCCTCTCCAATTTATAAGTTTACTTACCCGAGTAGAAATTTTTTCGTGTTGCTTAGAAGGACCGGACCGGGCATGCCCGATCTGGACCTTATCAGGATGAGATGAGATTTCCTGATCGGGTCCAGATCTATCAGATAAAGCTATCCTTGTCTGGACCAGACCTGGTCCTGATGGAGCTTGCCAGATCTGGTATGCCTCATTCTATCCTGATCCGGTCCAGACATGATCTGGTTGAGCCTGACTTTTTTTCTAGTCGGGTAGTAGTAGCTTTTTAATCACAATTTTCAAAATCATTTAATGTTAAGTGGCGAGTATTTTTTTACATAAAATGTTACTGAGTCTCGTTAAGAACTTAAGACTTGTACATCATAAATATAAATATTTTTTAATGATACCAACGCTGTTACCGAATGGTATTCAAGTATTTCAGCGCTAATTTAAACGATGTAAAATGTAAATACCAATTTAGCAACAAAGGTTTCGATCCAGCTGGACGGAAGGTGACCATCGGAAACCATACGATAATTAAGTCAAAATCACCCGCTCTAATTGCCGTAATAACGGAAACTGAACCTGCCGCGTTTTTTGTCGTCTGAAAATACAATTCTTAAAGTAAACGAAAAAAGAATTTTACGAATACCTTTTTTCCTTCCATAACTTCAACCCAGATGATATTATAAGATCAGAAATAGTGGTATTATAAGATCAGAAATGACCGAAACAGATCATATAATGTAATTATCGAAAATATGTAAAATCTTTTTCTTTATTTAATTTACATTAAAATAACCATCAAGACAGACAGAAAACATATGACCATTAAAAATCTCAACAATATATATACCACTTCAATTTAATTATTTATAAAGATAATAAACGTTATTGGGTTTCATCACACATTTACAATACATATAAATTAATATCACTCGTTTTACAATAACTCTTTTAGTATCCTTTTGAATATCTTTCATGCGTAACTATATGAATAAATCAAGAATAATTATTATATGATAATGCGTGTATATTAATAAGTCTCATGCGCAGGTGTGTGTGATGCAGTCAATGCTGTTTATTTGCAATTACATTTCATACAATACAATAGGGAACGATATAATTATGAACAGTTGATTTATGTAAAATGTCAAAGGATATGACGCAGTAAGTTAGAACTTTGTAAGAAATTTATATGTGTATATGCATAATACCTACCCGAATGTAAATGTATTATAAATAAATAACTTTTATTGACTAACATCTAAACTATTTTTGCTTAGTGATGCTTTGTTCTTGATGATTTTGGTTCCGTGATGTTCATATGATTCAGTTTGAGTTCGCTGTAACGTCATAAAAGTTCGACACAATGATATGGGATAAGTGGCTGTGGTGTTCACAGACTTGTACCGATTGAAGGAATTTCGAAATAAATTTTATTTAACTAGCCAACTTTCAGTAAAGTCTCTCTGGTCGACTTAATTCCAACGATTTTTCAAATATGGATGAAGCAACCTATTATTTCGAATAGTCTACAAATATTTCACTCTCTATCAAAATTTGTCAAAATAATATTAAGAATTAATATATGTAGTCATTGTGTGTACATGCTCTATATGTTGAAATCTTAATATATATAAATCTCGTGTCACAATGTTTGTCCTCAATGGACTCCTAAACTACTTAACCGATTTTAGTCAAATTTGTACACCGTGTGCAGTTTGATCCAACTTAAAAGATAGGCTATATTTTATTTTGATATATTATGTTATTATTATATTACAGAAAAAAATAAGGTGATACGAAGTTCCCCAGGTCAGCTAGTAAATTTATAAAACATATATTTTAAACATTATTGATAATTTAAAAATAAAATTATAGTAAGCTAAATTAAATAAATAGCGGTATATTGTTAATTCAAGATATAAACTATCTCATTTTAATATCAATAAAATCACGTTTTTTTTTTTAATTCAAATTAGTAATATTAGCACATTTCGTTTCGCACGATAACTAATATGATTATTTTTATCTTGTGCTTATATTAAAATCAAATTACTGATTTTCACACCATTCGGAAATTATGTACGATCAGCATACAACATGTAAAAGTACTTTAGTACTATCAACAGAATCATTGACAATAAATATTTAGTAAATGTTGTGTAAATAATTGTATTTTTATCGTGTTGCTATATTTCAAAATCGCTTCATATTGCTATTTTTTTGTTATTTCTGTTTGCTATCTCGATTCTATAAATTCTCGTATCCTATAAAGCATGTCGTTCCTATGGTTCTAGTGCACACAAGGACAGTTCGCAGTGAGTCAAGTGCAGCTGCCGGCATTAACGAGTAAATCACAATGCGCCGGAGTTCGCAATTAATGTCCTCGTGATTCGCAACAATCACTGCACTGTCTGACTCCACAGTTTAATATGCTTTCATGTTATTTTCTTACATTTTTAACATCTATTCAATGTTAATATTTTATACAGTGACTTTTACATTATAACTTGTTGTATTCATGCTTTATAAATTAGTGCTACCTAAAGCTACGTGTAATCATTCGCATAAACAACATTTGAATTGATCTAATTTAATACAAGAAGATAAGATAAAAGACAAAAATTATATTATCTTTTTAAAGTAAAGAGAAAGACATCATAATGATTGATACGTTTCATTTTAATAATATTAACATACACATTAATAATGTAAATCACATGTAACCTGTCCGAGTTCACATAAGTTTTTTGCGGTGTATAAACGATCTCGTGTTTCGTCTCGTGGACGAGAATACGTATGAAACATTTAAATGATATCAGAACGGTTCAGCTAGAAGATCGGAGCGGGCACCGACCGTGGGAGAGCAGTACAAATCTCAACATCTCAGAACTGGTCGGCAGGTGTGCAAGCCTCGCGCACACACGCGCACGCCCACACACACACGCGACGCAAACCAGACGCACTTATGAATGAAGCCTGCGTCCGCGCACAACTCACACATACGTGATACAATCTTGCTTGTTTATCTCTGATTTATTTTATTCCAAGCCATCGGGACTCGGAAAGAAATCAACTAGGTATTAATTTGTTCTACACTACTCGGTAGAAATAAAAGTAAATACCGTAGATGAAGTAATTAATCCGTAGATAATAATCGTCGCTTGATGAAGTTCACATTTGATTAGAGGACGCGTACCGCTGTGGACAGTGAATATCTGTCACTCGCCATACTTTGATCTCAAGTTTATAGGATCAAAAATAAACGTAACCTTTCCATAAGGTCAGTATAAATCAAAAAGATAATAACATTTTTGTTAATAAATAAATCTCAGAGCTATAGATACAGTTGCAAGATAATTATAAATGAACGCCACGAAAGCAGGGAATTAATGGGTGAAAAGCAAGTTGCTTGTAACTGGTATTACACCTGTGTAATCAATGATCAGTAATTTCGACGCCATCGCTGGCTACCAACTCTAATCAAACCTTTAACTATCCAATGAAATATCTTGACTACTTATTTTCTCAATCGCTCTAATTAACTTTAGCGCTTCTCTACCGAAGTTAACCAATCTCTCCCCATTTTATTGCCATGCGGTATCGGCAGTTAAAATTGTATTTCTAAAGCTACGTGTAAAGCAAATAGCTAAGCTTAGCCTGGGTAGTGAATGATATTAAACATTTATAACTTTACATTAACTCAAGAGACTTCTTATTAAAAAAGTAATTAAATCTACGCAAAAAAATAATTTGGAAATGAATATTTTTTGCGTTAATTTTGTCTTTCGATATGCATATGAAGACACAGTGGGTATACAACGTACCAAAATAATTTTTAAAACTCTGCGTCTGGACTTATATTTTCTTCGACTTATGTCTGAAACTGCTAGACAGATTATAAAAGGATTTCAATGACAGCTAGTTGATGTCATAAGGTTACTTATGCTAAAATTGCAATACTGCTGAGAATCACGCAATGTTCAAAAGTCAGAAGCCGATTAGCGTAGTAATAGTCAACTCAAAGAAAAACTAATTAGATAATTAAAAAAAAAAAATCATCATTCAAACGTACACAAAAACAATGAAACAAATGAACTAAAGAATGAAATACCACTGACGATGATAATTTGATTAGTCCATGTTGAATCGGACGCCACACGACGACCAATCTTTGTCAATCGTAAACAGAACGAGTTCCGATCGATCGCAGATAAGAGAACATCGATCGCCCGATCTAAAAGCACCCTTAACCTTATCGGCCTTTTATAAAAAAACCTTTTATCTTCGAACTTAATGTAAAAGCATGTAATTGGTTGAAAACTTGATCAGAGAGTTAGATAATGAGTTTTATTAATTTCTATTAGATTGTATAATAGAAAGCTAAATTTACGAGTTTAAACAGAAGTTAAAACAGTAGCAAGTGTAACTAGAAGATATGAACCTCTAACGGGGTTTAGCTTTTCTACTTATTAAGCTTATTAAAAAATTGTCATCTACATCAACAGTCATTTATTGTTTTTATGTACGTCAGTCGAATTCCGTTTTCAATGTTGCATTAGCAATTTGTAAAACTCAAATAATATTTAAAATATTTTATTATTTATTTATGTTTTGTTTAGGAAATTTGTATTAACCTATAAACTTACTTGTTTTTCAAATTATATAAACTACCATACAGCAAATTTTGATTTGTTTATTTTAATTTCTTTTCACAGACATCCCATCGCAGGTGCCGCCACTCACGCCCGGCACCAACAAGAAGATGGCCGAGGCGCTGAAGGCTACCTTCGCCTCCTGGGAGAAGGAACAGCTGCGTCTCGGCGTACCAAAAGGTAATTTAGTATACGCATATAAACACACACACCCACACACATGCGTCACATTTAACGACGCGTTGGCGCAACGTTCACAGCACTGGCGGTCGCGGGTTCGATCCCCAGTCACGTCAGACATTTGTATTGGCCATATATGTAGATGTTTGGCGTAGTCTGGGCGTCTGTGCTTGTGTATTGTGTGTGTTTCCGAAACCCCGAAATAGGAGAAAATCCTACTCGGTGTTATTATTGTTATATTTATATATTTATTATCACTATTATATTTATATTTATTATAACTATTATACAATTTTTTATCCTATTTTTGTACCAGAGAAAAGGGTTAATAAATAAATTAGTAAATAATAGAGTAAATTGATTGAAAAAAAAATCAGCTATCACGGAAGTCGAGACTGAAAATAAACACAAAAGAAATATTACCTACCTCTATTAACTCAAAGCTATGTTAATTAGAAAGACATTTCAAAAGTTGGAATGATGAATTTTATTGCTTTAGTATTTACTTAATATACCAATTCTAAAACCATCTTAGCACTCCGTTGATAGTACTGAAAGTTTTGAAGAAGATAAATACACAAAACTTAATTGACCATCATTAAAACGTTTAAATAATTTGCAATTTTACTGTCGCTTAATGTCCTACGTTATTGTAGTTTTCATTACCTTTTAGGAATTTCGACCTCAATAATTCCTAAATTGCAACCGAGGATCAGTTAGTGTAGTTTTTGCTTCAATGTGGCAATGATCAATACCTAATATTTTTTATCAAAATAAGTTAGTTGGTGACTTATTAAATAAAAACTCATTGAGTAACAGTGTAACCATTACTCAACAAATTGTTCTTATTATATAATATACACATAGAATACAAGCAAAATGTTAAAAAAAAATATTTAAAAAATACAAGCAAAGCAGTCAAATACAAGCATTAGTTTATATAAGATTATAGTAAACAAAAAGTTTAGTAGAAATAGACGTATCCACATACATATAATAAGCAAAGCTCAATTAAACTCTGTTTTAACACTACATAAAACTTGATACGTAAAGTAACTTAAGTAAGGGCCTTGCCTAGACTTATAATATGTACCACTAATTTAGTAAAAAACTATTCTAACGAAATATGGTTTTTAGTAGTTGTATAAACATCATTTCATTAACGGTGTAATCGTTCAACCGTTCGGTTCCATTTTATGATCAGGAAGAAAAAGCAATAAACCACGAAAATACACTTTTCCGCAGGAGGAAGATAAAACTTGTGCGTGGAGGTAAAAATATTTATTTCAATAAAAAATAAAAATATGAAAAAGGAAAAATTTAACACGTGTAAACAAATTATTTTATATTGACATCTTGTGTACATAAAATACACGACTGACTTTCTGCTCATAGCTTTGTGCGCATGGACTACACGATTTTGATTGTTCCGTTTCCTTTCGTTAAAATAAAGCCAAATTCAATCGGTGCTTACGTAGTATTCTGCTAATAAAGTAATCTTTAAAATGTACCTACTAGTTTTTGAATTTATTCATTACAAATATATTCTTAAATCAAAATCAAATATTTACCTTTTATTTTACCATACAGATGTATATTGATTATATATTTCTGAGAACTTAAAGTTGTCTTACGTTTTTGTAAAATAAAAACATCAATAAAAATGTCGTAAAATCAAATACCCCTAATCGTAATAATTAGCTCCAACTCATTTCGCAATCAAAACACTTGTAATTTAGGTGTCGGGTACATGATGCGACATTCATTAGAAAAAACTTCAACGTCGTCAACGTGTCAACGTCGGCTTTTTTCCTTTTACACTGTAACATTTATTTTTAATTAATAATAATTTAGAAAAATAAGGATTTTTCTTGAATTCTTTCAATTAGTCTGGTTTTTTCTAGTCCTCCAAGGTAAAGTTCTAAGCTCTCGTTTTTTTGCAATGTAATCTATTTCAAAGTATAAAGCAATAAAGTGTTAAATGTTAATGTATAACTAAAGAAAGGCTTAAAAGTGTACTAACTAGGAACGAATTAAGTAGGAAGATATCTTAACAGAATACTAAATCTCATTAGAATAATACGATTATTAGAATTGGATGATTGCTCACATGATTCTTTAGTACAATGAGTTTTCTTACAGTAAAATAATTATTTAAATATTATATTAGAGTTGATTGATTACAAAAAAAAACGTATGTTTTTTATAATATTTATATGTGTTACCTTTTTTTTAAATTAGAATTGCTCTAATACTTATTACTAAATGTTTACCAATAAAAGTAAATCAACTTAAACGGAGTCTTAACATTTTTAAAATAATTTTGATACGTATGTGAACTACTATATTAATTTTTTTATCCGTTACGAAAAAACTACCCACAACATTTTTTTTACATACATAGTGGCTATTATTATTAATTAATATGTTAAGTGAATTCTTCGAGCTATAAAAAGTAACATAATATCCATCGACACAATTAATGTCATAATGTCGAACACGTAATTAATACAGAACATATTAATATATTTCAAATTAGTAAATGTCATTTTAGATAAAACGAGATGAAAATTCTACCTGTTTTAAGCTTGTTTTTTATTTTATGATACCAATATTAGTTTTAGGTATATTGATTCGCTCTAAAAAGTGAAATCCAAAACTCTATCGGTTGTGATAAACAGTTGCGTTTTAAAACAGAAGCTAAAACCAAAATTATGAGTACCAGTTCTGTATCTCAGATGAAGTAATAAAATTTATATGGCTTGGTCATATCTACGTTATATATAAATATGTAATAATACATAATACGGCTCAATATATTGTTTATACGTGCTTATTTTGAGAGTCATCCGTCGAGAGTAAATCTTTCTTTTTGTATTACATTTTTTGGTTTAAGTAATAGAATGAAATTCTTATCGGATAACAGTGGAATTTATTTATTTATATCTGAAATATTAAGTTTTATTAAAAATACCCGTACATTTTTTGTTAATGTTGAAAACATAAATTAAAAATATACATACTTTCATTTAAATAATATGTTAATAATAATTAACTTTCATTCGCAAAGGCATTGAACCTATTTTCTATGCCTCAGGCTAAAAGTATGATTACAATGTTTATGTCTATAATTTATATAATTAGGTTCAAAATCATGCCTCAGTTTCAATGAAAAACTGCTTTCAATTGCTATAGAAATTATTTAAAAACGAATTGTAAGTAAATGTTGTAATTACATAATATCTTGTCGCTTTTTGTGGAATTTTAATATCTTGTTGCATTGCAATAGTCTTTATACAAAAGTTTTTTTTTAATAATCTTATAGAATATATGTATATCAACTATCTTAGACGGTAGGTAGTCGCAGGCAGGTGACGTGTTCGCGTCGTCGACGGAAATGCGTGCGTCTGCGCCGTGTCTATTCGCGCTTCCGTTCGACGCAACATCACACGCACACTAGTCACATAATTTTCTCCATATCCGAAATTACTACTAAAATCTATCAAGAATTCGTAATCAAAAACATAAATTTTAAAAAAGTGTTAAGCTGTAAGCACGTTTACATATCTAAGGCATATCGAGCTTAATTTCTAGAGCTTCAAAAACTTAACAATATCATAAAGCTGCCAACAAGTCGTTATACTATATAAATGTAAAAAATGTTGTTTTGGTATATGTACCGTGTATAGCGGTACGTAAAAAGCAAGCAGACACTTCAATTTTATTTATTTGTATAGGTCAGTAAAGGTTTCGTATAATTTTTAAAAGCTTTTTTTGTCTATTATTAAATTTAAATTAAAATATATTTTTTTTTAATTCGATAGCCCTATAAAACAACTTTGCACTTATTTAAAAACAGTTTCCTTGACAATTGTTAACGATAAAGGTATCTTTATTCCTTACTTAACTTCTGGCGATACTTAAATTGGTTTTCGTTCTGCCGTTGTATTGTTCGAAACAGTAAAATACCACATAAAATTAAATGTAATATAACCTGTTCCAAATTATTCGAGTTGATTAACAGTATTTACTTTTATCAAATTTACGCTGCTGTATTTTGACACGATCATTTTTATAAACAGTGAAGGTCAAACTGAAATAAAAGAATCGATAAGCATTCAAATTGTAATCTTTATATATTTAATGCTTTATTCAGCAGCAAGTTATAAATAGTTACGTTCAAAAGTATTACCTCAGTTTAGCTGCACGGTCATACGATAAAGCAAGAGCGAGAGGTAACATGACTAACATGCCACAGCTTGTAACTACAAATTTCCATAATACATACTTACAAAACCCATAGCTACGAGTATACCAGACAAAAGACAGTAGCAAAACGATAAGGCATAACAAAAAAATATACATTTGGAAATCGATTTTAAACGTATTCGTTTTTTGTATGCATTGTCTGTGTCAGACATAATATGATAACATTATTATGCTTGTCATAATAGAAATAAATGGGACCGGAATTGTTTTATTAGTTTCTAACACTCCAGAATTATTGCTTTAAATTTGTAACTAAATACTTAATTATGAGCCGTCTGTGTATATTAATACAACGTCAATAATAAATAACTGTGCTGTTGCTTCGCCATATTTCGCACCACTGTTGGTGGTATCAACAATTTTATTTTACGCTTCATGTCATGTAACTCTTTCGATTGATCATCAATCAGGCTTAAAAATAATATTTCAACAATTATAAGCCCATATATATATATAGCCCTTTTTAATAATACTAGCAAATAAAATTTTAATAACATATTTTGATACCTTTGATAGTTTTATTTTTTTATCTCGTACGTCATGATTCAACCTGTAATATCCCACAGCTGGGCATAGACCCCATGTAGCGGAAGGGTCGAAGCTTAACCTACTACCTTGCTCTACGGCGGGTTGGCTGATATGTTCGCCATCAGGTATTTATGATAACAACCGGCACCGACAATTATTAGTACACCTATATACCTGTATACTATTTTCTTATGCTCATTATTAACAGATTAAATGGTATTAAAATTATTCCTGAATATGAGTTACATATCATACTACATAATAGCGTTGTTAAGAGTCTAGCATAATCACCGGTCTTCTATGACCTAGAACGTAATAAAGACACATAATAAAGATTTATGAGGGTAATTTTATAATCATGCCCTATTAAGAACATCTGTGACTCTACGATTGACGCACCTGATATCAAATAAGACCATATCGCTTATCAAATCTAGAAACTTCATTATTTTATTTAAAAATTGTATTTAAACTTTTTTTTTTTAATATGCACACACTTCTCGGGCTGTCTGTTTCTAAGGAAGGCAGGTTAATAGTGATAAATATCACACACTCAGCAGTTAATGCCTATGCTTTAGGTCAAATGCGACTGCTATACATACTGCTATATTTTCAATGTATACGTGTACATATTTATTTATTTAATTATTTATTCTTAATGTAGACCAAAATACAGACACATATAAATAAAGATACAATACAAGATGTAGAAAGGCGATTTTATCGCTAAATAGCGATTTCTTTCAGAGATAACCTTTGGGTACTGGACACGATACAGAGTAGCAGCGGTTAGAAGTGTGCACAAATTAAGGAGGAAAAATCAATAATAAATAGATAAAAACTACGATATGATAGACTTACATAATTATTAAAATATATATTTATATAAAAATACACATATACACACACGTATACATACATACATATATACATACACATATATAAATATATATAGGTACATATTAAGTATTTAAACAATACACACAGACCGGGGGCAGGAATCGAACGTGTAATTCTAGAGCGGAAAGCAGGGTCATGGCCAACCGCGCTTACGGGCCACTCAAAAAAACTAACATAATAAACAATGATTTACTCATAAAAAATAAAATAAACCTACAGTTTCTTCTCGGACATAAAGTGTGTAATTAGATGATAGCGTTTTATAGATCTAAAACTTAACTGTCTCTAGAAATTGCTTATTATATCGCAATTATACCCGACTCAGTTTATTTCTTATGTTTAAAATATTTAAATTGAAAAAGTGTACAATCCTTTTATATTTCTGTCTATATTAATTAAATAAAGCTAAAATTAGTTTAGTTTAATGTTTGTTTATCTAAGATATTATGCCATTGAAAAGATATAGTTACCTAAGTCCAATATGAATATATTTTTTTGCGTTAATTAATTTTTCTTCTATGATTTGTTTATTTATTATTTTATTGACGAAGTTACACCAAATTTTATCATGGGAAATAATCCAAACTTTTGCCACATATCTATCTATCACTCATCACGAAATCTCCGAAACTATAATACCTACGAACTTGAAATTTGGCAGGTAGGCTCCTTATAGGACGTAGACATCCGCTAAGAACGGATTTTACGAAACTCGACCCCTAAGGGGGTAAAACGGGGGTTGGAAGTTTGTACGAAAGTCCTATGTTTTTGAAGTAAGAGACTTGAAATTTAAAATGTAAGCTCTATAGATGGTGAAAAGGTATCCAAATAATGTATCTTTAGAAATCAACTCCTTTTAGGGGTTAAAACGGGGGATCGTAGGTTGACTCACTGATCATGAAATCTCCGAAACTATAACACCTACAAACTTGAAATTTAGCAAGTAGGCTTCTTATAGGGCGTAAACTATCGCTAAGAATGGATTTTACGAAACTCGACCCCTAAGGGGTTAAAACGGGGGTTGGAAGTTTGTATGAAAGTCCTATGTTTTTGAAGTAAGAGACTTGAAATTTAAAATGTATACTCTATAGATGGTGAGAAGGTGTCCTAATAATGTATCTTTAGAAAACAAATCCCTTTTGGGGTTACAACGGGGAATAATAGGTTGTTTCAGTCATCACGAAATCTCCGAAACTATAAAAGATTTAAACTTGAAATTTGGTTGTTAGGTTTCTTATAGGGTGTAGACGTCCGCTAAGAACGGATTTTATGATAATCGACCCCTAGGGGGTAAAACGGGGGTTGGAAGTTTGTATGAGTCCTATGTTTTTGAAGTAAGAAACTTGAAATTTAAAATTTATGCTCTATAGATGGTGAGAAGGTGTCCAAATAATGTATCTTTAGAAATCAACTCCTTTTTGGGGTTAAAACGGGGATGGTAGGTTGACTCACTCATCACGAAATCTCCGAAACTATAACAGCTACAAACTTGAAATTTGGCAGGTAGGTTCCTTATAGGGCGTAGACATCCGCTAAGAACGGATTTTATGAAACTCGACCTCTAAAGGGATAAAACAGGGGTTGGAAGTTTGTATGAAAGTCCTAGTTTTTGAAGTAAGAGACTTGAAATTTAAAATGTAAGCTCTATAGATGGTGAAAAGGTGTCCAAATAATGTATCTTTAGAAATCAACTCCTTTTTGGGGTTAAAACGGGGGATGGTAGGTTGAGTCACTCATCACGAAATCTCCGAAACTATAACATCTAAAAGCTTGAAATTGGGTAGATAGGCTTCTTATAGGGCGTAAACATTCGTTAAGAATGGATTTTACGAATCTCGACCCCTAAGGAGATAAAACGGGGGTTGGAAGTTTGTATGAAAGTCCTATGTTTTTGAAGTAAGTGACTTGAAATTTAAAATCTATGCTCTATAGATGGTAAAAAGGTGTCCAAATAATGCATCGTAATATATATAAAAGAGAAAGGTCACTAATTCACTCATCACGAGAACTCAAAAATCGCTGGATGGTCTATCCATCCAGGTTGGACTAAGATGAAATTTGGCAGGGAGGTAGATTATAGTTAGCAGGCGTCCGCTAAGAACGTATTTTACGATATTCCACCGCTAAGGGGGTTTAATTGGGGTTGATAGTTTGTATGAAACATATACAGCCTGAAAATAAAACTAAAATTGTGGTATATAGAGAGGTTTTATAAAAATAACTATTAAATTATACTAAATTGTGCCTTTTAAAAAGTTACTCAGTTTGATAAGCATTTCAAGTGACTGAAATAAAAAATAATTTGCGTTAAATATCTTAATAGTAATGCATATCTTCATAACCACGCGGACGTAGTCGCGGGCAACAGTTAGTGTATTATAAAACAAAGTCCCCAAAAGTGTATGTGATCGATTCGCTCAAAATTTACTGAACGGATTTTCATGCGGTTTCATCAATAGAGAGGGGGTTCAAGAGGAAGGTTAACGGGACGGCTAAGCCGATTTTGATGAGAGTTTCACTGGAAGTTTGCCGGGATAACTTTGTGACACACTAATTTCAACGCGGGCGAAGCCGCGGGCACAGCTATATATATATATATATATATATATATATAATGCTGTGTGGTTACTTCATTAAGAATACAGCCATACGCTCTCTTCCCATGTTCGTCGAACTTGTGGAGGCCTAGTCCAGCAGTGGACTGTATTAGGCTGAAGTGATAGTTATAGAGCAAGATTTAGTAATGTTGCTGGTAACAACAAAAAACCTTAAAAATAACTTAAAGACATGGAATAATAAGTCCTTGAATACAAAATAAATACACAAATAGCGTGTTTAACTATTTATCTTTTCATAGAAATCTCTCAGTTGAGCGTTAAATGAACCTTCCACGGAACACGTTCCGTCTGAGTCGAGGCTTCTGTTTATCAGCTCATCGATTGTTATGTACGTCTGTTTCATAATCTGCACTGATATCTTTGACGTATACGTACTTATACTTAATGTCCGATAGTAAAAAAAATCTATTCATAAATTTTAAATGATCTCCTTGTCGCAGTTGCTAACTATATACTTACCTATAGAAAAATACTTTACCAAAAGGTAACAGTTTACGATACCATTTGACCAACAGATCATTTAGAATAGCACTCATTGTTATTGAGACTGTACTCATATCAGGTCTTTTATAATTTTAAATAGTTAAAAAACAATGATCTGCTTTTGAATAAAGTCCTCAAAATTTGCGTTAAAATTTCTTGACATCCAATTAGCAGCTGTAACTGTTTTAAAAATGTATTTTTTCAATTATTTCTTTAGATAGTTCAATTATTTGTTTAGACACTTTTTTTTTAATTTAGTATACATTCTACTTATGTTGTCTAAACATACACCGGAAACTGAATTAGGTATAATCGAAAAATATTATAGAATTTTTAAGAAATTATCGAGATTTTGTTTGTATAATAATTCTAATTCCACTGCATCCGAAGATAATATCTTATAACTTCATCAATGTCTGCTTCTAACTTAAAGAAATTTTATTGATCGTCACAGAAACATTAATTGAATATAAATAGGAAATAAAAATTTCATTAGCTGTTCGCGATGTTTTGAATTCTCAGTAGATGTCGAATTAGTTAAAGAATGTTGATTGACCTCAGTTAATTTCAAGCACGTACTTATCTTTCGTAAAAATAAAAAGTGGTAAATAACATTTCATTTTTTGGTTTCACTTAAACGTAGAAAGCTTATTCCTTAATACTTATTCGAATTACCTATTTTCAAATATTATAATGTTTAGCGGCTCCAGTTAAATAAAATACAATTCAAACAATAAATAAACAATATTGTTGTGTCTACGTATTAATAGGTATGTAAACGTAAATTATCATATAAATGATCGACTCATAGGAAAGTAACACTGGAATACTGCGTAGTCACTAGCAATCAGGGTCAAAGTCTACAGTAGCATAAAGAGAACCCGCGGGCGGCCGGCCACTAAAAGCCGTAATTAAACTAATTATTTATTATTAGCCGGCTCTCGTCCCGTTTTTCGCTTAGGGAAAAACTGGAGTTCCGACCCGTGCGTAATTTGTACCATAGTACACATAAACTCTATTTGCATCGATCGCCGCATCTGCGACGTTTTATGATACAATTTACAACGAGAAAGACATCAGAAATAATGTTTATTTAGTAAAACTAGTAGAGTTATCTTTTCCAAAAAAGAGAAGTTTTTCTAATTTGATGCAGAGTACTTTTGGCATAGGATGTTTAAGCATACAATCTTAAAGTTTTGCAGTATTTTATTACTAGTTAAAATGTTAAAAGCACCGCCAGTTAACTAGAAACGTCTATATATCTGGGCATAAATCTCTCGAACGGAAAGATTCAATTGACTTAGTGGATGCCTCACATTTTAGCTCATTAATAAACTTTTTACTTTTATAACGTTTAAATAAGAACGTTTTCTATCTAACATTTAAAAGTTTATAAGTACTAGATATTTAAGTAGTAGATACTTAACATAATCTACTAACTAATCGTAGTTTATTTGATGTACTATGTGTAATTATAATGAAAATGTGACAGTCTAGACGACATTAAATATGCTGGTATATGTATACTTTTATATAACAAGTAATTTATATTTCGCTTTCGGAGAACTAGTTAGAATTGAATCTCTTCAAAGCCACGCTTGTTTTAAATAAATTCCTAAATTACTAACCCATCATAATAATTATTAATGGTTTTTTCATACGAACACTAGTACAAAGTTTTTTTTTTAATTTATCTTACATACTCTATTAAAAGGGCCTAAATTTTTTTAATGTGCAATTGCAATAACTAAAACAAAAATAAATCAAACATTTAAACATATTATCTTTACGGAAACATTCTAAATCACCATTTATACACGTTTTGGTTACAATATGGAAAGTCACATTAGAAATCACTTATTGCTGTGGCTCTGCGATGGGCTTCAAGGTCGCGCTGCTTCCCGCGTGAGGCAAGTTCCGGTGTTGGTCAACAGTCCGACGGCTAATTGTTGTTTAAGTTGCCTCATTCGACCACTGTTGTTTATCGGCTATTAAGGGTTATCGCAGCCTAATCGTATATTAAGTCGTATTAACTTCTTTTATAATCAAAGAGCTTCGTTTCTATCAATGTTTTTTAATAAAAGGTTTCCGTTCTTTATTTTTCGTTTCAATTTCATTCAAATCAATATTTCAATACAAAAGAGGAAGAACGTACAAACATTTTATAATTGAAATAAATAAAACATTCTTAACGTAACCACACGGTCATATTTTCTGAAGATAGACAACTTAATACTGGTGTATAGGTAACAACACCCTACTGATAAAATACTTTTTGTAAATACAATTATAAATAAAAAACGGGTGTGCTTTAGACCACACGAATGAAGTAAACTTCTTTAGCAATAAGCCTGTAGTGTCTTAGATATACGATACGTAACTAGCTATGAGAGAAAGAGAGAAAGAAAATGTATGCTCGGACCTATCTCTCTTGCTCCGTTCTCCTCGCCCGATTTTACTTTTCGTAATGCTCTCTTCACGCATTCACCAGCTTACTCCCCAAGTAAAGCATGCGTGAAAAAGTTTTACTTCAACACATATACTCGTATCACACCTAGATTCTGGGCGAGAATCGAATCCACAACCTCTGACACAAAAAACAGGGTCTCAGCAAACTGCGCGAACGGACCAGTCAATTTATAAAACAGATTTAATATAAGATACATTAGAAACTTTTTAATTATTTATAAACATCTGAAGTTAATTATGTTGTAATTGTTCCTAGATCCCCGACAATGGAGCGAAGCAGCAGTAGCAGCGTGGCTGCGCTGGGCTGCGCGAGAGTTCTCCCTGGAGGGTGTGGCGCTGCAACAGTTTGCGCGCGCGCAAGGCAAAGATATATGTGCAATGGGCCGTGAGGAGTTCCTGGCTCGCGCTCCCGCCTTCATGGGCGACATTTTATGGGAACACTTAGAGATCTTACAAAAAGGTATTTTTAAGCACTTGAATTGTGTAAGGTAGATTTAAACACTTTAAACACTTAGATTTAAATATGTAATTATGTTTGTTTACAAACTTTTATCTTTATAAAATAATTTAAATAATTGGTTTATATAAAAATGATCTTCAATTTACATGTAAAAGTAATAAATTGGGAATTCAAATACATGCGTATTACTCTAAAAGGAGGACTATGGGGATTACTATAAAAGTAGGTACTGGTCTGATCTCGATTACATTCAAATGGGACCACATGTCCAGCACCAGCTTTCCAATAAAAAAAGAATAATCACGAAAATCATGAATAATACGCGTAAAAAGATGCTTCTCTACACAAAGGTAATTAATTTCACAGATGTTGAAAAAGAGCGTTCGTTACTCGCAAACGTACCGCCGAATATGTACGAAAGCAACGTTTGCCTGCCCGAGCTTTCCGACTACATCCCTCCGCCTGCACACCACTACAATAACAATAATAACAACACTGGTAAGTCTTAAAGCATTATATTATGACGTTTCCTTCCTACTAACTTATGATACTTCGAAAAAAATATGTTATATTTAATAACTCGAAACCTTTGAAATGAAAATGAATCTGATGTTTTCTGTATCTGATTTTATTAACATATACCTAATATAAAATTTATTTGTAAAAATAACACAACAATACTTACATTGAACATAATAAGCAAAAATATATCGTTTTTATGTTATAAAAAGGTGTTAAATTTAAAATAAGTCTACATCTAACACCTCAAGACGATTGTGTCGTAATTATACTCCTTGACTAAAACATTCGCCGTGGGAAACATAATTAATACGCACTAATTACTATACCCCCAAAACCTGATCTCATGATCTGTCGCTATCTTTAGTATAAGAGATAAGTTATTTATCTAAGCGATAAAGGTCTCATTAATGTACCATTGACGATAACCCACCAATTATGAGCTAGTTTTGAACGTTGTTAGCGATACTAAAGCTATAAAAACATGTTTTGTGATTGTTGCGTGACAATCGATACTTAATCGATATTAGGGTAACAAGCGTGAGTGTATTGACAACCTATTCATTTACTCCATTAAAAAGTCCAAATTGTGGAATTTTCGTGTTTTGTTGTTTTAGTTTATTGTGGTAATTAGCATTGTGAATATTTCTGTTCATATATCTGTTAGAAATAATATTTTACGGCGATGGGAATTGTGTGAAGTTAAAGCTTAAAGATAATAAAGAAAATTCTTTTGCGAATTTCCATCTCGTTTTATGATGATAAAAATTTTAAAAATAAATCTTTTCCGTCTAATACAGTTTTTTTTTTCTACATTTTATATAGAAATATAATTGTAAGATAGAGTATAATATCTTAATTATTATAATATTAACTAAACGAGATTTTATCGTAATTGATGTTTAATTAAGCTGTCAGACCCAACAAATAGAAGATAAATGAACAGGATTAAGGGCCACTTGCAGCAAAATTACAAAAATCTCGATTTTATTAAAACTAGATTTTACCCTAAACTCGATTTAACTTAAGTCTCATCGAAGTTGCGTTGCTCATAATAAAATTATGTCCAGTTTAACTAAATCGAGATTTTGCGTATCTTTCAGTCGCCGTTCGTTCTTTACGTTCCGTTTTAGATACAATAATGTACACCAAAGCAATATCGCGTACACAGAAACGTATATTTATCAGTGTCAATCACAGAGTACATTGTAATAGTAGGTGTCAATTTGTTATAATATAATTTTTATAACAATTTGTTATAATACAACTAAAAGCCATTTAAGCAAAGAAGTGAACTGAACAATTTGTAAATTTGTTATATTCATAGGTTATGTTTCCGCGCATATTTTAAGTCAAGCAGTTTTGTTTCGTGTTGTGTTTTTGTTATAGTTGATTTTGTGTTTTTCGAGTTTTCTGATTTTCCGTTTGCAACATTAGAATGAAAAAATCCAGGGCGCCTAATTTTACTAATGATGAAATAATGCATCTTTTGATAGGGGAGCGAGGGGCTTGTTGTAACAGGGGTAAGTAGTAACAGGCCCTTTTCACTAGGATCTTAAACTTTATCAACGCATTTCTTTGACTCGATTTAACCTATAAACCGCGCTGCATCATGTTGCCATAGCCAGTGTCCCACCAGCCGGCGCAGTGAGCGGAATTGTGCATGCGCATCATTTTTGCCAGGTAATATGAAATTGTACTGTCGTAAACTTTTGGTTTGCATTATTAATATCGACTAATTTCAGACTTTCTATATCTTATTTACATTCAAATTTATCTATCTTTGATAATGTGTAACAGTTTTTAAGGTTGCTAAATTGTTTAAATAGTTATGTTGATAAATGTTAAAAATCATACCATGGGGTTAGTTGTAACAAAATCTCGGGGCTAGTTGTAACAAAATTCCAGGCTTGTTATGACGTAGATACCTACTTTTTTTTCCTTTCTTCTAGAATGAGGGTGTATAAAAGAAGTGTACGAGTTAGCGGCAGCTGAAGTTTTAGAAAAAAATGCAGTATTCGGAAAGCTAGTCAGACTTTTGGATTATGTCACGTCTTTCTTTATAGATACATATTGTCTGGTATGTGGTGAAGCTTACACAGATTCAAATAAAGAAGATTGGGTAGAGTGTATCATTTGTAAGATGTGGGCACATGTAGGATATGTTACGGGAGATACTATTTCTTTTATTTGTATTAATTGTTGCTCAGATGAAGACTGAATTTAATTATAATGAAACCTACCAAATTTTGTTTCTTATAAAAGTACAATACTTTGTTAGATTGATATTAAAAAGAGATAATTACGAAGCATACCTTACATATAAATAATTTAATTACTTACTGTGATATAAAAGTGCAATGATGATTATAAGTAGTGTTTAAGTACATAAAACAATTAATTATTTAATTTTTAGGCGTTGATTACTTAAAAGTCTATTTGAGTTGATTTTTGATAAGAATTACACAATACCTACTTTAAAAAGGTGTCAATTTTGTTAAAAATAAACAAAGAATAAATGATTACAGGTATTAGTGTCGTTTTTTTTTGTCGTTACTACTTGCCCCGGTAGATGTTACAACTTGCCCCAAGCACGAGGTAAGTTGTAACACCGCACTTCTTCTAGAAAATAATTGATTATAAAATAATGAATAATAGTTATGGTATTATTTTTACTTTATTGGGTAGAGGAAGAGTTACAGCATCCATCCATCTTTATTTAGTAGCAATATAATTAATAGATATCAAGATATATTACTTTTCATGAAAAATGTTACAACAAGCCCCTCGCTCCCCTACTTGTTGAAAAATATCCTGTCATAGAAAATAAAAAAATTTTATCAAGCAGGAACACTGCGCTTTGTTTACTTAAGCGAAACCTTTTCAAAAATTCGTCTTCTCGTAATGAACTGAACAAATCACTTTAAACAAAGACTCTTCGAAAGAAAAACGGCGTTTCCAAATACTGCAGGATTTCTTCATCATCATCTGATAACAAATCGTACTCATGGTCCAAAGGAAAATCCATTTTCATAAGACAACAGAAAGAAACGAACAAATAAACAATAACGTCGCGTAGGTATTCGCAAATGATGGTTAACAAAATCGAGATTTAATTACGCTAAACCGACTCTGGTGCCGATTTAACTTTGACGTTTATTTGAATCGAGATTTAAGCTAAATCGATGACGTGCAAGACATTCAATCTGATTTAAGGCAAAATCGAGTTTTAAATCTAGATTTAACACACGCTGCAAGCCGCCCTAAGAGAATAATCTGAACTTCTAGAAAATCAATAAAAGCTTAAAATCTAGTATTTTGCAGAAATACGTATTGAAATGTCACATGAATATTTATAATACGAACCCGATTTTGTTCTTGTAAATGCCAATTAATATTAGTCTAAATGCATAATAAATGACGCTACATTATTTTAAGTATCTCGCAGAATAGTCTTAACAAAACAAAACACATAAATACATAAAAACCAATACTATTACATTGTATATACACCGAAGAAATTAATCAAAATTATACAATCTTATATTCCTGTGTAATCTCAGGAATAAAGGCCATTTCCATTTGATATAAAAAGCGCTTTTATTGCGCTGTAAATCATAGAGCGGGATGTTTTGACTGCGCCCGCGCCGCAAACGCTACTGAAATAATAAATTAACGAAGAGACACGAAGCCCTCTTCAGTTAGCACGGGTGGTCTCCGCACGACGACTGGTTAACACGTTGACTCTCTGTTTTACATCTATCACTTGTTTGAAAAAAAAACACATATAAATAACCTCTATATCGCTGTATTGAAAAGTAAAGGTTGAATTTTAAAGCTTTGTAGTTGTATTCGTAGTAACGGTATTTCAAGTTACATAGTACGCTATGACACTCTTAGACTTGAATATCGACTGAATCTGAAATGTGTTCCGTGCCGTTGGTAGTTTTTTTTTTCTACTGATTATAAAAATTACTGAAGAATAAGTGTGTTTGCAGGCAAACGAAGAAAAACCGACTTTAATTATATCGACAAGTAATACAACGTAGGTAGACGAAAAAATAATCAAGTAAATACGCATTATCAAAGGTTACTCCAAAAATTGTAATCAGATCTCGGTGAAATTTAAATGTGACCACATGATAAACGTCGGCTTTCGATTAAATTGAAAATCATCAAAATCGATATACCCAATATAAAGTTATGCGGATTTTCGAGAGTTTCTCTCGATTTCTCTGGGATCCCATCATCAGTTCCTGGTTTCCTTATCGTGGTACCAAACTAGGGATATCTCCTTTCCAACAAAAAAGAATTATCAAAATCGATTCATAAACGAGGGAGTTATCCCCGAACATACATAAAAAAATATATATAATATACGGTCGGTGAGTAACCTCCTCCTTTTTTTGAAGTCGGTTAAAAATGGATTAAAAGACCCCTTCAATAAAGTATATTATAATTTAATATTGATTTTATCAAATTATTAAGTATTTGTAATCGAATACCTTCTTGTTTAATCAAATATTAAGCTAACCATTAATTAATCAAACGAACGAGCTTTATTTTTAATGAGGTAGCTTAATTATTTGTAACACATGTTGTGTATGTAAATTTGCCGTCGTAAATATATTCAAAATTGTGTGTATAGTAAATATAGGCAATTATTATTTCGTATCGCGGCATCACATACATATAGTTCCAGTCGGGCGCGCGCGTGAGGCAAGTCGCGACCTTGGCGCAGTTTTTCCGCTCTCTTTCAGTCGATCCGAGGTCCATCGTCTTATAATACATATGTCATCTTCACTGTTTTCGTAATGAAACCACACTACCGTAACGCATTAAACATGCAATTTTATACTATATTTATACACATTTATTTTTAAATCGAATCATTTGAATTTATCTTTGTTGTTTTTATTTGGTTTTTTATATACCTACAAAGACTTTTTGATTTTTTAACATCGATCATAAAATTATTTATCTGCTTTAAAAAAAACATTGAACTTTTTATCAAAGAAAATTATGCCGCGGTTGTCGACAAATAAAACAGAGATGAAACATCTTTTCTTCAGATGTCTATGTTATTGTGTTAATTGCATTATTTCTAAATATTAAGCTATTAGTGAGCGTGCTTTAAGAGTCAGTCTTTTGATGTTGCTCGTCCACGAACTTTATGCGAACATGATATTTAAGTTTGTTCATTAAGTGTTCTGTTACGTGTCTGTCACGATATATCTTTCAGCACTTTTTTTAATATACGAATATTTATGTTTTATAACTCGTTATATGACCTTAAACGAATCCATATTTATAACGATTAAATAGTAAAAGTAACAAACATCTATTCTTTCAATAATTCTTTCATAAATGAAAAGATATATTGTACAGAAATAACAGGCTATAAAATATCAAGATACGACTTAAAAAAGTAGAGCGTTAATCATAAATAACAACAAATCTGACGAGTTTCAACGCTACACAGTTGAAACCGAGAGGGGTGTCTAGTTTATGATAATTGTAAAATGCACATACAAAGTTACTTTATATGTATATATAAATAAAATATAAAACTTGTATAACAATATTAACGATCCCTAATAGCAGAAACCATGAAATTTTTACGTCTTTGAACAACGACAGTTTGCTAGCATATAAATATTTTAACGTGTTGTCCTTTATCGTGGTATACATTAATAATTGTTAAAACCACCTAAAAATACGTAATATCGTTAGTTACTAGCTAAAGATCAACTTTACGTTATTCTTAAAACTTGAGTTATCGCGTTACTTGTGCATTGATAGCTTTACATACTTAAAATGAAATTAAGTGTAGCCCAATTTCAGATTATGACAAAGTTTATACGTTATTTTATAATAATATACTGTATCAAACAAATGTACGATTTACCATTACCATTACCATACCATTTACATTGATAGTAGTTACATTATTTACTTTCAAAACATACTCATTTTAAAGTTTTAACCGACCTCAAAAAAGGACGATGTTCTCAATTAAACTGTATTTTTTAAAGTCTGTTACTTCAGGACTTCTTACTGGGTGGACCGATTTCGTTCATTTTTTTTTTTTAAATCAAAAGCTGGTGCCTGTCATTTGGTCCCATTTAAATTTTGTTGAAATCAGAAAAGTACTTTTTAGTTATTTCTAAATGCGTATTTACTTGCCTACTTTTTCGTCGACCTACGTTGTGTTACTTGTCGATATAATTGTAGTCGGTTTTAGTTTCGTTTGCAAGCCAACACAATTATCATTCGTAAATGTGATTTTTTCTCTACAAGTAAATATTAATTACTAAAATTGAATTCTGCAAAAAAAGTAAATTTGTTTTGAATGAAAAATAAAGCTGCGTAACAACGATCGTTCAGGTTGCAGCGAATGTTTGAAGGTGAAGTTGAGCCCCTACCACCGCACCGTCTCTCACCACTGAGGATGGCCAGTGCAGTCTTTAGGCCGACTCTGAATTCACTGCTCTTTATTTTCTTTTAAACAATTTCACACTTATTATTATTAGTTGCGTTACTATTGTTCGAAGTGCTACGTATCGTTTGGCTCGACGAATATTTATACGATTTCCTTTTACAATATTCAATTTTATGTTAATTCGCTTTTCTTGTTATAATATATAACTTTGTTTATAAATTTTATAAAGTGTTACGAAATCGGTCGTACGACTGAATAAAGTGCTTGTGAACAAATATGGGAGAACTTGATTCTGGTTAAGCTATGTTCTTGCACCCGAGCTCTCGTGTCCGGGACGCCACTGAGCTGGACTCTCTCATGGTGTGGCGCGGTGAGTCATTACCAAACCTCACTGCAAAATGTACGTATATTTTTTTTAAATATAATTTACATTTCATTTGAATACATCAAAGTGAGTCGAAGACAATCATTACTTTGTTACTTGAACGAAACAGTCAAACTTGACATATATATGTCTCTCAGTTGTTTTATTTGTACTTCTAAACGTATTTTATAGCAACTTAAGTGATAGCAAAACTTTTTACGAAAACAACTGTAAACTATAATTACATCGCATTTACCCCTGAAACAGTCTCGTTTTATCAGCGTGTCAAATGAAAAGTGCCAGAAGGCTGACATATCGATGTTAATCCGCGAGGCATTTCGTGTCCTCGCACCAACTCGAGCGTTGAAAAGTAATGCAAGTGGGCCGACAACGCGAAGGTTAGTGCACAAAACGGCGTATATTGAATATTTAGCAATTGCTGTATATTAAAAAGGCGCGTAGCATACGGCGTATGTGCGCAACGTGCGCTATGTGCGCAATGTGCGCGCATCCGCGCTGTCGCAAGGCGATCGCGGTGCACATCCTCGCGTTGCGTACTCGCCACTAATCGCCGGACGTGCGCCTCGGAACACCCTTACGAAATGTCTTACTTAAAACACCCACTTCTATTGATTTCATGGTCATAATAATTGTCCTATACTAAGTGCTCAAAAAGAATATTTACATAATTTATATTATTCGATACGATCTACTCGTAAATTTCCTATATTAATCGTTTTTCTCAAGTCAAAGCTATAACCTACAACTTGATACATAATCAGATGCTACCAATAGACATTTTTCCGTTTTCAGCCACTTGCCAAACATCCGGTATAAGTAACAAAAACCTGTTATACATTTCTTTTAATGAAGTCGAATCTAGTACGATTAAAAGAAATACCACCATTGAAATGTTTCTTCATTCATAAAGCTGTTAACCGTTCAGGAATTAATGAGCACATAATTAACCGCATCTCATCATTAAACCCTCGCGTATCAGACATAAATCACGGCTCATCCTTATTAGAGACTTTATGAGCAACGTGGTTCTGTTTGACCAATCGTTATATTTCCATACATGATATGGGCAGTTAATCTAGCGTTGACGCCTTGTATCCTGCGTAGACGTAATAAAAGTACACGTATGACCTCGTATTTTCTATTCAAATATAAGTTTTTTTTAATAATTACACATTGCTTAGTAAGGCCATGCCTTTTTTATATTAATATATTGCGAATTTCAATTTAATGTTTTGCACTTTTTGGGTCGCTAATGTCTTTGCTAACCATGTGAATTTCAATAACAACCTTTCAAACACTACAAAACACTGTACTTATGTATCGGCTCACTTTGTTTTATTGTTATGTCAGAATCACATACATGAACATAGACCTTTTTAGTTAATAAAAAAGCGTATTTGTCTATTTGTCTGCATTTACTTTTATTTAAAGCCAGACAAGGAACACGTGCCCCTATGTTGAGATGTCAATAAATAATTCAATATCATTTGCGTGGAACAGAAACTTCAGTCAGGAGTGTGGACAGAGAAAATATTGAGCTTTCTAAGATATCAATAAAAAGATACGTGTCGTTTCGAGCGGCCACATCCGGCAGCCATTGTACTTCAACCCGCTTCCGGTGCAACCCGATACACACTCATGCGCACGTGCGGGACCTTTACAAATTTCGAATTACGAAAATCAGCACAAAGGATGATAGAACTAGTAGTCTATTGCCTAATCCGAAATCGTAAAGAGGAGAAAAATCGAGAACACTAAATAAAAAAGGACAAGTATACAAATATTAGTACTTATTAAACAATTTTTAAAATAACTGAAAAGTACATTTCATAATTAAAAATGCTTTATTAGTTATCTTCTCGTCTTATGTATCTTCTTGTTGTTATGTATTTCTTGAAGATTAATTAAAATAACTTACAATATTATAATATTTTTTACGTTTATAGACAAGTCCCACCTATAAATTAATAAACCTCATTTTAATATTGCGTAAAAGACATAATACATACTCAAGAAATCAGGTAAGATCTAAAGAATTAACCCCGAGGGTTGGCACTAAAAGAGCAAGGGGTGCCCTTTCGACGTCTGTTTTTATATTGTTGAACGCCGTCTTTAAGGGTCCCTTGTACTTCAATAAGCTCTTAACAAGGACTTGCGAAGTACCCGTACAATGAGGTCATTCTTTACCATTCACCTATTTTAGGCGTCCTTGATTCTATCCCGGACTGATTCGATTGATATTTGAAATATTCGAATAAAGGCTAGGGGTCACATTCACAAAAACGTTTAATATTCAAAGTGATTCTTATCGTCGCCATTTCGTTTTATTTTCGTTCATTTGTACGCGCTGTTTAGATAACATTTCATGGGCTAATAAAATTTTTATTCCGTTTTAAATTAATTCAGTACGTTAACTAAAACAATAACATTAGAGATAACATTTTTTTAATTTGTTTAAAGTTCGACTATAATTCTTTTATAGTTTAAATATAAAACATGAACGATTTGCTCTTATGTATATTGTTTTACTGATGTAAATGCACAAATTAATAACATATTTTTCGAAGTTAAAAATAACACAATTATGGAATTCCCAGATACATTTCCATATTCCATTACATTTTAAATATAATACAAATTGAAACAAAGGGACGTTGGTAGGATTCTTGGTATTTCGTTGATAACAAATTATCAGCGAAACATCGACTACATTTCAGTCGAACGATACTAGCGGGCTCGTTGATACCGAGCTACTCTGTATGCAAATAAGTGCACATTACCAGACAGCGAATTAACTTACTTCACAAAGTTAAGTAAGGGTCAAAAATTTTAAACGTATACGCCTTTCATGTGCGTTATACCAATCCCCTTTACATTTATCTGATTATTTGTTGATTATGTTTAATCAATAAAAACGCAAATAGAAATCAACTTATTAAAATCTGCGTGGCTTAAAGTCTACTTTAAAATGGAGATTTTTGATTTCATTTGACGTGAACCGAACAGAGTCGAAGTTTCAAAATTATTAAATAACATCATCGTAGATTTCCGTTTCTATTAGTTTTTTAACCCGTCCCATTCAAGGGATCAAAAAATTAAATATCTATTCACAGGTGTGGTCTCTGAAACTTAAGTAGGCAGGCAGCCATTGTTCACGTAATTCGCATCTTAACGCTTCTCGGTTTTGACGTTCTAATAAAGGTGTGGGAATCGTCGGGTGAAGGAGTTTTAGCAAATTTGATGCATTCAAAAGGCGTTCACGAGGATCTAGAATATAAGCGTCGTATTACAGGACGGCTTCAACAGCCGACAAAGCCCGCCGGCGGCGACTTTGAAGTGCCGATTTCAATTAATTGCCTTATTTGCGGCTCTCTCTACTCCAATTGTGCGTATCCCCCGCAAAAACAAATATTTGATGAGACTTCGTTATCTGTTATTAGGTGGCGCTGATTTTGACTCTTCGATCTGCGTCAAAATGTTAAAGACTTGAGAAATAAGAAGCTACGAATAAAGTAGCTAAATGAACTCTACTCAAACGTATTTTATATTTTTTACAATACAATTTTAATTATAAGCATAATAATTATCCTTACTTGAGACTTACTCATAGCATTGCGACATTAATGAGCTGTTACTGAACAGTACAATAAGTTATTAATTATTACAGTTTTATTATTATTTGTACAAACATTTAAATAACTCAAAGGAGGTATCATCGGTTGGCAGATGACATTTCATGAACAAATTGTAATGTTTATATTTAAATGTCAATATCTTATCTGTGGGGGTGGGTGCGGGGCGGCGGCGGTGCGGACGCCGTGGGCGCTGTCCTTCGCAACCGGCCCTGCGATAGCACCGCTGTCATAACTGCGTCCCAGTCTGTGACACGGGTCATCTCCATTGTTGAATTTTCTTATCAAACACAAACCCAAAGCTGCACTTTCCATACCGAATGAAAATAACAGTCACTAATCATTTGTCAAGGTTTTATTTTTCAATTTTTTGTCGTAAATATCTTAAACTAACTGTGCTCTGCAGTTTCACTTGCGTAAATTTGAGGAAAAAATGTACTAAAATATTATTAAACCATTACTGTTCAACTCGGGCAACATACAACGGCGCGCAGTGCGAGGCGTTATAGTTTTATTTGATTCTACATTATCTCCTAATAAATTATGCGTCCAAATTAAATGCTATAAAAGACATATAATCCATAAAATTTCGTTCTTGGTGAAGTATTACTCATTCGTAAAGATTCACATGCCTGCCTAATAATATAATACAATAAAATCACCTTTTCAGTTTTTGTGATCATAAATTAGTAGCAGAGTTATTTTAAATCTGTGATATCTTCTTAAATATTCATTGAAATTAAATGATGTCAGGGACAATTTTGCTCAAGAAGAAATACGTGTGAGTACGTTGCTTGAATAAGGATCTCTATAAAATCACCTTCGCAAATAATGCATTATTTCAGAACAAACTTGATAACCATAAAAAAGATAATAAGTTAAACTTTCACGGACTTTTTTATAACTTTTGAGCATTAGCATTCAACCTCTAACATCCCACTGCTGGGCATAGATCTCTTTCTCCGTGTAGAGAAGGGTTGGACTTTAATCCACCCCGCTGCTCCACTGCGGGTTGGCGGATTTATAATACAATTCCGTCATATATAACTTTTGGATAGCTTTAACCGCTTAATCAGCCAACGCAATGGAGTCTCAAAAAGAATATTAAGTATTTCCCATTTTCGTAACATTTCTTATGAATGCTCAGCTCCTATATTGGTCGTACGTGGTGTTATAATATAACCCCAACATAAAAATAATTTTACAATTCGAACCCGTAATTCTTGAGATCAGTGCGTTTAAACACTCAAACAAACAAACAAATTCTTCAGCTTTATAATATTAGTATAGATAATATTGCGGTAAGTGTAGTGTCACAATATTTTCGCTATCCGAATAATATACAAATGTGATTAATATGTCACAATCATAAAGTTCTAAGAAATTGCTCCGAATTTAAACGTGGATAAATGTCGTATCTCACACGATCTCGTCACACGGTAGAGGCCAAGAGAAATAAATTATTTGAACCGGAAGTGACGTCCCGAGCGCGCTTCAATTTAAAACACACCACTCCGCAACGTTGTCAGAAGCTATACAGTTGTTTCTAGTTTGAAAAAAAATCATAACGGTCGTCTTCAAAGAACTCAATTTGCTTTTAAAAACATACCTTGCTATATGATTATAGATAAAAAATGCATAAAATTGTCATCGGCACAAATAGCTCTTACGACGTATCCCTAAAATTGCAGGAAACGACGCTAACCTTAGACCCGAGTCCCGTACTAATAGCCAACATAAAAATTGAATTTCAAATCAGAATTTAATAGCTTTCGTGTGTTCGTCAGCACCGGATGCGCTATGCTTTTTAATTAGTGCAAAGGTTAGAATATTTAAAAAAAAAAATTGTGCTGTCTGTCTCTAAAATAATTGCCGATATTGCTTCTAATTTATTCGGCACGTTTCAATATATTCTTTACATCGATATTAAAAAGCTGTATGGCGTCGCGTTGACAGTTCTGAATGAAGTGGTCTCGGGCGACTGTATAAATTTATGGACTGTTTTTCAGTGTTTTATCTAAAAAAGATTGTTTATCGTGTACTTCCGTCGCCTGCCGCGGCCGATACGCTCACTAGCGCTTTATTGTTTACACTTAATGTAATTCAAAGCAGGGAATTCCTCGGTAAATTGTATTTTTAAATTTAAACGCCGCCACTGGAATGACTTTGTGCATATCGATAGCCCACGGTATTTTAATATTGCTTTGCCTTTTGCGATCGATATAACGCTGATGCCATACGTAATTCGCCTCTTTTCTGATGCCGCCTGCACTGGTTCCTAGTAAAATATAGCTAAAGAATAGATAAACGTTGAATGTACTCAAACTCTACAAGACTTGTGATTCTTACATGCCAAACATTACATCCCTGGACTTTAAAGATTATCAAAATAAAAAAATAAACTTTTTCATATTTCATTTAGCGAAAGATATGTAAAACTTTTTAATTTCCTTGAAAAAGCATAGACAATAATATTATGTTCGATGAGCAAAGACAATATCCCGTGTGTGTTTATTTCCGAGGCCCATTTATTCAAATATCGAAAACTCATTTCCCGCGCCATTTCCTCGCCGCGAGTCCCTCACTAATTGAATCTCGGCATGTTTTACCGCCTTCGCGTTCCAATTGCTGCAGTCACTTTAGCTCTTCAGAACGCTACGAAACTTACCATACAAGTCTATAATATGATAATGGAATACATAACTCTATTCTATTCACAACACACTTTTCTATTTTAAGAAGTTTGGTATTAAACACACTTGTTGCGTATATACATTTATGGTAAAAATATACGCGTAAAAATATAATAGACAAAATTAAAATATGATTGGTCATTATACAGTACAATACAATAATATTACAAATACAGTGAATGAGTGTATAAAACATTAATTCAAACAATATACATGCAACACAGTTGAAGCAGTAAAAAAAATTCGGATCGGATCTTTGGTTGCGTCGAATACGTTTCCTCCGGTAGACAATGGCCCTCGATATCCGGCGGTACACGTGCTCAGGTGTCTATTATCCCGGAATATTCCAGTCCCCTTCCCATTGTGACCTTTTTAGACCCACCCCTGTAACTTGACCCCGTTCCGAGCGCCGCCTCCGGCCCGTGTCCTCCCATCGAATCAAATTCGCCTCTTCATCTTGATCAGAAACCAATACTACAACATCTGTCTCGATTCTTACCTGCCATTGTAAACATCCTGCACTTAAAACTGATATGCTTCATAGAAGGTAAATAATATATTCCACGTAACAGAACTAAGATCTGATTTAAGCCGTTTTCTAAGTCCGCTATCAAACAATAGGAATCAACGCCAAGGTCGCGTATGCGTCATAAGTCATAATCATTATACGTAATTACGATTTACGTCGTCTTCGTCAAACGAATTATCTTTACAATTTAGAGTTCAAATTTTTTTATTGTTAGAAATAATAGCATGAACGTTGTATGTTGTGTTCGTATATTACTTTAGTATTATTTATGGTGTTTAAAAAGCTCAAGTAAAAATATTTTTCGCGCACTTATTATACGCGAACGTCTACGACAAACGGGTCATATTTAAATTTTAAACACGTCTCGTTAAAACAAAAACCTTGTATCGTTAGCTCGAGCGTGTAATTAAACGATGTAGTTTCTTTTTGCCTTTTAACACCGTTTTAAACTTCTGTGTGACTATTTATGTTTGTTATGCCATTTAATTATTTTAATTACCGACATATAAATATATTAGTTAGCTAATACTATTTTCCTTAAATGATAAGCGAGAGGAAAAATGACTCGTAAACTATGTTACCTTGTTTGTTATTAATTAAGTGCTTGCGAATAGTGTACGTAGTGCGTTGTCGCATAATTGAGTAGTTTTCATGAACGAAAGTGTGTTTTATGTAAGTGTTTAGTTAATTTTCACTACACTACGGGCGGTTAGCAAAAAATCAACGGTCGCGCAACAGTTGGTCGCTACAGCAGGTGGCACGGCAGGTCGCGGTGTGCTTTGTCGCTCGTGAGCCTCGGCCCACGTCGGCCGCGCTCGGCTCGCTTCGTCTGCGCTCGGAACATTTTCCGCGGCCGCCCTCTCTCTATCCGCCCGAGACCGAAAGGCCGAAAGCTCAGTTAGCAATTAGACACCAAGCGGTATGGTGCTATGAAGTCATTTCGGGACTCTTATCACGTAAAGACGTATCGCGTATATTATTGAGCTTCGACTTATACAACATTGTAAAAAACTAATACAAGTTGCTATTGAAATCTACAATATTCGTAGAACAGTTTCTTAGAAGTATATGCTGTCGTTAATTTATATTAAAAATAAAAGATTTTTTTTTTTAATAAAGTTACATAGAAATCGAAATAGTGATCGAGTGCAATGAAGTTATAGTGTGTAGTGAGAGCGGGCGGTGCGCAGCCGCCATGCTGCTAGTAGAGCCGCGCGAAGCCGCCGGGCCTCCATGCGCGGCACCTCTACACCCCATGTCCACCCTCACGAAACTCAATTTCACGGACTATAGTGTTAAAGTGAAACCTTACGATTTGGTCGAGCAAACGGACAATATTTTAAATTATGAACAAGCGGTAAACGCGGCTCGGCTCGGCTACGAACAGTCTCTGAGCAGTAATTCTAGCTCCAACAAACTACACTATGGTGACCAGAACAGGCTTGCGTTCGACCCCTCCGTGGATAACATCTGCGCTGACCCGTCCTACGTGCTGCCTGCAGGTTAGTTTACCTCGCTTATCTGAGCAGATATCGTGATGCATACTAATTTAATAGTAAGTTTCAACCCTGCACGGCTATTACTCGCAGTTCTTCAATACATAAATAAACATTATTTATGAAAATGACACTTTACTTTTACACAACCATTTTAAAATGGGAAGAATATGTATATATACATATAACATAAATTTCTGTAAGAGATCATTACTATCTTTCTTTGTAGCTGTCGTAAATAATATATTAATTTACATGTGATTTATCTATAAGTATATATTGTATGTATATAATAATATAAATATGTATATTCTATTTTTTGGCATATATTTATATGTAGGTACTCACTAGTAAATGTTGCGTGCACTAATTTAATAGCTATCCTCTACCTAACGTTGCCTGGAAGTGATCGCTGCTTTAGCGATAAGGCCGCCTCTTGTACTTCTCTTTTTCTGTTGATATGTAAACCATTTTCGGTGTACACCAAAGAGTATAAACAAATAAATAAATAAGTGTTAAGACTATTTAAATAGTTAAAATATTTTCTTTAATGTAATTCTAAATGAGCAATAAAGCGTATAAATTGTGTTATCACATTAATTAATGGTAAATAATGAGAAAACAATCTGTTATTACGCACAGTTACTTTATATTCATTTAACCACTTAACATCAACAAAGTGGAACATTTATAAAAAACTAATTTAAAAAATGGCTCATAAATGATAATTGATATCAATGGTATCAAACCGAGCGAGCTTCATTGAGAACTCTTCAGCCTGGCCGGAAGTACTTTCGCCGCCATGTTGGATCCGGCGGCGCGGGCGCACCTCGCCGCACTTCCTCCGCGTGACGCGCATAAAAAAGCTTCGCAGTATTGTCACACAGCTTACATTTGCATATATAGATTACGTGAATATAATGTGAACGCTTCATCTGCATTTTAATATCCAATTCTATTGAAATTTAAGTCAAAAAAATAAAGTCTTCATTATAAATTCAACCGCAGTCCGATATGATGAGGACAAGATATTGTTGATCCTAACGCAATTTTAAACTAAACATGTATACGTCTGAAAATGTACTTAAATAACTTTAAATTCGTTCGAATCTGTCTTTACACCATTAAGGATTTTATTATATGTATATCGTAAATAAGCTTTAACCTGGCGACGTATTTTATTTTATTTCTCGCAAAACAAGAGTAACACTTGACGGTAAAACCACAATGAATATTCATAACGCAAAAGATATAATCGTTTCAAACTCATATCTACCGATACCTAATCACAATCACTACCAACAAATAACGGTGCGGGTCGCTCACCTTTCAGTAATAGGTTCCTTCCTTTTACAGCCTGTCGCGAATCTTAATCGATAATCAACTTGACGTGATCGTAATATATATACAAGTCGAATATTTCAGACGCCGTTAATTTTTTTATATGTATACGAACGGACTACAGTGCCTTATTAAGATCAGACCATTGACATCGTAAATTAAACTAATATTTTTAAAATATATATCCTATTTTGTGTATAAATATTAATACATTATAATTCTATCATCTGTTATTGTATGAGCTTTAATTCGAAGTTGATAAATGTTACTAATAACATTAAAAACTCGTTCGTTTTATGTGTTTTTGCTTTTTGAATCTCTCATTTTGTCGATCTAATTTATTAATAGTAAAAAATTAATTTGTCTCTCAAAAAGAAGATTTATCTATAAGGAATTAATTTAAATATCAAAATTATAAGTGTATCAGATCTATTAAATCTAATTAATTGCATTCCCATGTCTATCGTTGTTTCACCCACTTTGATACTGGTCGGATTGTTTGACATTTATGTCAAATATACTTACCACTGCTGTGTCTCAAAGCATAATATTTTATAGCCTATATCACTTGGTGATGATATAACTTTTTAATCGTGAAAGAATTACGTAAAATAGGTCACTAAATACAGAATTTATTATTATTAGCAATCTAGCAAACGTACTCCATTATACTTAATATAATTTTTTACTCCCTTTCACTATAAAACTACAAAAGAAGTCATATTTTAGTCATAATTCGTACTAGTATTATAAAGTTTAAAATGTTACTTTGTTTAAAATCAAAAATTTAATAATTTTCAAATTCGATTTTAGATATTCTTGTCCTCTTAGAAACCATACTTTTTAGGAAAGGTCAAAGACAACTATACATGATATAACCTACAGAAGCAGAGCAAATAAATGCCGAGAAAACTACGCGGTTAGTTTATTTAAAAACAAAGCTCAGTACGCTCATAAGCGTTCAATGCACTCCCGCATCGGTCGGTCGAAGTCATTACGTGCGAATCGCTAATGTCTATCCGGTGTTGTCGTTAGTCTTTAAAGGATTGTGTTAGAAACACCTGTCTAACGCAGCTGTTGCATATGACCTGCGAACATAAACGCCTTCGACCTCGAACAAAACACTAAACATTCGCAACTAAAACAATATTGCCTGTAAAACTGAAGTATTTGTAACTCCAACATAACACACAGGCAAACAATATATATATAATATATATTGCAAGTCTATTTACACATCAACAAATTTGTTTTCAACTAAAAAAGTTGCAAAGAAACACGTCGTCTTTAATTTTTGCTTAAATTAAAAATAAAATATCTACATAACTTTCATCTAACAATAAAATAACATGAATAATTATGTCCCTTATCAAAAGGCATACGTGACCTTTGTACAAAGCTTGCGGTTTTAGAAATGCGAGTATCCTGAATTAGTGTGAGAGTTTAGAGTTTACAGCTGATGTCTGAAACGTATTACAAACGCACCAGTGTAATCCGGATATTGTGAGCTATCTCCACGTGCCACGTCACGGTGACGTCACGTTCATTCATACATCAACGTGACCACTTCCGGCGCGCCTGCACTGACTCGAAATCACCTTCCGCCACGCCATACATTAATAGTCGGTTTTTCTTAGAGCTACGGCGAAACTAAATATAATCCCTTGCGACTTATACATTTATGGAAGACTGGTTACCATAGATAATATTTTCTTGTTCATGTGTTTTTTATCTGTCATATTGGTCTTTTATGTCTATGCTTACATTTTTAATAACATTGCAAGCTAAAGTTTTGTTCCGTTAAGTGAATTGGTTTAAATTATCGTGTTTACGGTAAAAAAAGTCGTTTTCGTTTATTGAGAACAATTACAGATGTTAAGCATTTACGTTAAATTTTTATTAGATAAGTCTATTTAATGTTTATGCGACACAGTAACCATTCCTGTTGAAGTACATAAGTAACAACATTTTATTCCTATAATATTACTAGATTTATCAATTACTCATGTCAATAAATACGAGAATTATAAAATTAGACACGAAACAATTATTTAACATATTTTTTTTTTACATTTTTAACTTTTGAACTCCTAAGTAAAGAAATACTGAATAGGAATAAAAAAACCATGTGAACAATGTAGAAAAAAATTTAATGATATTAATAAAAATCTGATATATCACCAATAAAGGGATCATTTTACGGTGTCGAGACGTCACGTATACCATTGATGCGCCGCTTCCGTCCCCGTAGCGCCACTACATCCTGCCACTTGAGCCCAGACATCGGCCTATCAACTCGATTCTACTTCCTTGGATAATGTGTCCTAGCCAAACGCTCTCTACATCAATATTCATTCATAATATTATAACTAAAATTTATTTCATGATTAGGTACCTAGGTATAACATTACTGTAGGTACCTATAATCCTTTAAAACGTCTTAAAGGAGCTTAAAAATTATAAGCCGATTTTCGGGAATATCAAAATCAGTTTAATATTTAACCGACTTTGAACCGATTACTTTTATAACAATAAGTTTAATGGCTTCCCTTATGTCGGCCATGGGCCACGGTATGTATGACGGGTCAATGTTTACAGTGTAGCAGGTCGCGCCCCCCATATGCGTTTTTGTAACGACTGTCGGCGCGTGCGCAGGTGGCGGCGCACCTGCCTCACCACCAACTAATGCTCTGAGACCTGCCATAGAACTTAGAACATCATTGTACTTTATGACGCTTATAACTCGATTATATATTTATAAACGAAAATATGCTAATTGTGATCGGATATTTAAATTTTAATATCTTCTTATACGATTTTGCATACAGAATTAGTATCATATTGAGCAAAAGAATCGCTACTTATATTTTAGCAGCTTTCGTTTCTGTAAGTCTTCGTGTAAAATCATTGTAGTGACGTTATTATTATTTTTAAATAATACTAGTGATATTAAAGTTTATTATATCAACGCGTAACGTCTAGTACTGTTTATAGTCTATGGCTTAGTCTAGACAATGTAATATCTCAGTAAATGGCGAGTGCTGTTGAGCTTTTATTGAACTATGATTGGATTTCTTGGAATCACAGTCGCTAACTCTATGCGCGTGCGCGGCAATATATTAAAAACCATTTTCTGACATACAATAAAAAATAAACAGTAAATGTCTCCAAAGATTTATTGATCGGATTTTATCGGTGACTTGTTTTTATTGTGTTAAATCTAATTCGACATCTGCCGGGACGCCTTGTTTATGAAATACGCTAACGAAATCCCCCGCCGGATATTATTGTACGTCCGATAATATTTTGATTAAAAAAAAACTTTTCCCGATCATTTTTAGTTTTATGTAAAATATAGTTTTAATGCAGTAAAGTGAAAAAATATCGTTTAATTACAACGGCGTGGCATATGGAATTTTATTGATCATAAATATCGGATCTGGTATTAGGTGAATTCGCCGATCGCTCGCGTTCAAGTAAACAGACTGATCCTTTTTATTTTTAAATTATATTAAAGTTAAGCAAACACTGCTAATAATATAAAATATAAATTATTTTAATCAGGAAAAACTACTAAAAAATAATATTTTTACGTTTAAAGTCACTTTATACGGAAGGGTTATTTCAGTCTTTTTTTCATGTATTCTTTCACACAAATTTATGACTAATATCAATCTATAAATGATAATGCGTTGCACTCGTACTACAATTATTTTAACCGTATCGAGTAATAAGATTTAGAAAAAATTACGCGATAAAATATACAAAGTACCATGAATATATTGTATAGTATATTGTACACATGTAAAATGCAAATAATATTACAGAGAAAAATAAAAATAATAATTGCTATGATAGAGAACGGCCACGTGACAAAGCGGTCGGCGTCGGCTGGACATTAATATATTTAACACTTCCTGTCGACCGATGCTCCAATTTTGTATTTGATTTAAAATCTCCACGATGACAGCAATTTCCTTCGATTTTTTATGTACGTGTAGATTTCCCACGTTATTTTTTTTATTTATAACATCACCGGGCTGATACCTTATGTAACAATCGTGTCAGTCGACAAATTATTTCAATGCACCTGCTCTCGTTTTGAAGACGGAGGACAATATTTTTGACACATTCCATATTTCATAATACTAAAAATTTTACTGGGTTATAACATTCATAACTTAACAGGTACATCATCGACAATATTTTAGGAACTAGTCGACCTGAATGGTGTTAGCCATGTTTATACCTAGACTTTTCTACTCAACTCCAGAGAGTCACGAGCTTGACATTTTATAGCCTTCAACATCAATTAACGAGATTGGTTTGTAAAACTATTTTTAAAACTGTTATTATATACTCTTGGATTTACACCTCAAATAAACGGTCGACTTTATTGTTGTATAAACATAGACATTGGTTATGGGTAACAAAAAAAAAGTACGAACGTAGATGTGTTTGTTCAAATTAAATATTAAATATTATCCAAAATCTATTGTAATCCATAAATAAAGTATGTTTCAAACAGTAGTATGGAGCTATAATTGTGTAGAGGAGTTTATTGTAAATAAATATTTTTCCTGTCGTGACCTCATATTTAAATCAAAACAAATACAACTCCTAGTGCTCTACAAACAAAGATTATATAATTTAAAAATGACTTCGAAGTATTATATATAATAGTCACTGCTAATCCGCGTTAATTTGACAAAAAACGTACTAAAATATAGTATAGCCTATATAACCTTCCTCGGTAAATGGATGGTAACTGGATGTAGGTATATGCAATATATAGTAGTAATATTTCAATTCTTATCAGCAGACTACATTCCGAAAAGATGATATCTTCACAAAAGTGCTTTTAAAACTTAATTAAATAGAAAAAAAAATTGTTTTTCTAAAGATTATTTCAATATTTATGACTACCTACATAAATACGCAAAATTTAAATTGTAATCTCAACTTATAAAGTAATAGCTTAGTAAAAGTAAGTATTATAAATATTGATATCAAGATATTTCCATAATTAGAAAGTGACTCCACGTGCATTTAATGTAATCTCGTTTACGTAACATATTTAAATGCAATAAACACATGTTTTATTAACGATGTATGATTTATACAACTGCGTGAAACATATTATTCAAAACATTCTTACCCTATTAAAAAACCTAAATTCCCGAATGTGACAAAATAAATTCTCCACCACTGGCTTTAACACCTACGCAGAATGCCAACACCGTCGTTCTTACAACACACACTCAGACACACAACACACAAACACAAATAGAACAAAACCGTGTCCAACAAGTAACTCAGCAGGACAACATCACGGCTCCGCGGATGTCTCCTGGCCGCACCCTTCTGGGCCAAATAACTAGGACCATGTCTTCCTCACTGCAGAACCTGTTCAGGAATAGAGCCAACCAAAACGCACCTCCGCAACCGACTCAGAGCAGGATGACACAATCCTCGCCCAGTGAAGTGAACGGAAGTGGAGAAGTTGGTATTAGGACCAGATGCGTGGCTCTATTCATGGACAGCGAAACGGAGAGGATGGGGATAAGCTTCTGTCGCTCTGAAGAACGCAATCAGCTGGCGATTTCGCCGGGGCTCGCCTTACTGATAAACGGTAGCACCCAAAAGACAAGCATAAAGCGCACAAAAATCACAGCGCTAGCGCAAGAGCAGGAGGGCGACCCGACCTATCGTTTATTGCGGTTGAAAAACAAAGAGATCGCACTTTTCGAATGGGGAGAGACGTCCGCCTTCGCGCAGTCCAGCTTGTGGCTACAGCGCTTGGGCGAGATCCCCGGGGGAATCCCCGGAAGAATCAGTGTCGATTCGATGAGAGTCGGTTATGATAGAGGCAACGTATCGGATAGGTACGGTTGCCTAATGGCTTCTAAGAACAGTGAGGTCATTGTTTACGAAGACAGGGGGGAGGATCTTGGTTACTTAAGACCGAAATCCAAAACACCTTCATCCCCTGCATTGCCGACTGTCAGCGAACCCGCACCTAGTGGCTCGGAGCGCCTACAACAAAAGATCGAGAACCAGAAGGTTGAACAACGCAAAGCAAGGGCCGCACCTGAGTCTAAGCCGAGCTCGATGTCATTGGCGACCTTTATCCAGGCAACCATCTCCCCGAAACAAGGTAAGCTCCCGCATCACCCCTCTCCCAAAAAGGCTGGACAGGGAGAGCGACTATCGGGGACGCTGAGCGGGTTCACCAAAGACGACAGTCCGAGGCACCCGGAGGCGTCACTCGCCGCTCGAACTAGGGCCGATATGGGACAAGTAGAACCACCAAGACTTCGACCTGCGTCCACACCGTTTCAACATGCAGAGAACGCCCTAATCGAGTTCCTGGCCATAATAAAGGCAAACCGCGAGGTAAGCCTGGCCACCTGCAAAAAGATCATGCAGGCCTACCAGTACGATCACCAAAGGCTACTGGAGGTGGAACTCGAGGAAGCCGAAGCAGCCATATACAACAGCAAAACCCGACAAATACTCAAGGGCAAGATGTCGGGTAGGTATATGGCTGCATATAACACCACAGCAGGTTTTGTGAGCGCGGTCGAGTCTGAGGGGAGTGACGAGGAGTCTCAAACCTTCGACACACCTGAAGGGGACCCGGTGGTGGTAGTGGCCAGATGCACGAAAGTAATGCTGGGCGACCGGATGCTGCGGATGGCGAAAACCATCTCGGGCGACCGGGAAGCCGGTTTACCGTCCGTGACCTGGGGGCTACCATCGCTGGAGTGGATAAACGGTGTACCGGGATGCGGTAAGACAACTCGCATAGTCAGGGACTTCGATGAGGACACGGAGGTCGTGATTACGACCACAGTCGAGGCGGCCAAAGACCTAAAGGAAAAACTAGCGCACCGCTATGGTAACAAGGCCAAGCAAAAGGTGCGCACTATGGCATCCGTGCTGGTAAATGGTTTCCGTGAGGGCTCAAAAATCAAACGCCTAACGGTGGACGAAGCCCTCATGAACCATTTCGGAGCCATAGTAATGGCCGCCCGACTATCGGGAGCAGAGAAGGTAGTCCTCATTGGAGATATAAATCAGCTGCCGTACATCGACAGGGACAACCTGTTCGAAATGCGGTACCGCAGACCAAACCTGTTAACAACCATCTCATGTGAGTTGTCATGCACGCATCGTAACCCCAAAGACGTCGCCTTTGCCATCAGTGAGGTTTACAAGACCGTGTACAGCTCAAGCACAAAGATCCGATCTTTGCGAGTGGAGAGCCTCACGGGCGCGCGCATTCCTGTAGGAAGGGACCGGACCTTGTACCTGGTCTTTACGCAAGAGGAGAAGAGATTGCTGACTGACCAGGGATACGGGTCTGGTGAGGGATCGCGCGTCTTAACCATCCATGAGGCGCAGGGCCAGACCTATGAGGACGTCGTTGTCCTCCAGACGAAGACAAGGAGGCTCAAGATTCACGACAGCGTCTCGCACGCTGTAGTCGCGGTGACTAGGCATACCAACACCTGTGTCTATTACACCGACGACCGTGACGACGCAATTGGTCGCTTTGTGACGAAGGCAGCGGAAACTTCTGAAAAAGACATCCTCGAGCACAGCCTCAGGATGGCGATTCACCACAGGGATGCCGCCGTCATTGAGGGTGTGCTCGAAATGTTAAAATTGTAGCACACCTTACTTATAGGAATAAATTGTATAAGGAAAAAACTTAGGAGTAAGAAAAAAAAAAAAAAAAAAAAAAAAAAAATACTAATAATAACATAGGTTAAGTGTATATTGTAAGTAGGCCAAGTAGGCCATAAGTGTACATATACGTTAGCTAGACAATAAGTGTACATATATTATAGATAGCAAGTAAGTGTATATATAAACATAGATAATAATAATTATTATAATAGTGACAACAATAATTAAAGTAAGGCGTAATATAATTCTATGTCTTTTTGCATGTAAGATATCAATTAAGTTTAGCATAATTTTGGTCGGTGGACTCACGTCTGCATTAGGGATACTAAGATAGAATAATTAGGTCTCTTAGTGTAAGCTGCAGTAGTGTAACAAGTAAACGATCAGTAATAAAACTAAAAATCGGAATAACAAAAGCATGGGCACTTTAAGCCTGTGGACATAACTTTATTTAAAAAAAAAAAAAAAAAATGTGACAAAATAAAAAGTTTTTTTTTAAATATATATCACTAGGTCGGCAAACAAGCGTACTCTCACCTGATGGTAAGCGATATACCGTAGTTTATAGACGCCTGCAACACCAGAAGCATCACAAGCGCGTTGCCGACCCAATCCCCAATCCCCCCCTAGGAGCTCTGGTCACCTTACTCACCAACAGGAACACAATACTGTTTGAAAACAGTATTATTTAGCTGTGATCTTCTGTAAGGTCGAGGTACTTCCCCAGTCGGGTTGCTCAGGGAATTCCTGCTATGCCCTACCTCAGTTAAAACACAGTATAGCACATTTAATCAAAATTATTTATCAATATTACTATTTTAGTACGTATCGAATATGTTATAATATAAATTGAAAATTGTATACTTCAATTATTTTATTCGTCATTACCTGAATTTGAATGTTATCTTGTATATAAAATTCTCGTGTCACATGTTAGTTAAAATACTCCTTCGAAACGGCTGGACTGATTTTTATTAAGTTTCCTGTGCATTGAACATTTATTTTTCATACAGTTAAGTTATAAGGTGGATTAAGGGGGGTTAATAACATATATGACAAAACAAAGTTTGCGAGGTAAGCTAGTACTATCCCGAGTAGAAATTTTTTCGTCTTCCTTAGAAGGACCGGACCAGGCATGCCTGATCAGGACTAGATAAGGCATGTAACGCAGATGATTGGTCTGGACCTGATCAGGATGAGATGAGATTTCCTGATCTGGACCTGATCAGGAAATCTCATCTCATCCTGATCAGCGGGTTCGGTTCGGTCCTTTTAAAAAACACGAATGTATATTTTTGAAAAAATTGTTTAACAAAAAAAAAAGCGAATTGATATAAATATGTATTAACATAATTATTATAATATTTATTTCCGTTTATTTTTTCCAATGTATTATTTATTTATGTTTTTACTTTAAATATTAATTATTTTTATTTATTTTCATGTTATTAATTAATTATTATTATCAATTAAATTTTATTTATTAACTTCTAATGATTAACTACTAACTACTATTTCCTATTACTTACGACTGCTCCACTGTGTAGAAATGGACTCCCTGCTAGATTGTCCTAATAACTGTATATATACTAAGTGCGCTTAAAAACATTAATAGCGCGATTCAGGCTCAGTTCGCGTCATTTCTTTCAGGCCATCCTGATCTGGACCGGACCAGGTCCTGATCCAGTATGCCTTACCATACTTGGTAAGATTTTACATCAGGCTAGCCTTGTCTGGACCGGACCTGGTCCTGATCCAGTATGCCTTACCATACTTGATTATATTTTACATCAGGCTATCCTTGTCTGGACCGGACCTGGTCCTGATCCACTATGCCTTACCATACTTGATTATATTTTATATCAGGCTATCCTTGTCTGGACCGGACCTGGTCCTGATAGAGCTTGCCGGATCACGCATGCCTTATTCTATCCTGATCCGGTCCAGATACATGATCTGGTTGAGCCTGACCTTTTTTCTACTCGGGATTATAATACGTTAGTGTTAGAACGGTTAACCAACTAACTTTATGACTGCGACGATATGACGACTATTAGAAAGGACTTCAAATGGATTTGATTTATAAACTATGCATGAAATTAATGGAAAAGGTTGCATGTTTACTATCTATGTGTGTGGAGAATTCGATGACATGGAAAATTATTAGAGTTAATTAACGAAAACAGAACATCGAAATAGCGCGGCATTCGGATGACACGGAGCTGTCACCGGGCGCTCACCTGCGCAGCCATTGCTTCTAAATTTAAAAAATCATATTTCAACTTCCGCTCCCAAATTGGAATTGGCGCGGCGAACTCATTCGTGGAGAATTCTAATACAGTTTATATTGAAAACATAAACAATAATATTCGGCTATATTATGATTTATACAATGTTACTTGAAAATTTACATAATTTCGTCTTGGTTGTTTTATTACATTATTGAATATCAAATCTATTAATATAATTTATTTAGATGCGACTAGCTGACCTGTGGAACTTCGTACCACCAATTTTTTTTTCTTAAATATAATAATACATATATCAAAATAAAATATAGCCTAGTTTTCAAGTTGGATCAAACTGCACATGGTGTGCCCATTTGATTAAAATTGGTCAAGAAGTTTAGGAGTCTATCGTGGACAAACAACGTGACGCGTAATTTATATACTTATATTAAATTTATAGTTTGATAATATTTTCAACTGATAGATACACTTTTAAATATGCTAAATTATAAAATGTCACCTAAATTAAATTTTGTCGTTGGGCCTACTTTGTAGTTGACACCACACCATATGGCCATTAGCGCGTGCGCTCCCAAAAAAGAGTATCCCAAGAATATTTTCGCGGGACTCAAATTTCACTGACAAAAAAATACATATTAAAAAATCTTGATGACTTGGCCTGCAGCTGCTGAGGCCTCTAAAGTTACTGTCGCATATGTTTTGCACACTTTAATACCTTCACTTTAAAACCATAAGTAGATACCTATATCGATGTTCAACACAAAACAGCACAAAAATATCGTAACTGTTACAATATTTCAAGTAACTTGTCGATAATACATATTTATACGAATAGGAAATAGAATTGACAGACAACATAACCAATATAAATTATATTATATAACACCTTCTGATAAATTCAACTTCGGCAAATAAATAGGTATGTACTTGTTGTAACCTATAACTTAGTGTAACAAGAACTTGTAAGAAGTCGAAGTGGTCATACAAATGTGTCTGAAGCAGAGCAGCGTCGAGCGGCGCAGTGCTCGGCCAGGTTCCGCGCCAATGGTTGCGTGTGGCGCGACCTTTCGACCCGGCGCGAGGCGTGGCCGCGCTCCATTGGTCGGCCCGCCCCGCGCACACGCCTCTCGCGATCCGAATTTGTCTCTACATCTGATCATCTCGCTGCCCGCTTCCAATCGTCTTATAGAATCGATATGCTCGCTGTGACCTTGAATCGCATTCAGTTTTATATCGCTTATTAATGCGGAAAATTCTAATAGACCGGTTGGTGGCTTCCTGGAAACTCACGATAAGAATCGTCTTGTTTCGTTTTTAATTGGTAATTTATAATTTACAAAAGTAGTGTCTTATAAAATGAGGTATTTTTTTCATATATATATTCATATCACCACTTAAAATCGGTAACAACACTCGTTTGCGACATCTATGACAAAAAAATATGTAGAGTCTTAAGTAAAACCTCTACTGAATAAGCGGTAAAGCCAGCTATAAATCGAAAGATCACTCCCGCGGGAGCTGTTTACGGGACTGCGGTGTTTCGTACAATTTATAGCGACAACGGTGACGACTGAAGGGAATTGTAATGAGCCGACGCCGCTTCATTAAAATACTTCTATTTGTCCGTGTGACACCGAACAGTGATTTGTTTACGCGCCTTTGTTCTTTTTTAGCTATACAATCGCTCTTTACGTGACGTTTACAAAAAACAATTGCTTTATTTTGGATTTTATGGTGTTTTCTTTCGTCTTTGTCAATTTCGTTTCTCATTAAGTTCTAATTGTGTGCATGCACCAACCTTTTTACAAGTCTGTTGTGAGTAAGATACTGAACATTATAAACATCATTATTGACAACACAATCAAATTCAAAGCTAGTGATAATCTCTATTACTGGACTACGCTTAGAAATCTTAAGTATGTATATCAAGTATGCTGAACACAAAGGCCTGTTGGTGCATTGAAGCATGAAAAGAGACCATACTATCATTAACACGCTTATAATGAGGTATGATGTTACAGTTTACTTTTTATTCGGTTTTATAGTTTATATACCATGTGTTGCGAATATAGACAAATGTCTTGCTAATTATTACTTATTCTTATGTATTACATAGAAAAATCTTAGGCATTACTTACATAGAATAAAAAATAATAGAAAATACGTCTTTTTGAAACTAACTTCAAACATTTTTGAAATAAGTTGAATCTACCATTGCCTGCTTACGTTTTTTTTTTACAATCGAATTCGTTGAAATCTGAAAACAATTATTTTCGAATCACATATAACAATTTTCTCTACATAGCATAATCGAGCTCTAATATCACATCTAGTAATTAAGCGTTCTTTACAGTTAACACTTAGGTAAATATTAAGGTTCGTTGCCCTTAATCCCTGTATTCTATTTCCTCCAAATAGTTTTGCACAAGTACCTACACAACATGTATGTACATATTTCACAAACGGACAGTAAATATAACATGCGTGACCGCTGACCGGTGACCGGTCGTCAGAGTATCGTTTATACAATTTAGGATCTTCTTTAAAGCCGCATAAAGTCTAATTTACATTAATTTAACTTTACATTGTGATGATAAAAGTGGTATATCACGCACGATGAACACAAATTAACTTGACCTCTGCTACCAATGTGATTTTTTGGCTGTTTAGTTTTAACGTTTTGAATGCCTTTAAAAAGAATATATGCAAATAAATATTAAATTTATTATATAATTTTATTATATGAGCTCTGATCCTTCTCCTACAAGGGGAAAGAGGCTTTTGCCCAGTAGTGGGATATAACAGGCTGAAGCGAAATATTAAATTATTTTTTTTTGCGTTTTTTTACACGTAGGTAAAAATTAAAAGTGATATTATCTAAGTATTTGAAGATACATATATTTAATGGGATTCAATAAAAAAGTATATTTTAGAAATACCTCTTGATATTCTTCTAATAGGTACAAAATATTGTGGTTACATTATCGCACAGACCTAACGTTGTCGCAATTTCTGTACCTACCTAAAGCGTACCAAATCAAGTACCTAATATTAGAATTTTTAACATTTGAAAATGACTTACCTACTACGAAATGGACCCATAACAGATTTTAATTATTTTTTTAAAAATTGCTATGTGGCAACACGTATGTGTCTGCCGGGTGGAGGAGGGGAGGGGGTCCGGCGCACGCGCAGAACAAAGGGCGTGCCGTGAACCGCGACCGTTGCGCCTCGATACTCACGCTGCGTCTACCGCACACGCCCGGTGCCTTGTCCTGATTTTTTGGCTTTAATTTTTTTTTTTCTGGCTGCGTATACCTAATTATTTAAAGTCTATATAAGACCCACTGGGTAACACGTTCCATCTAACAAGTTCCATCACCATCTAACATATGTTCAAAATTTCATCGGAAATATTGTCTTTACTGCTGTACTTGTGATGAATTCTTTATAGAAAAAGAAATTTTTCATACAAAAATTTGCTACTGTAATGTTTACAGACTATGGGTGAGTGAGAGACGACTATACACTGCTGAGTGTGCGCTAATAACTGGCGCTAACCCGTACAACTACTAAGTAATTCTACAGTACTAGATCAGACCTAAACCGCAACAGCCTCGTATATTTTAAATCAAAAATAAGTTTGTAGTTTTAAATTTAGATACAAATATATAGATAGAAGCGTAGTTTCGTTAATCTGTAGGCGAATTAGATAGTTACGGCATGGACGTACAGTACCTGCATAGTAGTGTTTTTAATATCTGTATTTTTTTTTTGTTCATCGTCTCTATAACGATTTTTAATCACATTAAACCAATGAGCTTTACAAAATTAAATACAGCCTCATCCATATATCACTTGTACATTAACTTTTATTCATAAGGCCTTAAATCATTAAAAATGTCCCATACGAAGTAATATGTCTAATTAATACCTTTCACAGGTGATAAACCTAAACTAATTGATTGCTTGATGTGTTAGAAAAAGAACAATATAAAGTTTATTAGTAATATTTAATATTTTTTTCAGGCGGCTACACAACCGGTGGACCTCGCGAGACGAATACATACTACACGGAGGCGAGCGGAGGCGCACCCGCACCCCCCGCGCCCGCTTCCGCCGCCACCTCACCCCTGGACGAGTACTACCAGCCGGAGTACCCTCCACCGGCGCCCGCGCAGCCCTACCTTGATGATTACTACCACCACGCGCACGCGCACACACAACCCCTCGTTACGCACGAGCATAAATACCAGCCCCACGCGTATAGCAAACCTTACCCCAGAAGTAAGTATACGAAAATTATTCTATCGACTATCTTTATAATATCCATTGACTAGTTAAAACCAGATTTAGTCTTATGCATATTATATTAATTATATTATTATTTTGCATATGCATGTTTCGCTAAATTTTTCCTTAAAATCTTATTCGAAACCACAAAAACAAAAATGTTTAAATCAGTCCAGCCGATCTTAAATTATAAAATCATAAAAAGGTACTTCATTTTAATTTCAATTGATAAAACTAATTACAAAACTCGAATAACGAAAATTTCTCACAAAAAAAAAACTACTTGCTTAGTAAATTTTATATTCTGTTAGTGATACGACAATTTTTAGCTCACTACGTAATGAGCCAATTAATAAGCATCGACAAAATGGGAACAGACATCCTGTTGCGTTTGAATTAATACTTTTTATCTAGTGCTGCCAATATCCCGGAATAACTCTAACCGCTTACATTCTCAGAATCTGTTACCATTTATACGGGCTGTAAGACATTCTAAATTTCTTATACAAGTACCTACTAATACTATACGACCACAAATGGCGATAATTCCTTTCTACTTAATAATATTTAAATGTTGTCAGATAATGTTAACAGAAGAATATATAAAAGCAATGAACAACAACAAAGAATATCGCTACTTTATAATAATCTAATTTTATACAAATAAAAATTTCAATACATCTAGTAACTGTTCAGTGTAATTTCAATTACAATTTTTGTTTATTAAATAGATCGGAAACGTTAATGTTTTATGAACAGTTAAGATTAGTTTAAAAAATTAATTTGACTATTGCTTCCTTCCAATAGCGCTTTTAATATTTAAATTGTTAAAAGGAAGTAAAAGTAGACATCCGCTACATTTAAATACTTAATTATTATATATTATCAAATGTATTAAATGTACTTACATTAATTTAATTGGAATATTCTGTATATATACTCAAATAATTGTCGAAAATTGATTGCTTAAAAGTGTAACAGATTATTAAAAATACCATTGATTCATAAATAAAACAAATAAATCGATTTTTATTTTGGTATCACTAGATAACCTTATTGGCAGTCATATAAATTTTACTATTAACAAGTCAATAGTTGAGCGTATCTTAGATATTATTATAACACTTATTATTTGTAAGGTTCTATGTCTATCAAATGAACAGTCCCCCAACTTAATACAGAATAGGTATATTTTTTCGATAAATGCAAACGCCTTTACTTTGCTCTGTCTAACGCTTTTATGCAACGTAGCTACGCTAACGCTAATACTTTGTACCCTATTATTTTATTACCTTCTACGAAACAATACCAACTTGCTTGTTTCACCGGTTGTGGATACAGTTTATCCTGCAAATAAGTTACGAATATACTTTAACGGCAGGAGGTAGAAATAGGTCATGGGTATCGATTAATTACGTGAGCTATTTTTCGATCAGTTTAGACCACCCTCTTCCCTTAGGTGATATTTAGTGAGATTTGCCTGGACCGCTTAAGACTGACGCTAAATTTTTTTAAAAAAATCTCTTGAACTGAATGATTTTAAAAACCATGAGATTTATTTTAGCGGGCAAAATGAACACACAATATAATATTTTATCAATATCTGTAATATTTTATATTTTTTGAAATTGAGGTGAAGTTTTCGACTATTTCCCCTTTGGTTAAAATAAGATTTAGTGAGATTTAGTTGGACTCGTCCCTATTCTGAGCTCACGTAATTAATGGATGTCCTTTATGGACCTATTAATGTCATGTCAATGTGTGTACTTGTCAATTAATAAACTAAAACTATTAGATTAATATTTGTGAATAGAAATATCTGATAAATATAGTGGAATTCGATGGTAAAAAAGAATAATATATGAAAAACTGTTATCTGTTTGATACCGTCATCCATCAAATATATTAGCGTCATCCACAATCGGTGAAATGGGCCTTTACTCTTCTTCATTATAATGTAGGTAGATATATATTATGAAAAGAATACTTTTTCATTATTAATGATTAACTAAATTGTTACAGCAGCGGGAGGAAGGTACGGCGCGGGCGGTGAAGTGTACGGCGAAGGCTACGCGACGGAATACGGGGGCTGTGCGGAGTGGAGCGAGTGGCCCGGCGAGCAGCACGCGCTGTTGCCCCAGGACAAGCTGCCCTACCCCGCCTCCGGGCCGTGCTTCACTGGTACGTTACACACTGGTAAAATCTTTTCTTATTAGTATAAAACCTACAACCACAATAAATATCAAATATTTATTTTCTTAAGGCTCCTAAATATATCTTTTAGTTATTAAAACCAAATAATGAACTATTGCTTCCATATAATAATAGTGTAGTGTTTTGTTTATATTTATATTCATTAATAATCATTGGTATCTTTTACACACACACATTGATTCCGCCAACCCGCATTGGAGCAGCGTGGTGGATTAAGCTTCAATGCTTCTCCTATATGGAGAAAGAGGCCTCCCAGCAGTGGAATGTTACATCCTGAATGCGATTGATACACCTTTCCGTTTTATTCCTTACATGACGTTTTCTTAAGGATTGCAAAGAGCGCGCTTTTAGCGATAAGTTCGCCTTTTTTTACATTCATGTACATATTATTGCTATTTTTGTACTCTTTTTTATTTATTTTAGTGCACAGTATCTAAGAATGGTATTTTTATGTAGTTAAAACCTGTATAAATATAATAAAAATAATTCGGCATAGAGAGCCGCTCAGATAATAAAGTCAATGTCCAGTACATCGTAAAGCAAGTGTGTACTATCTGCACAGGCTCAGGACCCATCCAACTTTGGCAATTCTTGCTGGAGCTGCTCACCGACAGAAGCTGCCAAGGTTTCATTTCATGGACCGGCGACGGCTGGGAATTCAAACTCACAGATCCTGATGAGGTATGATGTATTGTACTTTCGTATTTTCAAATAAACCTACGCCCTGCATGCAAACACACTAACACTTAGATCCCTTTTTTGTTGACTCCATAGTCATGTATAAAATGTAGGTCAATGTCAAAATGTTGTAGAGATTTATATTATATTGCAAAAGCATGTTATATATATATATGTATGTATGTATGTTCGGGTATAACTTCGTCGTTTATGAACCGATTTTAATAATTATTCTTTGTTGAAAAGAAGATATCTCAAGGGTGGTGCCATAATAAGGAAACCATGACCTGATGATGGAATCCCAGAGAAATCGAGGGAAACCTTCGAAAATCATAGTGACGACTAGTGCGTTTGTTAATCTTTTCGTCTACTTACGTTTTATTACTTGTCGATGTAATTGAAGTCGGTTTTTTCTTTTGCGCGCAAACACAATTATTATGTATACGATTATATTTAGCGTACCATAAAAAATAAATAAATAAACAAATCCTTAGTCTATTAATGTATTAGTATAACTTTTAGAAAAAATGTTAAAAATTGTGTTTATTATAGGTTGCCCGACGTTGGGGTATCCGCAAGAACAAGCCCAAGATGAACTATGAAAAGCTGTCGCGCGGCCTGCGCTACTACTATGACAAGAACATCATCCACAAGACGGCCGGCAAGCGCTACGTTTACCGCTTCGTCTGCGACCTGCAGAGCTTGCTTGGGTAAATTTATATTTCATATGTTATAATTATTGTTTCTCTTATAATTTTAGCTAATATTTTACGACAATTCTATTTGCATTGACTCCGAAAATTCAGTTTTATTAACAGTCTCAAACGCCGCGTTGGCCCAACGGTCACAGCTATGGATTGTGCCTGTTGCGCTGACGGTTGCGGGTTCGATCCCCGCACATGACAAACATTTGTATTGGCCATACAGATGTTTGGCGTGGTCTGGGTGTTTGTGTAGTCCTTGTGAGTCTCCCCACCGTGCCTCGGAGAGCACGTTAAGCCGTCGGTCTCGGTTGTTATCATCTACGCCTGATAGCAATCGTTACTCATAGTAGCGAATATATCCGCCAACCCGCATTGGAGCAGCGTGGTGGATTAAGCTCTGATCCTTCCCCTACATGGGGAAAGAGGCCTATGCCCAGTAGTGGATTACTACAGGTTGAAGCGTAACAGTCTCAAAAATCTGGTATGTGCGTAGATGTCGTTATAAATCTTTACAGTTCTTTCTGTGTAATTTGAGAAAATCAAACAAAATAAAAAAGGCGAACAGGAAAATGCACAGACGATAACTCTGTCGTTTGATAAACATCGACAATAGTTATATATTTTATACAATTTTTAATTATTATTACACAATTTCATTTTTGTTTTGTTACAGAATTTCACCGGAACAGCTGCACGCAATGTATGAGCCTAAAATGGAAAAGAAAGACGATGACTGAATCCAAATCTAGACGATTTCTTCCCCAGTCACATTCACATCTAGTTAATAAATAACGGACTTATAAATAAAATTTCGTTTCCAGCAAAACCTTCATGATTTTAAAACATGACTAATACGCCACCATATCGTATCATACATATTTAATTTATTGCCATATTATTTTTTTAAAAACGCAATACATTTTATTACATGTTTTTGCTTTTTAAACGAAATCTATTAATATGCAAATCTGTATAATTACAACAACGATCGTTAATTAAGAGGTCACTAAAAAATACACTATGCTTTTTCTCCGTACTTTTTCACTGTCGTTACAATTTTCATATAAATGTCGGATTTGATCTCATGCGCATCCACCAGTGGAATTTATTTACTTACTAATGAGGTCGCAAAGACTACACGTGGTCCTTTCATACACCATACATAATTTTAAGTACCAGATTTAACCAACGGTGCCTTAACAGATACAGACTGTTGTTGATTTTGTATTTTTAAATAAATTAATATTCATCCGATGGTATCGTAGTGTGTATGTGCCAGTTTTAAACGCGCTACATACACAATTTTTAATAACCCTTTATAAATAATACATTTTACCGATACTTTATGTATTTACTCAGTCTGAAACACAATAATATTTATGAATTAGGAAAATATAGTATTTTATCGTATACTCATATAAATTATTAAAAACTTATAAAAATAAATTCCGACTTATCAGTTTTGTCACTAGAGTTAGAAACTCTTAAGTTACTAAAAAAATACTGAAAAATCATACATAGTCTACATAGAAAAAATACTGCTATCAATTTTATAATACTGTAAATATAAGTTAATTTTGTTACTTTATAAAAATAATTAGGTATTATATTATAATAGATAATAAGTGTTGTATGTTTGATTCGCAAATTGTTGCAATATGCGGTTAAATTAATGCATTGTTAGAATGATGTCGGACATAAAAATCTATTTAATTCAGATAAGTCCAAAGATTATAAAAATCTACACGCGTGCCCACCAATTGGTAAAAATTACTGTGAAATCACCAAAGGGACTTCTCTTTGATATATAAACATTTAAATAAATTTTATGACATTTTTAATGAATGCGGCCTGTGAATTTATAAAAATAATATAACAACACCGGGTGACATCAACTTGTCGCTGATCTCGTGGTAAGGGATTGTAATGTCTTACTAGTTATGAAATTAATTAGTTGTATTATTTTCAATTTTTATAGCTCCTAGCATACACCGAAGATATTTCGATAAGTTTTATTTTGTAAAGTATTACTCCTCCATCAATATTATACCCACCAATAGCCGTTGTCTCTGATTTCGAGGTGCTTAATATTGTAATATAAATATTCTTTTAAAGATGTCTTCCCTGTTTCGTGAAAATAAAAATCTTGCGAAATATGTAATGGATTTTACGAAAATTGTAAACATTTTCTGTATGATGTTGATTATTTAATGTTCGTGTTATCAGCCAAATTGATGTACCTACCTGTCAATGTTGTATGTATTGATGGAAGATATAAAATTAAATATATATATTTACGAAATCACTTGTTGTTTCTTTTTTATAACCTGGTATAAAATACAAAGCGACGAGAATCATGTGTCGGGGATCCGAAAGCACTACACAAATACAAACGCTCACACCACGAAATATAAACGAAACTAAAAAACTAAACGAAAAAAAAAAACGAATCTAAACGATAATATGCTATATAAAATATGTAAAACTATAATATGCTATTTAAAATATGTAAAACACGACCTTAACTTAAAGAATAATTCTTCAAATTTAAGCATCAAAAAAATGTAAAAAAGATGAAAAGAACATATAATCAATTTTACTCAAAACCAAAAATATCTATGGCAAACGTACCAGCATAGATACTGCGGCGTCAGGATTGTTCAGTGGTGACCCGGACAGTCCCCGTGGAGGAGAAGTCTGGCATTTTCGCCGAGGCCAGCCTGTCGCTGGAGGGATCCTGTTGCCTGCAGATCCGGGACCCTCCAATTAAAGCGGCTGAAGGCACCCGCAGGGGTTTAGTCGGTATTGCACCCAGCCTGCTCGGACTGCCTACCCGGGCGTCCTGGATATCACCCGTAAATGGGTTCCCCTGCGATACCAAAAAAAAAGTACCAGCATATACCTATTTGATTTCTGTAATAGTCAAATAACTCGATCCAGAAGTAAGAAATAATATGATCCCAAGAAATGCAAACTCAAGAAACACAATATTTTAACGTTACAGGTTGTATTATGTCATAATTTCTAGAATGTGTAGAACACATATTAACTGTACATATATATGTATATCTATCGTATCTGCTATTCTATTTACAGACGACGAAAAGCCTCCGCTGTTTTTTTTTTTCTCGTTAAAGAAAGACGGAAAAACAGAGTGTACTTTAGACCACACGACTGAAATAAAACTTCTTCAACTCCTACAGTAATATACGAAACGTAACTCTCTCTCTCTCTCTCTTTGTATCTTCACAAACTTATATCTTATTGTTCAGTGGTTAACGACATGATTACTTCAGAATAATAAAATTTATAAAACAGAGACACATATATGGCAAAACAACGTTTGCGAGATCAGCTATATAAAAAATTCATATTATATTTTATTTATATAAAAAGGCCTTATATATAAAATTCTTGTGTCACAATGTTAGTTACAATACTCCTCCGAAACGGCTGGACCGATTTTTATGGATTTTTGTGTGCATATAGGGTAGGTCTGAGAATCCGCCAATATCTTCTTTTTTATACCCCTAAGTTATAAGTGGAGATTAAGGGGGTTATTAACATATATGTCAAAACAACGTTTGCGGGGTCAGCTAGTTAGAAATATAAATATAACTAAGCTCTGGGGACTAAGCTAAAGTAAACTGGGAAATAATTTGTATCTCCATCGAAATATGAGCTAATCAGCTAAAACTGCGGCAGTAAATTTTTTTTTTTGAGCTGAAGTATCGAGTTACGGATGTGATGGATAAACAATAGAAGAACTATTTTTATGAGAGTTTTTGAAGTAAGACTTCTTTACGCACGCTTGACTTGGGGAGTAAGCTGGTGAGTGCGCAACGAGAGCGTTTCGAAAAGTATGATCGGGCGAGGCGAACGGAAGTTGAGAGGGACAGATAAGTTAGATGGAGTTAAAAAATTTTTACTTTAGCCCTAAAACACACTCGTTTCTTTTTATAAATCCGTGCCTAATAATAACAAACTCGAAATAAGAAAAAGTCGTTCGGAAGTTACGTTACAACTTACGTCGAGCACACATTTTGGCGATTCATTTTTATTTATAGTGAAAGCTTTCAATGTATGTAAGTATGTGTGTAACTGAGTATGTATGTTTGTTAATATTTACCTATGTAGATAAACAAGTAAATAAATAACATACGCCGAGTTGCACGAAAAGAAAATAAAATTTAATTTTTATTTTTATTTTGTTTCATGCAACGCGGCGTTTATAATTTTTAAAATATGATTACTGGAATCCGTGACAAGCTTTTATATCATGTAAATTGTGGAACTGTTATATATTGATTGCAAAAAGTTTAAAGAAAAGGTTTATTTTATTCTCTTTAATACACTTAAAATAAAAGCTTGCTTTTTAAAAAGTTTTTTTTACTTTTATTTTATCGACTAGTAACCCTGAACCTCTTATAGCAATGTACTCTGTGGCATAGACCAAGTAATGTAAGAAAAAGCGCGGGAACTTTGAAGTGAAAAGGCGGTCTTTTTTTTTTCAAAAATATTTTATTAATTTTATAATTCATTCACTGGAGTTTTTTATAAATAAATACTTATAAATTAATCAAGAGATGGGGAGAAGTAAGAAAAGGAAAAAGAAGGAGGAAGGTAACGCTGAGGACGACTCGTTGAGCTCCGACTCCGAGTCCATAAAATCTGTTGAGCTAACAGACGCCGAAAGGTATGCCCCGTTTCGGGTAGCCGATTACGTGCGGCACTACCCTGAGAACGGGGGTAATTTTGACTATATTGTATTCCTGGAGAGTACAGAGGCTGACAAGCCAATCGGAACAAGAGACATGATGACACTCGCTAATAGCATAAAAAAATATAATAAAGGCGTGAAACAACTAAAACGCATTAATAAAAGTAAAGTTGGAGTTATCTTTGATAGACCTGCTTTTGCTAACGCGGTCTTAGGCAACAAAAAATATCTTGATGGGTACAAACTTAAAGCTTCCCTTCCGGCTGCCGCTACAGAGGTCACTGGGGTAATTTCTCATGTGCCTATAGAATTATCCAATAAAGAAATATATTCAGCTCTAACTAGCACGAAAAATATTATATCTATACGAAGATTTATGCGACGTGTAAGAGAAAATGGAGAAATAAAATTAATCCCCACAAAAACAATTTCTATAACCTTTTCCTGTCCCAATTTACCAGATAGTGTGGACCTCAACAGCTGGCGGTTCGAAGTACGGCAGTACATCCCGCCAGTAAAGCAGTGTCTAAAGTGTTTAAGGTATGGTCATATTGCAAAATTCTGTAAAAATTCACAAAGATGCAGCATTTGTGGCGAAGGTCACAATTTTAAAGATTGTCAGACTCCTTATACTGCAGCCAGTTGCTGTCACTGCTCTGGCAATCACATTGCCATATCCCCTGCATGCCCTGTTAAAAAAGAAAAAATCCAGCTTAACAGAGATAAATTTCAGAAAAAAAGCTTTGTTGATGTTTTAAACAGCTCTCACTTTCCATCATTAAACAAAACTGATCAGTTCTTATCTCTCTTAAATTCCGAAATAATACTCAAATCTATTACAGAAGCTTTAGTAAAACTTATAACACTAAACAAAAATAATGAAATACCTATCTCTTCCCAAAATATTAAAAATGTCCTGCAAGATACATTAAAAAAGGTTACTAATAAATAATTTGTACTTTATGGATACTTTAAATATTGTGCAATGGAATGCTCAGAGTATTCTACACAATCAACATATTTTTAATTATTTCCTTTTGGACAAAAATATTCACATTGCGTTAATTTGTGAGACTTGGTTAAAGCCTTGTCAAAAATTTAAGATACGTCATTACAATGTAATTCGTCTTGATTCAGGAAACACCCACAATGGCGTAGCCATATTAATACATAGCTCTATTTCTTATTCTAAAATTGATACTTTTTATGATGACTCCATTCAAAATGTTGTTGTTCGTATAAAATACTCTAGCAACAAAGAACTTACTATCATAAGCTTTTACAGTCCAACTAATTGCAATCCTGCTTTTTCTAAATCTAAACTAGACAGGTTAATTAAAAGTTTACCAGAACCAATCTTCCTAGCAGGAGATTTTAATGGCCTAAACTCAGCCTGGGGCTGTTCTACTTCTAATTGTCGAGGCAAAGACATTTTAGAGTCTATCAATAACAATAATTTGGTTATACTTAATGACGGAAGTATGACCACTGTTGGTTCGCACATATGGAGACAGAATGCTCTTGACTTAACCATAGTATCACCTTCATTGGCTCTAGAGTGTGACTGGTCAGTACATGACGATCCCTTAGGCAGCTACCACTTTCCTGTAATCACAAAAATTTTACTTAATAACAATCATTACAATGCCACTCCTATTCCCAATAGTAGCTCACTACCCTGCTTCCCTAACCTGAACAACGTTGATTGGAACATTTATAATTTAAATGTCCAACTATTGCTCACTGAATTTTCTCTTGATACACAAGACCCCCTTCATAACTACACAAAATTTACAGATATTTTACACTCAGCACTGTGGAAATCATCTTCTATTTCTAAGCACTCTTTGTTTAATACAGCTTTATCTTCATGCTCTCCTTCTAACTTAAATAAAAAAAAAAAACTTCTTCCTTGGTGGAATTTCAATTGCACCAAAGCCGTATTAAATAGCAAAAACGCTTATTTGACTTTTAAATCTGATCCCACTGAGGCTAATTACATTAATTTTAAAAGACTACAAGCCACCAAAAAATATATTATCAGAAATGAGAGAAGAAACAGTTGGATAAAACTTTGTGAACAATTTAACAGATCGACTCCTATATCAGTCATTTGGACGTATATGCGAAAATTTAACAAAAGCTATTCTCCACCTTCTCATAACAACTCTGACTATTCTTGGATCTTTGATTTTCTCAAAAAATATACTCCAGATACTGTAGAGCCAGCCTTTAATCTTAATTCTTTCTGCCATATTCTTCCTAATCAAAATTTTATTATAAAATCTTTTACCATTGTCGAATTAAATTCTGCTATTTCATCCAGAAAAGACTCTACACCTGGCCTTGACTACATTTCATATAAAATGCTTAAACACCTGTCTTCTCAATCTAAACTAATTTTATTAAATATCCTGAATCTTCTTTGGGAGCATAATCTTATTCCTATGGATTGGAAGGTTGATTGTTTAGTACCTATCTTAAAACCCAACAAGGACAAGTTTAACTTTGATTCATATAGACCTATAGCATTGACTTCTTGCATGGGAAAAATATTTGAACAACTTTTAAAACAAAGATTGGAACATTTCATAGAGTCTAATCATATTTTACCTTCTAATCAGTTTGGTTTTAGAAGAGGCAGGTCTTCAAGGGAGAGCATTGCTCACTTACATCTTGATATTTATAATGCTATACAATCAAAGCAAGCTCTCGCTGGAGTTTTCTTCGATGTAGTTGGAGCCTTTAATAATGTTAACCATCATATTCTATCCACGGAATTAGCTGCGATTGGTTTACCTGTAAAAGTTATACAATGGATTTTTAATTTTTTGCACAGTAGGAAGGTATTTGTTAAGTATAATAATAGACTTATTGGTCCAAGGCTTTCTCATAAAGGTACATGTCAAGGTAGCATTTTGAGTCCATTGATTTTCACACTTTATATACATAGATTAAACTTAATTCTAGGCTCTCATATATACAATTTACAGTTTGCTGATGATTTGGTAGTCTATTGTTCTAGTAATAATATAACTACCCTAAATCTTAAGTTAAACGAAGCTTTAGTTAAATTAAATTCTTATTTTAATTATCTTGCATTGGACATTAGCTTTGAAAAGTCTAAAGTCATAGTTTTTAATAAAGTAGGGTCTGAAAGAATTAAAATAAACTATAATAATATATCTCTTCTTATCACAAATGAAGTTAAATTTTTAGGTGTTATATTCATGAATAACTTATCATGGAACAAATATGTAGACCACATAGTTGATAGAGCTCTTAAGGCTCTTAATATTTTAAAGTCTCTTGCAAAAACATATTGGGGTTCTGATCCAAAAATCCTTCTTACCCTATATAAATCTCTTGTACGCAGTCATTTTGAATATGGATTTCTATGTTTTTCTGCTAATGACAAGTTGGTTAACAAATTAAATATTATTCAAAATCACAGCCTGAGACTTATCACTGGCGCCATGAAAACAACCCCAATTAACTCGTTACAGGTCGAGTGCAACATTTCCCCTTTACACCTTAGATTTAAATATTTGAAATACTGTTTTTTGCTAAAACTGTTTTCCATTAGTAATCATCCTCTAATTAAAAAGCTTAATTACTTACATAGTAAATATCCTGTAAATGCTCCATTAACTTCTAATAACCCATTTATTCTCTTCGAATATTCATTCATGTTAAATCTAAATAACCAACACAAAATACACAGTTCTAGCAATTGGATGTGTTACGAAAAGGAGTTTGACTGTCTTATTAATCAAATCGATATTATTATTGACCATAAGCTAAAAGAGCGCCAGGAAGTTTACAACCTCATAGCACAATACTCTGATAAGTTCAAACAAGTTTACACAGATGGATCAAAAAATGATATAAATGTTTCCATGGCCTATTATGTACCTCATCTGAAGTTTGGCCAAGGCGTCAGATTGAAAAAGGAGATATCAATATTTACAGCTGAAGCTCTAGCAATTACTGCTGCCCTAGAATTCATTAAAAAACAAACTAATCAATATTGGCTGATCATTACTGACAGTATGAGCGTTCTAAAGGCTTTAGATAATTATCAATTCAGTGCTAATACAAACTTCATCATTTTAGAAATAAGACATCTCCTTTATCAACTATCCAGAAGAAACTACAACATCAAATTATTGTGGACACCTTCACATATAGGAGTAAGGGGAAATGAACATGTGGACTTTCTGGCACGTTCAATTGTTGACAGTGACAGCGGCAGCCCTGTTGATGAGAATGTTGCCGTACCATACACTGATCTATTAGTTGCTATTAAATCAAAAATCCTATCTGATTGGCGTGATCTTTGGCGACAAACCTTGTTAAGAAAAGGATCTTGGTATGCTCAGATAAATCAAGATATTGGAAAAAGTCCTTGGTTTACTAAATCGCATCAACATAGAAGCAGAAAATATTATACAATACTATGCCGCTTGAGATTTGGACATTGCAGATTTAATGCACATTTGAATCGTATGCGTATCATCTCATCGCCCGTTTGCCCACATTGCACCAACAACTCCACACAGTCTTTAGATCACATATTTTTTGAATGCTCCGCTTTTAATCTGGAACGCCTCTTATTTATAGCCAACTTGTTATCAACTTCTGGACCAAAAAATGTCCCGCGCAATACACAAGATTTATTGACTAATTTGGATAACTATACTAGTATATTTGAATTTATTTGCAATACTATCAATGATATTTGAAACAGGATCAGGACCTTCATTCATCGGATGTGAAATTTTATTTTGATATTTCAGGCTTCGGCCTATTACAGACTTGGTTTCGACCTCGCCTATCACTTATAGACAAAGAAGAGTAGACGAAAATATGAAATTTCAGACTTGGTTTCGGCCTTACTCTACCAGTCATCGAATCAGAAGAACAATAAAGTTACTTCAGACTTGGCTCCGGCCTTTTGATATATCAGAACGAAACTTACAAATTCAGACTAGGCTGTATGGATTATAGTCCTTTGCCTTTCCCTATTGGGGATAAATTTTAAAACAACAACCAAGTAATGTAATATGCTCTGTGGTTACAGCTGTTCAAGTGTTCACTTGACGCTATTGTTTATTTATCTGCTTCTTTTGTTTGACGGTTGACCGTGTAACGACATAACAAAATTGTGTCTTTATCTCCGAAATACACGTGTTTCAGTAATTCAAAAACTTATTTTAAATATTAATGTATCAATAACCTGAACTAACTAAAATGGCATTATATATAAAGGTAAAATATTTTTATTTTAATATGTTAATTGTGCTTTAACAGTTTCTAATTTAGCCGTATGTTTTAGCCACCGCCGGTGTTTGATGATTTGGAAGAGAAAGTAAAGGAGTATATATTAAATCCAGAGCGTTTGCCCATTCACAAATGGGAAAAATCTGTATCACATTGGCATAGAACACCAGATATTGACAGTTTGTTTAAGAAAAATGAACCTGAGTTAGAACTTGACACGACACTCGAAGTAAGTGTATTTAGGATAAGAAAGTATTCAAGAAGCTTTTGTGTATGTTTTCTTTTTTTAATGCCTCCGACAAAATTTTTCGAAAAGGAGATAATTACTATGAGTACATTTTTGTCACACTTCTCTCGCCAGTTCTCGCTCATATTCTGCTCGCACTTTCATTCCGCATACTTGTTCTTTCTAGCATTCATCCTCATCTAATTCTACGTTAGCTACATACTGCTTATAAGGTCTTCAGGTGTAGGGAAAATAAAGCATACGGACAGTTTTTTTTTTTTTTGTAAAAGTAAGGACAAATAAAATCAATGCTTGTTTGTTAAATATTTTTCTATCCTAATCTAAACTATTATAATATATCTATGAACTATTATTCATAATTATTTTTATCTATTTAAATAATATTTACAAAAAAAAAAAAAAAACGATAAATTACTTTTGCATTTAACTTCAACATGGAATAACTTTGAAAGGAGTGAGTTTAATTAACAATGTTAAAATTTTTTCCTTTGAAAATAAGTAATTTGAACCATAAAAATATTGATATTTCTGGTAGTTACAAAAATCCAAAATTGAACGCAAAATTAAAAAATTATTCAATGTTTAAGGCATGATTACGAGAAAACGGCTTGTTTTACATTAATTTATTTAAAAAGCTTTTTTGTAGGAAATTTAATTTCCTTAAGAAATTATTGACGAGTTTTGAGTAAAAAAATGCAATTACTGTTAAAAAACCAAAAGTCGTAATGATACTCCTTAATATTATTATTAAGGGCTCAAACTTTCATGATAATTTTTTTTTATAATATGAATGATATTTTCACAGTATCATTAAAAAAATAGTCTTTTTTTTTCTTTGGCCCAGTCTAATTTACATAATTGTCATTGGAACATACATACTAGTCGCATAGAGGGAACAATGTTTCTTAACTAATATTATACTTTTCATATCATTGTTGCCTCGGCGTAAAACAGCCTTTATGTTTTTACAATATTTTAACAAGATTGTATTTGTATTCTAATTTACATTGACAACTTATATTAACTTAGAATAAGTAACTATATCCTATAACATTTTTTTAATTCCTTTTTCTAATACAGACAATTTGTTATGTATATATTATTATCACTGTAAGCGATCTTATTAAATTTTATGGCAATTTGACTCTCTATTTTGAGCCTCAGATAATCATGGGCAGTCTAGGAGGATGTTATAGATAGATTCAGGACGAGCAGGGTTGTCTCAGACGCACAATTGACTCTCCTTGTACTTGAATCAATACAAATAATCGAAGAATCCACCATGCCCGCTAACATCTGGGTGACAAATCTATCCACCTTTATATTATCAATGACCTGTCCACCTTTATATTACCAATACCATGATGCATGCCCCAATCGCATCAGGGAAGAACACCCTGGTGAAATGAAATGAAATGATAACATTTATTTCGTCATAACGTGATATTCACACTTAACGAACGTCAAAATAATATCATTTACAAAAATAATAATACTAATAAATTAAAAAAAAAAACTCGAAAATGATAAAAGAAAGTTAAGGTAGCAAAAAACTCAAACAATAAAATAAAAACTTTTATATCTTAACATTGGGGACATTACAAACTTAGGTAATTAATATACTCGTACCCAGTGTTATGTGCAACCATTACTTAGTCAAAACAATAAAAATATTATGTTACTTTAAATTTCTAATGTCTCGGTCGACATTATCTTCCTATTATGTCCTCGACTTGATTAAATATTACAATAAATAAGATAAACTAACGTCCCTAGTTTAAGCCGAGAAAAAAAAAAGCCAGAGGAAAAAACTCTCGGTACTCTTTTAAAAATTTAAAGTCATATACAAGACAAAAAGTAACAGTATGACCATGAAATGATCAGAACAAACACGAGACAGCCAATAGTGTGTGTCGAAACCAACACGTGTCACCTGCTTACAATATTTTAACTATATCTATTTACAGATTGAGATAAAAGACATAGCCTGGTTGAGCTTTATTCAATCCCATGCCTTTTTATCATTAAGATATTCATTGATGTTATAATTGGCTTTACTACAAAAAGTTCGCCGAACAGTACAAAAGGTGTCGCCGGCGGTTCCACCCGTCGGTACCGCTGGTTCCATTCGTCAAGCAATCGCATCTGGATGCTCCGCTTGAAAAAGTAATGAAACCGGACCCCTGTCGTAGTCGAATCTGCGTTTCAGTTTAAGCGCAGCTACTTTGGGCAGATAACACGTTCATTACGCTCCCCAGGACCGCATAGGATTTGATCCAAAAAAAAGTTACAAGTTTGTTCCGCCAAACCTTCCGCAGGTGGCCCCTCGGCCTCGACAGTCCGGGGGTGGAGGACAACTTTCGATGATCACCGGATGGATTAACCTTGCCACTTTGCATATCACTTTGTGTATGTTTTAAATGTCATTATTAACATATACAATTAAATTATATTCAATTATAGGTTGTTCGAGATCCCATTACTGGAGAGATAGTAGGTTTAGAAGAAGTGAGCATATCAGTTGATAATGAGGCAGAGAATCTATCTATGTCCAGAGCACCGTTACCTCCTAGTTTGGCAACTAGAGGAAGTACAACACAAAATCCATTTCTTCCCGCAGGCTTTGAAGATGAACTTCAGAAAATGCTTGATGAAGCTGCAAAATGTACAGAGATTTCAATTGATCTAGAAGAAGATGAGCCTGGAAAATTTTTGGGAGAAGGTAAAAGTTTATAACGCTACTACTTATTTTAAAATGCATTTCATAATTTTTTGTAATGATTATATCTAATACTATTAAATGAGCAATTCTTGTATATATATATATATATATATATATATATATATATATATATAATAATCTGAATCTCAGAAACAGCTCCAACAACTTTCATGAAATTTAGTATGCAGGGGATTTCGAGGGCGATAAATCGATATAGCTAGAATTTATTTATCCCTGTTTTTAGGCAATGAAAAAATGGCAACAATATCGTTAGAATACATTCGTATTTGTCAATCAAGTTGTAATAGCTCAGGTGACAAAATGGCTAGTCGGGATTGACTGAGAAGACCACGGTTCAAATCCATGTTGTCAGATTGAGGCTAAGATCTAGATTAGGTAAAACCGAATTAGAAAAACCGAATTATGGGGTTTTCGGGTGTGGAGGGTGGAGGGTGTAGGGGAATCTATACAAGGTAACACTGTCACACCTCAAAACCCCATGGTTGTGGAGATATCCATGGTTAAAGTTTTGAGGTTAGAAGAAGAATTTAAAGCTATTATAATACCTTTGAGCTCGTACTGTTTGCATTGTGTGACAAATCGACACTTTTAAACAAAATAACGCGTCAGACATAATATTCTAATAAAATTAGTAACATTGCGTGCTAGAATATAGGTTTAGAAATTCGAAAAATACCCAAAACCGAATCGGAGCACCCCACTGTCCACGTGGTCTTGGTCTGTCCTACCCCTAGAGTGTTTTTTTTTTGTGCCGCGGAGGCGCGGAGGGAGGGCAGCCCTCGCCCGCCGTGCGAAAGCGCGCGAACGAATGCGTAGAGGAGCGGCTGCGGAACGGACCATGAGTGAGCGTGCTTTCGCACGCAAGGGCGGAAGGGCTGCACTTCCCGCAGCGCCGGAGCCAAGCGTTCCTCTAACTTTCGATATTCTTCTTCTAACCTCAAAACTTTAACCATGGATATCTCCATAACCATGGGGTTCCGAGGTGTGACAGTGGTACCAGGGGTAGCGTTCCCCACCCTCTCCCCCCCCCAACCCCCCACGGTCCCGAATTTCGGTTTTACCTAATCTAAAGCTTTACCTCAGGTTGATTATGGTTTTCCTTTTTTTTTCTAATTGCAGTTATTTAAATAAAAATCATGATTTTTATTTAAATAACCAGTTCATATTTTTTATTATTATGTCAGTAAAATCGGAAAATATTATTCATTTTTTATCAATATGTAAATTATTATTTAAATATGGTTTCCAAAAACACGATTTACTAAAAATACCGAGATAAGCTCGGTCACCCAGGTACTTATGATCATAAATGATTATATGTCTGCCATTTAACTTACAGAATTATTAACAACTTTACCTGGTTCGGATAAAAGAATAGTATTTGCTGAGGATGGTATGACATTGCTGGAACAAGAAAATAAAGATGGCTCCCAGAAAGAGAAAAAAGAAGAAATAGAGTTAGAAATCAATATTAACTTGGAAGAAGTTGTTGAAAATACTTCTCATTTAATAGGTAAAACAATAATAACAGCTATCTATTTAAAAAAGTCAGTCGGAGATGCAGGTTCGATCCCCGCTGGAACGGTCGATTTTTGATATGATATTAAAAATTATGTGGTGTCATGGGACACCAGGTAGGAACGAAGTTCCTTCGAATAGTATAGAAGCAACACAATTTTAAAAAAAAAATTGAATTTTATATATATTTTCTAGTTCTTGCTTTTCTTTTAATTTTGTTGATTGTTTTTTAGTTAATGACATAAAAGTATTAGGAAATTTAGTATTTTAGAAAATAAAAAATACCGTAAAATAAAATAAATCAAACAAAATAATAATAATAACCATAATTCAAAGTATTAAGTGAAATAAAAAAACATGTGTCTTTATTTATTTTTGTCGACAGAATAAAATTACATAAATAATTTTAAAAAAAAGTAATATTTTAGTTTTACAAACGTCATATTATACAATCGTGTGACTGATATTACGTCACTTCCGTAATATATTTTTGGTACGGTATCAATTTTTTTTCAGTTCGGTCGCCCAGTCAAATGTCAAGCCTGCCGTAAGGAACTTCGTTCCAAAAATTATTTAATAATACTTTTATATTGCTTGTTGAAATCATTTTTTTTTTTATATACAGGGTTACAGGAAAAGTCGACCTAGATCCATTAAGGGCGTGTAGTACACACCATTTCTGAATGATTTCACTATGGAACCCCCCATCCTAAACTTAAACGTTTTCGAGATATTCGAGTTTTAATTTTTTTTATGAAAATGCCCAATTTTTCGGCTATTGAATTGAATATTTTTAATTTTTTTGACTCTTATGATTATTTTTTTGGTTTTTTACATGAAGAATGAGATGCTTAATGACCTCAATGACTAAAATTGCACGTAAGTTAACTGAATAGGTCGTTGTGGACGATCGAAACTTAAGAAAATAAGTACAAATTATAAAAAAATATTTTTCTTTTCTGGATATCTCAAAAAATTATTATGGTACTTGCTCTGCAGATGTGCTTAAAAACATCTACATTTTATCAGCTATCCAACGAGGTATAACACTCTAGGGTATTTATTAACCTCAAAGGTGAAACTTAGTTTCTAAGGCTACATGGCAAATAAATACATAAAATAAATAGCGCTTATTTAATCTAATTAATTTGACTTAAGTTCAGCATCATCATCATTACAGATCGTCGGTGATTGTAGTAAGCTAAATGAAACAATAAATCAGTTCAAAATAACATTTATTCACCTAATGTTTTTTAAGTTCATGTTCTACGTGTCCACCTCTATTTCGCACACATTTTCTCATTCTTTCACGTAGTCAACTTTTCACTACACCAGTGGTTAATGTTCTTCTTATGTCGTTAGTAGCATTAATTATCCTCTCTTTGAGAACTTCCACGGACGATATGGGGTTGGGTTCACTGTAAACGAGGCTCTTCATGTGCCCCCATACATAAAAATCCATAGGGGTCAGGTCGGGACATCTGGCTGGCCAGGGTAAAGGCCCACCTCGTCCAATCCATTTGTTAGGATAGTTAGTGTCCAACCATTCCCTAACGCTTCTTCTGAAATGAGCAGGGCAGCCATCACGTTGAAACCACATGTCCCGCAGTAATTGTAATGGGAGATCATCTAGTAGGTCACCTAAGTCACCTCTTAAGAAATTTTCATAAGTTTCACCATTCAGATCTTGTTTTTGCAGATTATTTTTCTCACTCTCACCTGCATAAATCTTAAGTTGTCTCGCTCACACGCACCGGATTAACTTGAAGGACAATAGCCGAGGGACCCGTTAGACCTACTACCTAAACCTTTTAAACTATGTTTTTTTCTATGAGTTTAAATACAACCCTAGGTTGTTATACCTCGTTGGATAGCTGATAAAATGTAGATGTTTTTAAGCGCATCTGCAGAGCAAGTACCATAATAATTTTTTGAGATATCCAGAAAAAAAAAATATTTTTTTATAATTTGTACTTATTTTCTTAAGTTTCGATCGTCCACAACGACCTATTCAGTTAACTTACGTGCAATTTTAGTCATTGAGGTCATTAAGCATCTCATTCTTCATGTAAAAAACCAAAAAAATAATCATAAGAGTCAAAAAAATTAAAAATATTCAATTCAATAGCCGAAAAATTGGGCATTTTCATAAAAAAAATTAAAACTCGAATATCTCGAAAACGTTTAAGTTTAGGATGGGGGGTTCCATAGTGAAATCATTCAGAAATGGTGTGTACTACACGCCCTTAACGGATCTAGGTCGACTTTTCCTGTAACCCTGTATAAAAAATGTTTGAAAATGTTGAAATATGGGTGTGCAGGATGAAATTAATAATTTTAATAATATCTTATAACATACAATACATGGTCGGTCCTTTGTTTCCACGGTAAGTGACTTAACGGTAACGCTGACTGTTATAGCAATTTTTTTTTTTATAAATATACAATGAAATAATTATACATACAAATAAATTAATACAAAGATCACACCCAGACTTAGGCGGGAATCGAACCCACAACACGCGGAGCAGAAAGCAGGTCCACTACATACTGTGCCAAAAAACAAAAAAATATTAAAATTGTAATGTATATTATGTGTTAGACATATCTTTTATAATACTGGACATATCATAGTGTTAAAAATTAAAATATATATTCAGGTCTGTGGCAAGATGATGAAAAGCAAGAGCAAAAACAAAAACCTCTCAAAAAAATAGAACTACAAATAGAAAAAGAAACTGCTGATGATAATTTTCTGGAAAGTACTGTTATAAAGCCTCCTGTAGAACTTCCCGAAATACCAGTACTCAATATAACTAGCTCTGCGCCCAAAATGGGAGTAACTTCCACTGAATGGGCAGAAATGATAGATGTGTCTCTACCTGTACCTGAATTCAAGGAGAAAATAAAGGATATGGCGCATTCCTATCCATTTGAATTGGATACATTCCAAAAACAGGTGACAATATAATTTTTGACTGTCCATCATTAATTGATTTATTTTTATATAGGTTTTATTATTATTGAATGCTAACCAAAAAAAAAAAAATAGCATTGAGTACTTCAGTCTATAACATACTAACAACTATAAAGGGCAATTGCTGGGCAATGTTCTCTCCTGTTATTTTATTTTTTGTTAGTTAATCTGCTGCAGTTCTCCATTGCACATTCACAAGTAAAAATGTCACAAAATCTCTTGCTGCCCAAAAATGTTTAATATTATGGGAATTTGTCATAAACTATTTCATCAAATCTTTATTATAGTATGACTGTACGCAAAAATTTTGTTCTATAGGCGATACTTAAATTAGAAGAGGGTCATCATGTTTTTGTGGCTGCTCATACGTCTGCCGGTAAAACTGTAGTAGCCGAATATGCTATTGCAATGTCGAGAAGAAACTGTACGAGGTATGTTTTTTTGTCATCGCGCCTAAGTAATCCTAAGCCACGAGCTTTCTATTACTAGTTTATTCCTACTAATAGTTTAGGGTCTCTGTTATATAAAATATATTGGAATCCTTCCAATGAATTTTATATAACAAAAGTTTTAGAAATAAAAATTTCTTATTTTTATGTTGTACATGAAGCAAGTTAAAAAACTAAACAACACCATTAGTTTTACATAATTTTATATATCTTTTAAATTTTTTAGGGCTATTTACACATCTCCTATCAAGGCTCTATCAAATCAAAAGTATAATGACTTTAACAAAACATTTGGTGAGGTCGGTCTACTGACAGGTGATCTACAAATAAATGCTACGGCGTCCTGCCTGGTCATGACTACTGAAATCTTACGTTCTATGTTGTATTGTGGATCTGAAGTTACAAGAGATCTCGAATTTGTTATATTTGATGAAGTTCATTATATAAATAATGCAGAGGTAATGTTTTCACACATCTTTCAATTTAGTAAAAATTTAATGGTCTGTTTCACCGGCGGTTGATATAGATTATCATCCACATAAGCCACTGATAGGCTTTAACCGCTGTTTGGTTGCGGCAGTAAAGAATATAGCCACTCCCTCTCTTCCCGTGCGTATCGTAAGAGGCGACTAAGGGATAACACAGTTCCACTACCACCTTGGAACTTAAAAAGCCGACCGATGGCGGGATGACCACTGCTGACTTTGAAATATACAGGCCAAAGACAGTGTCTTCGGTGCGACAAAGCCAGCCCTGCGGTCACCAACCCGCCTGCCCAGCGTGGTGACTATGGGCAAAACACATGAGTTCACGCCGTTTTTGGCGTGAACTTGTGGAGGCCTATGTCCAGCAGTGGACTGCAATAGGCAGAAATGATGAGGCCTTAACCGCGATAGGTAATATGGGCCATTAGGGCCCTGTTCATATCAATTAATAATATACACATTTAAGATTGACAATTGCATATAGAAATATGTCATCATCATCATCATTATCATCATCATGATCATGATCATGATCATCATCATCATCATCATCATAATCATCATCATCCCAGAAATAAGTCATAAATATAGTGAAATTGAATGATGAAAAAAATATATATCATAAACCATTGATATAACAACATCCGGCGAAACTGGCCCCTAGCCTATACATTTAACATCTTAATTAAATGTAACATAAATTCATGTGACAATATTTCCACTAAACATATTAATTATTCTATACATATCATTATAGCGCGGTTATGTTTGGGAAGAGGTACTTATATTGCTGCCAGCTCACGTTAGTATAGTCATGTTGAGCGCGACGGTACCCAACACGCTGCAGTTCGCGGACTGGGTGGGTCGAACCAAGAAGCGAAAAGTGTTTGTGGTGTCCACACCGAAGCGGCCTGTACCGCTATGTCACTATTTATATACAGGTAAAATTAAAAATGTATTAAAATGAAAAATGTTTTTATAATGTTGTTACTCAATTTCTGAATTACGTTCAAAAATAAGAAACTAGCTGTATCCGCTACTGCGTCCGCTTGGAATTTAACAAAAAAGTTATTGTTCAGTTTGCAGTGTTATAAAATAAATAAAATTCTAAAATAAAAGTTACTCCTTATTACACCAGCTATCTGCTAGTGAAAGTCCTGTCAAAATCGGTTCAGCCGTTTCAGAGATTAGCCGGAACGATCAGACAGACAGACAGACAAAAGTTGTAAAAGTGCTATTTTGGTATATATACCGTGTATACATCAATATTCATTTAGTAAAAAGCGGTTATTTTATTATTACAAACAGACACTTTAATTTTATTAATTTTGTAATCTATTCCAACAAAGGCGAGAGTCTTGAACTGTAAAAGATTAATCATAAAAGGAATAGAAGATGAGAAGGAATCTCCTGAAGTAAATTATTGTCAGAACGATGACAGCGTTCATGATAATCACCAAAGAATTAGAATCGTTCGTTCAGAGAGGATGCGGTAACAGGATTACGTAAAATAGAGTAAAGTAGATTAAAGATATAAGTACTCCTGCGAAAGCGAATTTCGAGCCACTTGAGTTTTTAAACGACTTCCAAAAAAGGAGGAGGTTCTCAATCGACTATATTTTTTTTTGTGTATGTTACATCAGAACTTTTGACTGGGTGGAGCGATTTCGACAAATTTTCTTTTAATCGAAAGGTGGTGTGTGCCAATTGGTCCCATTTAAATTTATTTGAGATCTAACAACTACTTTTCGAATTATATCTAATAATGCGTTTTTACTTGACGCTTTTTTCGTCGACCTACGTTGTATTATACCACATAACTTTCTACTGGGTGTACCGATTTTGATAATTTAATTTTTTGTTGGAAAGGGGATATCCCTAGTTTGGTGCCATGATAAGGAAACCAGGATCTGATGATGGGATCCCAGAGAAATCGAGGGAAACTCTTGAAAATAACTATTTACTGGGTGTATTGATTTTGATAATTTTTACTTTAATCGAAAGCTGATGTTTATCATGTGGTCACATATAAATTTTATCGAGATCTGATAACTACTTTTTGATTAATCTTTGATAACGCGTATTTACTTGACATTATTTTCGTCACCTTACGTTGTATTATACCTCATAACTTTTTACTGGGTGCACCGATTTTGACGTTTCTTATATAAATTAAAAGCTACTATTCGTCACGTGGTCCCATTCAAATTTAATTGAGATTTAATTAGTAATTTGTGAGTTATATCTAATATTGCGTATTTACTTGACGGTTTTGTCGTCACCCTACGTTGTATTATACGTTATATCTTTTTACTGGGTGCACTGATTTTGATCTTTTTTGTATAAATCAAAAGCTAATACTTGTCATGTCGTCCGTTTTAAATATGATTGAGATATAATGAGCAATTTTTGAGTAATCTTTGATGACACGTATTTACATGACGATGTTAAGAAGACTGTGGTCATGTTCAATACTTTGCCACAACGCCATCTATCAAAATTTAATGAAATTACTTCGTTCACTATCGATCAAATTACAATATTCCACTAGAGTAGAGAGTAGCAGTTTATTCGTTATAAATATATTTGAGCTTTTAATTTTTGAGTTATCGCTAATACTGGGTATTTACTTGGCTATTTTACGTCGACCAACGTTATATTAACCTCATGACTATTTTTCTGGGTGGACCGATATCGATGATTCTTTTTTTAATCGATAGGTGGTGCTTGTCATGTGGTCCCATTTAAATATAATTGAGATTTGACTCGAACTTTTTGAGCTATATCTGATATGGCGTATTTACTTGACTGTTTTTGGAGTTTTCTCCTTAAGAATCGATTTTCATTTAAGGCCCCGGAATGAAAAAATTGAACAGTAAAATCTACTGAACGAATGACCTTGTTAGAGATGGCGTTCAGACGTTTTCTAATAACGCAATTAGGTTCCGATAGATGGCGTTATTGGATTCATTTATTTACAATTTGATATAGTAATAATATATTTCTTAGACTAGTAAGCCTTTTTGTGCCTATTTAGACAGTTGATCTGAAGGGGTAAACTCCAGTCGTGCATCGGAGCTGTGTGAAAACATGAACATTACATATTTTTAATAAAAAAGACATAAACCGTAATTCAATATAAATCCGCTTCAACTAAAAAACCCGCCGTAATAAGCGATGTCAGCGCTTCGCGCGAATCGACGACGGGCCTTTTATGAAATTTCTGCCTACAATCGCTAACAAAATGTTAGAAATAACAGTAGAACATTATATAATTCTACAATTTTATAATGTCGCGTTATATGGAATACGAACAAAGTATTACTATTTTTTCGTCGATCTACGTTGTATTACTCTTCGATGTAATTGAAGTCGGTTTTTTTTTCATTTGCGAGCAAACACAATTATTGTGAAATTCGGAAATCTTTGCGTAGTCCAAATATTATATACACCTGATACCCAACAAACATTTACGACGTTGAGTAGACGTTTTGGTGACAACTTAATGTTATTTAGTATAATCGTATAAACGACATTAGAACGTTTACTCGACGGCATTAGGGCCCATTTTATTCAACTTAAGGCGCTAAGAGTTTCGTGTAACAGTCATATAAATACCTATATAGTCGCATAGGAGTCATATACACGTTGGCGATTTGACTACATGTCATGTAATGATAGCTGTCGCGGCGTGTATTCGACTTCGTGTCGAGTAATAGCACACAATATGACGTTTATCTAACGTATTCGTTGTATTATTGTCATTTAAAGATGATACTTTTATATTGAACGAATGAAAAATTGTAACAGATTATAAACATAATACACACTAATTGAATTTGGAAGTTTTTTTGACAGCTGAGTTAAAATATTGTATTTTTTACTTTGTTGAGGTGATAAAACCATTTCATCAGTTACAAACCATTGTGCAATCAAATTTACTGATTAATGTGAGGTAACTTTGTAACAAATTTTTCATGCGCTTTTAAAATTTTAATGTTTTCATATATTTTTATTAATAATTTATTAAGTGACTGCGTTATATGACAACTATATAACTTCCCGACGTATATACTGCGTACATATTGTAAATGTGTACGCCATGACAGTTGATTTAGGGATCAATAATAAAATAATAAAACGCCTAGCTAACTTATTTCAAATAATTTATATTTTCAGAACAGAAGAATTTACGAGACATATAACTTAGTTAAGTCTGAATAATACTTTTTTTTTAGGTAAACCCCACAATTATGATCCATATTTATGCGGATGTTGATAAGTTTTTATCGAAGATGAACTTCATCGAAATGATATGCGCACATTTGAAATGGCCGTGGTCATTAACTCATTTTATATTTTGTTCTCGTTGTTATGGATGTGGTTTCCAGATAGCCCGTGGAAATAGACCGTTACATTTTGTTTTAACAGACAAAAATGTAAATAATTTATTACGTTATGGTTTATTTTGGTGCCCCGACTGCAAGTATTAACTGAGGTAGGGCACAGCAGGAATTTCCTGCTGAAAATATGGAGCAGCCCGTCTGGGGTAGTACCTCGACCTTACAGAAGATCACAGCAAAATAATACTGTTTTCAAGCAGTATTGTGTTCCTGTTGGTGAGTAAGGTGACCAGAGCTCCTGGGGGGATTGGGGATTGGGTCGGCAACGCGCTTGCGATGCTTCTGGTGTTGCAGGTGTCTATAAGCTACGGTAATCGCTTACCATCAGGTGAGCCGTACGCTTGTTTGCCGACCTAGTGACACAAAAAAAAAAAAAAAAAGTATTTTGCTATCTATAATCATTTTCCAGAAGACGAATGCGAATATTGTAATTAGTCAATAATGTGGTAGGTGGGTAGGTGTGATACCTAAACCTTCCACTTGTAAATTATATAATTATTTAGCAAGCAGAAAGATTACAAATTTGAATTTTATTATTTGTTATGTTGCGATTTTGTACCTATGTTCTTTTTGTGACATTTTATTTTTTGTAATTTTTGATGATGTTATTAGATAATTAAGATAATATAAAAGAAAAGTAATAAAGAGAATATAAAAAATATATATAAAAGAAGGTTTGTAACGATTAACGCACATTAACGGGTTTACACGTGATTAAAACTTTTACTAAAGTCTTATTATTAGTTTTCAAGAAATATTTATAAGTTGCCTTTTGTATAGTAATTTTGTATAATCTATTGTGAGATTATTAGCTACATAAGATGTTTCAATATGGCAAACCAAATGAAGGTATTAGTTTGTTAATTTACATTTATGGATCAAAAGGCGATTTCAGTTTTTCCAAATCTAGCAATATTTCAAAGCTTCGCTTAATTTTGATTTCAAATAAGTGTTACATTTTGACTAACTTGAAATATTAATAACGTTCTTGAGGATAAATAAAAAATTAAACAATTTTTACTACCTTTTTTATTACCTATTTCTTAAATGTATGAATAAGCGGAACATAATATATATTTGAGTTGTATGAAACACTAACCAATTTACACTTTATATCAGTAATATAATATTTGGCTTCAGTTTTCGAAATTTCATCCTCATATATCATAAATATATTAAGATATGAAGATTTCATAGGCGTTTCATAAACATCGTTCCTTAAGTTTAAAATTCGATTTCCATTTATTTGAATACATCCCTCGTTGCAGGTAGCAGAACGCAATTCAACAAGGTGGTTGTTGTTAGCCAAAAACCACTTATTTCCATTATCAGTCGAGAGGATAAAGGTTTCAAGTTGAATCACTGTCTTGAATTTATTTCCATATTTGTCAATTTTAATCGAAGGATAGTTCATAACTATCCTTCGTAGTATCGTTTCTTAAGTTTTCTACTTCAATATTATATCTCTCTATTAATCTATTAGCAATTTTCTGAAGTGGCCGATTTCCATTTCTGATCATTCTCTTTATTTAACTTAATTTATTTTCAAAAGGATAAGCATTGTCTTCATTTTCGGACGCTGAATAACTGTCTTCAACTTCAGAATATGAACAAGAGTCCTGAACTTCGGCAAATGAACTGCGGGGTATACTCGTAGTATTTTGGTTAAATTTGCATTTACCTGTGATACGGAACCCTTCTTATTTGCCTCAGTCACAGCTTGAGCTTGAGTTCTATTAGTTTGTATGAAAGTACGTGCTTGAAGCGAATGATAGTTGTTTTTAACTTTTCTTTTGAATGCACCACTTTTTTTAATACTTTTCCAATTTTTTCGATTCATGTTGTACGAAACAAGTAAATAAATTTTAATATGACTTTGATTTCAAAATGGTGGAAGTTGTTTACAAGGTTATTATAACGCTTTAATATGAGTATTAATTAAATAACGGTTGTATTATCATTTTTGTAATACTTTAGGATATATACAAGTTACACTAATACACTTATTCGTCTTATATATAATGGTTACAAGTACTACGTGTAAACAATTACTATTCGTTTAGCAGACGTTTAAAAGGTAATTATATGACAAAATTAATAGTATTATGACGTTTACACTACGAAAACGTTTACACGACGAAAAGTTGTATATGCAAGTTTTATAGACGTCTTCATAGACGCTATTATATGACGATTGTAAAGAAATGTCGAAATAACGTTTATACGACAATGTTATACGACAAAAAATCTATATGTCTATTTGGACACATAATGCACCATAACATGACTTAGAGTTAAAAAAAATACTGTAATATAACTTTAATAAGACTCAAAGTCATATAATTGTTTGATTATATGACAAAAATGTTTGTTGGGTAGCGATCGTTATTCATAGAAGGAAATATATCCGCTTACCCCAATGGAGCAGCGTGGTGGATTAAGCTCTGATCCTTCTCCTACATGGGGAAAGAGGCCTATGCCCAGTAGTGGGATATTACAGGCTGAAGCTTTTTTTTTTTTAGTCCAAATATAAATCTTATACATAAATTCTGAATGTGCTCAAGCTTATTAAGCTACACATCTGTAATGTCAAGATAGCAAGTATCTGCATATTCAAGAATTGGTAATAGAAGACTATTTGCAAGACTATTTGCAAAACTAACCTACTAACTCAATACAATGTAAATTTTAAACTAATGTTTAAAATTGCATAATTGCATGTACAATCATGTATGATGCTTTTAAAATGAATGACATGTGACTAAAGTCAGGGAGCAAGTGAGGTAGCTCAATAATGAACCAAATCAATAAAATTATAATCTTACCACTTGACAGGATCTGGCGGCAAATCTAAGAATGAACGATTTTTAGTTGTCGATCAAGAAGGAAATTTCCAATTACGAGGTTACAACGAAGCTGTAGCCGCTAAGAAATCTCGTGAAAATGAATATAAGAAAAGTTTTGGTCCCAAAGGTAAGTGTATGAGAATAAATAAGTGAGTATAACTTTTCACTGCCACACCTTTAACTTATTCCGTTTATTTATTTAGGTGGTAAGCAATACGGTAATCCGAAAGCAGAGCAAACGATGTGGGTGGCTTTGATAGATCACTTGAGACAGTCGGATAAGTTACCCGTTGTGGCCTTCACTTTGTCTCGTAATAGGTACGTATTGTATGGTATCTTAACTGAAGTATGTTCCTGAATCTTTATTTAGCAAATTTAATGAATACATTAAAAATAACTGATATATAATTTATTCTTTACTATTTAATTGACTAGCCCGTTGGCCCAGTTTGTACATTACTCTGTTTTCTTCTCCAGTGGTTGTGGGTTCGATTCTCCCCTGAATCTGTGTGTAATATATATTTAAGAGGTGTATCGTTACGCCTATGGGTTTTTTTAAAAGTTATCGCATTTTTTTATTCAAAACTCGTCAATATCAATCTCAAAAATTTTGAGCGATGTGTTCTTAGAGGAAATTAAATTTCCTAGAAAAAAGCTTTTTTAGTCAATTAATGTAAAACAAGCCGTTTCCTTGTAATCATGCCTTAAACATTGAATAATTTTTTCAATTTTGCGTTCGATTTTGGATTTTTGTAACTACCAGAAATATCAATATTTTTATGGTTCAAATTACTTATTTTCAAAGGAAATTTAGTACTTAAATTCTTAACATTGTTAATTAAACTCACTCCTTTCAAAGTTATTCGATGTTGAAGTTAAATGCAAAAGTAATTTATCGTTTTCTCGCGTTGAATGCGATAACTTTAAAAAAATCTAAAGTTGTAACGATACTCCCCTTAATGTTATTATTAAGGGCACAAACGTTCACAATAATCTTTTTTTATCACCACGAATGGTATTTTCACAGTATCGTTATAAAAAAAATAGTCGTTACTTGTATTTAATTATATTCTTGTTTATTTCAAAATATTTGTTACTTTTACACATGCTTATAAAATATTTTTAAAGGTGTGATCAAAATGCAGAAAATTTAATGTCAGTCGATTTGACTACTGCTAAAGAGAAAGGCTACATACGGTCATTCTTTTCGAGATGTCTGCAGCGGTTAAAGGTACCTGATAGAGGATTACCACAAGTAAGTCATTTTATGATTGTTGTATTAAAATTTTTAAAGAAAATATACTTTTTTTTTTGTACAAAGTATTTAACAATAAATTCCATTTGTTGTCATGTAAATAGTTGTAAATTATTATAAATAGTTCCTTATTTAATCTATGTCAGATGACTTATTGTTATCATCTCTTGAAATATTTAGCATGTTTATATTGTTTAGGTGATTCGTCTAGAGAGGGTGTTGGAGAATGGTATCGGTGTACATCACAGTGGAATTTTACCATTGCTAAAAGAAATAGTGGAAATGCTCTTCCAAACTGGTCACGTGAGTATATTAAAAAAAAATCTTGTTTATGACACTGATTTTTTAGTGCCATAAATTTAAACACATATATTAAAAAGCTGAGGTTGGATGAGGAGGTATATAGTGTTTAGCTAAGCATCTGTATCAATTGCAAATGAAACCTCTAAATTTACTTTACTTTCGTCTAAAAAAATAAGGTTGGACCTCTTGAATCTTCTGACTTGACTAACTGACTGGTGTTTTACAAAGACAAACATTTTTTGGTTAATTTTTTTTTGGTGGCCATTGGTCATTGTAGTAGCTACTTAGTACCTACCATCGTGCTCAGGTCATCGTGCAGTTCAAGGCAATAACTGTTTGTCATTCATTTTGTAAAACTTTACGATATTATATTTCTTTTATGATTACAATTATAAAATATATCATAAAGCCCACTTTATTAAAACTATATTAATATTATAAATCTGAAAAGCTGTATCTTGTTTGTTTAAACACGCTAATTTTAGTGACTAGAGGTTCGAATTGAATAATTCTGTTTGTGTTCGATAGTCTAATTACCGAGAGAGGCTATAGACTTTTTTCCTCAAATTAATACGTCAGAAACCGCGGGGCACAGCTAGTTAATATTATAATACCATAAGGTTGTCTGGAAGAGATCGTTGCTTTAACGATAAGGACACCTTTTGTACCTCTTTTTCTGCTGATATATGAAATCATTCTTGGTGTACAATAAAGAGTATAAATAAATAAATAATATAAATTTAGTTCGAACAAATACTATGTTTTGTAACAAATTTTCTCAGATTATTTTCTTGGGCTTTAGGACTTTCAGTTGTGCCAGAGGGCACTGTCGATTTCGCCAATGTCACATGGGAATTTTCTCAGATTTCAATATTTTTACATTACTACCTTTTAATCTAACCTATTCAAAATGGTTTGGTACAGTACTTCTAAACCTTTTAGTAATAAGGGACCATTTGACAAAATCTCTATTTATCAAGGACCACCAACTGTTTGAATGTAAAATCAGAAATTATTATTAATTAATGTAAAAATAAAAAATAGAAAGAAATAGAAAATAGATTGCTACAACAAATAACGGACCAAATGAGCCTAATGAGAGGCAGTTTGTCGCTTTGACTGACCTCTGGATACATCCAGGGACCGCCAGTGGTCCGCAGAGCACAGGTTAAGAGCCTGTTATACTGCAACAGTAACCCAGTGGTGAGAGTGAGCTGTCGGTCCGCAGGTGAAGATCCTGTTCGCGACGGAGACGTTCGCGATGGGCGTGAACATGCCGGCGCGCACCGTGGTGTTCGACGACATCTCCAAGTTCGACGGGCTGCAGTCGCGCAGCCTGGCGCCCGCCGAGTACATCCAGATGGCGGGCCGCGCGGGCCGCAGAGGTGGCGCCACTTGTTATAACATGTTTCAGCGATGACGCCGCCCTGTCTACCATATGTATTGTTTCTCTTTGGTGTACAATGAAGTGTATCGTAATGTTATGAATAAATAAATAAAAAATACGACGCGTCGGCGCAACGATCACAGCACTGGTTTGTGGCTGTTGCGCTGGCAGTTGCGGGTTCGATACCCGTACGTGACAAAACATTTGTAAAGGCCATACCGTCTGGGTTTTTGTGCGGTCCTTGTCGCCTTACCGTACCTCGGAGAGCACGTTAACCGGTCCCGGTTGTTATGTACACCTGATAGCGATCGTTACTCATAGTAGGAACATATCCGCCAACTGGCAGTGGAGCAGCGTAGTGGATTAAGGACGCTATCACATTTTTCTACAAATATCAGTGTTTTTCACGTACCATTTTAATTAATTAGGAGTCACCCTGAGAGGATATCTTGGTTTCAAATGAAAGATAATATATTCATCTCCGAGTGAGACCATAAAAATTCTATAGCCCCATACAAACTTTTCACACAAATACAGTTTAACCATCACAGAAATCGCAAAAAATTAAAAAAAGACGGGTCTGAATTGGAACCATTATAGCCTAAATACACTGCACTAAGAAAAATAAATACACTAAGAAATTGTTGCTTATTTAGTCCTCTATGCGTAGCGCTAGATATTTTATATAAAAATAAATAATATTTCCATTTATGAGAAAAATAAGAAACGCTCTCAAATTTCTTCATACATTTTTTACAAGTGAACCATCGTCGTTCGTCATTCCGCGCCGAAACGCGCTCATGGAAGCACGGCTGTATCGCTTCAGCGCAAGTAATAATTACGTAAAAAATGAGTTCCTTGTGTGTACTGTGCTTGGACGAAATTGATACTTCACAATCGATTGTCTTTGCTATGCATCTGGTTTATATATAATAATCAATAATAATAAGTAATCTTCGCAATTTGTCTTCTTTTCAACCGACTTCAAAAAAAGGAGGAGGTTACTCAATTCGACCGTATATATATATATATATATATATTAATGTATGTTCGGAGATAACTTTTTCGTTTATGAACCGATTTTGATAATTCTTTTTTTGTTAGAAAGGAGATATCCCTAGTTTGATACTATGATAAGGAAACTAGGATCTGATGATGGGATCCCAGAGAAATCGAGGGAAACTTTCAAAAATCGTACGGGTGACTAGTAAATTTAATCATGTTTTCATTAAGTACTATAAAGCACTACTATTTAATAAAGGTCTGGAGTCGATCTGATGATGGAGAAGAAAGATAGTCGAGGGAACTCTTCAACAATTTATAGCAATTACCTGCTTTTTGATCTTAATTCGTTTCTATTGATGAGAACTTTGCACCTGTATTAGTTATAAGTGCCATTACAGTCTTATGATGGAGACAAAAGATAGTCGAGGGAACTCTTTAACGATTTATAGCAATTACCTGCTGTTTGAACTTAATTCGTTTCTATCGATGAGAACTTTGCACCTATATGAGTTACAAGTGCCATTACAGTCTGATGAAGGAGACGAAAGATATTCGAGGAATTACCTGCTGTGTGGTCATCTGTGTCACAGGACCAGGTTTGATGATGGAGCCCATAAACACTCGAGGGAATTTCTCAACAATTTACAGCAGTTACCTTTTGCTGTTTGACGACCGCTTTGATATAATGGTGCATGTGCCGCGTCGGCGGCGTCTAAACACTGACGGTCGCGGGTTCAATTCCCGCTCGGAATATTATACAAATATTTATTTTCGGTCTAGTTGTTAATCCTTGTGGTTCTCCCAACCTAGCCTCAGAGAACACGCTAGGCTGTCAGTCCCGGTTGTTATTACGTACACCTGATAGTGAACTTTACTCATAGTATGTCAACGCGTTAGCGCAGCGGTCACAGCACTGGCTGTTGCGCTGGCGTTAGTGGGTTCAATCTCCGCGCAGGACAGACATTTGTATTGGCCATATAAGATGTTTGTCATGATCTGGGTGTTTGTGCTTGTGTATTGTGTATGTTTCCGGACCCCCGACACAAGAGAAAAAGCATCCTTGTTAGGTCTACCCATCACTAAAAATTGTAAAATAAAATAATTTTTAACAAAAAAAAAAACCGACTACTAACAGGAAACTAAAAAGTGAAAAATAAACTTACTTAGTACAAAGTAATTCGTAATTTGATTTAGTTAATCAGAAATGATTAAATAAATATTTTATAATATTGAAGAAGTTTCCTGTTTGAAGTCGGTTTTTTTTTTGTTAAAAATTATTTTATTTTAAATTTACATTCATCATCATCATCATCATTGTTCCGTTTGCAGAGTTATAAAATAAATAAATTTCTAAAATAGAAGCAGCCTATGTTACTCCTTATTGCATAAGATATACCCGTTTCAGAGATTAGCCGCAATATACCGACAGACAAAAATTGGAAAAATGTTATTTTGGTATATGGACCGTGTATACATCCGTATGCATTTAGTACAAAAAGAAGTATTTTAATATAACTAAAGGACACTCCAATTTTATTTATTTGTATAGATTGTTTCCGTAAAATATGTTATGTTTATATTATTATAATGTTAAAACTATAATAATATAACTTAAAATTGTATGTGATTTTAAATTATAAAAATAAGCGTATTATTATCTATTATATTTTATTGTATAGTACGACGAACGAGTAGTAGATACCCTGACGCCTTAAGACATCGTCATAAACAGAATATGGGAGAGGTTCCGTGAATAGTAGGTACTTAGTAACAGTTACCAAGTTCAACTTTAAACTTACAACTAAATTTACTAATCAATACCAGTAAAATTAAAAATTAATACTTTCAAGTACCAAGATTAGTTACGTCGGTACAAAATCGAGCAGATAGCGGTATCAATGTGTGCGTACGTGTAATGTTATTGTGTTGCGATTTAAATACCTAAACTTGAGCGAGTGAAAAATGTGATAGCGTCCTTAAGCTCCAATCCTTTTCCTACATGGAAAAAGAGGTCTATGCCCAATAGTGGAATGTTACAGGCTGAATGCAATGCAATGAGTTATACCAAAACTTCTACATACACAAAACCAGATTTAGCTATTAATTAAATATTCTTGTCACAAAGGTCTGGATGACACCGGTACAGTAATAATTCTGTGCAAGGAAACTGTGCCAGATCAAGTTACTCTAAAAGAAATGATGCTCGGAATTCCTCATAAGCTATCTTCGCAATTTAGGCTAACTTATGCCATGATCCTGAGCTTGTTGAGGTAATTTTTTATTATTTAATATTTTAAACACTGTTTGTATTTAGTTTTAATATACTAATTTTTAGATATATTTGTTCTTGTTTTTATGTTAGAAAGGCTATGTTTTGAGAAAAGATATAGGCTAAAATTATCCAGCAACTCTTGAAATTAAACCAAAGACACGGTTATATCGGTGATAATTTTAATGATTTATACATACTTATAAAAAAAAATCAGAAACTAAGCATATTTTCAAAAATATAGTGTTAGATTAGGTCCAGAAAAAACAATTGTGTGAAAAGTTGTCCAATAAAATTTATTTCGAAATTAAAGGTCATTCGGCCAAGAAACAACAGTAACTAGTAAGAAAAAAAAAATCTCATAAAATTTTTCGTTTAATACCTCAATAGGAATATATAAAATAACGAAATATTACTAAAATAAATCACATTAAATTTAACCCATAGATAATTTCCTCGATCTTTTAAATTTTCATATTAAATACGCAAGACTAATCGGCAAGCAACTTCCTACAGTGACTCAATTTTTATATTGTGGAAAAAAAAATAAAACATAAATAAAAATATATATATTTGATTATTTTATGATTATAGGGTCGCTACAGTATCTGTTGAAGGTATGATGCAGCGCTCTTTCCGTGAATTTCACCAGCTATGCCAAGCGGATAACTACCGGAAACAATTGAAAATCGCCGAAAAGGAATACTCGGAAAAGTGCAGTACTCCTCTGCCCTCCCATTTGACTCCTCTAGCTACCTTTTATGATACAGCAGCAGCTTATATCGACGTTTTGAATGATATCATGCCTATACTGCTGAATCAGCCTAAGATCGTAAAAGAGTTTACACCTGGAAAAATTCTTGCATTGTCTGCCGGACCTTATATTAATCAGTTGGGGATATATTTAAATAACAGTGGTGAGCTAATTTTTTTTCTCGTTAAACGTGTTTTAGTTCATATTATATATATTTTTTGCCTGGTAAAATTTTAAAATAATTGTAATCGGCAATAATCGACTTCTATTTTAATTCTTTTTCTCATACCGAGAAATATTATTAAATTCTTTATTTGATTTTTAGTTTCTTCATTAAATGCTTTTAATCCATATTATTTACCCAATGTAAATAAAAGCATGTTCAAATTAATAATGTGTAATTAATAAATCTAGGTCCAAGACAGACGCCCTACAAAGTGTTAGTACTCAACACAGTTGAAAAGGACACTACAATGTACAACTTCGATGTGGACGAAAACTGGTATCGAATGTTAAGTTTTTCTGCGCTTTACGATTATATAGGTGATTATGATAATATTTTTAACCGACTTCCAAAAAAAGAGGAGGTTCTCAATTCGACTATATGTTTTTTTTTTTTTTTTAATGTTTGTTACTTCAAAACTTTTGACTGGGTGGGCCGATTTCGAACATTTTTTTTTTAATCGATAGGAGATCTAACATCTAATTTTAGAGTTATATCTAATAATGCGTTTTTACTTGAATATTTTTTCGTCGACCTACACTGTATTATACCGCATAACTTTTTACTGGGTGTACCGATTTTGATGATTTTTAATTTAATCGAAAGCTGGTGTTTATCATGTGGTCACATTAAAATTCGTCGAGATCTGATAACAACTTTTTGAGTAATCTTTGATAACGCGTATTTACTTGGCTATTTTTTCGTCTACCTAGGTTGTATTACTTGTCGATGTAATTGAAGTCGGATTTTTTTCGTTTGCGAGCAAATACATATATATATATAACTAACGTATATAACTTATCAGAACTTTATTCTATATTTTTTTAAAAATATAGAAAAAAGTTAATAGTTAATAACATTGCATTACATGACACTAAAAGCTGAAAAGTTAAGAAGGAAATGTAATTTTAAACCAAAGGTTACATGGTCAATTTTAGTCTAGCACCACTGTTTTATTTATTATTTATTCAACAGGCACAGAAGAAAGCACGTTAGACCACACCATACTATGTGTAGCACCAAAGAACATAATAGCTGTAACCAAAATTAATCTCAAAATCGACGTTAACATTATCATCCAAGATTGGGAGAAAAGACAAATGCCAAGGTATGGATAAACATTTTATGCACTATTTAACATTTTCTAGACAAGCAAACTCCAAATTAAATCACACTGCTCTGTGTTAGGCAGGGATTTGGTTAGGCGCTAATATTGTTAGATTGAGTCAATGGTAAGATTTGTTAAACTAAAGCATATTTATCAGATCACTTATGAGATGATTAGGGTGGACGATTCATTATAATACATAAGACCATTTTTGAGTGCTGTTGTTAGAAAAAAAAACTTGTGGATGCACTAATACTGTTCCACTTGGATTATTGTAATGTAGTTTATGGGCCATGTCTTTTAAAACAAACTGAGGCGAACATCCAAAAAGTACAAAATTCCTGTATGCGTTTTTGCCATAGTATTCTTCGTGGATCTATTATATTACCCCTTTCCTAAATAGTTTTAATGTACTCAATATGAAGCATAGACGTACTCTTAAATTGAATACTATCGTATTTGATCTGAGAAAGCACAATAGACCATCATACTTGACACAGAAACTGAGGTGGCTAAACGCATCTGACACAGATAATTATCGGTCATCGCGTATCGCAAACCTTATTGTACCTCGTCCGTGTTTAGTAGTGTTTAGAGGTAGTTTTCGCTTTACAGCTTTCAAATGTTGGAACGATATCCCACTTGCCATTAGATTTGCTGCAACTCGCTCGAAATTTCGTAATCTTACCAAGAAATGGCTCCCTGAGCAGCAAAAATCGGAATCAAGAAGAAGACATATACTTTATTGTGCATAAAAGTTAAAGTACATAGGTATCTTAAAAAAATAAAAACTTACAAAATAATAATATACAAATTGGCAAAAAGTGAAGCTATCAATACATTGATATAGGCGACTATAGCATTTCATCAGACAGTTGGTACGAAACGCTCACTAAGCTGGATTTGTAGTAACTATGACTTTATTATAGGCGTATAATGTGTATCACGTGACTCGCCAATTTGTCTACTTGTACCTTCGGCAACATACTTCATTTATTAATCCTAGGTTTATTCAATACTATTTTCATATACTTTATTAATGCTATATGTTTTACTATATTTAGTTTTTAAATATAAATCTAACGTCCTGTACTGGCAGCATTTTTAAAGCTGCGGACTGAAAAGCACCTATAACCTGAGTCTATGACCTTTTCACCAGCATTTTTTCTAAAATCTCTGTAAATTAGACATTAAGAAATCTTTTGTTTTTTTTATGCTTGGTGAATAAACGTCTTTATTATTATTATTATTATATACACCTAATAGCATTCATTACTCATAGTAGAATCTTAATATCTAATAAATAATGTTAATAGTTCATCATTTGATCGATTTAGGTTATTTTATTGTTCTTGTCTTTTAAAATACACATTCGTAACATTTCTTATATGTAGATTAAACCATTTAGGTCAGCTAAAAATTACAAACTTTATGACGTTTCCTGTATGATATAATAGGTTCAAGGACGTCCCTACCATAACTGCACAAAAGACCGAATTGTGTAACTGTGTTGTACTAACATTAGTTTTTAACCGACTTCCAAAAAAGGAGGAGGTTCTCAATTCGACTGTATTTTTTTTTTTTTTTATGTATGTTACATCAAAACTTTTGACTGGGTAGACCGATTTCGACAAATTTTCTTTTAATCGAAAGGTGGTGTGTGCCAATTGGTCCCATTTAAATTTATTTGAGATCTAACAACTACTTTTTGAGCTATATCTAATAATGCGTTTTTACTTGACGCTTTTTTCGTCGATCTACGTTGTATTATACCGCATAACTTTCTAATGGATGTACCGATTTTGATAATTCTTTTTTTGTTGGAAAGGAGATATCCCAAGTTTAGTACCATGATAAGGAAACCAGGATCTGATGATGGGATTCTAGAGAAATCGAGGGAAACTCTTGAAAATCCGCAATAACTTTTTATTAGGTGTACCGATTTTAATGATTTTTAATTTAATCGAAAACCGATGATTATCATGTAGTCACATTTAAATTTCATCGAGATCTGATAACTACTTTTTGAGTTATCTTTGATAATGCGTTGTTACTTGAGTATTTTTTCGTCGATCTACGTTGTTATTACTCGTCGATGTAATTGAAGTCGGTTTTTTTTTCGTTTGCGAGCAAACACAATTATTAAGTTTTAAAATGCTATTAACAATTTTTATCGATTAAAATCTGAAATACATTATTATTACATAACTGTGGTGGTCAGTTAAAAACGTTGATAGAGTATGACAGTCCGCGTACGCTGCGCCAGGTTCAAGGACGCGCCGGTGGGCAGCAGCTGCGCGCAGGCGGTGCAGGAGCTGGCGCGCGCCTCGCACGCGGCCCGCGCGCGCGGCTCCGCGCCGCCCGCGCACTGCCTCACGCGCGCGCTGGCCGTGCACTCGGGGGAGGTGCTGCACGCGCTCGACGACATGAACCGCCTGAAGGTCCGTCTACTCGAAATGTTTGTGTTGGCCCTGTTGTTAAGAATCGAGAACGTGACCATTATTTTGTCTGTGCCTTAGGTTGGCAACATTTTTATCTTTGTTCATTAATTTAACCGTACCGTACCGTTAAAGTGACTTGAAAACAAACGCCAATATTTTTCCATGTTCTCCTTCCTTTACAGCATACCGGTGAAAGGGGCCGGGTATAGACCCCGGCCGCGAAGGAATATGTTTTTTATACGTCTAGGTCGACATACAGGCGTATGGTTCACTCGCTCACTCACCAGTTGGTAAGCGGTTACCGTAGCTTATAGACGCCTGCAACACTAAAAGCATCGAAAGCGCTTTGCCGACCCTACCCCATTCACCCCGGAAAATCACAGCACTGCTTGAAAGCATTATTATTAAGCTGTGATTTTCTGTAAGATTAGCCTTCAGGTTACCATCGATAAGGCCCATTTTGTAGGGAACACATACAACACACACACCGTCTTCGTCGCGAACTTCTTTCACCGTTCAAAAGATACCTATCAAACAAAATCCCATGCGCATTATCCTCCATTTGTCTGGTGGTGTTTTATTCCTTTCAAAAATCAATCAACTACCAACTTAACATTTTGACAGCCTTCACAATGGTTAAAAAAGAAGAACATGCCATCACAAATTAACTCTTTAGAAAGCAGTAAGAAAACCTATTAAAAATCCTAACCTTAATGTCCTAGACCTAAAGTTTCTTGATAATAAAATTTAATCCTAATCTTAATGCTTTTAGGCAGATTTAGACGTGCAAAAGAAGGCAACAGATATAGCAAACTTTAAAAACGAGTTTGCCATAGTATATGAACGAAAACAGACTGAAAGAAAGCGGGACAAATACAAGCGTCTACTTTCTTTTGAAAACTTAGCTCTCTATCCAGACTACCAACGAAGACTGATGGTCCTGCGCGAATTGAACTACATTGACGAACAGGACAATGTCATACTCAAGGGACGAGTCGCATGTTGTATGGGAACCAATGAATTGATTATATCTGAGCTTGTGTTTAGAAATGTTTTCACAGATAAAAGTCCAGCAGAAATAGCCGCGTTGCTCAGTTGTTTCGTGTTTCAAGCGAAAACAAGAACGAATCAGTTCCTAACGAAACAGTTGAGTGCTGGTGTAAAAGCAATTCAAGAAATTGATGAAGAACTGTCTTCTATTGAATCCAAATATTTGGTTAGTTTACTTTTTGTATTATATTATTTTAATCTTTATAAAAATTTCAAAAAAAATGATATCACACTTTGTTAAGGTGTACTTATTCTATTTCCATTTTAATAATTTTATTAACATTATAGGTAGGTCAATTTGAGGGCCAACCGGAGAGGTTAAACTTTGGTTTAGTTCGCGTCGTGTATGAGTGGGCATTGGAGAAACCCTTTTCGGAGATCATTGAGCTTACTGACGTGCAAGAGGGCATAATTGTTCGATGTATCCAACAATTGCATGAGGTGATGATTCATAAAGTCATTAAGATAAAATTGCATTTTTCATTACATTAAGTTTTGTTACATAGAAGTGTAAAATTTTTTTGACAGATCAAATGACTATATAATTATTGTTTATATACTATTGGATATATAATTATATAATTTACATATATCATATCCTTCACAGCTCTTAGTCGACGTAAAAGATGCAGCAGTTGCAATAGGAGATCCTAAACTCCAAGCAAAGATGATGGAAGCTTCAACTGCCATTAAAAGAGATATTGTATTTGCTGCCAGCTTATACACTACACAAAGAGAGGCTGTCGTATTATAATATTTACAAATTATTGGTTTAAAAAATAATTAAGCAATAATGTAATCAGTTACCTCATAATAAAAATAATTATACAAAAAAACTTACATCTTTTATTTTACAACAAACTAAATTTGATTTTAATTGGTATTTAATTTTAAACTTAATTGCAATAATTTAAGTAATAGTGATAAATAGTTACAGATAGTGATAACGAGAAACTAGTTGCGTTAAGAAAATATGTATTCATCGCCGTTACAGAGCATGACACTACCAGACCAATTAATGTGTAAGAAATTGCCTTGTTCAAATTGTTCAGTAGAAGAAGCCATTTGGACAACAATGACTCACAATTTTCTTAACACGAATTACAATACACAGTTATCAGGGTACATGTAAATAATACATAGACTTATAGTAACTTATCCTGTTTAAATCTTAATCACAGAGTACATTGAATATACAGGTATAGAGTAATCAGTCAGACTTTTCAGTTGCAGCGCCATCTCTTGTTAATTTATCGAGTTATAAAACTTTACAATATACCTATAAGTATACTGTATATGTAGGTTCGTTTTATACCTAGCTGCATTGTTGCTAATTTCGTTGTTTAAAAATCAGTTTTTCTTGATTGAGCCATTTCCATTATACCATGGGTTAGTGTAAATCACATACAATATAAAACATGATGTAATGAAAACAGCTCAATGTATTTCAAATAAAACAATAACATAACTTTAATCATTTTTTATTTCTTTTTTTATAATATTGGTGGGCCATTTCCTGCACTCTGTCATTCACTTCATAATGTGTTCTAATGCCTTTTATAATTTTATTAGTGTCCTTACACCAATTGTATAAGAAAAATCTGCATAATAAATCTTGCATTTCGGCTATTATTAAATTTTTGTGCTCGAGACACTTAATAAAATTATAATCACAAACCGTGCATAAAACAGTCTTCATGTAATTTTTTATTTGACCAACATTAATATGGTTTCTTATTAAATATGTGATCATATCCTGCTGTTTCGAAAAACATTCCATGGCTTCTTCAGTAGGGTATGTCAAATATTTATTTTCTATGGAGTAATCTCGCATTTGTATGTAATCTAGATTACTCTTATTTTTCGTAAAAAAGCAAGCATTGCATATTTTACAATTTTTAAATATAATTTTTAATTTTTTAAAGACATATCCTGTCACATAAGATATTTGAGCTTTAATCTTAGCATCTTGAATTTTGTTTTTAAAATTCAACATGATATGATCACTATTCATTATTACGTTAAAATCAATTTCCAGAGGAGCACAAGATGGTTTATTATTAAAAAATAATCTTTCTAAGGTATGAAACATACTGTCATTGCACATGTCTTTTTCACAATTAGAACCTGCGGAGTGCACGCTATTTAAATTATTAATTAGTAAAGCAGCAAAGGAATTTTCAAAGCCTGCACTCGTGGGATTAGTGTTTCTTGCCCCATGGCTACGAATACAACCAAAAAAATTTTCTAACGGGTCTTGATTTAAATGTCTGAGCCATATAGATTTACAATTGTGCTGTTGGAACAATTTATTGGTCAAATATTCAATATTTTCAAGACTAATTATCCAGTTTGTGATTGATTGCACAACAGAAGTTTTGCCATCTTTAGTCACAAATTTCATTGTTTTCATTAGAGACTTGGCTTCTTTCCAGACTTTGAAGTGAGTCGAATTTGGTGTCACTGAGTGCAAAAGAAGTTTTCCTGATCGCTTTTGTAAATTTTCATAACTTCCATTAACAGAGTCGAAGAGGTCATCAAAAAAAATAAGAACTTCAGCTGTAGCTTTAGCTTCTTCAGGCAAAATTCCTTTTTCTGAAAAAAGTAAAACTATCATATAGTACTACAATCTTAACTTACATTACATTTAATTCAGTTATTAAATAGAAGTACACAAGTGATAACCATAAAAAATGATATTGAAATAAAATAAAATGGTCAATAATGTGGCCTATATTCCAGCAAGTGGAATATTATAGGCTGATTATGCTTATCAATAATGTTCTATGAACAATAGTTTGTACAAAATTTTAGCCCTTTTTTTGCAAATATTTAGTTTGTAATCAATACCCAGTTTTAAAATATTTAGTTTTTATGTAATTTAAAGCTCACCTGCTAGATACCCCATAGCTACAGCAACAGATTTGCTGAACACCTGAGTTGCACATTTAACCTTCATCTTCTTAATTTTGTCCGGTAAAACATGCTGCTCTGTTAGTTTAGGCAACATTCTTAAGCCCATAAATGATGGATTTTCTTCATGTAATTTAATTAAATAATCCCATTTTGCAGTTTTCTGCTCACCATTCTTTACATATAACAAATCCTTGTTTAGTAAGTTATTCCTTATACCTTTTATAAGGTGTGGTGCATCATATAGGGGCACAATTTCTTTTCCATCTATTTCAAAAGTATTTTTGTTCCAATCTCTATTTACTCGTAGATATTTTTCTCTTGTTTCTTTAATTAAATAATTGATTGCACTTTTGTTAGAAGCCCCTTGGTCGCAAACTGTTGCTAAAACATTGAGTCCTGTTTCATGTAACTTCTGGATGACTTCCTTTAATTGGCGGACCAATTCCGTTTTTTCTGTACTCCCTGCACAAAAACTATATGCTACTGCCTGTTTATAGTTTTTGGAAATACCTCGTATCATAAAAACTATTGCATGGTCAGCTATTCTGATTTTAATGTTTTTGCCATTGTTGACAAATCCAACTATTTCATCCTTTTTTCTATTGTAGTCTAAATGAGGTGCAATAGCAATTTCGTCAAATATTAGTATGCATAGCTTGTCGGAATTTTTCATTTTTTTCACTCTCATTTTTAAATTTTTAAAAATACTCTCGTTGATACCCGCTTTCAGTGCAGCAGTAGAGAGCAACCTACTTAGAGTCAAAGGCGATGGGAGTACAAAAACATTCCATAACCAACGATATGCTTTAGGGCCTTGTTTATATAGAGCTAATGCCATAATTTTCTCCTTATTTGTAAATCTGCGGCCCATCTTTTTCTTTTTAATTTCTCTGAATTGCAGCTTCGTAAAAATATAAGCAAATGCTGAAAACTTTTTTAATGCCGCTTGAAACGTTAAATTTTGTGTCAGGTTCAGGGCCTTTTTAAGTCTGCTGCTGTAAGATTCATTTGCTTTCTGCAATCTCTTTATTTTTCCTATTAAAAGGCTAGTCTCAGAAGAGTGAATTAACTTCTGTTTCTGCTTTCGTTTGTGGCCTAGAATATAAATATTAAAAGTTTACCCATTTATACAGAGTGATTATCATTGTAAACTTGAATTAGTTTTTGAAAGGATTATTATCAGTCATTTGCAACAAATTAGCAGTTAATAACATAACATAGCATGCCCTGCAAATGTACAACCATCACCCAAAAATTAAGGGTTACTGAATTTAAGATTTATAATAGTAGTAAATAAAAGCTGATTGCACATACCTGCAGAAGTCATTGGCTGTTCTGTTACTGTTTTGTCAGTTATATGAACATCGTCGCTTTTAATACCATAGGTATCTTTCATACCAGCAGAAGTTGATGGCTGGACTTCAATATAGTTGCAGCTTCGATTAGTGATATCTCCCATTGCTGTTCTTTTTCGGAATCCTGGAACAGAAGATAATATTATTATGCCATAAACTTATACTAAACAAATCAATTTAAAAATCTTCACATGAAACTAAACAAAAGGTAATGCTAGTAAGTGTTATGATGGCTGAGCTGACTTACACACTTGTTTATTAGAATGGCTTCTAATAAGTATATTGTTCAATTAAAATAATCACAATATATTGTTCAATTAAAATAATAGGAACACTAACATTTTTAGTATTATTGCAAGTTCAAGATTTATTACTAGAGGTTAGTGTGGGACTGCTAGCAATAGCATTAGTGCAACCTTTTAAGTCTGTAGATAAAATAAGCAAAAGTAATTAGTAACTGACCTGGCACATAAAGAGTTGGAACAGCGTTAGAACTTAGCCGCTTACTTCGAGTGTGATATATTTCTTCAAAGTGGCGGTCACACACTTTACGATATTTCAATATTTTTTGGTTGTCTAGTTGCAAAATATCTCCTCCAATGGTATACAACCAAGTTCTGAATCGATCTGCATCATTATCGGGGTCAGGGAACATATGAAGAGAAACATTATCAGAACCTAAAAGAAAATCATAATGTATTTGTTTGTAGAATGTTTTGGATTATTCCAAGGTACGCCTTTCGGTTAATATGTACAATATAGGTAGATTTTTTTATCGGACGTTAAATTTTTGTTAAACCCTGCTGTTACAGAGATATCGTAGTTGAAGTTTTGAGGTTAAAATTAACCTACCACCTTTAAGGTTAGAGTAACGCTTGGCTCCGGCGCTGCGGGAAGTGCAGCCCTTCCGCCCTTGCGTGCGAAAGCACGCTCACTCATGCACCGTTCCGCAGCGGAGGCTCAGCCGCTCCTCTACACATTCGTTCGCGCGCTTTCGTACGGCGGGCGAGGGCTGCCCTCCCTGCGCACCTCCGCGGCTTAAAAAAAATACTCTAGGGGTAGGGCAGACCAAGACCACGTGGACAGTGGGGTGCTCCGATTCGGTTTTGGATATTTTTCGAATTTCTAAACCTATATTCTAGCACGCAATGTTACTAATTTTATTAGAATATTATGTCTGACGCGTTATTTTGTTTAAAAGTGTCGATTTGTCAGTCGTTAAAGGTCAGTTCGTATCGTATTTTGATCTTGCAGTAAAGATCGTTTATACGTAAATTTGTTCGAAAATAACGCGTGATAGTCACAGTACGGAGCATGAGTACACTTACCACAGCACCGGAATTAAGGTAAAGTCAGAAATAACAAAAATTTAACCTCCGATAAAAAATCTACCTATATTGTAGATGTTAGCCCAAGGATTAACATAAAAGTTACTTACGTGATTTTCCGCAGCCCGGAACACAACAGATTTTGTGAGCCATCTTAAAAATATTGCCGTTTCGCAAGGTAAACCAATAGTCCAGGAAAGAATGCCAAAGTCACACAGAAATAACTGAATCGTCGTAGTCCAATAAACAATGCCACAATCTTACGGAAATACTTGAGTCGGAGTCCAAAAACAAAAGCCAAAAAGTTAAGATCTAATAAAATACAGCGGAAAACACAAGAACACAACAAGAGCATTAGAGTTTAGCACAGATTAGATATTAAGGAGTTTTGACAACTGGGCAACGGCATTCTTGACGCCATAGCAAATACGTTTCGCTTTAATAATCATCAGTTTACTTTTTATTTTGATTGAACTCCAATGTTCTTTTAAAAGTAACATAAACAACTCAAAGAAGTTAAAATTATTTTCCTGAAAAGGATTATTAAAAAAAAGTTGTCAGAGTAATTATTCAGATAATTGTACAGAGAAAGGCACTATTCGTGCTGCTTAGAAAGGAATGCTTTAAAAATTGTCAACGTAGTGTTGCCTTTACTAAATATAAAATTATTGATACCATGTTTTGAAAAATAATTTAGAACAATGCCATCTATTGTTAATTTATCGAATCTATCAGTTTGTGGTCACGTGACACTGAACTAGTGTTTTCTTCTGACTGAAACCCCCATGATCTTAATCACAATTTTATACAAAACGGAATATAAAAACCATTAAATTTAAAATAGTTACCAAAAAAGTAGTTATAACATTTATATAAAGAAAAATATTTTCATTAAACTTTTTCTATGATAATTAATTACTAAATAGTAGAAGCAACTAAAATAAAATATTTTACGTAATCAAAAATAATATATAACTCTAGAAAGTATTTTGCGTTAAATTAAACGTTATATCAACGTGAATTGGCCATGGCCGTTGGCCTTTTTATTAGCCTTGTCCATGGTCGCGTTCCACTAAGCATCCGCATCCCGCGGTGCCCATTCTATCGTTCCACCTAAGGTCCGTGGTCGTCGCGAGCGATCGCTCAACGTCATAGATGACGTCACTCTTTGCGACCATCTACCGCTATTATCTCTCATTCAATTCAGCAAAAACGCAATCTTTAGCAACGCCAGGGAATCATGTTAAATTAAGTTTTACTCCAATCCTCGCGAAATATTCACTCACAGCCCCTACAGCTGCATGTTTTCACCATGCCGCCATATTGCGAGCACGCAGCTGACATCTAACACTTGACAGCGCCCAAATCTGCATCCCACTTATAAAATTCGCCCATAACGCCCGCAACGTTTTAAAATACGTTAGTCATTAGTGAAACTGCAATTTGGGGGCGTCAATTACGTGAGCTATTTTTCGATCAGTTTAGACCCCTCCCCGTAGGTGAGATTTAGTGATATTTGCCTGGATCCCCCTCCGCTTACGTGTGATTGACATTGAATACAATAGAGATTAACGTGAAATAATAAACTGTTCAAGTATACTATAGTTAATTTATTTAAATTGAACAAAATTCAAAGCAAAAACTATTTTAAGAGCCATGAGATTTATTTTAATGCAAAATGAACACTCAAAATATATATATATTTTTTATATCTGTAATGGATGTCCCCTTTTAGCGGTTCGTGGTCGATGGGCCTTAGGTGGAACGCGCCCAGAACACGCCCCATGTTTTTCGCATGAAATGTCCTATGTCACTGCGACGTCATAATCTGTCTGTATTTCTGTAATTCTTGTTAGACTAATGTCAATTGGAATATAAAAAATCGTAAAAAGGAACGTATAAATCTTACATATTTTTGGATATAATTTCTTGCTGAATATATCAATGACTTGTGTAATTTCAATGATAATAACATTTGCGAATGACTGTTCAAAAGTGTTTTTATTGTGAATGTATACTAACATGTGTTCCATTAACTTCCTACATTAAGAGGTAGTTTTTAATATTTTGATTCAAGTTTTTCACATTCAATCAAGATGATTCAAGAGGACGAATATGATGCCTACGTCTCAAATCCAGAGCGGATTCAGGCTCTTGGGTTCAAGCCACAAAAGGAGAAATTGACAAATCATTTGTTGCCGTATGCCGATAAATTGGATGAAGAATCAAAAATATTCCTCGAACAGGTGAAGACAAATTTCGCAAAAGCAGTCATGTTACGGGAAATGAAACCCGCATGCGGAGTTTGGTCTTCAAGACTTATGAAGTAAATATTTTCAATATATCTTAAATAATTTGAAAATAATTTTTAAAATATTTTTGTCACATAAAAATGGGCTAAGATCTAGATTAGGTAAAACCGAATTAGAAAAACCGAATTATGGGGTTTTTGGGTGTGGAGGGTGGAGGGTGTAGGGGAATCTATACAAGGTAACACTGTCACACCTCAAAACCCCATGGTTATGGAGATATCCATGGTTAAAGTTTACGCTCACTCATGCTCCGTTCCGCAGCCGCTCCTCTACGCATTCGTTCGTGCGCTTTCGCACGGCGGGCGAGGGCTGCCCTCCCTCCGCGCCTCCGGGGCACAAAAAAAACACTAGGGGTAGGACAGACTCAAAACTTTAACCATGGATATCTCCATAACCATGGGATTCCGAGGTGTGACAGTGGTACCAGGGGTAGCGTTCCCCACCCTCTCCCCCCCATCCCCCCACGGTCCCGAAATTCGGTTTTACCTAATCTAAAGCTTTACCTAAAAATGAAATATAACTATGCTTATTTACCATTAGTAAGCCTGAAATCTGAAAAAGAATATAAAAATAAGTGATTGATTTTCACAGCATTAATTTAAAAAAATCATAGTTTTTAAGTTTTTTAATAAAAGAAACAAAATTCATAGGTATAAATGGTATTGCTTTTCTTCAAATTAATGTCCACTAAACTTCTTAACTGATAATCAGTTAAAGTCATTGAACACAATTGTTTTGGCTTCATGTTTAACTAACCTTTGGCAATGTCACTTGTAACTGAAATATCTGGCTGTAACCCAGAATTCCATGACCAAGACACTTAGCATTGAAACACTTTAAATTTCCTTATCAACTGCTTTATATTCCTTAGAAATTAAGGATTAGTACCAACTAATTTTTTTTTTAAATATTGGTTAAATGAATTTTGAAAGTAATAATGTTAAAACAAAACCATAAGCAAATTTTTCTGAAATAAAAAAATGCTACACCCTTAAAAAAATTGGGTACTAGACATATGTACAAAATTTACAAATATAATCTAAATAAATTCATTTATAAATATATTTATAGGTATAAAAGCAAAATTTTATTTAATTATTTAAATTATTAAAACATTAGAAGGGGCATCCAATAATTACGTGAGCTATTTTTCAATCAGTTTAGACCCCTCCCTCCCTTAGGTGAGATTTGCCTGGACCCCAGGCTTGGTGAGATTTGCCATTATGTGAGATTGATGCTATATAAATAAATAATAAACTGTTCAAGTATGCAACAGTTAATTTATTTAAATTAAATAAAATTCAAAGCAAAAACTAAATGATTTTCATAGCCCTGAGATTTATTTCAGCATAATGAACACACACAATATTTTTTTTAATACCTATACTAATATTATAAAGAGGAAAAATTTGATCATTTGCATTTAATAGGCTCTGAAACTACTGAACTGATTTGAAAAATTCTTTCACTGTTGAGAAGCTACACTATCCACGGGTGACATAGTCTATATTATATTTTTAAAAAAAATTTGGGAAAAAAATATTTTGAAATTTTTGTTAAATACCGGTGCGAAGCGAGGCGGGATGCTAGTCTGTAATATTTTATATTATTTAAAGTTGATTTTCGATCCCCCCTCTCCCGGTCTAAATGAAATTGGGTGAAATTTCATTGGACCCCTCTCCCCCCATTCTGAGCTCATGTAATTAATGGATGTCCCCTAAGTATAGATGTAAAAGAACATTTTTATGTAGAGTATGTCTTTGGAGTTACATTTTTTTTTTTTTGTCCATTTTAATATCTCAAAATATTTTACAACTAGCTGTGCCCGCGACTTCGTCCGCGCGGTATTTAACAAAATAGTTATTGTTCAGTTTGCAGTTATAAAAAAAATCTAAACTAAAAGTAGCCTAAGTTACTCATTACATCAGCTATCTGCCAGTGAAAGTTCCAAAAAAAATCGGTCCAATCGTTTCAGAGATTACCCGGAACAAACAGACAGACAGACAAAAATTATAAAAAAATGTTATTTTGGTATAAGTACCGTGTATACATACATATGAATTTAGTAAAAAGCGGTTATTTTAATATTACAAACAGACACTCCACTTTCATTTATTTGTAAGATGTATTGGCGCGAAAATAAGAAAACACAATGTACAATCATATAAAAATGACAGAAGGCAAATTAAAATGTAATATTTTGTTTATTTTTAATTGTCACAATAATTGTGGCCAGACTATGTATACACAGTTATATTTATTTTTAAAAAATTTCCTAAATATATGTAAGTACATGGATAACTTCTGAATGACTACACAAAATTTTATCACCCTTTTTTTGGCTATTGTCAGACAAGGTTTGTATAGTAAAATAATTTAAAAAAATCACTATGTTCACAAATAAAATTGGCATTACAAAGTTTGTTGGGCCAAATATTTCATACATATGGAAAGTATTTTATCTATGTGAAAGCACAGTTCAATAGCTATATTTAGTATGAATGACGTAATAAATTTTATTAATTAGAAAAGAAAAGTTTTTCATGAAATCAGGCATTACTCCAGCTTTTAATTCTTATAAAACCCACTTTTCGAAGGTAACAGTATAACAAAATAGATTCAAAAATAACAGTGAATATTATTTAAACATAAAATGCATAAAATGTGTATTTATGCATTGTCATTATCGCTCCATTTGTATGTAAAACTTGAATCTGCATATATGTAACAAACCATCAAGGAGTCAATCATATTATAACATACATTCTTGAAAATAAAAAGCTGAAATTTAATTTGCTACTTTTTTTAATAAAATACACCTAAGCTTTAAGACTCGTCCGTCCACATCAAAGTTATAAAATCCTTCTCAATGCATTGGGGGTTTAAAATATTACAGTTAGTAAGTTTTTAATAAGACATCTACCACTTCTTACTACACTATTGCTTGTCAATCTAAAAAAGTAAACCTTTTCAGATTTGCTACCCTCATCAATGATTATAATTGGATTACTTACAGTATACTTTATTTGTATTCCTCAACAGATTTTTTTATTACAAGTGTAATAATTGGTCGTAAGGCTGCTAATTCTTCAAAAAAAATTTTTTTTCTTCAAAACAATATTTAATTCAACAATCATTTTTGTTACCCAATAACAGCATTATTAAACATTAGTCTCTAAATAGTAATACCAAAAATTACTTGATTGAAACTTATAACTTTTTTTTTCAGGTACATTCGTATTTACGGCTTAAAATTTGGGAAAGAAGATCACATTGCCTTGATTAAATTGGCCTATGAGCTTACCCTCATACCAGACTTAGAGCCGTGCAAAATTCATAAATTTGCAACATTGTTCATTATGCTAGCAAAGTAAGTAACAAATATAATTGAAGTAATAGATTTCTGTTTGTTCACAAACAAAAAAAAAAAAACAACTTTAATTTACATCGTCAAGTAAACGACATAAACGTTTCATTAGGAATATATTCAAAACCAATTGTCAGATCTCGCTCAAATTTGAACGAGACCACAAAACGTGCGTGTCATGTGAATAGAGAACATTCTCACCTTTTTTGAAGTAGGTTAAAAAGTTGACCCATATAGATAGATAATTATTTTATGTTTTTTTAGGAAGAAATACCTCATAAGTCCAGAGGAACTCACACTTCCGTGGCGACCGCTGTATGAAGTTGGTATAAAGATTTTTGATAAGAGTTCTACAAGTATTGGAATGTACCACTACCTAACGTATGTCAGGTTTGAATAAAAGACACACTTACACAACAAACTTTATTAAATTTAAAATTAATTAAAATACGGACAGAAAATCGTTAAAATTGTGGTCGCAAACATCAGTACTTACTATTTTTATTTTTTATTTATTTTAATAATTTACGGTATTGACCAAAGGATAAAAATGACGATCTTAACACATCCAACCAACTAAATAATAATAATAATAATCGTTAAATGCAGTGAAACAAAGAGCGCAAAAATTAATATACGGAAAATAAATATGGTTATAGTTAAATAAAACATATTAAAAACTTCAATTTACTCATTATCATTTGTTTCAATTAATTATAGATACTTATGTGTGTATAGGACATAATTCTTTAATATATTAATAATCCTTTTTGAAGAAGGTTTTTGAAGTGTGTTAGTAATTGTAAATGGCATTTTTACAAATTTTCTTTTTAATTCATTAGTATTCTATCCAAAATATTTCAGCAAAAATAGGCAGACCATAATTATATTCTTTGTTTAGGCGCAAATCTTCCAACAATCAAGAAACGTCTATGACCGAGATGATTCGGAAATTTCTATCAGGATACGGTTTAGATGACGCGCTCGCATTATTTGGACTCGCCGGACAAAATGAGAACGATCTCCCGACGTAAATCATAATTTATTTGGGTGCTTAAATATTTCGGTGACAGTGGAGATGGGCTCACTATGCATTGGTTTCACATAAAACAAAATCACAATCACAGTCGTGTTTTGTATTCACTGCGCGAAATATTGTTTAATGTGAATAGATTTAGGGACTAAACTTTCTTCAATGTTAATCATGTCATCACAAACGAGTTCCATCAAAAGATGGTGGCAGGTTATGCATGGAAGCCGAAACAGTGCTCTACGGAGAAATTTTATTCATTTAAAAACTATATATTTCAGGTCCTTGGAAGGATCATACATGACAATGGTCAAATGTGCGAGGCCGTAAGTTTTTTAAAAGTTTATATTATTTTTAGTTGTACAATTTCTTTTTTTATTTTGTGTCAATTGTCAATTTTAGGTACTTCGCAGTGAGTGCTACAAAGGAGATATTAGAAGAACTACTACCACTTATCTGTCCCTGGTCAGCCACCGCCCAAACGTTGGCGCCGCTTACTAACTTTATACCTGTAGGACTGCATCCAAAGTACGCTAAACAAGGTCATGAGTTATGGTTTGACCAAATGATGACTCTGTGGGATTCGTGTTATAATTTTTACTGTGGAATTTCTGTAAGATGCCTTATTATTTATACATATATTGTAAAATACCTGTACCTACAGTTATTAATTAAATGGTTTACATATTTTAGGATGTTATGATACTTTTCGCTGGATTGGCTAAAAAAAATCCAGGTGCGATAGATTGGACGCCACATGTACCGAAACTATTCACGCGATTCCTACATGCTCTCAATTTACCAGTTAGTTACAAAGATATGCAATTTTCTCGAAGTCATTCCTTGGGTGAGTTACTTAACAATCATTTAATATAACTGAGGTAGGGCACAGCAGGAATTTCCTGCTCAAAATATGGAGCAGCCCGACTGGGGTAGTAACCTCGACCTTACAGAAGATCACAGCTAAATAATACTGTTTTCAAGCAGTATTGTGTTCCTGTTGGTGAGTAAGGTGACCAGAGCTCCTGGGGGGGGGGATTGGGGATTGGGTCGGCAACGCGCTTGCGATGCTTCTGGTGTTGCAGGCGTCTATAAGGTACGGTAATCGCTTAACATCAGGTGAGCCGTACGCTTGTTTGTCGACCTAGTGGTATAAAAAAAAATATTATTTATATTTTAACCATAATTCACTAAATCTGGTCCTTCGCTGATTCATCTCCTGCTAGGGGAAAGAGGCCTATAGTAGGTATATAGTAGTGGGATATTACACGCTGAAGCGCTCACTAAATAATATTGGTTACCTTTCAGATATGAAAACAGTAGCAACGTGGATTGTTTGGACGGTAAATCCGGATGGTGTTGTGTTAAAACATCTTAGATCATTCCTTGCTGGTATAGAAAGCTATTTACATAGCGCAAATTCTGGACGATGGTCTTATAAACTACGTGATCTTCTCAGAAAACTGGCAAGAGAATTCCTTAATAGGTAGATTTATATTTTGCTATATAAAATAGGTCATAAAAGTAATGTTTATTGTTTTGAAATGTTACTAAATCATAATCTTTTTATAGAGTACGGCGTGAACGTGAAAAGAGATTTCATAAAACTTGGGAAAATCTAACACCTGAGTCGTACCGAATCCGAGACGAAGATATAACAGAATTTGTAAATATCGTTCTAGAGCCCACATTTCAAGCAGTATACAGCAGAAGCGGTGCCCTCGACATATCCATCGCTTTACAAAATTTAGCCACTCTTCGACCAGCTATTGTTATACCGCCTTTGTTAGAGAAATTGAGGACTTCACTAACCTCGTTGACTGAACCTCACCGAGTAACAGCAGCGATGTCAGCGGTCGCGGCCGTAGCTCGGCCTATGCTTAGAGGAGCCGATGCTGACTACCCTGAAGGACCTACTCATGTAGTTCCTTTCCTTATGGCGGTACTTCCTGGCCTCGATCCGAATGACATAAAAAAGACATTAGTCACATTACATTTTATATTAATTTTTAGTACTATGGTACCGTATATAGACTGCAGCTCCGCATACGAATACTGGCCCGATCTTACAGAAGAAGAGTTATTAGTCTGTGAATCAACAGCTCAATTTGAAGATTTTGTCTTAATCTTCTTTGATAGACTCTTTATTATTATAGAATCAAGTGTTCTAGAGCAAGCTCGTCTTGACACTAAAGATTCTGATTGGGTTAGAAGTAAAACTGACGCCGTAATGGAAACTGCTATATCTTCCGCAGCTTCTACAGTACTGACACAGTGCTCTCCTAAAATATTTAAAGAAGCACTAAGAAAATTTAAGTCGTTTGCGACTGAAACTACTTTTGAAACAAATGTTTCGGGTAGTATGGTTGGTGTACTATTACACGTATTTGCTCGAATAGATAGTGAATCGACTTTAAGTGTATTTTTACCGAAACTTCTAGAAGATTTGGAAGAACTTATATCCAGTGACGAAGCTCTACGCGAAGAAAACCCGCCCAGAGATCTCGTCTACAGATTAGTCCTCCTAAAGCATGTCGTAGATTGTGACGGTTCTGTTTTGATAAAGTATATTCCGCAAATACTACCTGTGTTGGATAGAGTTTTAAAATTACACGCAAAATATGCGCTATCTCGCGCATGTGAAGTTTTAAGCCGCGTTTTAAATTCGCTTTCTAATTTAGATATAAAAGATGCAAAGAGTACGCCAAAAGATTATAGTAGCGCGCCTGAGAAGTGGTTACCGATTCGTGAATGGGGTCACGGATGCTCATTCAAAGATACAAATTTTAAATGGCATATACCGACTGCCGAAGAAGCTGAATGCGCTCAAATGATCTCCGATAGATATTTGAAGCATGAAGTTACAAGAATCAAGCAGTGGTTGAGTGGGGAGAGATCGATGTCCCGTGAACGAAGATTAAGAAGCTTCCGCATTATAAACTCTGTTATGTCTTGCAGTGCGTTTTTGCCTCAACCAGACGAAACTCCCATCACCTTGTAAGTTTCGATGAAATACTTACGCAATAGAGTTATAATAAAATCTAACCACAGTAAAATTTAAATCTTGTAGATTAGAGTCTCAAGTACCGGCCAAGAGTATGCCGTTTGTCAATGGTGTACCATACGCTGTAACACTCGATGGGGAAAATATGCGAGTCGCCCTAACCCGCCTTTTACTCGAAGTCCAAGCGAAAATGCTCGCGGAAAGAACTGACGATATTCGAGGATTTGAAATGCTTCTTCAGGTCACTATGTTAAAATTTTATTCACTTTGTCATATAGATAAGTACTACATGCAATACTTGTTTATTACATTACTTACATAGGACTCATCCGTAACTACGTCACGCGTTAAAGGAGGTAGTGGGTTGACGAAGTATGACATTGTGTGACAGGAGGTGGGGAGGGGTCCCAAATTTTGTGAAATCACTATCAGCTTTAAAAAAAATAGTCTAATTATTTTGGTGGCAAATTCACATTCGATGTACTAGTTTATAAACTTTCGTACCTATTTTCACCCAATGTACCCATGATCGATGTTTTATTTATTTATTTATGTGACAAGGATTGGGGAAGAATCTTTTGACCCTCTGACCTTTTGAACTTTTGAATCTGGAAATTCATTTGACGTAATTTATGAATGAGCCCATGTTACAAGTCGCTAAACAATTGCATATTTATTCGATAAATTTCTGATATGTATGTCGATAACAGGTACACAACATTGAAAAAAATATTAGTAATAACAAGACAAAATGCTAATTACAAATTGTCTAAAAAGAAAAAAGCATAAACAGTAAAAAATTATCGAAAATAATTGTGTTTGCTCGCAAACGAAAAAAAAACCGACTTCAATTACATCGACAAGTAATACAACGTAGATCGACGAAAAAATATTCAAGCAACTACGCGTTATTAAAGATTACTCAAAAAGTAGTTATCAGATCTCGATAAAATTTATATGTGACCACATGATAAACATCAGCTTTCGATTAAATTAAAAATTATCAAAATCGGTACACCCAGTAAAAAGTTATTACGGATTTTCGAAAGTTTCCCTCGATTCCTCTGGGATCCCATCATCAGATCCTAGTTTCCTTATCACGGTACTAAACTAGGGATATCCCCTTTCCAACAAAAAAAGAATTATGAAAATCGGTATATCCAGTAGAAAGTTATGCGGTATAATACAACGTAGGTCGACGAAAAAAGTGTCAAGTAAAAACACATTATTAGATATAACTCGAAAAGTAGTTGTTAGATCTCAAATAAATTTAAATGGGACCAATTGGCACACACCACCTTTCGATTAAAACAAAATTTGTCGAAATCGGTCCACACGGGCAAAAGTTCTGATGTAACATACATAAAAAAAAAAAAAAAAAAAAAAATACAGTCGAATTGAGAACCTCCTCCTTTTTTGGAAGTCGGTTAAAAATACTAAATTTTCTTTCTCATTCATATTGACCATAAATGTAAGTATTTAATTTGTCGTGAAATTAATAATGATAATAATAAATGGGGCATTCCACGCGAAGCGGACAACTAAAAAATGTCGATGTTTCCGATTTTAGTAATTTTCGAATATGTTATACCTATATATGCCCTCAATACATATGTGTAATATTATTATAGTATATTGTTTAATTAGCGAGTTATTAGTCATTAAAGTGTCGAGTAACCAGCAGGAACGCCCTACTGTAAGTGCCAATATTAGCTATTTTAAAGTTATTTTAAAATAAATAAGATAGAAAAGTGTTTACGTGATGAAATGACCTTTGTGATGATGTTTTTCGAAATTTGAAATTTTATATATTTTTTTGGAAAAAATTCATTTAAATTTTTCAATTATTATTTTTTTAAACTTGGACCCCTTTAATTTTTTTAATTTTTTTTCTCAAAATAGCTAATAGTGCATTGAACATACTTGCAAAGTTCTAGAGTGGGCCGAAAAGTCGTTTAGGAGCTAGACCAGTTATACTGCCTAAGCGCAACTGCGCCGGTGGTCGCCGTCCGGCTTACATCAGCCGCACAGTAACGTTTCACAGAGGAATACCAAAATACCTTTGTTTGAAATACATACATATACCCATATTTTGAGTAATTCTGCGTAGTAATCAGTATGTATTTATCACAGACACACATACTAGTAAATAAAAGAAATATTGTTATGATATATAATTATAGGTAATACAAAATGGTAGCGCCATTTTGCATCACTAACCGAATTTATTTCTGAAAGCAGTTAAATTAAAATAGTTTGTGTATATGCATAACGTATTCGTAAAAACATCACACAACGTTAATAAAAACAATATCAAACGCAGTATAAGCACCACAACGAAAAGTAAACGTACGAGTGTCTTTTATACTACTTTTTATGCTAATTAGTCGTAATATAAATATTTCAGTTTATATTAAATAGAATTTCAATAACATAGCATATTTTTTAGTACAATATATATTACAAACAAAGATATGGAGTGGGTTTAGTAGCACCATATTTTATGGAAGACATGAATAAAAAAATATTGATAATTTAAAAAAAAAGTAACTCTTAAGCTTCTTGCCGATTATTCTGAGCAGAACATACATTCCGAATCGATCGGAGCTTCATATTAACTGTAATTATTTATTTCAAAATATCGTATAATAATAATTAAAAAGGCCTTGAAGCCTATTTGACAACAAAAGGAAAAATGTTTTCATTTTTTTTGGCTGTTTGTTCATGAGCAGTGCAGTGCATACGTAAAAAAAAAAAATAATACTTTTTACTGGGTGTACCGATTTTAATAATTTTTAATTTAATCGAAAGTTGATGTTTGTTACGTGGTCACATATAAATTTTATTGAGATCTGATAACTACTTTTTGAGTAATCTTTGATAACGCGCAGTTATTAATTTTCTTAATTGTTTATGTTTTTTATGTCTTGCTAAATTAAATGGATTAAAACAACGATCACGATAAAGCGCCATTATATTGCGATTATTATTATTTTTTTTACGTATGCACTGCACTGCTCATGAACAAACAGCCAAAAAAAAAATGAAAACATTCTTCCTTTTGTTGTCAAATAGGCTTCAAGGCCTTTTTAATTATTATTATACGATATTTTGAAATAAATAATTACAGTTAATATGAAGCTCCGATCGATTCGGAATGTATGTTCTGCTCAGAATAATCGGCAAGAAGCTTAAGAGTTACTTTTTTTTTAAATTATCAATATTTTTTTATTCATGTCTTCCATAAAATATGGTGCTACTAAACCCACTCCATATCTTTGTTTGTAATATATATTGTACTAAAAAATATGCTATGTTATTGAAATTCTATTTAATATAAACTGAAATATTTATATTACGACTAATTAGCATAAAAAGTAGTATAAAAGACACTCGTACGTTTACTTTTCGTTGTGGTGCTTATACTGCGTTTGATATTGTTTTTATTAACGTTGTGTGATGTTTTTACGAATACGTTATGCATATACACAAACTATTTTAATTTAACTGCTTTCAGAAATAAATTCGGTTAGTGATGCAAAATGGCGCTACCATTTTGTATTACCTATAATTATATATCATAACAATATTTCTTTTATTTACTAGTATGTGTGTCTGTGATAAATACATACTGATTACTACGCAGAATTACTCAAAATATGGGTATATGTATGTATTTCAAACAAAGGTATTTTGGTATTCCTCTGTGAAACGTTACTGTGCGGCTGATGTAAGCCGGACGGCGACCACCGGCGCAGTTGCGCTTAGGCAGTATAACTGGTCTAGCTCCTAAACGACTTTTCGGCCCACTCTAGAACTTTGCAAGTATGTTCAATGCACTATTAGCTATTTTGAGAAAAAAAATTAAAAAAATTAAAGGGGTCCAAGTTTAAAAAAATAATAATTGAAAAATTTAAATGAATTTTTTCCAAAAAAATATATAAAATTTCAAATTTCGAAAAACATCATCACAAAGGTCATTTCATCACGTAAACACTTTTCTATCTTATTTATTTTAAAATAACTTTAAAATAGCTAATATTGGCACTTACAGTAGGGCGTTCCTGCTGGTTACTCGACACTTTAATGACTAATAACTCGCTAATTAAACAATATACTATAATAATATTACACATATGTATTGAGGGCATATATAGGTATAACATATTCGAAAATTACTAAAATCGGAAACATCGACATTTTTTAGTTGTCCGCTTCGCGTGGAATGCCCCAAATAATAAATTCTTTCTTTTCATTAAAAAGTTCTAAACATCAAGCTATTTACAAAACAATTATCACAACTATACAACAATTTTGAAACATCCGGCCGCATAGGCATGACGACAGCATCAAAAAATCGCCAAGTCAATGATTTTAGGGGAACACTCAGATTAAAAATACTGGTTTAGTTTTATTGAAAATAATCAGATTATTATGATTTTGAATAAAATAAAATATTAAAATACGGGAATCGGCCATTTTGATTGAAACTCCGATCACAACGCATGACGTCAAGCTTAGGTAAACACCGCTGTCAATACTCACATTCACCGTGTTTTGTTCTTAGACACAATGACATATTTACCTAAGCGTAACGTCAGAGCCGACGCCACGACACCTGCAGCCAGCAGTATTTGAAAATAACTATGATAATAAACAACTTTATTGCAACTAAAACTAGCTTACATAGCAAACCTTAATATTAAATACATTTAGTGCAATGGGCGGTCTTATCACTAAATAGCGATCTCTTCCATACTACCCAACAGAAAGGAGCTAGCATTGTAACGGGCTTACGCATCAGTAATAAAATTCAATTGAAATACATAACAAAAATACTATAAATTCAATTGAAATACATAACAAAAATACTTTTAAAATTCCTAAAACTTAAGTTTATTACCGAAATAAAAGTTTTTTTTTCGTAAATAGTAACTGTGTACCACATTACGGAAGAGGTTTTCAAAATCTTTCGGCACGCCTATCAGGGGACCTGTACCTCAGCTGTCAGCGCTATACATATACATACCTTACCTAAGACTGAACAGCATACCGAGTTTGCCAAAAGTATTGATTCGGTTGACTGGATTTGCTTGTACTTTTTGTTTTATCAAACTTTTATATTTTTTCCCTTAAGAAATTATTTTATGTAAGATGGATACGCTCGAAAACATTTTATGATATACATATTTATAGCAAACAAAAATGAACATTTTTGTAATTTTTGTTGATATGCGCTAATTCCGCCGCTAAACTGTCATGCACTTAAGAAATTCTAAAAGTATTTGGTCCAAAATTTATTAGAATATTAGTATAGGTTATTATTATAATCTAATATTCTATATATCTATCTATACTAATAGTATAAAGCTGAAGAGTTTGCTTGTTTAAACGCGCTAATCTCAAGAACTGCTGACACGAAAATTTCTCTGTGTGTGGAAATTGTTCATTTATCGAGGAGGATTATCTGATCAATTGGAGCTGAGCATTCATAAGAAATGTTATGAAAATGGGAAAAAAAATTTTTTTTGAGAGCTTTCGTTGCGTACGCTGCGTAACGCTTAAACCTACTCAAAAACTATGCATGACTTATATATTACTATACTTGATCGACAATACAAGTTATAAACAAATTCTGCGACAGCATATGTCTATCTCTTAAGGTTAACTCATAGCTTTAAACTAACTGCAACTAATTAATTATCACATAAAATGAAAAGCTGATTTTATCACATTAGTATTAGCCAGGCATATGAATATTTACGAATGAAAAGTATTTCATTAACAAGGCAATTTTATGAAGATAAACATTGTCTTTTATATATATAATTTAATTTGGACGCATAATTTAGGAAATAGTGTTTAATTAAATGAAGCCACGCCAATTCGCGCCGCCCGTGTATGTCGCCCGAGTTGCACAGTTACAGTTTATAAATATTTTAGAATGTTTTTCTCAAATTAAAGCGGGTGAAACCGCGGGGCACATCTAGTTATCTTATAAGTAACATCTTTGTAATTGTAACTCCAGGCTTGGGAGTGCGTGGTCGTCATAAAGGGCATGCGGACGGGTCAGGGGATGGAGGCTCGCTTGCGATCGTACGGGGCTCTGGAGAGGGCGCTAGACGGGCGGGGTGGGGGCGGGGGGTCGGCTGCGGCGCGCCTCCGCATGCTCGTGGCGGACGCGGTGCGCCTGCAGGAGGAGGCGCGCATCGACCTCGTGTGTGACGCCGGCATAACGCCCTCCGCGCTGAAGGCGCTGCACGCGCTCTACGATCTCGCCATCAACACATACAGCTCGGTAAGTGTACTGGCGATGTTTTTATTTTTTATATTTATCTACGCCAGCAAACAAGCGAAGGGCTCACTCGATGGAAAGCCATTACTGTAGGTACACCCGAGACATCAGAGGCATCTCAAGCGCATTGTCGACCCTATCCCCAATCCCCCAAGAGCTCTGGTCGCTTTACTCACCGCAGAAACACAACACTACTTGAAACCAGTATTATTTAGCTGTGATCTTCTGTAAGCTTGATGTTCTACCCCAGTCGGGTTCTCCAGAGTTTGAGCAAGATATTTCACTAAAAGTTGCGCCAACAGGCTAGTTATAAAATAGTACATCATTAATGTATTTAAAAAAAAGGTACCCAGATCCAGAAGACTTTGTAAGATAATGTAACTAAGATATGAACCAACGGGATAAGAAGAAATGATTTCGAACCGATCTGCCTTTTTTCGAAATCTCTTATCAAAACTAAATTGAAAAAGTATGATTTCAATTTTATTTATTCCTACATAATAAACCAGGTCCGAATCCTGGCTCAAGTCCGGCTGTACTGGATGCTAAACCATTACCCGTACTCATATCGTGAGCTAATACCGCGGCTGGTAGGACTACTGGCAGAAGGGGGCGAGGGTGATGAGTGGCACGCTCGCCACAAAGGAGCCTTGTTCATGATGCTGGGCCCAAAATCTGTCCCTCTCGTAGTCAAACAGGACTGGGAGGTTGTTAGGGCTCTTTGGCCAGCTATTTTGAGAGCTCCCTTAAGCGAGAAGCCCTCTATACATGGGTGAGTTAGCATAGTTAAACAATGTTGGATTTTATTTTATTACGTAATGTAGATGTGTTACAAGACTGAACGTCAAAATATCATCATCATTATCATCATTACAGCCTATACAGTCCACTGCTGGACATAGGCCTCCACAAGTTCACGCCAAAAATAGCGCGAATTCATGTGTTTTGCCCATAGTCACCACGCTGGGCAGGCGGGTTGGTGACCGCAGAGCTGGCTTTGTCGCACCGAAGACGCTGCTGCTCGTCTTCGGCCTGCTGCCCGTCTTCGGCCATTCAAAATATAAATTTGCCAAATCAAACAAAAATATTTCGTAAATTTATATTACTTAAATTACTTTTTTTTATTGCTGAGTATATAATATTTTCACATTATTTGTTTTTAAAATTCTTTAGTGTTTATGTTTGCACTTTTTGACATGTATAAATTACTTGTTTTTTATTTTTTGAGGTATATAAATATCCTGTATTATAATTCCTTTACTAGGTTGGAACAAGCCTTTAGCGAGACATTGCATCGTCACTTTCCCGCTGTGAATACATGCCTAACAATGTCTCAGTCAGCAATAGACGCAGCAAAGTCTCTTCTAAAGGAGGAACAATTAATCGATCCTGTGTATATTGAACAATTAAGTAAAGCTGAAGAAAGAGAAACCGCTACATCTGCTAAAGCAGAGAAGATGTATAATGAGCTGCTAAATGACCTGGTGGACATAGCGGAAAATTCCAATGGGTAAGAATAAATTATATGACGATAATCTATATTCACGTAAGTAGACGATATAATTGTGCTGACAACCGAAAAAAAAAACGACTTCAATTACTTAAAAAAATTAATACGACGTAAGTAATTGATAAAACAGTCAATCAAAGCATTATTAAGACAACTCAGAGAGTACTCATCAAATATCGATCAAATCTAAACTAGATGATAATCACTAACTTTCTATTAAAAAAGGAAGCATCAAGATCGGTACATCTATTAAAAAAATCGTAAGGTAACACATATAAAAGCAGGCGACAGGAATCAGTTAAAAATGGTATTACATTATTGATGCAAAATATGAAATATTTAATCATTTTTAACCGACTTCAAAAAAGGAGGTTACTCAATTCGACCGTATATATATATATATTTAATGTATGTTCGGGGATAACTCCGTCGTTTATGAACCTATTTTGATCATTCTTTTTTTTTTTGTTGGAAAGGAGATATCCCTAGTTTGGTACCATGATAAGGAAACCAGAATCTGATGATGGGATCCCAGAGAAATCGAGGGAAACTCAAAAATCCACATAACTTTTTATTGGGTGTACCGATTTTGATGATTTTTAATTTGATCGAAAGCCGATGTTTACCATGTAGTCACATTTAAATTTCATCGAGACCTGATTACAACTTTTGGAGTAATCTTTGATAATACGTATTTACTTGACTATTTTTTCGTCTACGTTGTATTACTTGTCGATATAATTGAAGTCGGTTTTTCTTCGTTTGCCTGCAAACACAATTATGGGTTGTCTGGAAGAAATGGCTAAGCCGTCATAAGTCCGCCCATTGTCCTTCACAATCTGTAACTGTTTTAAAAAATATATTTAATGTTTATAATGTAGTTGTGATGTACAATAAACTATATGTAAATAAATTATACTAACGCTAATAAACTGTATTCTAGACTACATCAACTAGTCAACACAATGTTTTTTTTTATTATAATAGACAATGGCGTCGTCTAGAGCTAGCAATGCAGATGCTCACATACTGTCCCTTGGTTCAAACCCCGTACCCACCACGCGCGGTTCGATTAATGGTGCGTTCACTTCTCCACGACGATATCATCGTACGGCGGACTGCACAAAAATTGACGCACTTTGCCCTCAAACAACGGAAACACAAACTAAAAAAAATTGAAGTTGATCCTTACGAAATAGCAGGAGTCCCCAAGCCAGAAAAACATATCCCAGGTAATTGACAAACTAAGTTTCAAACCATGTTGTATATTTATACCGATACCGATAACTACAGGATTTAGGATAGAGATGTCTGAAAGATACACTACGCTGAATTACGCTGCTACTTAATAAGCTATAAGTTATTGTATTCTCTAGCTGATCCTTGCCCACTTCTTTGAATGTCAAAAACCCCATCCCCTCCCAGTAGTGCGACACCAAAAAGCTACGTTAATGGCTATTTTCCAATATCTTTAAAAATATGCATTCAAAAGACATACCCATACATAAACACACACACATCAGACAAAGCTCATCTTCGTAAAATGTTTTTCATGATAAGAAGGAACTTTTATTTATAAGGAGTAATGTGCCAAGCTTAACTAATAACTTATAGGCCAGTAAAATATAATTTGACCTCGCACTAAAATTCCGGTTCAGTTATTTTCATAAGGTCTAAGATCGCTTCATCTCATCATCATCATCATCATCATTTCAGCCTATTGTAAGTCCACTGTTGGACATAGGCCTCCACAAGTTCGCGCCAAAAATGGCGTCAGCTCATGTGTGTTGTCCATAGTCACCACGCTGGGCAGGCGGGTTGGTGACCGCGGGGCTGGCTTTGTTGCATCGAAGACGCTGCTGCCCGTCTTCGGCCTATGTATTTCAAAGCCATCGGTTGGATGGTTATCCCGCCATCGGTCGGCTTTATTAGTTCCAAGGTGGTAGTGGAAAGAAAGAAAGAAAAGAATCGCTAACTGAGTATAAAATAACAAAATGCTGACAGATACAAGTGTTGCTACAAGTTCCATCATGGATAAACGTTTTTGGCCGATATCTTAGTGTAATGTGTACACACTATGTGAGTGAGAGACTACATATGAAGGAAACCATGAACTTCTATGTACAAAAATATTGAGACCATTATTGTAGAGTATAAAATTTCGAATCTTTTGTTTCCTATAAACTTTTTTGTAAAACTTACCGTTTAAGATTTAATGCCCATTTAATGAACCGGTTTTTCTATCTCAGCCGATAACGCTTAAAATATTGGATTTATCGATAAAAACCGCTTTATTGACAATTACATACGTTACATTTAACTTGTTGTCAATTATCAAAGTCGCTTCAGTAGTTTATCAACAAACGTTCAACAATCTTCAAAACTTTTCTTTTTTCATTTTAATATATTAGTACATACTAAATACGGAAAAATATTTACATATCTTCATTATCAACTCAAAAATTGAGGGTTATAAAGATATGTGCATTATTTCATTGTAGGTTATAGGAAAGATCTCGAATGGGCTATGTGGGCCGAAGATAAAGAGATAAAAACGGATGAAGAGTGGGACAAACCATGGCTAAGAAACTATACCTACGGCTTCTATGCTTGGCCGAAAAAACTTCAGGTAAAAAACATGTTAAATAAGAGAACAGCATGTAATATTTTATAAAACTAAACAGTTTTATTACTTACACACCTAAATCTTGAGATATCCTAGTTTGATATTAAAAGTACCTTTTGCTTTAGAATGTCCATTTATTGATAAAAAGTCATGATCCGAGTTTTATGGCTCTAATGTTGGGTTTCTGGACGATCAACTGGTAATCAAGACGGAACGAAAACTGATACATACGTGCAAGCACACACACACACACACACACACACACAAACAAATTAACATACGCGCACACGCGCCTACAAAGACGCGAGTATGACCAACACGAATATCAATAGCTTAAAATATATATAAACAATTGTTATACCAGGTGGCAGCACCGATCAGCGAACAAACATACTCAATAGATAAATCTCCTGAAGATATGGAAGAAGGGGAAAGGTACTTGTTCGAGTTCTTCAGCGACGAATCTAACATTGAGCGCCTCGTGACATTCCTAACTGTCGAGGAGAAGAAAGGAAAAGAGAAATTCAATGGAATTAGATTCTCTATGTTTCGGGTGAGAGTTTTGAAATATATTGTTTTCATAAAAACGCGTCATCTGGTAGTAGTTGTGGAATTTTTAAAGTGAATTCTAAATGCAAGTTTCGCTGTCACAGTGAAAGCGGTGTGAGTTTTATTTAGCTTAATATTTTTAAGCTCTTAATTTTTTTTAAGCTATGTATTTGTACAAACACTTGTGACACTATATAAATTAATTTGTCTACAACTTAAAAAAATGCGTATACTTAAGTACGCACGTAAGAAGTTGTACTTCTTTGGCTAGCTAACTTCACGTTGCTAACTTCTTCTTCGTTTTAGCTAACTTCAGGGTGTTGGTTTTTTTCGTACAGCGTGCGCGCGCATCGTATAAATTTACTCTCATAATTTTTCCTTAACGCGTCAAAAAAAGTGCAACTTCAAAAATAACTAACAAATAAATGGTGATATAATTTGTGAGTGTCAATAAAAAAAGTGCTGCTCTACTGTTTATTGGATTTCCGCAACTACTTCTGAAATACAAAGACTTTCTCAGGCCGTCTGCCTTCTCGACTAAATCCAAAATAAATTTAAAGACGACTTCATTATTCTCGTATACCTTCCACTGCTTCGTCTAAACAAATACTATAAAAGTATAAACAATCGCCCATTCCCCCAGTTGGCATTCGCGCAGTTCGGCGAGCGCGTGACGAAGCGCCTGATGGCGCACGCGCTGCGCTGCGCCGGGGAGCCGCAGGAGGCGCCGCAGCGCTTCGCAGCCGAGCTGGCCGCCGCAGCGCTGCGGGCGCCGCGCTACTGGCCGCGGCAGCGCGCGCTCGACTTGATGCAACAAGCTGTAGGCGTCATCAAGGCTGGTACGGGTGACACAAACTACATCTTAACGCTGTGGAAACGTAGTGAATTTTCATTTAGCTACTTTGATTTGTCAGACGCTAACTTAACAGTCGTCCAAACGACGGATTACTGGGTTATTATGTGAGACAGTACAAAGAAGAAAAATAATATGGGATATTTTATGACAGAATACTACTAATATACTATATACTCCTTGTATATATTATTAATAAAATCTCTCGTTTCCTCGATGCGTGAAATACTTTCTTGTATCATTCAAATAAGTACACACAGTTATATAGTTTTCTTTCTACATTGATTTTTTAACAAACTTGTTGAAACTTATCAATTATCGACTGATCCGAAATTTGACACGGTCGTAACACGTCACCTGAGTGCAGGGCTGACGGCGGTGACAGCCGAGACGCTAGAGGAGTGGGGCACGGCGGTGGCGACCGGTGTGGAGAAGCTGGACCCGGTGCGAGGCGCGCCCGTACTGCGCGAGCTTCTACAGCTGTGTGCGCCTCGCGCCGCCGCGCCCGACACCACGTCCTTCGTGATCTGCGCACGCCTCTACGCGCTGCAGGTACATTCCTCACCACCTGCAAGTGCATTCCTGACCGCCTACACCACTTGCCGGTACATTTCTCACCACCTGCAGGTACATTTTCCACCGCCTGCACAACCTGCACCCTATCTCACCACCTTCACGAACTTCAGATGCATACCTCACCAATCATCACCTCCGAGACCTGCAGAGACCTGTCTCACCATCTTCATTGTCTTCTTCCTGTTCTACGCTCGCTTCTGGCACTGAACGCATTTCATTAAATTCATTTGTTTTTGATATTTTTATAATAATGGAAACCTTAATTTCAGGGTGCTCTTGGATCTTTAACGTGGCGTACTGCGCCACTAGCTGCTAAAGTACTAAAACAACTCGAGGAAACAAATTTCATCGAACATCCTTTCCAGAATGTTAGAGAATCCGTGGGCAGGTACACACACAATATATATATATATATATATATATATATTTAGAAAATATATAATAAAAATATGAAATGTAATATATATAAAATTCTGTGTGGTTACGGCATTGAAGAATAAAGAATATAGCCACCCACTCTCTTCCCGTGAGTGGCGTAAAGGCGACTAAGGGATAACACAGTTCCACTACTACCTTGGAACTTAAAAAGCCGACCGATGGCGGGATTACCATCCGACTGCTGGCTTTGAAATACACAGGCGGAAGACGGGCAGCAGCGTCTTCGGTGCGACAAAGCTAGCATTGCGGTCACCAACCCGCCTGCCTAGCGTGGTGACTATGGGCAAAACACACGTTCGCGCTATTTTTGGCGTGAACTTGTAGAGGCCTATGTCCAGTAGTGGATTGCGAAAGGCTGATGTGATAATAAAAAATAAACTATTCTAAGTATAATATGTTAATGTATGTAACACACCTATTAGGATGTTACACAATGAGATGACATTTTAGAATTACATTGTGACATAATTTTTACGATACGATACGATTCAGCCTGATACGATACATCCCACTGCTAGGCATAGGCCTCTTTCTCCATGTAGGAGAAGGGTCGAAGCTTAATGCACTACATTGCTCCACTGCTGGTTGGCGGATATATTCCTTACTATATATATATATATATATATATATATATATTAGTAACGATCGCTATCAAGTGTATATGGTAACAACCGGAACTGACAGCTTAACGTGCTTTCCGAGGCACAGTGGGGAGACCCATAAGGACTAACAACCAGATTGGAAATAAATATTTGTATTAACACAAATATCCACTCCAAGTGGGAATCGAACCTGCGATCTTCGGTATTTTAGGCGCCGCCGACATGGCACACCCACCTTATTTTTTTAATATAAGTTTTAACATACATGGGCTCTTAAGTGCTTATGCCTTTTTTCCAAAGTCCAAAACTGACCGTGAGAGATATATTTTATGTAGGTTAATAATTAAGATAATTTCACACGCAGGCTTTATTTGCCTCACTGGTGTGTGCGCTTTTGTGAATAGTATTTATGCTAATTCTTGCCCCTCGTATAGAACTTTATCCAAACCGCTGCACTTACGAGCCACTTTCATCGCCGTGCATGAATTAAGTTTCAATACAAATTTTAAGTGCTAAATTTTTGTAAAAATTATTTATTATTTTTTGGTATTATTTATTATTAATGTGTTTTTACTACCCATTGTATCATTGTATTTTACAAATTGTCGTGACATTCATTAATTTTTCTTAGTTGTATTTGTGTTATAAGAATTGTTTAAGAAGAATTGTTTTATGGGTCAAATGTTACCTGAGATAGACAAAAATTATTCTTATTGTTATATAATAAATTGTGACTTTATGTTGTGTTTTCTCAGTGCAGCAAGCGACTATCTAGTATCGATTCACGTACTTTATCCATAAATTCTACCTAATTTGTGAAGAAATGTTATTGTAGAGTTTTTTACTGAATCAAAGACAATTTACAATACAATAAAAAGTATGTACTGACAAGTGCTCTTAATTGCTATATTAAATATTATATGTACAGAATAACAATATTTACAAGAGGCGGCCTCATTGCTAAAGATCCTTAGATAGGGGAAATTAACAAAACGTTAGGGGTGTTTGCAATACACAAATGCAGTACATACACATAAAAATGCACCTAAAATTATTGTAAAAACATTTGCCTGCCTTGTTAATTTTATTGGATGTATAAATAAATACAAATAAGTAATAAAATAGATTATTTCTTATTTTACAATAGAATTTTATTATTGGGACCCGACGATTACGTACAATAACAAGACAGTAAATGAGTATTTGGTCGTAATGTGTCATTTAACTTATTAATAGTAGATTATTAACCAAGGGGATGAAGCAGTGTCTTCTGTCGCGGGTGACGATTTAAATCGCGAGCGTAACGAAGGACTCGAGGTTTACTCCATTTGCGAAAAATTAACACAATAATAATATGAGATAAGCATTTATTAAAAATAATGACAATTAAAAGTAAAAGTTAGCAATCGAAACATTGGTCCAATTATTGATAGAGAGAGTTACATTTTTGTTTGATACATTTATTGTATTAGCATTTGCACTGATGGAATCCGACAATTCACTGTCACTGTCGCTTTGATTTAACATCGTAACGTATTTTTAGAACATTCACTTATTTATAAAAATAAATTAAAATAAACTTAACGTTTATGTATTTGAAGAAAACAAAAACGCGGCAAATTCCTAGACTAATATTTTTTGTCGGAAAAGCAAAGGCATCAAGCTCATACGTCCTCGTCGGTTTTCGTAATTTTATTTAATAATCTTAACCGCATAATAAATACGTATTACTTTTTCAAAAAGATGTATAATGCTTTATATACAAACTCAATGGTGTAAACACAGATGTAGTTCAGTACAAATTTCGGTAAGTATTCCAAATTTAAATCACATTCTCCCCCTAGAGGAGAGGATGAATGAAATTCCGTACAATTTTCTTTCCCTGTCTTTAACAGATTAAACATGACTATTGTTATGTTCGCTTTTTGTGCCATAGAATGTCACTTTTTTGAGCAAGTGGTACGAAAAACATATTTTGATGTGCAATAAAACCCATTCTTTATTATATATTCAAAATATAACGTTCACATTAAAAAGCGAGCGTGCTTAAAAGACCACGCGACTGAAATAAAACTTACGACACGTAACTCTCCTTCTATCTTATCTTCCTCTCAACTTCCGTTCGCCTTACCCAACCACACTTTTCCTAAAGCTCTCGCCACACATTCAAGTCAAGCGTGTGTAAAAATGTCTTACTTCAAAAAGGTACAAAGGCGATCTTATTGTTAAAAGCAATTTAGGTATATTTTGTCTTTTTTGCCGATCATACATCGTCATATTTTAAAACTATTGTTATCGTATTATTGTTTATAATAATATTGTTTTTACAGTTTGTTGATGACGATATTCGACTCTGAGTTGGTGTTCCCGGGCGGCGATGCGGGCAGCGCGCCGCGTCTGCGGGACTTCATCGAGTCTGTCAAACCGCGACTAGCCGCTCTCTACGATGAAAATGGAGATATTGGTACGTATTTATACTAGAAGTCAATCATCTCAATCAATCTCCTTCGTGTATTCTCCATTCTACGTGACATTGGCGAAATCATCTGTGCTCATTTGGCACTATTGAAAGCCATTAATCAAGAAGAAGAAGAAAATACTAGAAGTACAGGTGCAATGCTATAAAGTCAATCTGAATTTTCTAATTCTAGTGGTCAAATTGAATCCAGTCAGGTCGTGAGCGCGTGCGTGCGTGCGTGCGTGTCTACAGCGCGGTACTAGTCATGTCTCCGATGTCCACAGTGATAAAGACGGCGGTGTCGCTGGGCGGGCCGAGCGGGCTGCGCGCCGAGCGCGAGGCGCAGGGCGGGCCGGCCGCGCGCCCGCCCGCCCTGCCGCTGGCCGCGCTCGCCGCCGCGCCCACCTCCGCGCCCGCCTCCGCGCCCGCTCGCGCGCGCCTCGAGCCCGCCGCGCCGCGGCCGCAGCACGCACGACAGGTGACACCTTCACACCTGCACTCGTGACCACCACCTGAGGAGCTTGGTTTAAATGTGCTGCCGTCGGGCAGGAACTACTGGCTCGAAATAACAAAAAATATTTTTATTTTGAATTATTCATTTTCCGAGGAAGGCCATATAAAATTGTAGTTAGAAAATGCTGGGTACAGTTGTTATTTAGTAATCATCCCCATCATCATCATCATCACATTAGCCTATCGCAGTCCACTGCTGGACATAGGTCTCTACAAGTTTGCGCCATAATCACCATGCTGGGTAGGCGGATTGGTGACTAATAACGGGGTGGTATTTAATAATACTCTTTATTTATTTTTTTACACGACTAGGTTGGCAAACAAGGTAAGGTAACCGGCTATCATAACCTAGAGACGTCTGCAACACTGGAAGCATCGCAAGCGCGTTACCGACCAACACCCCCCCTCCCCTTTCCCAAGAGCTCTGGCTATTTTACTCACCACAGCACACATTGCTTGAAGTCAGTATTATTTAGCTGTGATCTTCTGTAAAGTTGAAGTACCTTAATAATTACCCTCGTAATTGTAATACAATAATGTAAACTATAAACCCAACTTAATATGTGTAAAGATAAATTTACAAAGGTTTGTATTACTAAACACGACTATTTTTTAGTAACAGACGTGAGCCCATACCCGTCTCACGCATGAGCGGCGCGAGTGATAAGTACAATGACATACATAATTAAAATATTAAAAATACATTTAAAATGTTGTCCTTGAGAGAAGAATGTATATTGTAATCGAGCACTAGGCTTTTAGGATCGTATTTTTGAATAAAGTTTTCACCTGTGCCAGACGGAGGGCGTCGAGTCGGAGGCGGAAGGCGAGGAGCCCGAAGCGGACAAGCGGCTGGCGGAGCGCCTCGACAGCGCGCTGCGGCTGGCCGGCGACGCGCCCGCGCCGCGCCGCCACGCGCGCGCCGTCAACCTGCTCACCACCGGTGAGGGAGCTACAAGCTATAATAAATAATAATAAATATTTACACAATACACACACACGGTCGTCTGTTCCTAAAGTAAGCAACTTAATGCTTGTGTTATAGGTAACAGCCGACTGGTATATAGCTACATATTTTTTTTTTTTCGATAAACATACTTATATATAATACATATATAAATATATAAATAAATATTTATATTACACCCAGACTCGGGGTGGGAATCGAACCCACAACCCTCGGAGCAGAAAGCAGGGTCACTACAAACTGCGCCAACGGGCTAGTCTAGTAAGTTAGATGGAGCTAAAGACGTTTTACTTCAGTAGTGTGCTCTAAAGCACACTCGTTTTGTTTATACGACTCGGTCGGCAATGAAGCGTACGGCTCACCTGATGGTACATGTTACCGTAGCTTATAGGCCTGCAATACCAGGAGCATCGCAAGCTCGTGGCCGACCCCACCCCGATCCCCCTAGGAGCTCCGGTCACCCTTACCCATCACAGGAACACAACAACTACTCGAAGACAGTAGTGTTTAGCTGCGATCTATACGGTCGACATATAGGTGATGTACCGGGACCATAGATTTAGTGCGCACTATTTATTGTATTGTAACTAAGTTACGGTTGCTAGATAATACTGGGTACATTACATAATTTGGTAATGTTAGGTACATTATGACATATATTATGACATGTTAAGATATGACAATTTTTAAATTGACTGTTGTTCTGTTATCTTGATGTTTTGTTTTTGTGAGGTTTCTTAGGAATGTAAATTTACCCTACTAATGTGTATTTACCCTAGCTTACGGCAAAACTAATATTTTCATTTCATTTTTTTTTTACAAATTGTATGTAATAATAATTAGAAAATAATTGTTATTATGGGTCGTCAATTAATCACGTGAGATTCGAAGGGTAGGGGCTCAGGAACAACCACAAAATATCACAAAGAATAGGGAATAAGGGGGACTTATATCAAGTGATTTTTTTTCTTTAATACACGATTTATTAACCAAACAAACAAACAACAAACACCCTACAACTTAGATGTCTGTCTGGACATTTTCATCAAAATGCTTATTTTCCAAAATTTAATCAGAATCAAACCAGAAAATGAGTGTTATGTTGGATGGGGTAGTCTTAAACCTCACCACATATCCGGTGGAGGGTGAGGGAATAAAAAGCTAATAAAAACATCGCATGATTAATAGACGACCCTTACCTACATAACGCGATAACAATAAACTTATCGAGAATATTATTTTTAGTTTTACGAGGCTGCACGGGTATCGTAGTTAGGGGAGTGTACGGTAACGCAGAAACCCAATACGAGCTCGTTAGCACGGCTTGTGCGCTCGCGTCGAGAGGGCCCCCCCAACCGCACGAGGAATTGCCTCGCGCCGCAGGAGGTTTCCTCGCCAGCCTAGCTCTGACCAATCACTCTCAAGCCGCCTTCGATAAAGCTCTAGAAGTATTGGAGTCCCTCGCTGAAGGCAGGTCTTGGTGGGCGCGGCTCGCATGCATCGACTTCGCTCAGCCAGTACTCTTCTATGGACTGCCGATGTTGTGCGACGAACCACAGAGGGCGGTTCGAGCAGAGAGATTCGCATTAAAACTCATGAGGGATTCGAGAGTTGAGGTACGTTTTTAATTTTCGTAATTGTAATTGCCCGCAGACGAAAAAAACCGATTTCAATTTACACCGACAACAACATTACAACGTAGGTACTCAAAAAACGAAAAAAAAAACCGACTTCAATTACATCGACAAGTAATACAACGTAGATCGACGAAAAAATAGTCAAGTAACTGCGCGTTATCAAAGATTACTCAAAAATTAGTTATCAGATCTCAATAAAATTTATATGTGACCACATGACAAACATCAGCTTTCGACTAAATTAAAAATTATTAAAATCGGTACACCCAGTAAAAAGTTATTGCGGATTTTCAAGAAGTTCCCTCGATTTCTTTGAGATCCCATCATCAGATCCTGGTTTCCTTATCATGGTACTAAACTTGGGATATCTCCTTTCCAACAAAAAAAGAATTATCAAAATCGGTATATCCAGTAGAAAGTTATGTGGTATAATACAACGTAGGTCGACGAAAAAAGCGTCAAGTAAAAACGCATTATTAGATATAGCTCGAAAAGTAGTTGTTAGATCTCAAATAAATTTAAATGGGACCAATTGGCACACACCACCTTTCGATTAAAAGAAAATTTGTCGAAATCGCTCCACCCAGTCAAAAGTTCTGATGTAACATACATAAAAAAAAAATACAGTCGAATTGAGAACCTCCTCCTTTTTTGGAAGTCGGTTAAAAAATGGTCAATTAAATACCTACGCATTATTAGTGATAAACTATTATGAGGTAAAACCCTTAATTAAAAACCGACCAAGTGCGAGTCGGACTCGCGCACCGAGGGTTCCGTGCAAACAAAATTATTTAAAATATTTTTATTATATGACGTAACTAAAAATTTATGCTTTTCGCAAATTTTCCTTTATTTGTGGTATAAGACGTTGCTTCGTACCAAATTTCAAGATTGTGAGTTCACGGGAAGTACCCTGTAGGTTTTGATTCCCTTACGAGTGTCGAAAATTTGCAGCATGAACGGCTGTATTTTTTGATTGCGTTGACTTAGAAGTTTGACTTTTTTACAGTTTCAAGGGACAGTAGACCTGGGTAATTGAAATGAATTTCAGCTTGATACCTCCACACATTCCTGATAAATGGGGTCTTGACAGACAGACGGACAACAAAGTGGGTTTTTTCTTTTGATGTACGGAACCCTCAAAAGTAATAACAATACAGTAGAATTAAGAAGCTCCTCCTTTTCTTTGACGGACTACGGTTAAATTTTTTATAATTTTGGTGCCTTTTCCATAATTAACAATTTTTATCGAACAGGTGCGACAATCTGCCGCAAAACTGCTAACTGGTCTGATGCATTGTCGTGCTTTACCGAACGAAGAAAAGACGCTCAAAGCTCTCATGCGAAGCTGTCGATCCAAGGAGCTGGTGGAACGGCATTGTGGTGTTCTAGGTCTCTGTGCGTATTTATCTTCTAGACCTTACAGCTTAGGCCCAAGACTTGGTAAGGTTTTGGCGGAATTAGCAAGACATACAAGTGCACCTGATCCAATACCTGCCACTATCAGGACCGCTCTTGCAGACTTTCGCAGGACGCATCAAGACGACTGGCCCAAACACAGGGAACAACTCACGGAGGAAGAGTTAGATCTTTTAGCGGATTTAACGTCACCGCCCTCATATTGCGCTTAAACTATAAATGCTTTAGTATGATGGCGATAATAAATGCCGTGCTAGATTCTATTGTATTGTCTAAGTGTATTTCATGGCATAATGTGACGTATATGACATATGTAGATATTACATACCTACAATATATTTTTTCCTTCTTTTGGCTTCAATGAAATTGTTTTGTTTTGAGATACTCTTAATACGAATCTTATACTAGATATTTCGTAACATCATTTTTTCAGTAAACCAGCAGGCCTAGCATGCGCGCCACGACAAAATTTTGTCTACCCCTTTTCTCGTATTATCTCTCTATGTCTACAGTAGCTAACATGCGTGCACGCGATACTCTTCTCGTTACGTCAAGAAGAGATAATCATTAAATTTTAGTGATCTGTGATATTTATCTCTACGGAAACTAACATGACATCGTAATTTTGTCGAATTTTGTCGTTTTAGGAAGAGAAACTTCTCGTCTTCAATATTATCGACGAGAAAGACGATAAATAAAAAATAAATAAAACCGGGTGCCTATTTTTTGTATACCATGGCGTTTCCCTATTATAATTATATAATTTCGGTATACGAAGAGCGGGAAATGCGAAAAGTCGAGTGAAGTGTGCCATATAATGACACAAAAAACGTATTTGCGCCCTGTTGCTTCTTATTCTAAATAATAATAATAATAATACTTTATTTCAGACCAAAGTATAAGTCCATATTGGGTTAGTACAACAAGACAAGACAACATTCAGAATAAAAAACAAAACAAAATTATATTAAAAAAATCAATAACTAAAAATAAAATTAAATAGAATAAAAGTAAAATCAATAATCAAAAAAAAAAATTCAAAAATTCAAAAAATTTTAAACATTAAAAAAAAAAAAAAAAACAATGTGTGATAGAATTACAATTATCTAATGTGCGACAAGATATAAAGCACAACACGAGCATATTGTTTTACATATATAATTAAATTCATTTACTTACGCCGTTTTATTTTCCATATTAGATTTTTTAAATTAGATATACACTTTTTATCTTAGCCAAAAGGCCGAGAACATTGTTAAATAAAACATGTGTCACTCGTTTGAAATTGGTCAATAACCTTGTAAATTCAACTTTACGACATAAGAAATAAGAATGATATTCAGTTGTGATTATGGTTGATAATGTTTCTCTACTCGACAAGGCGAAGTCTTCGGAAGAGAATTTTGTCTCTCGTAGTGCGCATGTTAGGGTAATCGAGAAAATACTCGATGTAGACATTATCTCTCTCTCTCGTCAAGAGATATCTCGTTGTATGCATGCTAGGCCGGCAGGTACTAGAAAAATAAAGAAAAAGTTAGTATTCATTTTTATTTTTCTAACAATCTTATTAAACATTTTAAAATATCGAGATGGGTGAAACTTTCTGCTTTTTGTTTTTCTTTTATTTTTTAACAATTTTCGATAAAAAATTGACTTTGTATCAACAGATTCTAACATTCAGCAGTTATCAGCCATAACGATAGTCTATCCTCGATACTTAATCAGCACAAGATAATCTAATAGTAAAACTACTTGAACCTTGAAAAGGTTAAATTTGTTGTAGGTACATGTATTTTTAATTAATCGCATACTTAATACTTAAATCAACTCAATGAAATATAAAACAAATTCTTGTTAATTTTTTTCCTTGTTACCGACATGTAAATAGTCACACTTTAAAGTGATAAATTTATGAATAATCGTAAAATGGAAGACTTACTAATTTTTCAATACATTTATAATAAAATGCAAACGACACAAAGAAGTGTGATCTTATTTTCTAGTATACTGATGTAGGTGCAGGAATTATTAATAAATGATGTTTATGTTGTATAGCTTTTGTTTAAGACATGGGTAGGTAAATTATAGCAAAGAGGAAATTCAAAGGGAATATGTATATGTATGGTCAAACAGAGAGGGCAAGGTTATACCTACTAGTTTTTACTTTGTAAATTATTTGGACAACGGGATGCTATTTTAGCATAACAGACTTTAAATATATAGTGACCATGTTTTGTTCCTGGTGATGGAAGGATCTGCAAGTACCTATTGTTTGTGATTTTATATTGATTTATATGACGTAATATTTTTATGCATTTATTTCAGAACAGAAATATTTACATAAAGTATTAAATTTTATGAAAACTAAATCTGAATAAAAAATTTAATATACATCTTTGTTGACAGATTTAAAATTTTGTTACTATTTAATTTTTAATAGATCTGTCATGAGCGTTGGTTCTAAAAAACGTATTTTATTATGTAAACACTTAGGAAAATAATATAAAAATAAAATACACGACAGTTTTACAACCGCTTTTTATTTAAACAATTCTTAATGTCTAATAGTAGGTATGTTGTCTTTGATCTTTCTGGCCATTGCATATTGCAAAATAGTATAATAATAAAAAATATGGTACCATATAATGCGATAATTATGTAGCTAACATACTAGCATCTCCTCTCTCATAATAAAAAAATAATTAAACGAATCAAATCTTCTTTTAATAAAAATAAGTATCAAACATATAATAAACCAAAAAAACTATCAATCATATATGATTGGTATCCCGTAATTTTCCTATACAAGCCAGGTGTACTCATTATTGCGTTTGGATAAATGGCTTTCAGATCTGGTTTTTATAAGAGAATATTTCAAATGGTTAAAAGTGGAAGTAATTGAAAAAGATACTAGAGAAATTTATTCTGTTACCAGACCAATATTTAATTGAATTCATTTTTTTTTATAAAACAAAAAAAAACGAACACATGATATGCATTTAAGTTCAGATTGAAAGGACTTATTATATTATATTTAAATTTTTAATAATGTGCCACCGCAAACTTGAAGATGTCTGTCTATTCCCCTATAAAATAGCAATCGGCAATTCTCAAGATGACGTTTTCCCATTTTAGTGAATTTCGATTGTTTTCATTTCATTCTCAATAAGAATACAATACGTCCAGCACAACTGCATGAAAATATATTTTCTACTTACATATAAAACATGAAAAATTACCCAAAACCTTTTATAAGTAAAACTATGGCTGGGATATGATAAGTACATGCCATTTGAATAAAAAAATTAGCCATGTGTTGTCATATAAATGAAAGGTTAGAGTACTAACTAGTAGTTCTAAATTACTTTCACCTACTAGAAATATATTTTGACAGTTTTGATATACTTACATATGATTTAGTGTTCAAACCAAAACTTAGAAGCTAAGTAAGTCTCTTGATATCCATGTGATATGCATTAATGCAAGAATACAAATAAATATTCTTCACACGAGTGACAGTCCTATTGCCTTATTAAAATGTTTAAAAATTATGTTAATATTATATAAATCACATTCTTCTTTATACTAGTAATGAAGTCTGGATATTGCTAGAATTATTTATGAGAAAACAAATAATTTTACAATTTTTAGAAGCGGACAAATTAAATTTTTAATTTTTGTATATGGCCAGTGCTTATACATATTATTTGAATTAATATATGCCCCATGTTGTAAAGAAAGGGTTAGAGTTATGAGTACTAAGCAGCTCTCAATAAAACATAATGAAACACTTCACTGTTTAATTCTTTAGAATGGAAACATATATAATAAACAAAAATCACTTAACAAAACATTTTTGTGTACAGCAAGTAATAATTTAAGAAACAGCAAATAGTTCTTTTTTTAATTTAAACTAATATTCTTCTTTACCTCATTACCTTCGATCTTCAACATCTGGAAAAAAGAAACATAAATTAGAACAATATAAATACAAAAAATAATATGAAAGTCAATTACGTAGCTACAGAGGTAGCTAAAGGTAACAAGAGTTACTAAAGGAGTAACAATATTAGTTATTAATTAAAATTTTTTGCAAATAATTTTTTTGCTTTTTAATCATTACATTCTAATTTGATATAATTGTGTTTGCTCGCAAACGAAGAAAAACCGACTTCAATTACATCGACGAGTAATACAACGTAGATCGACAAAAAAATAGTCAAGTAACTACGCGTTATCAAAGATTACTCAAAAAGTAGTTATCAGATCTCAATAAAATTTATATGTGACCACATGACAAACATCAGCTTTCGATTAAATTAAAAATTATTAAAATCGGTACACCCAGTAAAAACTTATTGCAGATTTTCAAGATTTTCCCTCGATTTCTCTGGGATCCTATCATCAGATTCTGGTTTCCTTATCATGGTACTAAGCTAGGGATATCTTCTTTCCAATAAAAGAAGAATTATCAAAATCGGTACACCTAGTAAAAAGTTATTGCGGATTTTCAAGAGTTTCCCTCGATTTCTCCGGCATCCCATCATCAGATTCTGGTTTCCTTATCATGGTACTAAACTAGGGATATCTTCTTTCCAACAAAAAAAGAATTATCAAAATCGGTACATCCAGTAGAAAGTTATGCGGTATAATACAACGTAGGTCGACGAAAAAAGCGTCAAGTAAAAACGCATTATTAGATATAGCTCGAAAAGTAGTTGTTAGATCTCAAATAAATTTAAATGCGACCAATTGACACACACCACCTTTCGATTAAAAAAAAATTCCACACGGTCAAAAGTTCTGATGTAAAATACATAAAAAAAAAATACAGTCGAATTGAGAACCTCCTCCTTTTTTGGAAGTTGGTTAAAAATATGTAATTTACTTGAATAGAGTAAAAATCTTTATTAACGATTGGTCACTGTATGTATATAATCAGAGTGAGAATGTTAAATAATAGACTGAAGATATTCAGACACTAGCGTGACACCAGTGGTAATCTAGCGTGACTCTAGTGGTAGCGTGACTGGTACATCTTGAAATCCCATAGACCTAATCTCAAAATTATACCGTTCATCGGCATAATTTAGTTCCATGACATCTCCAGCGCTTCAGACAGCTCCTTTGCCCTTACGTAACAAAATGCAGGCACCTACGCATTTCTAATGCTCTGTCTGCGACTCTGCGTTTTGTTACAGCGGGTGGGAGCTGCACTCTCTCCGGGCCTCCGACTTCTAAAGAACACTAGGGTTATTCGGTGTGATTAAATTACGGAAACTGAACCACAATAGATTTCAAAACGTACTTAGTGCCAGTCACGCTAAATTAAGCTGGCTGTAGACAGTCCAAAATGATACTAACGGAAGTATCAACGCACCTATCGTGCCGACTGCTCAGTCTTAATCACTTGGACATCCGAATAGTTGTTGGCACGATTACCGGCCACATGGCACTTAATCACCAACTATTCATTATGAAAGCAACGGACAGTCCTCTGAGATGTCTGGCTGCTGAAGAAACAGCCGCCCACGTAATCCTGGAATGCGAGGGAGTGGCCGCACACCGCGCTACCATCCTTAAGGAAATAAGGACGCTCCGAGAAGCCTGTGAATACCCCAGGAGGCTTCTGAGCTTCTGGAAGGAGCTGGGATGGCTGAATTAGTAAGCCCTCTTTTCACGCATAACGGACCACCTCTGTGTCTAAATGCGGAGAACCGAGCCCACAACAATACAATACACGCTAAATTAATGGTGGAGTCACACTAGTGTCCGAATATCCTTATCATAAACAATATTAATATTTTTAAAACAAAAAATATACTTACTTTTACCATCACAAGCTACAATTTTAACTTTATCCACCTTAGCAACTTCTTGTACTTCCCTAAATTCTACATCATTTAACATAAATGTCCACACATTATCACAGAACCTGTAAAATAGATATTTCTGTAATACATACAAAGATTTGATATCAAGATGTCAGTATTAGTTTCTCAAATTACCTATAAGTATTTAATTTTCCTGCTTTAAAAGTTAGCCTAGATTTTACTCTGTTGGATAGAGCTTGATTTATAGATCTATCAAATTGAAGCATGACTTTTAAAGCCAGCGAGTGTGTTATTTGGCCATACTGAAAAAAAGAACAATCAAGAAGTGTTATTACTTTATAATAAACATTATTTATCATAAAAAATTATCTATCTGTATCTCTACCTGTATTAATTCCTCAAGGCTTTCCTGTAATGTGTTTCCTATTGTCGTATTTCTATACAGTTGATATGACATATTTGCTTAGTAAATTGACGCGGCTCAGTAACAAAGTGTTGATCTAGATTTTGAATTTAACTTCTACGTAGATATGCAAGCGAAATATTATTTCTGCATATCAAAACTAAAACTTAAAACCATACTAAAAACTAAAACGGATGCAATTTGCCACAGAATATAATTATAAATTTATGATCATAGAGTAGAATAAATATTATATGTTTATGATCTACAATTTTGTAACTGATAAAGGGTATATTCCGATATGCACTGCGAGCACTACACACTTGCACAGTGCTATCACCATAGATTATACACTATGCCAACTGCTAAACGTCTCTTAAGCAATACCTCCAGTTTAATCACAAAATTATAAAGTTCTGTAATTAGTTTAGATTAGTAAATAAAACAATGTAAGAATTGCAAAAATTAACAATATTAGACTATGTTAAAAATGTTTAATACGAGCTGAAAGTTACGCAGGAAATTTTTGTTCATGCAAAGATCGGTAAATTTGCCATGTATATATTAATTAAAAAAAAAATTACACTACATAACCTCTGTATATTAACTTATATACAATGTTAACATAAGTTAAGTAATGAAAAACATATTATTTTCAATGAAAAACTCCTTACTTTTATTGCATTAATATTAATTAAAAAATTTTTAATTTGATAGTACTCCAAAAACAGTTTTTTTTAGATGAACTAGAAAACTGTTTAATACACTTATTTGAAACTAGCGACCCGCCCCGGCTTCGCACGGGTGCGATGCTGATACTAAATATACTACAGAATGTCTTCATTTATAGTATGAAGCAAGCTTAAGTATGGTTATTAACATAATAACAACATTCAAATATGCGTCGTTAGATTACACGTTGTTACAGGATGCGTTGAAGAAATAAAAGTTCACTGCGCGTTTCCCGTAGGTGATAGCGTGATAATTTGTAGCCTATATGTTGACCCGACTTCTTAATAATATTCGTGCCAAAATTACAATAATTAATACAGACAAACAGATAAAAATTCTAAAAACTATATGTTTGGCTTCAGTATCGATCGTAGGTCACCCCAAGTATTCTTTTAAAAAATATCCAACTTACAGTTTTGACTTTCCTACCATTTTATTATATGTATAGATTTGAATGCTGCGTCAAAAAATACGGCTAACAGTATATGGGATTGCGTTTCGCTCTAAATAGTAACCAGTATAACTGGCTATAAAGGAACACCGAGAAAGTAACAGCTTCACAGTATACTAAATGGAACATAGCCAAATTCATCTCTTTGGTTCTGTTTTACTCTATGATTAAGAACGAAAATATAGTCGGTTATTGTAATAAATATTTATAATTGTATGTACTTGATTCATAATTATTTCTACAAAATAACTAGTAGTCTTATAAAATAACACACACACACACACACACACATCAGCCTATCGCAGTCCACTGCTGGACATAGGCCTCCATAAGGTGCGCAAAAAATAGGATGAACTCATGTGTTATGCCCATTGCCCATAGTCACCACGCTGGGTAGGCGGGTTGGTGACGTGTGGTCTACACGACTGAAGTAAAACTTACGAAACGTTACTCCCACTCTTTCGTTTTTCACTAACTTATATCTCGGCCCTGACGACAGGACAGGATTTATGTTCTTAAGAGAGGATTGTGGTTGTGTGCAAGTTTCGTAAGTTCTTGCGCGGCTATTTTTCTGTTTAATATATTGATACCTTTCTGTTGTAAAACCTCTATCCCATTGTGTTTTGTGTTGTGTGATTGTCATTCTTTAAGTATATTTGTGTAGTTTTTACTTGTTTTAAAATGGATAATGAACCGCCAGATCCTGGTGGAGGTTATATGAGTACGGCAGTTTCAATGGATTTGAATGTATCCAACAGAAAAAAAGCGGCCTGAATCGGATATTAATCTCCAGGCCAAGAAATCGTCGTCTTCCGCCCTTGAAACACCATCTATTCAATTGACTTATGTTCATCCGGACTATGATAAAGGAAAAAACAAGTTCTCGTCAAATGATGTTGCTCCTTTCGTGGTCCACGTATCTAAACATGAAACAGTACCAAACACCGGTGCAGTCCTACGTCCAATACAATTCGGTCATTTTCTTTATAAAAATAATATCAATAATGTTGTGATGGATGGAATCAAAAGAGTTGGTCGCAATCAATAGAATTTAAGACAGCTGAACACGCCAATGCTTTCTTAGACCACTCAGCATTACCTGCTGGTGGATATATAGCAGCAATCCCAGTATTTAGCGTTTCCCGAATGGGAATTATTCGAGAAGTATCTGTAGAGTGGTCTATGGAAGAACTGGTGGAAAATATTGAAGTCCCTAATGGTGTTGGAAAAGTTATTCGGGCCCGGAGACTGAGCCGAAAATCATATAATAAAAATAATACTCCCATTTGAATCCCTACACAAACAGTAGTTTTAACTTTCTCTGGACAAGAACTTCGCCCTCGTGTATTTTGTTATTTTACTTCTTTACTGGTTGAAACCTACATTCTTCAAACAATCCAATGCAATAATTGTTGTCGGTTTGGTCATGTAAAGGCTCAGTGCAGATCAAAACCGAGGTGCTTCAAATGTTCACAAATGCACGAGGGGGAAACATGCTCCGTCCAATCCCTGTTTTGTTTATTTTGCTCTGGTGCGCATGCAGCAAATGATAATTCTTGTCCTGAGCACTCTAGACAAAAAGCTATAAAATTAGTTATGTCGCAGGAAAGCGTTTCATACCTTGAAGCCTCTGCTAGATTCCCACAGGTACGTAGATCATTTGCTAACACAGCTAGGAATACGCCTCTTATTTCTAACCCTGTCAATACACAATATTCCCCTACTTCTACTTCATATAAAAAAACTACATTTACCCCATCCCGTCCAATCGCACCTGCTAGCCCAGGTTATGACAGACAAGCGCATCAAAATATAGTCCAACCCCCTTTTTCATTCATACCTGATGGGTGTGTTTCCCACAAGAGAATATTTCCTCTAATGATAACTTTTTGGAACTACTAACTTCTATTCTCATTAATATGATTTCCCGGTTCAGTGACACCGGGCTAACGAACAATATTCGTAAAAACCTATCTCAGCTGTCTTTATTATTGCAAAATGTCCCTGAATCTAATCCAATGGAACTGCCGTAGCACAAAGAATAAAAAACATGATTTTACATATATCTTAAAAAAATATAATCCATCAATTGTTGCCGTCCAGGAGACCTGGTTAAGGCCTGGTACTTCTTTTAGGTTACCCAGCTACGCTTGTCTCCGGGACGACAGAAGTGATGGAAAGGCTGGAACAGCCATTTTAATCTCTAGAAATGTACATACTCATTCTCTCTCATCCCTACATCTCATAGTGATAGTCTCAATGTTGTTATTGTCCGTGTTTTAAATGTTTCATTTATATCTGTATATATTCCTGTCCCCTCATCATCTGTGTTGTCTGAATTTCCCTCCATTTTATCCTCCTTAACCCCTCCTATAGTTGTTTTAGGTGATTTTATATTGTCATCATATGTCATGAGGGTCATATTTCAGTGATAGTCTCTTCCTACTTTTATTAGACTTATTTGATGAATACAACCTCGTTGTACTTAATGATGGTTCTCCAACACGCAAGGTTTCACCTTTCCAGAATCCAAAAACTGTTGTCGACCTTTCTTTAAGCTCCTGTAACATCTCAGCCCAATTTTCATGGTCGATTCTCAGTGACTCTTTTGGCAGTGACCATTTTCCTATTCTCATTTCATTTAGTCACACCCCTTCTCCTTCTATGATTAATTATCCATCCAGACAATCATTTAAATTGGCTAACGCAGATTGGTCTCAGTTTGCTAACATAACTGATCAACAAATCCGCCCAATTCCTCCAGTCTCCGTCTACAATATTCACATGCTTTACTCAGATTTTAAAAATGTTTTGTTAAATGGCGCGAAAAAAACGGTTCCTATTAAAAAAAGAGGCATTTATAGAATTTCTTTCCCACCATGGTAGGATTCCGAATGCACAAATGCTTGTAGACGGCGTAAAGAGGAAGCGCTTGTATTCGGTATCTATCAGCTTAGAAAACTACCCGAATTACAAACATATTGCAGCACAGGTAAAAAGGTTACTTGCTCAAAAGAAAAAGAGTTGTTGGTTTGTGTTCTGTGAAAGCTTGTCTCCGTCTTCTCATCCCTCATTAGTGTGGCGAAATTTTAAAAAATTCCGTGGTTCTTTTTCCCTTAATGATAGCCCTATGATTAATGACACTTCACTTTGCTTAGATTCCTTCTCTCAGAAGTTGGCTCCTGCATCGGCTCCGTCTTTGGAGGAATGTCGCGTTTTTTTAAGTTCGTCGCGTACTCCCCGCGGTGAATTTGATCGCCCCTTTTCGCTGGAGGAGTTTCAATTGGTTTTAAATTCCTTAAAGGACTCTTCACCTGGTGTTGATGATATTCCTTATTCCTTTGTAGTAAGAAGTTGCCTGGAAACACAGAGGACTTCGTCCCTCCAGAGGAATGGGGGATTCAAAACATTATACCTATTTTAAAGCCGGGAAAGCTTGGTAATGATCCCTCTTCTTATCACCCAATTGCTCTATCATCAACCCTGGCAAAAATTTTAGAGCACCTCATTAAAAACAGGCTTGAGTGGATCGTAGAGAACAATAGCATTCTTTCCAAGACTCAGTTCGGTTTCGGTCCGCTACAACGTGCTGAATGAACCTGCATTTTACGATGTAAAAAAATATTATCGTCTGTCTGTAACATCAGATGCACTACAACCTAGACCTGTTTATACCATAGTACTCTGTGGCCTAGACTACAGCTGACTCAAATGACATTGATTATGATTATTTGATAGGTGTTAATGACATTTATGTTGTAAACATTTCGCTAGGTTATTTTTCTTAATATATTAACAAAAATAAGAAAAATGGATTAACGTTTAACTTTAAATGAGACGATTCGAATAAAAATGGCACTTTTTAAATGCCTTAGACTATATACCCCTCAGAAATATCACCTTCCTATGATAACATGCAAAATCACTGAATCAAATTTATTAAAAAGTTCAACTATTATAAATAAAATACCACAACGCCAACTCTTTTGGGAGAGAGATAGAAAGGGTGGTTACAATAGTAATGAAAAAATAAGTAAAATCAAACTCATAAAAGATGGATTCAGAGAACTAAAGAGTGAATTCAAAATGTTGGGTCAAGAAATGAAAGAGTTTATTGCAGCCGATCCCTTACTCATTGCAAGACCTGGTAAGTTAAAATTATAATGCTTTAATTCAACCTCAACTGCACCTGTTTTTCTAATACATTTTGGCCTATACATTACAGTAATTTAGAAAATATTATTAAGCCTTTTTACCATCTCCACTAATTCTGTAGAGTTAAAGAGTTTATTTCTTTGTTTGTATGCGTTAATCTCGGAAACTACTGGTTTGAGTTGGAATTTTTTTTTTCTTTTGGATAGTTCATTGACCTAAGAAGGCCTTCTAATATATAATATAATTATACGCTTCAGCCTGTAATATCCCACTACTGGGCATAGGCCTCTTTCCCCATGTAGGAGAAGGATCAGAGCTTAATCCACCACGCTGCTCCAATGCGGGTTGGCGGATATATTCCCCACTATGAGTAACTATCGCTATCAGTTGTACATGATAACAACCGGGACCGACGGCTTAACGTGCTCTCGAGGCACGATGGGGAGACCCACAAGGACTGCACAAACACCCAGACCACGGCAAACACTTGTATGGCCAATAAAAATGTTTGTCATGGGCGGGGATCGAACCCGCAACCGCCAGCGCAACAGCCACAATCCATAGCTGTAACTGTTGCGCTAACACGGCGTATAATATAATTATAATATTTTTATACATTATTACCTCAAATTAACAAAGCCGAAACCACGTGGCTCTGCTAGTTATAGATAATGTACGCAAAAAAGCTTTGTTTTAGTTTATATAAATTAAAATATCTCATAGACGGCGCATTGGCGCAACGGTCACAGCACTATTCACGACAAACATTTGTATTGATCATACAGATGTTTGCCGTGGTCTGTGTGTTCGTGCAATCCTTGTGTGTTTCCCAACTGTGCCTTGGAGAGCATGTTAAACCGTCAATCCCGGTGGTTATCATCTACACCTGATAGTGATTGTTACTCATAGCAGGGAATATATTCGCCAACCTGCATTGGAGCAGGCTTATTAAGCTCTGATCTTTCTCCTACATGGGGAACGGCACCTATTCCAATCAGAGGGATATTACAGACTGATGGGTTAAACGCTAAAATATCTCAAACAAGTAGGTATTAACAGTGTCACTGAAAATAACAAAAATAAAAACTCTATTCAAATTGCCTTTTTTCAAGTTATAACTATATTATAAACATTTTTGAATATCATATCAAAAATTGACCGCTCCAGCGGGATTCGAACCCGCGTCTTCGACATACCGTGTCGACGCTCTAGCCAATTAAGCTATGGAACGATATACTCGCTAGAGCGAAACTTTTGATATGATGATTTTTACTTTCGGTTTAAGCGAACCGTGGCGCCGTCTATAGTGAGTTCTTTACAGAGACTCGTAACTATTCAAAGTTTCATATTACAATGAAAATCTTTGACAGGAGACTATATACTAACTATATACTAATAATAACTATATACTAACTATATTATACTTTAAAAAATTAATTATACCTAATCAATACCTAATCAAAAAACCAAAATCAAAATGACTATATTCAAGTAGGCTTCAAAAGCACTTTTAAAATTTTATTTTACAAATTGAAATTATATTTCTTTTAATTAATTAATTACTCTGCTTTCTTTTTTTGCTTTCATTCTGATCATTCTGGTTCTGCAGAGAAGAATCGGCAAAAAACTATGCAGTTACCTTAGAAAAATAAATTAAATGGGTTAATATATAGCTACCGCTGTTTAAGAATGTAGACCAAACCATGTCTAAATAACTATAATATTGACAAGTAAAAACGCTGACTATAATATTAGAATTGTCAATTGTTAATTTAATAATTAGATAACTATTCTTGATTAAGGAATGTTCTTCTATGTGACCAGTTTTTAATTTTTTTTAACCCGCTCCCTTTAGTGACCACCTATAGTATTTGCTAACTCTCCCCTCTCCCCTTCGAGTTCTCACGTAGTAATTCACAATTCTAAACGCTATTAAAAATAGGGGTTGGTATTAAAAGGGTGAGAATTTTGGGTTGTATGTAGTTTTCAATTTCAAATCATAATAAAATAAAATAAAATAAATAGTAATAAAAATTAAAAAAATATTTTGGTGTGGACCACCCCAAATACTTCAGACAGATTCTCAAACCTACCAAATATGTACAAAAATTTTCATAAGAATCGGTTAAACAGTTTCGGAGGAGTTTGGTCCCTAACATTGTGACACGAGAATTTGATAAAATTTAAAACATAATAAAATAAAATCTGAAAATTAACATGAGTTAACTAATTAAAGTATTGAAATTATTATCCAACTTCACTTAATTATAGAAAAATATATAAGGTTTTTCTCAATAAATTTTCATTTAAGTTATATAAAATTTTTGTTAGTCACATAAAATAGCATTAGCAAGTAATGTGAATGAATGAATGTAGAGTTAATGGCTTTCACTAGTGCCGAATAGCACAGATGATTTCGATTTTCGCCAATTTCACGTAAGATAGACAAGACACGACGGAGATTGGTCTGTGAATTAGAGGTAACAACCTCCGTAGAATTTTGAAGACTGCCAAAATAGTAGGTAGTATAGATCAAACTATGAACCTAAAAACCTAAAACAACACAACATAAACTTTTGGTAAAATTTCTTTCAATTTTAAATTTGACATATAACATGTCACAGCTGACATTTGCTTAAGAAAAAATTATGATGATCTGTACGTCATTTTCAAACTTTCCGTTATTTTCATTGTTAAACGGCTGTAAACTTGGTCGCTATTGTCTTGACGTCTTAATATTTTCTTTGTAACTTAAATGTGTTTGTAAAGTTTGATAACTGAAAACTTGAACGTTTTTGTGTTGCATTAACTCATTGAGAAATTATTTTAAAATAAGAACGGACCACGGAACCATAAACGAATGCTTAACAATATACTTGCTCTAAGCTCGTCGTACTTTAAAAATGATAAGAGTGGCGTAAATAACATAAATAGTCAATATTATAATTGTCTAAGTCGTGAAATTAAAAACAGTGCAAGACCAACTGAAAGTGCGATGTCTTCACGAGTGAGTACCATTCCTTCTGATGAAAGTTTTATAACACCTGCGTCGTCTGTGGCCGATCTCATGACCTTGTCTCCCAAGAATACACAGGAGGTTGCCGATGAGACTAACGTTACAAGCGATTTTCTCACAGGAAACGAGTTTGATAGTATATGCGATATCACCATGCAAGAAGTACCGACCTGTGATGATATGTTCATGGATGCCAATGGCTTGGATTATCTCGTAAAGTGTGCGGAGTCAAACAAAAATCAAACCTTAATAGATAGAGGAAAAGAAAGTCTATTTGTGAAATTTGATCCTCTTTATGCCAAACAGATGTCACAAACACCTGCTCCGATTTCATATGCCGATTCTTCTGAATGTGATGGTGGCTATGAAACCAGCAGCGTAACATCGGTGCTAACAGAAAACGGTCCTGTTCTGAATAGGACACTGTCAACAGGTTCAATGATATCCAAGAATGGAAAAGATAAACCAACTCAAGTTGTTCCACCTGTAGTGAGTAATGACCTCCCAAAACCTAGCACAATACAGTCAAAACCTACTCCTGCTCTCGTACGTAGTATCTCTGCTATCCTCACGCCCAGTCAAGTTGTAACAGACAGGCTTATAAACATTGCTGGAAACACTCCACCTACCGCTGCCCCGAGAAGTCCACGACGTCCACAGCACGGGGGACAAGAAGTTGATCGCCTCCAATCTTTAAGAATTATTTTACAAAATCAAGATCAAGAAGTCTTAACTTTAAGACAAGAGAACAGAGAATTAAAATCATCATTACAAGATGCTCAACATAAGTTTTCCCGAACAAAAGAAGAGTTAGAAAACAAAATAAAGCAGTTAAGTAATGAGAAAGATGCTTTGCTAGAAAAAGAAAGTAAACTGATTCAGCAAATTCATGACAAAACTTTGAGTAATAAACAAATGTGTATTGTAATGGAGGAATATGAAAAAACAATTTCATCAATTATTGGTGAGCAACAGAAAGATAAAATACAAACTCAGGAGAAGTTAGATAAACTAACATTAGACAGAGATCAAGCACTGAATCACCTTTCAAATATGGAAAGTTCTTTCAATGATCTGTTAGCTAAATATGAAAAGTGCAAGAGTATTGTTCTGGAAGCAAAGGAGAGAGAAAGAGTACTTAATTTAAAGATAGTTGAGTATGAAGCCGGCCTGGAGAAATATGAATTACTATATAACAATCTTAAGAAAGTCACGGGTGATAATTTAGATAAAGCAAATGAAACAATAGAAAATATTAAAAAAGCTCATAATGTAGAAATAACAAAATTAAATGCTATAATTAAAAAACATGAAATTATGATATCGTCACTACAAGAATCTTTGACTCAAAAGACAAGGGACAACGAGGAATTGACGAGAATTTGTGACCAACTTATCAATGAAGTTCGCTAGAGATCCTTAGTTCTTTAACTGTCGTAATCTCTGTTTTTTAATATACTACTGTTCCCAACGAAAAGCTTAATAAATATACTCTATTGAGTGCTTTTTACATGCCATTTACATACATTTAATATTATTTTTAATGAGGATAAATATTGCTATATCTGATATTGTAAGCTTTATTTATTCATCCAGATTAAGACTGTTAATAGTAATGACAAAAAAAAAATCTAAGTCTTGACTTTATTAAAATATTTTTGTGGTGCTTTTTAAATATTTTAAAATAATGGTTTTATTGGATTTGTTCATTGTATAAATATTTTGTCTTACTGAATCTCATGTTTTGTCAAGAAAATGTTTTTATTTAAATTTATTAATTTGTACTAGTAGCTCTTTAATGACATTTAAATTGGTAACTATTATTGTGACATAAAGTTATATTATGAAAGAAAATTGTTTTAATTTTCACATTGACTTCGCTCTAAGCTGAGCTGCGATCTTGCTAGGAGACACCCATAGGACGAACGGACATCCTGAGCCCTCTTAAAGGGCTCCCCTTTTTTCTTTCACAGCTCGATCTCCTTACCCAGCCACCCCACTTAACTCAAGGCCGATAGAACCAACCGCATAGACAAATCGAAAAAAATAATTTTAACATATTTGCACAATATTTGATAATGAGACAATAGTTAAGACTGATACTCTTGAGATAAGATATTAAGAAACATTGTAATTATACAGATTCCTCATTGAGAACCTTTTGATATCGATTATAAATAGTTCAAAATAACTTTTACATTATTTAAGTTGGATAATCAAATCTTTACTTATATTTATATATCATATCAAAATATATGTATATTATCAAAACTGATAGGTACACACATGCAAAGGCATATTATAGATTTTAATAAGTAAATTAAAATAGATTTATTGCATAGTGTACGTAGTGAAAGTAAATAAAAGGTTTCAGTAAATAAAAAATAATAATTTTTGTATCACTTATTTATCATCATCATAACAGCTCAGAGACGCCCACTGCTGGGCATAAGCCTCCCCTAATTGTTTTCCACGACGATCGATCCTGCGCAGCACGCATCCAGCGGCTTCCCGCGACCCTGACCAGTTTCATCGGTCTACCTCGTGAGAGCCTGCCAACGCTGCGGCGCCCGGTACGCGGTCGCCACTCGAGAACCTTTCCGCCCCATCGGCTATCGGTTCTTCAAGCTATGTGCCTTGCTCATTGCCACTTCAGCTGTGCGATCCTTCGAGCCATGCCGGTTGCCTTGGTTCTCCTACGGATCTCCTCTATTCTGACAATCACGTAGGGAAATATCATTGCCCTCTCCATCGCCCGCTGAGCGGCTTTGAGCTTTCTTATGAGGCCCATATTTAGCGTTCCTTCTTCTACATGGGGCAAGAGGCCTATGCCCAGTTGTGGGATAGTACAGGCTGAAGCGTATATTTAGCGACCTCGTTTCGGATCGATATATCATGACTGGTAACACACACTGGTTGAAGACTCGTCTTCAGACACGGCGGGATATAGGACGCGAAGATTTTCCGTAGTTCCCCGAATGCTGCCCATCCGAGTTGGATTTTGCGAGAGATCTCGTTCTTAAAGTTGGACTTACCTATCTGTATTGACTGTCCTAGGTATATGTAATGGTGGACGACGTTCGACATAATTTTCGTCTTGTCCATGATCAGCTTAAGACCCATTCTTTGGGAAACACTGTTGCAAATCGAGTATTGTGCTCAGGTCTTCCAAGGTATCAGCCATAAGGACTACGTCATCGGCAAAACGGAGGTGGGTAAGGTACTCGCATTGATGTTGATGCCGAATCCTTTCCAGTCCAGAAGCTTGAAAACGTCCTCCAATGCGGTGGTAAACAGCTTTGGGGATATAACATCCCCTTGCCTCACGCCTCGCTGAAGTGGTATTGGCTTCGAGCTCTGGTCCTGTAATTGGACCGACATTGTGTTAGAGTAACGGCCGAACCCAATATTCAATCTAAAGATAGAGATAGGTAGTTATCATCGACTGCTAATAACTAACTATCTATCCTTTGTAGTTGTCCCAATAATTCGCATAGGGGACTACTATCTCCAGTTAGCTGTAGATAGACCGGCTACCTGAGCTCTTCCTTACATTCCAGTATACGCAGCGTCACAGACGGCCTCAGTTATGTTACACAGATGTTTTGTAGTATTTAAATTTGTCATACAAATTTTATTCATATTAAAGTAATCTTGTTTTATAAAAATATGGACAAATTAATTTTTACACAGACTTTTTAATTTATAATAAATGATATTATTTTAATATGGAATGCACGGTAAATCTATTAACGGAACGTTTTAACACGACACGAAAAGACGCTACGACGCCATTACGCTTTATTGAATCGTTGTTTCGTTTGAATTTGTATAATTTTTTTACAAATCAAAATTCAAATTATACAATCATTGCAAATTATAGGTACAATCATTCACCAAATTGTTTGTTTTATTCACAAGATGAGTAAAGTAAGTATTATTTCACAAGAAACATATTATTTTTATTCAATTAATTGTTGCAAAAGAGCAATATCACTTGAACTGCTACTTGAACTTGAGTCTGCCATTATTTTTCACTCGAAATTAATTTTATTTTAAACAAAGAAAATACTTTTTCAATTAATAAATCTTAGTTATCCCCCGAAAACTACAGATCGGATATTGTTGTTACTAAAGATAACCAACGTTACTGACAGATAGAACTCTATTATTATTGGGACGCTTACACTGTCATTTTCATACGAACTGTTATCTCTAGTAAGCTATCCTCCCTCTCGTCGATAGACAGCTTTGAAGGATAAGATTGCCTATCGTCGACAAGTTTATTGGGTCAGTAAAATGAATGATAGATAGATATTTCTGTCTCTAGTAGGACATAACCAGAGATAGATTGAATATTGGGTTCGGCCGTAAAAGTACTTCAGCACCTCGGCGTACCTGAAGTCCACTTGGCACCTCTGGAGAGCCTGCGGCACAGCCTATGTCTCAATCGAATCAAAGGCCTTCTCCATAGTCCACAAACGCTAAGCAAAATGGCAAGTTTTACTCCTCGGTCTTCTCTATAACCTTTTGTTTTAATGTGGGTAAAATCCTCATGGACACCCTCCGGCGAGGGGGCACCGGAGGGGAGTCAGACTCTTACTGAATAAAAACCATCCACGTGTGAGCAGACCTCCGCTTAAGTTGGCGAGATGGAGTCGCGCTAACATCCATCACCACACCACGGCAGCCGGCCCTAATGAAAACATCCGGGCCCCGACACCCAGAGCGGGGCGGCACCCACAAGACCACGCCCCGACGTCCCGACTACGCATGGGGCCTCAAGCCAGCCGAAGGTCCCCCGACCCTCCAGCCGGCCACCCCACGTAAGAGAAGCTCAATCAGACCAGTCTACCGTCTGCAGAGTGGGGAAACATATCCAGGAGCGTCCCCCCTCCAATACCCCACGACCCGACAACTTCCCCACGGGTCCGCCGGACTGCACCGACAACCGAGCTAAAAGCTTCAGGGAGCCAGCACAGCCTAGCCCTCACGCAACTGGTCTGCTGGATTACACCAGCAACCGAGCAAGCTCCAGGGAGCCAGTACAACCCGGCCAGCACACTGCGCCCCAGCACCACAGGGCGGGCGACCGTACCACCCGCCCCGTCCGTCCGCCGGTTTTTTGTCCACAGAGGTCCAGGACCTAAGACCCCTGTGAGTGGCATTCCCCCATCCGCCACCTAGGGGACGCGCCCAGTAGAAGATCCGTCAACTTCCTGGGTTCTCTATAACCTGCCGCAGCGTGTGTATGTGGTCTATGGTATTAAAGTCCTTACGGAACCCGGCTTGTTCGAGAGACTGGAAGTCGTCAAAACTGCGTGCGACACGGTTCGAAATGACTCAAAAAAAGCTTGTAGATATGGCTTAGAAGCGAGATGGGCCTATAGTTTTGTCATCATTACAGCCTATACAGTCCACTGCTGGACATAGGCCTCCACAAGTTTACGCCAAAAATAACATGAAACGGGTTGGTGACCGCAGGGCTGGCTTTGTCGCACCGAAGACGCTGCTGCCCGTCTTCGGCCTGTGTATTTCAAAGCAGTTGGATGGTTATGCCGCCACCGGTCGACTTTTTAAGTTCCAAGGTGGTAGCGGAACTGTGTTAACCCTTAGTCGCCTCTTACGACACCCACGGGAAGAGAAGGGGTGGCTATATTCTTTAGTACCGTAGCCACACTGTTTATATATATATAGTTTTTTAGTACGGTTTTATCACCCTATTGGAAGAACAGCGCCACTTCGCTTCTACTCCATGCAGTTGGCACTTTGCCCTCGAGGATGACGGAATTGAAGAGCCTTTGAAGGACCTTGAGTACTTAGCTTACCACCCACACTCAAAAGCTCAGTTGTGATTCTGCCATCACCCGGCGCCTTGTTGTTTTTATGTTGTTTGAGAGCATTACTAATCTCGTACAGGCTGACGTCTGGGATATCTTCGGTTTTGTGTCTTGTTAGTTTGGCTCTGGGGCAGTCTGGGGTCGTTTGCCTTGAAGTTGGCGGGTTTCTGTGTGGTGTATAGCTGGCCGTAGAAGCTCTCGATGTCCCTCAGGATTTCAGGCTTTGACGAGATGACGCTGCCATTATCGGTTCTCAGCTGTGCTAATTAGCTTTGTCCAATAGACAGTTCTCGTGCGAAGACTTTCGAGCCTTTGTTCCGATCTTTGGCCTCTTCAATACGTTCTATATTAAAGAGGCGGAGTTCGCTTGGGATTGGCTTTCGTAAGGGTTTTTTTTTTCTAATATATGAAGGTGGATTTATATTTGACTGTCGTGTCGTGCCATGACATGATGGCTAGCGTTTACATTATTATGTCGTGTTTTGACGCATCAGAACGACATTTTGAATCAATACAGCCGCAGCTCTAGAAAAGGTCAGACGTTTGAAATGTTCTTCTATGAGTCATCGGATTCTGATTCAGATGTTGAAAAAGATATTCAATTTTTAATGCTCGCTACTCTACGCTTTTTTTTAAAAAGAAAGAAAGAGAATGAGATTTTGGATTCATCCAATCAATAGATAAATATATTATTTAGTAGCGTGAGGAAAAGGGAGGATCCTCCCCAACCAGACGGGTGTTGTGTCTGGCGGGCTAACGCCCCGACGGTTGTTGTCGGGTTCTTGTATATATACTCAATCACTTTGAAAACTCTGGTAGCGCGATGTAGCATACGTCAGTTTTCTCTAATTACGTAGTTAGTATGTTGCGCGATAGATGTCGCCACAATTATATTGTTTTTGTTTTATATTATAAATAACATTATATTGTCGTACAATTTCAATTAAGTCATCCATTTTTACGTGCCAAATAAACTATTATTTTACAATTTACGTAAATAAACAAGCGACGCTGATGCGTCATAACACAACACTGTTCACATTAATCTGACGTGTCGTGATGGCGCCTTTTCAGCACCCCCGCAACCCGCTTATCTAACCATAATCGAGATCGGTTCTGATGCGACACATCAGAAGCTATCACGACATGACACAACACATAAATGTAAACGTTGTCATATAAAATGTATGTAACCGATTCTGTTCTGATGTGACACGACACGACACGTCAGTCAAATATAAATCCGCCTTTAGGTCTTTACCTATGACATTGCCGTTTCGTCGTACTGGCTATTTTAAAACTAAAAAAAAATCGCCAAGAACTCGAATTTCAAATTATTTTTACAATTACTCATATAATTAATGGTTAGTATTCTGAGTGCCTAGTGCGAGTTTTATTCACAGAATCATGACAGAAACGCGTTTATACGTGAAAGTTATTTTGTATAGGAATTTAAACAGTGCCGCCTAGACGATAAAGAATAGTATACGATACAATCGATACAGAGTCATCTAGCGGTAAACGCGAGAACAAGGTTGAAATCCCGAATTTCCCATACAAAATGAAGTTAAAGTTTACGCCCGTTATTGCGAGACGGATTAAACAAAACTCGCACTAGGCACTCTGTTTACATCGCATTTGGAAGTTTTTTGTCATCATGAATATGTTAAAATTTCGAGTGATTATGGAATATGAGTTCCGTCGTGGTAGCAAAGCGGCAGAAGCGGCACGCAACTTCAACGACGTTTACGGTGCGAACACTACTAACGATCGTACCAACCGTTATTGGCTTACTCATTTTTGTTCCGGAAATTTTGACCTAAGAAATGAACCACGTGGTCGGCCGAAAGTGTTGGTCGACAAAGACGAATTAAAGGCGATTGTGGAGGCTGATGATTCTCTAACTATAGCTGAACTAGCAGCAGCTTTCGAAGTTAGCACTAAAACGATATTGGTCCATTTGCGCTAATTGGCAAGGTAAAGAAGCTCGATAAATGGGTGCCTCACGAATTGAATGAACGCCAGCGCGAAATACGCATCGAGACGTGCCATGCACTGCTCAACAGATACACAAACGAAGGCATATTGAATAGCATTATTACTTGTGATGAAAAATGGATTCTCTTCGACAATCTCAAGCGTTCAGCTAGTTGGTTAGATCCTGGTTCAGTTCCTAAACATAGCCTAAACGAAAAATGACTAAGAAAGTGATGGTAACTGCCTTGCCTTTGAGGCCATGCCTTTGAAGAGTTTGTTGCCTACCGTCCACCAGAGTTTTTCAAAAAAGGGTTTCAATAATTTACTACACTACGTTAGCAAAAATGTATTGATTCCATGGGTACTTTGAATAATAAAAATTAAAAAATATATAGAGAAAAAAGTGCGTTAACTCATTTCATCAAAAAGAGCAGTTTCATAGATAAAGAGCTATTATTTATTTATATATAGTTATTATTAATATTTATCTATTTATAATTTATTTAGTTCTGTTATTTACTTACATAAGTAGCTTAGATTACTCCTTATTACATCAGCTATCTGCCAGTGAGAGTCGCGTCAAAATCGTTTCAGCTGTTTCAGACATTAGCCTGAGTAAATAGACAGACAGACAGACATAAATTGAAAAAAATATTTTAAGTATTTAGTAAAAAGCGGTTATTTTAACATTACAAACAGACACTCCTATTCTTCAAATGTTAGGCAAATTAATGCCTGTGTTTTAGGTAACTGCTGTTATACAAATTTATAAATTTTAGATTAAATTATACCTTCATTTTAATCTATTGTGTTTTTTTAGGCGAAACAGATCTCATATGGTGTTTTAACGAGCCTAGTGTCTTAAACAACTTCGTTACAACTTGTGATAGTGACCACAATGAGGGATACAGTTCTTGTGGTTTCGACATGAGTCCAGCAGGTAGAGCTCTATTTCATGGATACCTTGACACGAGGGTGCCAAAAGATGGTCGAGTTAAAAAAGCTGGCTACTGCGCTTTTCGCTCCAAAAGAATAAGGGTCAGTTTATCAAAATTTTTAGTTTTTTATAATAATCGAAACGAAGTGAAAAGACAGGAACACATCCGATATTGAGTGATCACGTCTTCATCTTATGTTTTAGTTTATTCAATAGTAGAAAGTATAGATGAAAAGGAGGCAGGGGGACGAAATAAATACGGTTTGCATCTTGTTCTCTCTCGATGTGAAAGATTGAATGTAAAAATTATAAAACTATAGTAAAATACGTAGGTACAGTTCGTACTCACCGATTATTATTATTTTTGTGAGTGTAATATTACCCAGGTTGACTGTCGATCATTGGACCGGTAGATTAAATATCCAGGGTGACCTCTATCTAATTGCATACAGCTCTCAAACCAAAAGTTCAATCATTATGATTTAAAGGCTCATCAGCACATCAATTAAACAGACTTTCTAACAAAAAATAGTAGAGATTGGTCGTTTTTACGAACACTTAACAAATATAATTTAAATAGAAAGAGCCTATGTTTATTGTTTAACAATTCAATATTGAGCGTTGCACATTTTTTGCAGAAATCATTTAAAAGGGAAGCCACCTATAATTGGAATTTATATAACACTATCGTCCTGAAAGTAAGAGGCGATGGAAGATCGTATTTATTAAATATCTCTTGCGAGGGTTATTACGATATCACGTGGAACGATATTTACCATTATGCTTTATACACTAGAGGAGGGCCTTACTGGCAAATTGCTAAGGTAAGCCATTTAATAATTGCTATCATCTAGGCAGAATAATTTACAAAGATTAAAAAACACACAAAACTTGTTTGATGTTATTAAATAAAAAAGGTCAAACAATTGGTAGGTATTAATTTCTTTTTCTTTACTTAGGGACAGAAACTTATTACAGTACATAGGAGTCGTCCATAATCATAACTTGGTAATTGGCGGTGAGGTTTTAGACTAAATACCCAAAGATCACGTGTATTATGTTTGTGTTCTATTCCATTCCATTGCTTAAACATTTTTTTTAACTTATCTTACTGCAATCAAATCTGGGTCTACGAGCCAAAAATATGATACTGAATTTTGTAAAGCCACATGTATATTTCACTTTAATGCATTTGAATAATCATTTTCAGATTCCGTTTTCTAAATTCATTTTAGGATCAAAAGGTAGAATACAAGATAAACAAACGAGAATGCGATTAGACAAAGTGACTCATTTTGGTATATCTTGTGGAGACAAGATCAACGGTGTCTTCAATCTTGAAATAGAATATATTGGTAAATATTTTACTTGTATTACTACATTTTTATACTGACTCGTATATAATTTGAATTTTATTTTTAGGTCTAGAATATGATCCAACACATGACGAAGATTTTGCTTATGAAATGTACAAGACAGATAGATATATAGTTGGGGTATAGAAAAATAAAGTGTAATATCTGTTAAACTAATTTATAATAACAAATTACATTTAGTGTAATATTTAAGAGATTTTTTTTTATTTTTTGACCCTTTCCATTTTTGCAAAAATGCATAATGCTTTCCATTATGCCATAATATTATGCCTATGAAAATGAATGAATAATCGTTAAATATTTTATTCAACTATAAATATAATTTTACCGTTATTTTATCAAATGTTCCCAACTATAAGGTCTATATATCATTACATAATATACAACAAAGTCGCTTCCCGCGGTCTGTATGCTTAGTTCTAAACAACGGATTTTGATGCAGTTTTCTTTAGTAAATAGAGTGGAAGAGGAAGGATTATATGTATGACTAACTGTGCCCTTGACTTCGTCCCCGGAGAATTTAACAAAATAGTTATTGTTTAGTTCGCAGAGTAATAAAATAAAATAAAAAACTAAAATAAAAGTAGCCTAAGCTAACTGCCAGTGGAAGTCCCGTCAAAATCAGTCCAGCCGTTTCAGAAATTAGCCGATTATAAAAAATGTTATTTTGTTATATGTACCATGTATACATACCTACATATAAATTTAGTAAAAAGTGGTATTTAAATATTACAAACTCTCACTGATAGTTTTTGCAACTGTGCGAAGCCAGGGCGGGTCGCTAGTATTTTATACAATTAAACAGTTAATCTACTTATAAGTTCTGACTAGCCAGTTGGCGCAGTTTGTAGTGACCACGCTTTCTGTTCAACGGGTTGAGGGTTCGTTGCCACCTGAATCTGGTTGTAATTTGTATTTATGTGGGTGTATATGTATCATTTCTATCTATATTTATCAAAATTATATTTATATATATAAATAACAGTCGACTGTTACCTAGAGCATTAAGACTTACCTTAGGAACAGACGATCGTGTGTGTATTTTATAGATATGTGTTATTACTATTTTAATTACATTCTTTTTTCTTTTACAGTTATGGCTTATATCGATTTAATATTTTTGTGTATATAAGATATTATCTTTAGAAATCTTAATTAAACTTTAACCCCTATTAAATCTTATTAACCGACTTCCAAAAAAGGAGGAGGTTCTCAATTCGACTGTATTTTTTAAATGTATGTTACATCAGAACTTTGACTGGGTGAAGCGATTTCGATAAATTTTCCTTTAATCGAAAGGTGGTGTGTGCCAATTGGTCCCATTTAAATTTATTTGAGATCTAACAACTACTTTTCGAGCTATATCTAATAATGCGTTTTTACTTGACGCTTTTTTCGTCGACCTACGTTGTATTATACCACGTAACTTTCTACTGGATGTACCGATTTTGATAATTCTTTTTTTGTTAGAAAGGAGATATCCCAAGTTTAGTACCATGATAAGGAAACCAGGATCTGATGATGGGATCCTAGAGAAATCGAGGGAAACTCTTGAAAATCCGCAATAACTTTTTACTAGTTGTACCGATTCTGATAATTCTTTTTTTGTTGGAAAGAAGATATCCCTAGTTTAGTACCATGATAAGGAAACCAGGATCTGATGATGGGATCCCAGAGAAATCGAGGGAACTTCTTGAAAATCCGCAATAACTTTTTATTAGGTGTACCGATTTTAATGATTTTTAATTTAATCGAAAGCCGATGTTTATCATGTGGTCACATTTAAATTTCATCGAGATCTGATAACTACTTTTTGAGTAGGGTAAGGTGGGGTACAGTGTTACAAAAAAAAATAAACTAGAATATAGTGTCAAAAATATTGTATTAATCAGCATATTTTTGGCAAGGAAATAAACTTTAACAATCTCTCTTTAATTAAAATAACTCAAACATTAACATTATTAGCAACTACTTAATTTAAATTGCACATTAATTAAATCAGTCGATTGTAACATTTAGCCCCGTATCTGGGGTAGTCTGTTACAGGGTCAGGGGCTCAATGTTACAACATTTAAAAAAGTAACAGAAAAACTAACAATAAAAGAAAAAGTTCTAACAAATATTAAATTTCTTTAAAATATCCTTTGGGAACTTATAGACATCTGTCTGACATGCTTTGCATTTGCTGCTTTTCGAAGACTCACGCCACTTTCGAAGTCTCACGCCACTTTCAACCATCATAATCGCTTCTGCCATATCTTTTTCACTATGAAGACCGTAATCCGACTTCCTCTTACGATTTCGCACCATTTTCTTTTAATACTTTGAAATAGTATAAAAATGTTAATTGGTACAGTGTCACACAGTGCCCAGTAACACAGTGCCCCAGAGAGGTAAACCAAATAAAAAAAAATTCGTAGCGTATTTTAGTTTATGTTTACAACAAACTACTTACAAGTAATTTTTAGCTAAATATACATTAAATAAAAGAAAATTACCGTCACTTACCTAAATACAATACCTCAGGAAAGAAATTAAAAACTTTGAAATTATTTTTTCGTCGTTTTATCACATAAAAACCTTTTTTGTTTATTATTTTTTAAATACGGTACAAACTGCCGCGATGACAATTGTTTAAAGATGGCTGCTTGTGAGCTTGACAAACGTCTATACCAGCATCATAAAAGTAAAGGACAGGGACGGAGATATGTGCATTGTAACATTGTACCCCGTGTAACACTGTACCCCACCTTACCCTAATCTTTGATAATGCGTTGTCACTTGACTATTTTCTCGTCGATCTACGTTGTATTACTCGTCGATGTAATTGAAGTCGGTTTTTTTTTCGTTTGCGAGCAAACACAATTATTTTTATTTACCTCTTATATTTTAATCATTGTATTACATAATCTGTTAACCCAATAATAAACTTAGATTATCTGTGAAATATTCTGAATTCTGATGTCATCCATCCGTCGATCATTTAGCAAAAAATCGTAATTACCAAATAAAGTAAAAAATTTGTTAAACCCTCTTTTATAAGTGAGGTATTGTGACAACTTTTGTATATTAGTGCTTTCTGATAACATTCAATAGGTTAAATGATCTATCAAATGTCGCATTGATATTGTAATTTTTTAATTCTGTGCGTGGGATGTTTACACTGATTTTGTAATTTTATTTCAGTTCTAAAGAATAGGTAAGATTAATTAAAATTAATATTGTTTTACGTACATATTGTTTAGATATCAGTGATCATTATTGGTTTATTTGTTATTATTAGCCATGTCATTGTCCTTGGTAACGTAATGCTTTATATGGTTTTAGGAGAATGTCAGAAGAAAGAAATCGAAATTTATAGATAAATATAGAGTGCAATTAAGTATTTAGTGCTGATTTTGTGAAGTACCATGTCAGGTACAGAGCAAAATATTGTAAACTCAATGCAACAATTATCTGTGCAACCAAGTAACAGTGGTCATACGGAGAAACCTACTCAAGTAGTCACTCCCGCCGTGAACCGGAGTCAGCTCGCTGCAGCAAAAGTTACACCCGTGAAGTCTAATACAGTTTCACCAGCTATTGCTACTATTGATAGACTTTTGAACTTGGGTGCTAACGTCCCACCTCCACCTCCAGTTATAACTAGACAGTCAGATATGGATCCACACACATTGGAACAGCTTCGAGCTGTTAAAGAAATGCTCACAGCCCAAGAAGAAGAAGCTCAAACCTTGCGCGATCTTAATAGAGATCTACGTGAGCGTCTAGAGGAGTGTGAAACAAAAATTAAAAAATTATCAGAGCAGAATGAAGAATATGCTGAAAAAGAGAAAGCACTTTCTCAACGTGTTGCAGAAAAAGTTAGAAATAATAAACAAATGAGTGTAGTCATGGAAGAGTACGAGCGTACAATATCATCACTTATAGGAGAAAGAGAAACTGAAGCTAAAAGATGGACTGAAGAGAGAGCAACTCTCTTGCGAGAACGTGATGAAGCTGCAGCTCATCTGGCTTCAATGGAACATGCATTTAATGATGTCCATACTAAGTATGAGAGGTGTAAAGTAATTATACAAGGATACAAGAGTAATGAAGAGACTTTAAAAAGAACCGTTGAAGAAAATAATGATGCAATACAGAAATTGGAAGCGAGATATGAAACATTACGACAACATGCAATGCAGCAGTTGAATAAGGCTAATGCAGAATTAGATTCTGTTAAGAAAGCTCATCAAGCTGAGATTTTAAAACTTAATGCCATGCTTAAAAAGAGTGAAGTGCACGCTTCTTCCTTACAAGAGTCTTTGGCTCAGAAAATTAAAGATAATGAAGAACTCACAGCCATATGTGATGAGTTAATAAACAAAGTAGGTTAATGTGTCTTCAACTACCATTGACTTACTTTATATCATTTTCATTTAATCAACTAACATGTAGATTGTAAAACCATGCATTAAAGTACACTAATAATCATTCACTATACATAATATATTATTGTAACAAAATACTTAAAAGCAAGTGAGTGTTGTTACCATTTCATATAAAATTACATGGTATACCTATACAATTATACATATTTATTGTATATTTTATAATTGTATGTGCAATCAAGTGTCAGTTATATTATTGTACAATTATTTAAAATATCACCTAGACTTAAAGTTTTTACGTTATGACATTATTATTTTGTATACTTTGTGAATTGTGTTTATCTTTTTGTACTTGAAGATTTATTTCATGGTGCTTCGCAAAATTCATCTAGCCCTCTTACTGCTTGCTCAACATATTCTCAAATTATTTTTGAAAAAATGTTATTAATAATCTATAAAAATAGTGATTGTTTTTTTGCATATATGTAACAATATATTGCATATCAGCCAAAGATTTTTTTTAAGAATGTTGGCTATGAATGCCTGCTAATGGTGCAAATAACAGCTGGTTTTGGAATTATAAAGTTGTTTTGTCCTTTTGTCAAATATAAAGGGATATAAATATTCATTGTAACATTTTATGTCTTGTTACTTAGCTTTGATTTTGTTGCAAATAAAAAAAAAACAATTGATATTTTTAAAATCCTTGCTGCCATAAGTGATTGATTAAATTATATTATATATAAAATTGTAATATAAGTTAGTGTAGTTTGTTATTTTTTGAGCTTTTCAACTATTAACATTTTTGTGTTATGATCATTTTAAGTTTAGTATATTTAGTAATAAGTTGATAATATCTTAAGCCAGGCTCTAAATTTTTTGCTTGATTAATTGATCTAGTCTTAAACTAATTTTCTAAACAGTTTTATTATGATGCTTTGAAGAGATTAATAATTTCTTAAATAATCTATTATTAATATTTAACAGTATTTAGAAGATATAGGATTTAATGCCGTTTTACCATTCTCATCCACACTTCACCATAGTCCTTTCACATAGGCCTAAATTAGAAGAATATATTCTAAAAATTTTGTTCCTATTCCAATAATCTCCACGTAGCTACAGTAGTATAATGAAATGACAATTATCACTTCGTAAAACGAATAGTAGTTTATTGATTAAAATCTATTTGGTTGTTGTACAGTGAGTGTGCCTTTATGAAAATTGTCTCACCATCCATTCAGTCCAATGTAAGAAAAAATAGTTTGTTACACAATAACTTGAAATCTGTAAAATTAATACTATTAGATGGGTATAGTAACAGTAGTGTCCAAGATATGATTAGTTATAATCAGTTTGTTCTATTGAGGATGCAAAATTATTACAGTTTGTAATATCATGGTGTTATATATATGAGTATATAGAATGTAGAGATGGTATTCAGTTTATATATGATATTCTTTTAAATGTTTTGTCTTAAAATTTTTGAACTAACAATTGGTTAACAAACAATAAAAAGGATTCCTTATAACAACGGTCAACATTCCACATATTATTTTTTATAACATTATTAAAACTCGAATTTTTTAGACTCTGCGTTTATTAAACCTGCCATCCTAATTTTTTTTATCAGGAGCTGTTTTTGGATGTGACTAGAAATCGTTATTAAAATATTTTATGTTTCAAATAGCCTTAAGTATAATTTTGTACTTTTGTCATTTTTTTTTATAATATATGAGTATTTTGTGCATTTCATGCATTTTATTCATGTGAATAGAATGATTTAATAAAACTATCCCTATTTTATACACATCGTTATTTTATTTTTACGATTTTTACATTGTTTCTTGACTTATCATTATGCAGGCTTAACAATAAATATCTCATATTGTGGATTTTTTTTCAAAAATCACTAACTCTGTACAGACATTATACTGTAAGACTATTAAGACTTAAATTTTTTTTTTTTATAATTTCTTCCTTAAAACTTTATATGTATCTTTTTTTAATATATAACTAAGAGCGGAAACAACAGTAGAGGCTGCCGTTAATGCACATAGAGCTTTCAGTGCTGGATGATCCACATAGCCAAATACAGGTGAAGCTAAGGTCGTTCCTACCTGCAAATTTTTAATATAAATATCAGAACTGACAAAAATTTGTATGGGTATTTATAGGTGCAATGCTGATACTAAATATAAAATAAATATTTGCAATGTAAGTGCAAAAAATGTGTTTATTTACGACATCACTTTAGAAACACCTAAAACTATCAGTGTTCCTCTACTATATAAACCTTCCTTTGGAATCACTCTAATTACTAAAGAAAACCGCATCAAAATCTGTTGTGTAGTTTTGAAGATCTAAGCATACAGACAGCGGGAAGTGACTGTTTTATACTATGTAATGAATTTAATGACATATTTACTGATGAACAATTACGATTACTATACTAAGGCATTTTGACTTGAATTTAGAAAATAACATTTTGGCAGTAGCAATTAATGATTCTCATTGATTACTAAGTCCTGGATATCTCCCCAGACATACTAGTAGATAAAAGGGACCTAATTTTTATAATTATGTAGGTATGTGTTGAACTTGTCTAAATTAATTTAGAGAACCTTACCAATAATAGTTGTATTGCAGTATTAATTTTACTAATAAATGTAGGTGCTAGTTGAGCTGTTGCATGAGTCACATCGAAATACCTACTAAGTGTCTTCTGCAAGTATAAAAGCAAACATTAAATTATTAAAAAGAAAAAGAAGATAAAGCGAATATCTTATTATTTTGTTTTAATTTGTAAACTATATTTTATCTAATTTTTTTTTTTTCATAGTATATCCTTTATCATACTGAATTGTACAAAAATATTTTAAAAATGTAATACACTATTATATCACATTTGTTTGTCTGTCAATACTTTCTATAACTATATTTTCAAATGCTATAAAATTAAATGTTAAATAATGTATAAAAATTTTAGTTTTACACTTACTGGTGGAGGTAAACTGATATATCTTATAACAAAACCTGCTGCCACTAATGCTGCATCTCGAGCCACAATCAGCAAAGTTAAGGAAAGTGGAATCAACTCTTGCCATGTGAGACTTATGAACAAGGTGGCAATAAGGACCTTATCAGCCATTGGATCTAAAAATGATCCCATTTTAGACGACTGACCTTTCCAATTGCGAGCTATCCATCCATCTAGCTGTAATAATAAATATTACTTTTCTTTCCAATATTGTGGAAGGAGAAATATGTAATAGAAATTTTACTTACTAGATCAGTAACCCCTGCAAATACTAACAACCCTAACGCCAAGTTGTAGTTCTCTTGCAAAATGATGTAACCTAAATAAGGAGACATAACTATTCTAGCCATGCATAGTACATTAGGTACAGTAAACACATTTTCTCTCTGAAATAAAATAAAATATTAACCATGTATGATACAGGTTAAAAAACAATTGTAAAACATTTATTTACTACCTCCACAACTTCTTCAAATTTTTCCCTAACTTTCGCTTTAGTTTCTAAAATATCCTTAACTAAGTGCTCTTTCTTAACTTTGAACTTTTGACCTGTGATTTCCTTTTGGTGCTTCAAATCTCGAACAATTTCTATACCTTTTTGTCGTATTCTTTGCTCAGTGTCTTGTATTTGTACTTTTTTCTGTTCTAGCGCATCTTTTAATGCTTCAGCTTTCTTTTCTATTTCAAATATATGTTTTTTGTTATCGGAGGAATATGCACATATCAACGACGTAAATTTTATAGGGTTTATATATATTTGCCGTCTTTTACAAAAAATTCGCATACTAACTGAACTAAATTGTCGGCTTTGGTTATTATAACACAACGCATGGATCTGTCTTATAAAACAGATTGTTTTAAACCTCATATTTGTATAAAATAATTAATAATAAAATAAGAATTCAATCCAGAGGCTATTTGTTAAGCAGTATTGTTATAAATATTCAAACTTTCACTTATTTACAAAATACTCTTACTATGAATACTGCCACAGTTGATATGTGACATTGACAATTTGCTTGTTGCTCAGTAATTAGATTTAATAACGCTGGTCAATTTTTTTTTGTGCTATTTGGACTTTTTAATATTTATTACATTACTAGCTGTTGCTTGCGACGTCGTCTGCATGAACGCTAAACAGCACCAAAAATACCTACGATTATACCTTTTAAAATAACATTCATTTACCCGTTTCTTCTTTACATTTCATATCAACAGAAAAAACTCATAGATGGCGCTGCTTTAAGCTTGTCTTGTCTACTTATATTCATTTAATTATGTTTATCGACCTAGTTTCTTATATTGCGTGATATTTATAGTATGAAGCTAGCTTATAGCATGGTTATTATTAACATAATAACAACAACATTCAAATATGCGTCGTTAGATTACGCATTGTTACAGAATGCGTTGAAGAAATTAAGGTTCACTGCTCGTTCCTCGTAGATGATAGCGTGATAATTTGTAGCCTATATGTTGACCCGACTTCTTAATAATATTCGTGCCAAATTTGAAGTAAATCCATGCAGTACTTTTTGAGTTTATCCCGGACATACATACAGACAAACAGACAAAAATTCTAAAAACTATATTTTTGGCTTCAGTATCGATTGTAGATCACACCCCAAGTATTCTTTAAAAAAAATATTCAATGTACAGTTTTGACTTTCCTACCATTTTATTATATGTATAGATTGGATAATTAATTATAAGTTTTTTTTGTTAGCCAAGAATATCATTCTACTAGCTATTACCTGTGACTTCGTCCGCGTGATTCAAAATATGAAAGAAAACACTGATCTCATAAATCGAAAGTGTTTTATTTTTAACCATCAATTAGGGTTTATATACGATTTTCTTGAAAATTTATCATCTGTTGGTCTTTTTTTATGTGTCTATCAGTCATTTGAAAAGTTTTGGGTTGCCTTTACCATCTACTAAAAACATTTTATCTGATCATTGCTTATTTTAGAGCCTTACCCTCTGAGCCGTAATATCCTACATTTCCTATTCCCCACACCAACTTACCAATCTTCCTTTTCACATCACCTATCCTTCCCTTTCCCTATTCCTACCCTCTCCGCCAATCCAAAGTCTGCCGCACGGATGGATGCGTGACTAGGGGCAAGCCTAGTCATTAGAGTGCACTCTGCCCTGGAACCGGGCGACCCAGAATACGGCCAGCCCTGGCATGCGGGGCTTTGCTGGGGTGGACAAACCTTTTCCTTGCTATTAGTGGGAACGCAATGGTCAAAAACAATTAAAGTAACCAAAATGGCGGCGATGTGGTTCGCCACCCATCACGTCTCGTTTTTCGCGGAGGCGAAAAGTGGCCCACGGAGAGCCGCTTCGCTACGTTGAATGTAAGAGGAGGAATGGATGGTAAGGTAGATGAAGTGTGTCAGATGATGGATGAACGATGTATAGATGTTCTATGCGTGAATGAAACTAAGAGGAAGGGATGTGACACCACAGTACATGGTCCCTACACGACATACTGGTCGGGAGTCCCCGAAACCAGCCGAGGCTGTCAGGGAGTTGGTGTGATTCTTTCCTCTCGAATGGTTGAATGTGTGATGGAGCATGAATGTGACCAAGACTCGTCTGGATCAGGGTTAATAACATATATGGCAAAGAAACGTTTGCAAGGTCAGCTAGTCATAATAATAATATATAAAATTCTCGTGTCATGATGTTAAACATTGAACTCCTCCGAAATATTTGTAATCGAGAAATGACATAAATAAACAATTAATAATTTCTATTTTATACTAATGAACTATGTGACTCATTTGATTGTTCATGTGTCTTGTTTTAGTATTCAGTTTTATGTTATATATATATATATATATATATATATATATATATATATATATATATATATATATATATATTGTTAGCATAATCTCGATTATTTTAATACGTTTCGTGACGTCGTGCAACAGTGTTAATAAAAATAGTTCCCTACCCGCTAATACGTTTTGTAACGTCATGCAACAACGTCAATAAAAGCAGTCCCTACCCGTTCAGAGGGCTCTTTTGCTTCTCGGCTTTCGGAACGATAGGTCGTTGTTTCATGACGAGTGCGTTGATCATTTTTATATTCAAAGTAACGGTTGTTTGCTTGGTTAATTAAAATTGTAATTCTCGGTCATTATTTTCGACTAAGTTAGTGGTTAAGGTTAATTTTTGTGATAATTGTTATATTTGTAAAAATGAGTAATAAATAGAAGTTAAGTGTTCGGTTTTCTGTCTTTTTTTTAAATAAATAAGTTTGTTTCTCCTAAATATATATATATATATATATATATATATATATATATATATATATATATATATATATTAAATATATATATATAACAAAAGTAGTGCTTTTCGTGTGGAAATTTTATTTATATATTATAGTCAGTAATTCAAAGTGAAGTAAAGTCATCGTAGATTTTTTAAGTGCATTTGAAAACTAATTCACGTTCCAACTAAGCATCAGCACAATGTAGCATTGTGCGCTACTAAGTCGTATTATGCTCTGTAATTGGAAAACGCACATTTTATTACATTGGTAACACTATGAAAACTTCAATGTCAAAGTAGAAATAATAGATTGACAGTGTATATCATATATTTTGTTTAAATATTTATAATCGAGAAATGACATAAATAAACAATTAATAATTTCTATTTTATACTAATGAACTATGTGACTCATTTGATTGTTCATGTGTCTTGTTTTAGTATTCAGTTTTATGTTATTTAGGTAAGAGTATGTTGTTATTAATTCAAGTCAGTTCTTAATCTATTATTATAAGCTACAGGTATTGTGATAGAAATACACACTGTCATTCACTTTTTTACTATCGTTTTTTTTTTTTTGCTTTACTACTGTTTTGCCTAACTAGTGTAAAAACAAAAGATCAAAATTTATTAATATAGTAGTCTTAACATGATTTATGTATTATAAATAAATGTATATTTATTGTAATTTTTAGTTTACAATCAAAATGAAGGAAGACGAGTTGAAGTATACCCTCCGCTTGTTAGATAATTTGTGTGAAGAAGTTTTCGAGGCAAGTATCTGAGAAAAATATTTTTGTTTTTTTTTCTATATTTTTCATTTTGTTTTTTGAGATGGTCTACTTATAATCTTTATTAGATAAAGAGATATATTATGCAAATTTAATATGTTACAGGAAATCATTAAAGTTCACTATGATGCAGAAGAATCTAAATCAATAAGTGAATTATCAAGCCAATCATTAGATTTTTTAAAAATAAATCTAGCAAGAAATCCAGTGACAACTTCTATAATTCTCGATTTCTTACAATCCCATATAAACGACCAAACAACTTTGCTTAAACTGCAATATTTATATTTAGAAGTCCTAAAATCAGAAATATCAAATAATTCTCCTGATCGGGTGATAACTATTTTATCATTGGCAAGATGGGATGATAAGTTACAAACACAATTTATTAATGAGATATTTCCACATTTCTCTGATGATATATTCAGACAGCTCAGAAAACAGATCCTTATTAGTCTTGTAAGCCATGAGAAACCAGAACTCATAAACATAGCATCAGATGTTATGCACAAGAATGAATCACAGAAACATTTTAAATTAACTGCAGAATATATGATAGAACTTTGCTACCAGGATAAGACCCATTGGCTTTTGAAAGCTGCTCAAGTTTATAAACAACAACTTCATGATATGAAAAATGTGACTTTTGAAATTAATAATTTTACTAAGCAAATTCTTATAATGGTATTGATTGATCTAACAAATTGCCCTGAGACATATGACTTGCCTTCATTAGTTAATCAGTTGACAAACATATTCTCAATCCTTGATGCCTACACAACTACAGATTGTCAGCTACAATTTTATATGACTGAAATTAAGAGAGAACTGACAGTGATCAAATTTTGTCTAGAAAATAATTGTAAAATTATGAGCACATCAATTTTAAGCCAAGTTTTAAGCCAAAGTGCATTAACAGTTATATCTCAAGTTTGCAGACTGTCTAGAGTAGATAGGTACAAAGTCTCTAGATTACTAAATACAAATAATGAGTTTATCACTGAACTGTTGTCCCTTAGTAATAAAAATAACTGGGACAAATTTATAAATATTGGTTCAAACTGGGATATTTCCACTTACAACTGTTACTGTGCAATAACAAAGGTAATTGATACTATATTAAATACATCTGAAGGTATGGAAAACACCCAGGAAATGAGTACATCATTGGATGATATCAAACGCCTTGTCTTATCAATTCAACCTTTGCAATATTGTATAGAAGCTATAGAAGATATATTCTCCTGTTTATTTTTGAGATATGAATATTTCTCTTGCTATGAACATACTCAGGACTATCCTTGCGGCACACATTCAGAGTGTTCATATTTTTATTCTAAAAAGCAGAATAAAAATCCAAAAAGTATAAACAGTTCGCGTGCAGGTTTCCTGTGCAATTCTTTTACGACGCAAATTATTTTAAATACTCTAAAATTATGTTTAGAAAAGTTATGGGAGAGAGGAGACGTTAGTAATATAAAAATGGACGATCAAAACACGTCGGCTCGTTTGAAAAGGCTTACAAATGTTATCAATCACTCAATTTGGAAAATGCAACTTGTTTCAACGCTTTCCCCTGACACAAATCCATTACATCTGAAACTTTGTTTGGACTATGTGGAGGTTGACGAAAGCAGTGAAGACGAAGATCGTGAATTAGACCAAAAGTTTGTGAGAAAGAAGCCGAAAATGAGACGACGGAATACCAATCCTAAACCCGAAGTCGATCACGCCATGCTTGCGTCCACTATTTCTGCGTCTGAAGACTGTAATCTATTCTCGTTATTCTAATTTTTTTTTGACAAAATAGATACCAAAAATGATAATTATTTTTGTAATTTTCAGCATGTTCTTTAAAAAAGAACACGATAGACTTCATTTCAATAATGCTGGCGAAACCGAACTGCCTTGTCGCTTTGGCGTTGTATCAAAACGATTTCTCTAAAGCGAATCAAATCTTAGAGGTATGTTATTCGTTTTTTATCACTTAAATCTAAATAAAACACATTGGTTTTACAATATTGATTTTACCTTTTTTACGTTGCTTTGGATGGGATTTGGATTTCCCAGTACTAAGCTATTTTATTACAAATTGTACAGTAAAATTTAGAGATTGAGCACATTATTCCGTCGATAAATTAATCGAAACTTGTTATATTTTTAAAATAATCGAAGAAAAATTATTATAAGTATTTTTTTTCTGCACCAATTTTATTCACTGTAGTACTGTGTAGTGTTTAATTCAGAGTTCTATTCCACAATTTTTTATTCCTTATAGAGTTTACTTCCCTACTTCACCTTATTAAAGTATCGTAATATTTCAAAAAATTGCCCTTATCTTAAGTGTACAGATATAAAGATCATAAGTTATAGATGTTATGATCATTTTGGCACTTAGGGTACCTAAACCTAGTTTTTTTTGAAAAATCGGAGAAATAGTAGTATCATTATTGATAAGATTTGATATTTTTATTTACTCTTAAGTATGTCAGATATACGTATGTATATTACAGTTTATTATCTAAACACTTTTTAATATAAAGTCCGTGGCGTCCGTGAAATATGTGATACTATCTAAAATATATCGCTTTTAAAAAATATTTTTAATTCATCAAATGTGTAGCGACATCTATCTCGCCACATATGAACTAAAACAACTGACGTATCCTACATCGCGATATTAAAATTATCCGAGCGACTGAACAAATATACAAGAACCCAACAACTTGGAAATTGGGGCTACTGCCCATCAGACTCAACACCCGTCTAGTCGGAGGGATAGAAAGTTGAAAAGGGGGATGTGGACCTTTACACCCTATTCCACACCCGCAAACTGGTGACCCCGACGTATCTATGTGAACTTATTACAGCTGAATATGATATACATTATTTTTTATTACATTATATCGTTCTTATAACGTGTTCAAGTTTATCAAAACAATCTTTTTCTTTTTCACTTGGTTCGTAATATATTACTCCTCCTCGATGCTTAAAGACTCCCGGCGGATTGACCTCTAAGAAAATTTTGGCTTCTTCAAAAATTGTTTTCGGTTTAAATGATTTACACAATAAGCAACAGCAGCACCACCCTAGGAATAGATAATAAATGTTTTTTAATAAATAACCTACATCATTCGTATATAAATTTTTATACTATCCCATAAGTATGTTTTACTATCAAAAAGAATAAATATAAAAAATTTCTAATTGTTAGCTTATGACCGTAGCGTTATTTATCTAAGTTTACCGTGATAAATGAACAAACTAGCACTAATTTAATAATTGAGTAGATACTTAGGTAGAAATTTCTCTACATAGTAAATAAATTCTTAATCTATACAAATAAATAAAATTGGAGTGTCTGTTTGTAATATTAAAATAACCGCTTTTTACTAAATGTATATGGATGTATACACATATACCAAAATAATATTCTTTACAATTTTTGTCTGTCTGTCTGTTTGCTCCGGCTAATCTCTGAAACGGCTGGAACCATTTTGACGACACTTTCACTGGCAGATAGCTGATATAGTAAGTAGTAAATTAGGCTACTTTTATTTTAGAAATTTATTTATTTTATAACTGCGAACTGAAAAAAACTTTTTTGTAAAATTCCACGCGTTTGAAGCCGCGGACACAGCTAGTCCATAATAAATTATGTATAAAAACTTAATTTTTTTTATCATATAAGTAACTAATAATAATGAATATAACTGTGCTAATGTAAAGAATTTTTATTTTTTTTTATTTTTTTTTTATTTTAGGCCTGCGATCAGGCGCCTTGACTATAATCAGGTGTGTTGCAAGAGATTAGTGTTTCGAGAGATAGAGCCACTGCTCCATCTCCCCTTAGTAAGGCAGCAAATCGGCTCTCTTGAGTCTTCTAATTGGATTTGGTTGCAGAAGCATACTGGATAACGGGTTAGGATGAGTTGTCAAGCGGTCCTTGTAGTTGGCTGAATATCGTTTTGCTTCATCCAAGATGGTTGGGATTTCTAGATACTCGTGAATTTCCGAATTGCGAGCATACTAGGGCGCCGAGGAAAGTACCCTTAGAATATTGTTTTGGGCTCTCTGCAGGCACATAACGTTGGATTTGCTGGCTGTCGACCACAGTTGGATTCCATATGTCCAAATCGGTTTTATTATGGAACAATATACCCTCAGCTTGTTGGATAAGGATAAGGCAGACTGTCTACCGAGGAGCCAGAGCAAATTATTAAATCTTAGATTGATTTCGTTGCGCTTCGTTTTTATATGATCTTTCCATGTGATCCTCCGGTCCAGGTGAAACCCAAGGTATTTGACGCACGTTGATTGCGGCAATGTGTCTGGGCCTATGTTGACCGGGGGACATGTTTCACGTCTTAGGCTAAATGTGATGTGGTGAAACTTTGAAGCGCTTGCTTTTATGCGCCACTTAGTAAACCAAGCCTTGGTGGCATTGAGCTGGCTTTGCAACAGTCTGCTCGCTTCGTTTGGGTCACGATCACAACTGAGGAAGGCCGCATCATCGGCAAAAGTTGCAACAGCTATGTCAGGTGACTGGGGTAAGTCACTAGTAAATATGTTGTAAAGGATCGGACCAAGTACAGAGCCCTCGGGTACACCGGCTGTGCAGCTATGAAGGGAAGATCTTGCGTCTCGGAGCTTGACTTGGAACTTTCTGTCGCTGAGATAAGATTTCATCAGCAGGTAGTAGGAATGTGGAAGGTACTTTTTAATTTTATAGAGAAGTCCTTTATGCCAAACCCGATCAAAGGCCTGTTGTACGTCGAGAAAGGCAGCCGAGCAGTACTCTCTCCTTTCCAGACATTGTCTTATTGTAGAATAGACTCTATGTACCTGCTTTATTGTTGAGTGGTGTTTCCGAAAACCAAATTGGTGGTTAGGTATTACATGTTCCATATCTAGGCAAGGAGATAATCGTGCAAGGACGATCCTTTCCCACAATTTTGAAAGCACAGGCGTAAGGCTAATAGGCCGATAAGAGGAGACTTCACTAGGCGGCTTACCAGGCTTATGAATCATAACGATTTGAGATGTTTTCCAGAGTTGCAGGAGCATGTGAAATTCTCAGTGTGGCATTGACAAGCATGGTCAAAAAGACAATGCACTTCTTAGGGAGCTCTTTCAGTAGCCTAGGGGTAATCAGATCAAATCCAGGTGCTTTATAGGGGTCCATTTTGGCTATTTCTCTAGTAATTTCCCTTGGTGGGGTAGGGCTTAACGGCAGGCATAGCTGCAGATCTTGCTTAAGGACTTGATCTATTTCTGGATCTTCAGGGCTATCTGAATCGTTGGGTCTGAAGACCCCGGCTAGGTATGTAGCAAAGGCCTGAGACTTTTCTTGGTCAGTTCGAGCCCATGTATTACTAGATCTAATAGGTGGAGAACACTGTTGTGACTGTGGGAGGAACTTTGTACCTTCCAGAGGTTGTAATCCCATTTGCGTTAGTAGACATTCTCACTAATCTCTGTTTGAACGATTCATTTGCAGTGCGAGTCAGGAGATCTTTAAGTTCTTTAATTGCTCGATTTAATCTAGTTTTATCTGCGTTCTTATGGGTCGTCTGCCAGATTCTGGCATTCTTGGCGATTTTTTCCTTAACTGCAAGAGGGACTGGTGCCCCCCGCGATGAATCCTTCAGCTAGGGAGTACTAGACCAGGCCGCCACTTGGATCAGGTTTGTGATATAGAGACACGCATCGTCGATTTCCTCCTTGGTTTTGAGGGGGACATTAAGGATGATGTTTGAATCCAGGAAATCCCGAAAACATTACCAATCCGTTCTGCGATTATAGAGGTAGTCAGTATGTTCGTAATTGGATATAGCCACTGGACTAACCAACAGTAACACAGGTGAGGTGAGTCGAGGCTTGACTTTATGAGAGTGTTCAGTTCGCTGATACCCTTTGTGATAAAGAAGTCTAGGAGATCAGGTGTCTTGTTGTTGTCCGTGGGCCAATACGTAGGCTCCCCAGTTGACATAGGTAATAGGTGATTCACTTCAATACTCTTTTTTAGTTCTCGGCCTCTAGTAACCGTCAATCTTGATCCCCAATATGAGTGCTTGGCATTCCAATCGCCACCAGCTATAAATCGGTTGCCCAGTGACTTAAAGAAGGCAGTAAACATTTTCTCATTTATGGTGTGGCGCGGTAGACAGTATATCGCAGAAAGATTAAGGGGTCCTGACCGATCTCCCACCCTTACAGTTGTGGCTTGGAGATAGGGGGCCGCGAAAGGTTCCAAGAGGCAGTGCTTTACACTGTTTCTGATAATTACTGCGGTGCCAGCATGTGCCCCACCATCGGGATGACAAGTATGGTACACAGAAAATCCCGGAATACAAATTAGGCTTCTCGGTGTAGTGTGCCATTCAGAAATAAGGCAAACGTCAAGCTTGTTGGATTTGATGAGCATCTCTAGTTCGCCTTTATTAGGGGCAAGGCCATTGATGTTCCAGGTGGCAATGTGTAGAGAAGTCATTTTGTTAGCTTAGAGACGAGAGTAGTGATGAGACTCACTCGTGAGCCTATTTGTTGTATTAGGAGATCCATTTTCTCGTTTTGTTTAAGTAGGAAATCTTCCAGCTTGGTATAGGATTGTTGATTTGATTGGGCATTTTTTCCATCGGTAACTTCAGTGTATGTACGTTGGTGAGAGGGTCCTACGCTTCCTTCGGTTACTTTCGAGGTGGAACAGATTTGGTTAATTGACAGTGCCTTGGTGGTTAGGGCGGATTGAGTTTCTCTTGGGGTTGAGTTTTTGTTTTTTCGGGAAAGGATTTCTTTGTATACTTCACAGCCTTTGTACCTTGTTGGCCGGGTGATCACACGAGCAGAGAACGCATTTAGCTGGTGAGGTTCTATCTTTTTTTTTTGCACTCCGAGGTTTTATGGCCTTCTCCGCATTTGATGCATCTAAATGGTCTCATACAGTTATTCTTTGATGACCGTAGCGCTGGCGACGTTGGCATTGAACGATACTTTTTGACTTTCGCGGATCCTTTATCTTGACCTTTTGGTTGAATATATGGGTTATATTTTTGACTGCGGGGTTGTTAACACTGGGCTCAATGTTTACAAAGAAGGTCGATGTGGGTTTCTTGTCGGGACCGTATCGTGCATTGATGATTTCACCTTTAATTTTATTGTTAGTTGCCTCAATGGCTTCTAATATTGCTTCATGTGGAGTACTATGGTGGAGATCTTTTATGACAATGCGATAGCATTTGCTGTCTTTAGGGGTAAATGTATGCCCTATTAGACCGTTTGCTCTTATAACCGCTATGATTTTCTTATACTCCTCAGTAGTGTTGACAAGGATGTGGAGTAGATTTTTGTTAATTAGCTTGAATTTGAAATCTTCCTTGCTAGTAACGTTTGAAGTAGCTTTGATAGCTCGGTAACATCCTCTATGCTGTTAAGAACGATAGGTGGGGGTTTACAGGGCTTAGGATAATCGGTAGTGCACGATTCATCTTTAGGGTCTAGAGGCAGGGTGCTAAAACGGTTTTTCGTGGTAGTACTCTGAGCTTCTGGTGGAGAACTGCTATATTTTCTTTTCTTACTTCTTCTGCTATTGGGTGATGACACCCTTTGCCATTTTTATAATTTACGGAAAAAATCAGTGAATGTGTCATAAAAAGTAAAATTGTAACTAGGTACCTACCTCTAGTACACCACAAAGGAATTGCTAACGCTAAGTACACGAGAAACCAAATCTTCATAGATTCTAAAAATCGTCGTACTTTTAATTTGGTAGTTCTTTCGTCTTTGAGAAATCTTTTAGAATTCGAGTTTTTGAATTTTTGCGAGTAAGTTCTTACTGTAAAGTTTAAAAATTTTAATGTATTTGTAAATATTAGTTATTCTAAAATTAGTTGAATTAAGCATTTTTTTTTATTTTGGAATTAAATATGTAAAATACTTACCATTTTCTGTAGTTATATTCCAGTTTGACATAGTGTCTTCTAAATAATAATAATTGTAATCCGTGTCGTAAATATAAATACTATCATTAACTTTTTCAAAGCTTACATTTTCTTCCAAGAGCTTGAAACGTAATGTAAAGGTAAATAAACTATCTTAATTTTAATTTATCCGCATGCAAAACCGGCTTGATGACTAATAGTTTAATTAGAAAGGGGAAAAAGGTACAAAGATGTTGTATAACAAGAATAACACAAACTTAAGATAAATAATTGATGTCAAAAGTCATAGCAATGTGATTTCGCAATAGTAGGAATGTATTTATCAGTGAAGTCATTACCCTACATGTGAAAGTATGAATCATGTTACTTAAAACGATGTAATTTGGTAGATGGTAAATGCATTTGCAAAATAATAAAAATAGAAATCGAATAAGTGATAAGTTTAATATTAGGTATATTAAGTATTTATTAGTTTGATGATAGTTGTGGTCAGTATCCTGAGGATCAAAGTCGGCTACCGATTATGTTTATAATAAATTAACCAACATGATACGATACGAAACTAAACATATGATATTGCAGGATATTACAATGTTGTTGAAGCTGTAATGATAGAAAAGATACCTAAAAAACTTAAATAATAAAGACCGTATTCCTTTTGTGTTTTACGTTATTTATGTATTTTGCTTTCGGTAATAAAAGATAAGGGTTACTAACAAAGTTCGACAAAGCGGTTACAGCATTTCCTTTTGTTATACAAAGTAATATTACTTGATGAAAGTAAACAATAAACATTGTAAAGCAATATACCTATCTTTCAAATTCATTACTGTAACATTTTGACAACGTCAAAAATTTCGCTTAATCAATGTACTTAACATAGAGTTGGACTATATTTAACCGACTTCCAAAAAAGGAGGAGGTTCTCAATTCGACTGTATTTTTTCTTTTTTTATGTATGTGACTTCAGAACTTTTGACTGGGTGGACCGATTTCGACAATTTTTTTTTTTAATCAAAAGGTGGTGTGTGTCATTTGGTCCCATTTAAATTTAATTGAGATCTAACAACTACATACACATAACTTCATAACTTTTTAGTGGATGTACCGATTTTGATAATTCTTTTTTTTTTGTTGGAAAGGAGATATCCCTAGTTTGGTACGATGACAAGGAAACCAGGATTTGATGATGGGCTCCCAGAGAAATCGAGGGGAAACTCGAAAATCCGCATAACTTTTTACGGGGTGTACCGATTTTGATAATTTTTAATTGAATCGAAAGCTGTTGTTTATCATGTGGTCACATTTAAATTTTTTCGAAATCTAATAACTACTTTTTGAGTAATCTTTGATAACGCGTAGTTACTTGACTATTTTTTCGTCGATCTACGTTGTATTGCTTGTCGGTGTAATTGAAGTCGGTATTTTTTCATTTGCGAGCAAATACAATTATTTAATATGTTATAAAATATAAGATACTTTTCAGATGTTCGATCTCTCAGATTCGGAAATTGCTACAGAAGTTACTTTTACTGAACAATTAAGGCACTTGATTGCAAAAATAAAAAATATTATATGTTATCGAGATTGTTCTCGGTATCCTACGAAAGAACTGTCTGCCTTATCTGTAGTATCCACTGAGGTCATGGGCCTCGTGGAGGGATTCCTGGCTTCGAACAGAGCCCCGAATTCATTCGACATTATTGAATTAGGTGCTCGTCATTCACACTTACAACTCTATAGCCACCAAAACGCGCCATTTATAAACGCTGTTGACATACTCCTTAGTAGTGGACTCAATCGAGAAATAACGTATGGATTGATAAATGTAGTAGAGCGAAAACTTGCAGAAGTAAGAAGCAGCACGGACGTCATGGCTGTAAAGAAGACTAATTATATTCGATTCGTTGAAGATATTGCTAGCGTAACTTTTGAAATCTTTGGTAACACAGACAAATCTTTTGATTTCGTTGACAATATTTGCGAATTAATAACGGATTGTCGAATCCCTATCAAACATAAGGAATTTTGTAAATTAAATCAACTCTCTAAAGAGCTACGACAATGTTGCATAGATTTAGCCGACATCGTTAACCCAAGTAAAACTAATAAGTTGGACGAAAGTACATTACAAAAGTATCATCAAATTTACATGAATGTCGTCGCTTCCTCTGATAAAGATTTATGTAACATAAACGAAGTTTCACGTCATGGAACTAAAAAAGCCAGAGTGCATTACTTAAGAAAATGTTACATGTACGCGAAATCTGTATCGCAATTGGAACAAGAGGATAAAGTTAACGAAGCACCTGTTGACGCACCATACTTTTCGGTGTTCGAAAGACAATTACACGATATATTTGGAAATATGATAAACAACAAGGAGTTACCGATCTCGTATTTAGAACCTATATGCAAGAAATTAAACGTAAATTTGATCCCGAAACTAATTCTCAACTTTTGTCCGTCAATTACTTTAGCGGGGCCTTTAAGAGAAGCCAAAGAAGAAAATTTTAATAATCTGCTACAGGTCGTATATGACTTGAAAAATTCGGAAGAAAAATTGTTTGTTGAACCCATGGCTGATTTTGCTCCCTTACCGCGAACTCCAGATCCTCAAAGTTTAACATACATCGTTTTGCATAATTGGGTGCTAGCTCACATAATTAGAAAAATTCATCCATCTTTAAGCGAAAGTACTACCCGACAGAACATAGATGCTCGAACAAAACACCTCAATAAATATATGGATTTGGAAAGATTTGACTACACGAAAGTTCTTTTCGATGGAAACAAATGTTTAGCTTCACTTCATACAATAATAGATCTGGACAAATTATTTTTATATTTGCCACGGCTGTTAGAGTCCGGAAAAATATTGCAATGTCTCAAAATATTGGACGCACTATCAGAACGTCAGCTCATGTGCAGCGCTAATTTAACGAACATACGGGATTTGATTTTATTTAAAATTGCCACTAACCCAAAAATTTACAATAATTGGAAGTATTGCCAGTATCTCAAATGCAACGAGTTGAAGTTAGATCTCATTCTCAATAATTTATCAGCGTGGCCGGCAGAAGGAGCTCTTGAAGCAATTAATTACCTAAGATTTATTTTAGACCAAACAGTTGTAGAGGAAAATTTATATGAAAAATGTACAGACTGGATCGTGAAGATACCACTTTACGAGCAGGTAATCAATCAACAAATCACATTCACCATTTTTTAAGTTTATTGATTAATTATTACTTCAATAAAATCTGCATTTACAGATAGCCTCCATAATGGGTACGAATCATTGGTACACTATATACGAAAAGTCAACGGAAAATCCTGAAAATATAATTGAAGTCCTAATGGATAGTCAACAGGTATTATTATATAATAATAAATTTGTATTTTGATTTTTACAAAGTTCATTGTTTAATATTTTAAATTTGTTTCAGTTTAAACTATGCTTAGAATGGGCTGATGTCCATGATGTTTCTGATTATATGAAAAATCTAATTGTGATAAATCTTTTGCGTCAATTATTTGAATACACGAATCAAGCGACACCATCTTTAGTCCAGGAATTGCTTGAACGGCTTCCAAATAGTCAGGCAATGGATTTAGTTTGTGAAGAAATATCAAAAATCAGGAACATAGAAATTTTGAAAGTTTGTATTGATTTTATATCCACTAATAGTATAGCTTGGAAAACATTCGAAAATATTAAAATGGGCTTTCAAATTATGCTAGAAATAGAAGCAAATTCGAGACATTTGTTCTGGGAGTTAATAGAGAAGCCACTAATCATGATTGAACAACTATTGATGAACGCAAAGCTAGAAATATTGGTTAAAATAATTAACAAAATCGCGCCAACTTTGAAAAACGACATAACCGGTGATAATCTTTACTATAATATTAAATCTATCGAAACATTATTGATTTCACGAAATTCAGTGGACGCTCTGTTAAGATATTACGCAGAAAAAGCGCTAGACATGAAAAATCCACGACACACTTGTCCCTCACCACCTAAACCGTGGGATGACTCGTTGATGCAATCGTTAGATTCTATAAATATAGAGGCTACTTCAAGGCCCTTTGTGATGCCTGAACACGTACCAACTAAGGAACAGTGGGTGGAAGATTACACGGCAGATAGATGCATGGTGTGCAAAATATCTATATTCTCTATGATTATACGTAGACATCACTGCAGGCGATGCGGGAGAGTTGTTTGTCATGGATGCTCGAGAAATAAAATGCAGGTAACACGACTTCCTCCAATCAACCAAATTTTTGAAAGCAACTTGGTCAAAATGTTTTAGAGTACCGTCATAGTGGTCATTCTGAATTTGAACGTTATTAAAGTAAATTATGTGCATTGTGTTTATTTTAAGGTACCCACATATCCAAGCAGCATTAAATTTCGTGTCTGCGATGATTGCTTTACGCAAACTATGAATAAGAAGTCTACTTCAGAGCGAGACAGTATGATGCTCAGTAGCAACTCGGATTCGGGCAGCGCTACCACATGCATGGACTGGTGCCTTTCTTCTAACGCGAAGAAGAACGAAGCAGTTAGGGCAGAATTTAGTTACGAATTTACCCCTAACGTCACTCTCTGTTTGTCTATAATGAAGATGCACACGATCAACTTGGACTATCCAAGGTATATTTACCAATTTTTTTTCATTGGTTTATTTATGTACTGTTCATATTATCATGTTATTTGTGGAAGATTTGTTTAATTTGTAACCGAATGTCTCTGAAACTACTGAGACGAATTTAAAAAATTTCATGCCTTTGATTTTATTGTGAAAGAGTGAGCAATGACTAGTGGTGAAATATGAGCTATAAAATTAAAACTTTATTTGATGTTTAATATTTTAAATCGATTATTTAAATTTCAATGTTGAGTTCAATAAGATATCACCTTTAAAAGTTTCTTTATTTCATAGTAACAGGGGCAAACCATCCACGTTTGTACTTTGTGTGTAGGAAATGTATAACGCTTATCTCTGTAGTCAATGTTGCTTGTGCCCATAATTAATGAAACATTTATCTTGATTTTTAAGTTTTGACGATTTCTTGTTTATTTTTGTGTTAGCGTTGTTGGCGCAATTTGTCAAATAAATAAAAATGTCGCAGATTCCTGTTGGACCGCAGTGACGAGGTGGCTCGCGAGCTGGCGAGCGGGGGAGACTCCAGACTACTGGTGCGAGCGCGTCGCTCGCTATTACTAGCGGCCGCAGAGCTCTACTCACGAGCACCCAATGAAAAATCGTAAGAGCTTAATTTATAACAATAATTGAAACAAAAAATTTATTTAACTGTATAGTTTTGTAAGATGTTTCTAAGACTTTTTTCTTCCTGTACGGAAATATACGCTGTGAGTTAAGTTTAGTTTTTACATCCTTAGAATTTTTTTTATGGATTGTAAAAATTTTGTAACAAAATTGTGTCAGCATAATGAATTTCTGATAATTTCGAGCTTCAAAAAATTTCTCGTTCATCTCTAAAAATCACCACCGTGAATCCAAAATAATGGAAAGTGTAGGATTTTTTGTCTTTAAAAGATATAGTACTAACGTTTTCTTTCGGGACCCATTTCCATGAAGAAGCATCGGTAACCTATGAAAATTAACGAATTACGTCCATATAAAATGAGCCTTTTAAAGTACATATATTAAATGGGCGTAACCTAAATTGCGCCGCATCGTAAACGAAGGCCCACTGGGCGGGTGTGCGCGCAGGGCGAGCGCGCGCGTGGCGGAGACGGGCGCGGCGCACGCGGCGCGCTGCCTGGCGCACGCGGACGCCATGGCCGCGCTCGTGGCGCACCAGGCGCACCAGCTCGTGCCGCACCACGGCGCGCACCCCAGTCAGTAGCGCCGCGCGGCCCACTTGAGCCGCTAGCTTGTTTTAGTGACTAGTGCTGTCTAGACGCATTCATACAGGAGAATCTTTAATTTCAATTCGAAGACAAGCTTAGGATATCGCTTCAGCATGTAATATCCCACTGGGCATAGGCCTTTTTCCTCATGTAGGAGTAGGATCAGAGCTTAATCCACCACGCTGCTCCATTGTGGGTTGGCGGATATATTCCCTACTATGAGTAACGATAACTGTACATGACAACAAGCAGGACCGATGGCTTAACGTGCTCTCCGAGGCACGGAGGGGAGACCCGCAAGAACAACCACAAACACCCAGACCACGGAAACATAAATGTTTGTGACCAATATAAATGTTTGTCATGTGCCTCGCATCCGCAATGGTCATAGCACAAACAGTGCTGTGATCGTTGCGCCAACGCGTCGTCATTTTAGGATATGGATTTATTAAATTTTTAACTTAATTTTATTTTAAGTTGTTGTTTATGTGTAAGTTTGTGTTATTTGACAGTGGTATACACGAGAAGCACCAACGTTAAAATAAAAAAAAGAATAATAAAAATCGGTACCCTAATTATAAAGTTATGAGACAACACACAAAAAGAAATACAGTCGAATTGAGATCTCTCCTTCTCCCCTCCCCTTTTTTATTCATTTTCACTACTTTTTTTGAAAGCGATTAAATATTCTTAATATATCAACAAATAGAATGTCTTCTTAGTTTTAAAAATTATAAATTTTAAAATATATCATAATACTTTTTAAATATTATTTATTCTTTATTAATATTGCACTTCGTGTAAACATATTCTGTGTAAATGATAATATAGAATCCCGATATAAAACGACCTCCACCGAGATGTTTATTTGATGAAACGTATTTGATATTTAATTTAAGATGTCAATAAATATATTGCATATACCTATATGCCTAACTAATTTCAGTCTAGGATATGATTACTTAATAATTAAAAAAAGATTTTTTTTTTTAATTTCACCGGTTCTATTATTAGACGAACTCTATACCAATGAAAAGTATGAAGCGCATAGAATATGCAAACGTTAGGTTGCCTATTCTTTTTAACCGACTTCCAAAAAAGGAGGAGGTTCTCAATTCGACTGTATTTTTTTTTTTTTTTTATGTATGTTACATCAGAACTTTTGACTGGGTGGAGCGATTTCGACAAATTTTCTTTTAATCGAAAGGTGGTGTGTGCCAATTGGTCCCATTTAAATTTATTTGAGGTCTAACAACTACTTTTCGAGCTATATCTAATAATGCGTTTTTACTTGACGCTTTTTTCGTCGACCTGCGTTGTATTATACCGCATAACTTTCTACTGGATGTACGGATTTTGATAATTCTTTTTTTGTTGGAAAGAAGATATCCCAAGTTTAGTACCATGATAAGGAAACCAGGATCTGATGATGGGATTTCAGAGAAATTGATGGAAATTCTTGAAAATCCGCAATAACTTTTTACTGGGTGTACCGATTTTGATAATTCTTTTTTTGTTAGAAAGAAGATATCTTTAGTTTAGTACCATGATAAGGAAACCAGGATCTGATGATGGGATCCCAGAGAAATCGAGGGAACTTCTTGAAAATCCGCAATAACTTTTTACTGGGTGTACCGATTTTAATAATTTTTAATTTAATCGAAAGCTGATGTTTGTCATGTGGTCACATGTAAATTTTATTGAGATCTGATAACTACTTTTTGAGTAATCTTTGATAACGCGTAGTTACTTGACTATTTTTTCGTCGATCTACGTTGTATTACTCGTCAATGTAATTGAAGTCGGTTTTTTTTTTCGTTTGCGAGCAAACACAATTATCCGGTCCCAACTCTCGGGTAGTCAGGTATAAACAGGTATATCGATCGATACTAGCATTTTGCACCGGTCTAATTTTTGAATTAAATTACATGAAATTAAAGATTATATCATTATGAACACGGTGGCTCGGTGATGGTTTTATATCGGGATCTTAGACCATGAGGGACACACAATTTTTTACCTAATTGAATTATTTGAAATTATGATGAAATTAACTGATAGCATGATTTTATTTATTTATTTAATAAGGTTTGCAAGCAGTTATTACATTTAAGAAAGTACTATGTGATAACATTAAATTAAGTGCTTTTAAAATAGGTCAAATTGTCCGTTCATTACTGGAAGCAGAGAAATGGGAGCTCGCTTTAGAGATAGCGACAAAATCGGGAATTCCTCGTAACAGTGTACTCGCTGCGTGGGGTAAAGCTTGTTTAAAGGCTGGGTGTTTCAAAGAAGCTCGCAGAAAGTTCGCTCTCTGCTTCAAAAACGCACCAAATGTTTGTGTGGATGTCCAAGAAGAATTAGAATATGGAAAAGAAGCTTCAGAATCTCATTTTGTAAACAGAAAACTACATTTGAGATCAGAAAGATCTGTTTCTGTTTCAAGTAATCAATCAGAGAGTCGATCACGGAGCAACCCTTTGTTAAATGAAATAATATCAATGTTGGAAGATATGAACTACCCTGTTAATCAACAATTATTAGACAAGGCAGAAAATATAAAGGTGAGTTTATGGCTAACTTGTCAATAAAAACAAAAATCATTTTGTAGTATCGTAAATAAATAGCTTATTATTTTCCTTTTACTTTATTTTAATATCTACTACTTAATCACAAGACTAAAAATGTTGTCTGTAAACCTTTTGCAGTCTACAAATGAAAAATTGTCAACTATGAATACCAGCAAGAAAAAGATATCTCTAACTGAACCAGCACTAAACATAATGCACACTCTAGCCAGCGTTAAAAAGATCAAGCAAGGGGACTACAGCGATTTTCAAACTGCCACTGTTCAGCCAAAGAAAACTCTGGCTCAAGGTCTTCTACGCAGAAATAATAACCACCAGGAACCAAAAGTGGATCATCAGAAGAAAAAACTTGACCCATTCTTTTACAAAGAGTGCGTTTACTATCTCAGTAACTACGGCTCACACGTCGCCAATATTATGTTCTACATGAAACACAGCAACATGAATGAAGTTATTAGGTATTGTTACGACAATATGGTCGACAAAGAGACTTTTACAGAATCTGTTTATATGGAATGCTTGAAGATGGGCAAAGTAAATGATCTGTTAAAGGCTATGAGTGACATGGACAGTACATTTGAAATGTGGTCGGTAGGTGTAATTTATTTATTGATTATTGTAGATATGCCCCTAATATGTTAACCCTTTTATATAAAGAGCAATTATTAAGATGTGGTTTACTAATCGGTGTCACATTGACAAATACGTATTGCTCTTTCCATGGCCGTAGGAGTTTCCCAATTCAAGCAGTGTTGTGTACCTGTGGTGAGTAAGGTGACCAAAGCTTCTGGGGGAAATTGGGAGTAGGATCGGTAACGCGTTTGCGATGCTTCTGGTATTCATCATTCTGGCGTCTATAAGCTACAGTTATCACTAACCATCAGGTGAACCGGACGCTTGTTTGCCAACCCATTTTACATTACCTCTTTTGAGCACGAATCTCAATAAAAAACTGATGGTATATTGTTGAACCGACCGCTTCCCCCCGGCAGGAGTACATAATGCACGTCTGCCGCACGCTGGAGGTGTCGAAGAAGCTGGAGGCGCTGTACGCGCTGCAGTGCGGCACGGGCCAGCACGCGCGCGCGTCGGCGTCGTGCGCGCTGCTGTACGCGCGGCCCGCGCCGCCCGCCGCGCCCTGCGCCGCGCTGCTGGCGCGCCAGCACCTGCTCGCCGCCGCGCTGCACCACCTGGCGCAGTGCGTGCCCGCCGCCACCAGTCAGTGCCTCTAACTCTCTCTCACTCTCTCTCAATGCCTCTAGCTATCTTTGTCTTTCTATCGTTTTTTTTTAATACTTTTTTATATCACTAGTTCGGCAAACAAGCGTACGGCTCACCTGTTGGTAAGAGATTACCGTAGCTTATAGACGCCTGCAACACCAGAAGCATCGCAAGCGCGTTGCCGACCAAATCCCCAATCCCCCCCAGGAGCTCTGGTCACCTTACTCACCAACAGGAACACAATACTGCATGAAAACAGTATTATTTAGCTGTGGTCTTCTGTAAGGTCGAGGTATTACCCCAGTCGGGCCGCTCCATATTTTGAGCAGGAAATTCCTGCTGTGACCTACCTCAGTTACTTTCCTCCAAGGTCTGCGACTCTTTCATACTAGTTCACACTTTCACTAAGGCGTCGTCAATAAGAGACGTTCGTAAATAGAGGCTTCCCCTTAGCCTTAGCCTTTGCCCTTAGGGCCTTAGCTTAGCGTGAGATATGACACAAAGAGGGAGGGCATCTAAGAAAATTAATTTTCTTATAACTTTTACAGTTCTTAAATTCTTTCCGTGACTTAAGAAAGTCACTACAGACAGAAAGAATTGTATACAAATATACGTAACGTTTATAGGCATTTGACAGGAACTCGTACAGATAAAGCTGAAACTAAAAAATATGGTAATATAATGACTTATTTTACATGTATTTTTAGTTTTTCAACGTAGTTGTGACCATGTAACTTAGTTTAATTAACTATGATAGTAAGGATTCGATTAAAGAAGATTTTTTTAAACATTTTATTAAACAAGCTTTATCACCGAGGAAAATACTCTACTTTTCGTACCATTTGCGAAAAAATTAACACAATAATAATATGAAATAAGCATTTATTAAAAATAATGACAATTAAAAGTAAAAGTTAACATTCGAAACATTTGAAACTCACGTAAAAAGGGTATTTATATAAATTTATTGTTTTGAATTAAAAAAAAAAAATTTTGGGGGTCGTTGAAAGTGTGACAGTGTGCTACAGTAGCTCTAAAATGATAAAATTTTACGTGAGGTATTTAATAGACTTCTCAACACAACTTTAAATATAAGTTTATTCTTGATATTCGAAAAGATATAGAATAATGGACTTGTTAGTACTGTATATGTAATGACGACACGTTGGTGCAACGGTCACAGCACTGGCTTATTACTGTTGTGCTGGCGGTTGCGGGTTCGATCCCCGTACATGACAAACATAAATTTGTATTGACCATACAGATCTTTGACATGGTCTGGGTGTTTCTGCAGTCCTTATGGGTCCCCATCGAGCCTCGGAAGTCGGAGAGGACGTTAAGCCGTCGGTCCCGGTTGTTATCATGTACACCTGATAGCAATCGTTACTCATAGTAGGAAATATATCCGCCAACTCGCATTAGAGCAGTGTGGCGGATTACTTATTAATAATACTAATACAATTGTTTTTTTACAGAAATAAATGATCCAAGATCAATCCAGTTCTATCTCGATAAAACAACCATAGACAATCTGATGACAACTGTGTCTCGACAAATAGAATTAGCTAAATATTTAGCCGCTAGTGAAGCGAGTGGCAGACTGACCGAGAAACTAGTAAACGAAATCATACCAGTTCATAGTGGAAGGAAGAATGAAAATGATCTAAGGCCATTGACTCTGTTCGGTTCGACAACAGATAAAATAAGGATTGTTGCAATAGTCTTGGCCACTGGACCAACCATAGAAGAAGGATTCGATTTAGCTTTTAAGTACGCGTCTTTCGTTTTCATTATTTATATTGAAAAAAAAAATGTTCTAGAAATATGTCCTCCAAAAACAATTTGAAGGATAACTATTTTATCATCGATCTGTTATTAGTTCATTCACCATCATTTCAGCCTATTACAGCCCACTGCTGGACACAGGCCTCCACAAGTTCGTGCCAAAAAATGGCGTAAACTCATGTGTTTTGCCCATACTCACCACGCTGGGCAGGCGGGTTGGTGACCGCAGGGCTGGCTTTTTCGCACCGAAGACGCTGCTGCCCGTCGTCGACCTGTGTATTTTAAAGCCAGTAGTTGGATGGTTATCCCGCCATCGGTCGGCTTTTTAGGTTCCAAGGTGATAGTGAAAATGTGTTATCCCTTAGTCGCCTCTTACGACACCCACGGGAAGAGAGAGGGTCGCTATATTCTTTACTACCGTAGCCACACAGCTGTTATTAGTTGTTTGTTCGAATATTTTATTTAAAAATAATATGACGAAAACTATTATTTTAAAACGAAAATTAAAAGTGTATTCTTGTTTTAGGATTATAAGTGAGCATAAGTTGGACTCTATGAACATCTACACACACGTCGCCAAGTACTTGGTGAACGCAGACAGGTTCATGGAGGTGAAAACTTTGGCTAAATGCATTCGTGCATCGAAAGAAACCGCTGCCAAGTACGTACAGTATAATATTTTTATTGCCGTCGCAACGTCAGTCACATCTAGAAATTTTAATATTATCCATATTAGGCATAAATTTCACCCATTTTCCCTAAATTTTTATTGATGCTCCGCTTGTATTGGTCGTAGCGTGATGCTATTTTCCTGTGCCTAGGAATTACTTCCTTAAAGAAAAAAAAAATATGGAGAAAAAAAAACTATGCTCAGCAATGGGATGTTACAGGGTATCACAGACTTGACTATTGAGCTCTCGCTAGGCTCCCATCATTGAAAGTAAGAGCGTAGCATCATCACGTCGCTGTCGACAGACTGTGATCTGAAACTATGCTGAAGTTTCTGATGAATCACTGCTTTCGCCCACACTGTGTATTATGCAACGTTACGAGATGTTGGAAATTAGCAATATTCTTTGCTATGCTGATGACTTTATGAGTGATGCCTTTTAGAGTGGTCGGTTCATATGCCTCGGGTGGTAGTAGCGCAACAGATTGTAATTTATGTTTGAAATTGAGACCTCCTTGGAGCAGACCTCCGAATGAGGTAGACGCAGAGTAGTAGTACGTAGTACGTCAGAATATCTCTACCAATTAGAAAACCCGGCCAAGTGCGAGTCGGACACGTGCACCGAGGGTTCCATACAAAAATTATTAAAAAATATTTTTATTATGATGTGACTAAACCACATTGATATTTAATATTTGCACACCGTAAAGTAGAACATGTTTGGACAATACTAATGTTAATCTTGTACAACTTCAACACCATGTTCTTGCAAATAAACAATTATTATTATTACAATTATTATTTAAAAAAAATTGTTTTTCGCAAGTTTTCTTTTATTTGTGCTATAAGTAGAAGAAGATTCTGAGTTCACGGCAACGTTACCTGTACATTTTGATTCCCTTGCGATTGTCGAAAATTTGCAGCATTAACCGGCTGTATCTTTTGATTGCGTTGGCTTAGAAGTTTGATTTTTTCACAGCTCTAAGGGACAGTAGACCTTCGTATTTGATATGAATTTTAGTTCGATACTACCACGCGTTCCTGTAGAAAAGGGTCCGTCTTATAGGTTCACTTTGTTGTCCGTCTGTCTGTCAAAGTGAACCTATAAGAGTTCCGTTTTTTCCTTTTGAGGTACGGAACCCTAAAAATATGGTGTCATTAACCGCACACATCCAATACATTGATCACGATTCAGCCTGTAACATCCCACAGCTGGGCCTCTTTCTATGTTCAGGAGAAGGATTGGAGCTTAATTCACTAAGCTGCTCTATCCTGTGGCTTCGCGGATCAAAAACATTATTATTATTATATTATTTATTTGCCTCTGTGTCCCCAGCCTGATGAGCGACCAGGTGCTGGAGGCGGGCGCCGGCGCGGTGGTGGCGCGGTGCGAGGCGCGCGGGCAGCTGCATGATGAACAGGCGGAACTGCTCATCGCAGACATCTCCAGCGTCGCCATCAAGGTCACTGAAGCATAATTTTTTATACAACTAGATCGCAAACAAGCGTACAGCTCACCTGATGGTGAGCGATTTCCGTAGCCCCGGTGCCCTTCAGCAGCTTACAAGCTTGTTTCGACTGGTCCAATATAACAAAACAAGACATTTATGTATTAAGTAGATACGTAATGTAGCTTTATAACTGTTACTGAAAGTAATAGATATCTGAAATGAACAATTATCCATAACCGGAACTGATATAAAACTTTTGGATAATTACGGGTGGGCGTGGAATCGGAAAAAAGTAAAAATCGTGTAGTTGATAGTTATGTTTTTTGTCTAGTCGAAACGATAAACGCCTCCATAGAATTTTGTATTTTGTTTATTATATCCTACCCTTACATCGATAAATCCCTAGAACTAATATCAAAACTATTCGAAACTATTGGATATTCCTTATTAATTTAATATCTGTAACCCCAACCAAAACCGATTTAATCTGATTCAAATATCCGTATCTGATCCCTGGCATTAAGTGGATAATAGAATTAAGTTTTGAATAATATAATAGTGTATTAAAGTACATTTTTATCACCTACAGATCTCCTGCTACCTCGTGTGTCGCAATGTAAGTAATGCTTACATACTGGCCGCTAAACACGACCGTACCAACGACCTCCGAAGAATATTACAAGAAGCCGAGAGACTGGGTAATGACCAAGTACGAAATGCTTGTCTAAAGAGGCTTACATCGAAAAATTTACCATTATAGCATTGAGTAAGTTGGAAAAAATACTTAGGAACATATTAAATGTATTGTTTTCTAATGTTTACGCGAATTACACTCATTATCATATAACAACTTTTTCGGATTATATCTTTATTAAGTTTTTTAAATGCCCGAAGTTTTGGATACTTTACAGCAACCATGGTCATGGGAGGACTGACGGACTCAGTTATAAACCGCGATAAAATCCGAAAAAGTTGTTTCATATAAATGTACTCATATTTAGTAGTTTCTTTAAAAGACGAAGTTGAATCCTTGTTTACCAATTTTAAAAAACTTTATATGTTATGTAGATTGTAAGACTATTTCAATAATCAATAGGTGCAATTCTCTATTGGGATGTGATAAAATATTAAAGCTTAATTATAACACTTGAAAATATTATTTTAAACTGTATAATTGTTATTATTGAATATTTGTATGTAATATAAAGCTATTTTAATTAATGTATAAAAAAGCATGCTTATATACAAGCATGTATGCATGTGCATATTTTGCAATAAAAGTGTAATTCAGCAACCTATTAATTGTAATTGTTTTATAAATATGTATATTATATTATCTCATGAAATACTAATTAAGTAATGAAGTGGTGTCTATAAAGGTTCAGATAGTTATTTTGATGTTTATATAATTCCTAGAATAAATCTTGTTTAAAAAAAAAAATTAAACATATTTTTGAAGTAAAACTTCTTTATGCACACTTGACTTGGGCAGTAAGCTGCGTGACGAGAGTGTTGCGAAAAGTGTGATCGGACGAGGTGAAGTGAAATTGAGAGGGAGATATAAGTTAGATAGAGCTAAAGAAGATTTACTTCAGTCGTGTGATGTAAAGCACACTCGTTTTTTTATGTATTGGTCTCATATTGTGATATAAAATGTAATAAGGTGATAAATAAAACCATGATATTATATAGTTTTATCCTTTTCAATTTGATACTATAAAGTATTATAAAACCTTGGAGCCAATACCTACCGTAAAAAAGTGATTTACCTTTTTAAGTTCATAATAATTCATTACACTACTATAACTAATTATATTCCAATACCATTGACATATTCAATTACTCTTCAACCTGTAAAATATGTAAGTATTATACTACTTTACATCAAAAACACACTGATCTGATAATTTCAATATTATGAAGATCAATAAAACAAGTAAAGTATTAATAAGCCAAATCTGTGATTGCGACACAAATTAAACATGATGGGGAGCATTCGGTAACTTGTAATTACAGTAAATTGATACAAAAAGTGAGAACCAGCTGTATTTATTTCAAAAATGTTAAAATCTTTAATATATAAATGGGGAGAATGGACAGATGGTCAGTGACACGAGCACCACGGTCACCAGCCAAACAGACAAGACTCCAACTCATCATCTCACAGAGAGAAGAGCATACTTCAATGGACCTCATCCAACACGCCTGGCATGAATGGTGGCACACTGCAGTAATTTCATAAACACTTCACTATAAATTATATTATTTCAGTCTTTGATGCACGTTTAAAATAATTTACTGAGCCGCCATTGCTTTTTTCTTAGGCTTCTTTAAACGTTTTAGCCCATTTACACTAGTTTTTAACAGGTTTGAGTATGCAGAAGTAAACTTTTCAACGTCCTGCTGTTCTATAACAGTAGATATTTTCTTGCTGCCGGACTGTGCCCTAACTAGACACTTAAACTCTGGATTCTTAACAACTGGAGTTCCATCTCGCGGCATTGGTTTAGTTCTGCCATCATCTGTATATTTTGAAAAGTAAGTTTATAGTAATATTTTCAGGTAATTCAGCAAGTAGAGAAAATTAAGATAACACTCGACATTATTGTGCTATATCAAGAATATTATGCAAAAAATTATAATTTTATTCAATATCTAAGATTACCCTAGATTACGAACTTACATCTTTTCATTGTCATTGTAACTGATCCCGATACTCGAGCTTTTTGGAATAGTTTCGAAAGCTCAGTCAAAAACTAAAACAAGATAAAAACAATGTTAGCGAGAGTAAATTTAAGCAATCAATTATTTTTCTAAAATTCCCATAAATTTACCTCTTCGTTCGCTAACAAAACCATGATAAAAACTTTTTTAACCTTTAATTTAGTGTTTTAAAAGGAATTTTGTTGCCTTTAACTCAATTATTTATATACATAAATTAATATATTTTACACATTTTAAAACTACAGTTTTATCTCCTAGCAAACAATTTCTTCATTCATTCCACGCAAGACAGGGATTAAATACACGTTGTCTTTATTAATTTGACGTTGTCACAATGACAAGTTGTCATATAAGGGTTGTCGTGCTGTTAATAATGAATGATTATTTACCTACCCCACTCCAGCCTGCAAAATAATGATACTTGTAATAAAAAATATACTAATCGATAGATTTTCAATACCTCAATTCAACTACGTTATCCTTTTAAATTGTTCACCTTAAATTATTTAATTAAAAATCAAAAAAGTCGTTGAAAAATATTTACTTCTCAATAATTTCAAACTCCTATATCTTTTGATGTATACAATATTTTAAATTGCTCAAAGTGTTAAAAAACTGCTCAAGTTGCATTTATAATTGCACAAGTACAGTTTGAAACAGCTCCACTTTCCATAATTTTTAATTTAATAATATGTGTGTGTATGTTCGGGGATAACTTCGTCATTTTATGAACCGATTTTGATAATTCTTTTTTTGTTGGAAAGGAGATATGGTAGCATGATAAGGAAACCAGGATCTGATGATGGGGTCCCAGAGAAATCGAACGAAACCCTCGAAAATCCGCATAACTTTTTACTTGGTGTACCGATTTTGATGATTTTTAATTTAATCGAAAGCCGATGTTTATCACGTGGTCACATTTAAATTTTACCGAGATCTGATCACAACTTTTGGAGTAATCTTTGATAATGCGTATTTACTTGACTATTTTTTCGTCTACCTACATTGTATTACTTGTCGATATAATTGAAGTCAGTTTTTTTCATTTGCCAGCAAACAAATTTATTTGTGCAGTCAGAGCTCCTCGTGGGGATGGGGGTAAGATTGGCAGCAATTAATGCGCTTGCGATGCTTCTGGCGTCAATTAGCTACAGTGATTGCTCACCATCAGGTGAGAAATACGCTTATTTGTCGACCTAGTTGTATGAAATGAATCCACTATTCTGCTGTTATGCAAACGAGTAACCATAAATAAAGGTAGGCTTCCAGCAGCAATACACATACGACACCTTCGTAAAAAATTGAGTTTTAAGTGTCTAAATGCTTCTCTTTTCCCCCTGACAACACGTTGGACATCTGCAATATTTTGTTTCAGCTCTTCTTCACTCACAGATTCTCGGGCGTATACTATTTCTTTGTAATAGCCCCAAATAAAAAAATCGATAGGTTTGAGATCAAGTGAGCGTGAGGCCATCTAATTTGTCCACTTCGTCCTATCCATCTGTGACTGTTGGGGTATGTTTGATTTAAATAATTTCGGACTTGTGTTGCGAAGTGACACGGAGCGCCGTCATTTTGAAAGACCATACGTCTAAGTTCGAGGCTTACATTTTCCAGCAACAATGGAAGTTTATTTTCTAAAAAGTTGCTCTATCAAGTCTGGTCGGCAATTCAAACGGACCAATTAGTTCACCATTGAGGATACCAGACCACAAGTTAACGCTAAAACGATCTTGAAACGTTGAAGCTTTCACAGCGTGTCGATTTTCAATTGCGTATTGTTTCTGTAGGTGGCCACGTCGAAAATTTATTATAAATTTTAAAAATATTAAATGATTTTAACATTATGATCTCGTTCTTACTTAAAACTTTTTTTATCCAACCAACACAATAGGTTTCTAGCATTTTCTAATTGATTAGCCTTAGGAATGATAGAAATTGTTTTTAATCAATTGACTAATTTTAGGAATTCTCCACCTTGCTGTCTTTCAAGACCGATTTTAGCCAAATTTTCCATATAAGTACAGCTTTATTATTATTATTATTATGAAAGTTGAGTCTGGCGCAATTTTAAGACTTACTAAGAAATCATAAAAGTACAACTCATGCAAATTCAGTTGCAATAAATAAAACTCTAAAAAATTGTTTTCTTTTTTTAGAAATTTTTTAAGATGGTCAAGTCGAAATTTCTCAAAAAACGAAAAAATTCATAACTCCTAAAGTATAAAAAATCGCGGAACATGCATAGGAGTGATTCGGATACACCACAACATACCGGATCTAATTTTTTTATGACGTCAATTGACCGGCCATCTTGTATAATAATTTCATTAGCTTTATAGGTAACGATAGCAATTAATGATAACAGTATAGATATCTAATACCTTTAAACGAGCAATTATTGTATTCTTGTATCTTGTGTTCGATCAATCTGAATCTCGGAAATGGATTTCGGGGGCGATAAATCGATCTAAATTTCGCAGTTGTTTATAAAGTTGTAATAGCTCAGGTGGGAAATCGGCTGGTAGGGACCGACCAAGACCCCGGTTCAAATCAACATGTCTCCAGATCGATTATTTTTTTCCCTTTTTTTCTAAATGCACGTTTGATTTTTTATGTAAATAACCAGTTCATAGTTTTTATTATTATGTCGATAAGATCGAAAAACATTATTCATATTTTTACAATATGTAATTCGTACCTATATAAATATGATTTCCAAATAACCCGATTTACTAAAAATACCGAGCTAAGGTTGGTCACCCAGGTACTATAACATTAAATTTAATGTTATAGTACCTGTTATACTAATTAGTATACATACCGGTAAAAAATATACAGGTATCTCTATTCCATAATGTTATGTCTGCAGAGAGACGAATTTTTAACGATATTCCAAGCCCTGATTAAACAACCAAATGTTATCGATATTCCTTATGACTTTCTCGACACTATCGAATAAAGTATAAACAGCGGTATTTATATGCTATTATTTATGTGTTGGTATTTTATACAATCCTACAATGAACATGTTGGCCGCGTTCCACTAAGCGTCCGCAGCGACCAGAACGCCTATTCTATCGTTCCACCTAAGGCCCGTGGTCGCTCGACGTCTTAGATGACGTCACTGTTCACGACCACATCGCCCACAAAATATAGGAGGGTCAAAGTTAGCTTTCATCAAAACGTGGCGGGACTTTAAAAGAAACAACTGTCAATGTCAAATTTTGAATGTAATCTGTCGTTCGGTTTTGCAAAAACGCAACGAATAATTCCCGGGAATCCATGTTAAATCAAGTTTACTCCAATCCTCGCGAAATATTCACTCATAAGCCCCACAGCTGCATGTTTTCACCATGCCGCCATATTGCGACCAAACGGGTGACACCGGATAGCGCTAAAATATGCGTTCCTCTTATAAAATTCGCCTACAAGGACGTTTTTTACCTTAGTGGAACGGCAATTTCAGTGGTCGTGATTGATGGCGTTGTAGGCCTTAGGTAGAACGCGCCCACATATACTCTTTGATCATTAATGAAATTCAGATTACATGTTCAAATCATGTTCCACAGAGTACTATCGTGTTCTTTCGGTTATGAGAACGTCGTATCCTAGGTCATAGCGGAAAAATAATTTATATCTATTTAACAAATTTTGTATAGAACATCATGCCTATTCGAGGTAAGTTATTGCATACAATTTATATTTTTGTAAACACTTTTGAACTAGATTAAATAATATGTTTCTATTTAAGAATAACAAGATTTCATGTAGGTATGTATAATGATAACGGACAACTGATATTTGCTTTAATTGTATATAGTTAAATGATACTCAATAACGAAATAAATAGTTACGAAGTGTAATAATAGTTACGAATATATATTATTATAGATGGTCCGTATAATTTCTTTAAGTGAAAATTTCCAAAGCTCTAAAATGTTACCTACACAATAAAATTTACAAAACTCTAAAGTGTTACAGGTACATATGTTTATTAAAATGGGAACGTAAGAAAATCCTTCGAATTAATGATGTGACTGGATTTGATATGCAAAACACACAAAATTGCAAATGTCTAGAAGCAAAGAATAGAGAAAAACTTGAAACCGGTTTTATTTTTAAACATCAGAGTAGATTGTGCTTATCTATTCTATTTTGATAAAAATTTCTTTTATTTGGGTTCTTTTTATCACTGTTTAAGTTTAAATATTTACATTTTTGTAATTACTTTTTCAATCTCCATTGTCGCATTATTTAAATAGAAAAAAAAAATGAATATGGAGAAAAAAATGTCACTAGAGATCAAAATTACTTTATCAAATTTCGTTCAATAAAAATGGTCCTAAACACTATTATGAATAAATAAAATGTTTCAACTTATTTTATTGTCACGTACTACTTCCAACTATGCACGCTATTTTTATGAGCTATATATATTTTTTTTTAAATGAACAACCAAATCTGTGTAATGTCAATAATGTTAATGTATAATTTGTCCATCAAACAGACACAAAATAATTATAAAATTTTCACGATAATATAGCGCAGTGGATACATTAACTGCTGTGCTAGCGATCGCCGGTTCGATACCCACTAATGAATAAATATCTGTATAGGCCACAATAATATTTGTCTTGATCAGGGCCTTATTTTTATTGTTATAGTAATAATTATTATAATTTTATTTATTTAAGACTTACAGTCCGCTTGTTGGTAATGTACTAATATACTATAACTTACAACTATGTTAGCATATTAAAATTAGAAATAAACAATTTAACAGTTTACTTGCTTAACCTTTCTTGCCTTACCACTACGCCAACAGTGCTGAAGCATAGGCTCAGCAAGCGTGGCACTGAACATTTTCAAAATTTTATTAGAACTGAGTCGCATTATGTTAAAGAAGCGGTCCGTTTCCTCAAGATTGCGAAAAAGAAATCAGTGATCGCTTCAGTGAACATTGCAGACGTACTACAGAAGCGTCTCAGTCCCAACAAAATCCTAAAAACCACTATTATATTGCACTCTAAGCGCGTCCAGCGATTTTTTACAGTAACTGGTCCACAGCGCACACGTATAAAGTTTGGCAATTAAGGTTATTTTAGCATCGTTGCTACAGTGAGCAAACCTGTGGGCCAGAATATTACATCTAGCGGCAAGTGCCGTTCGTGCACGTTCTATGTCAGCATGATCCCTGAGATCCTCGGAAATGTAATGATCTAGATATTTCAAAACTTTTACCCGTCTTAATTGAACATCGTTTAGTTTTAACACTGATTCATAGTCAATTACGCCTCCGCGGACCACAAAAACCATGTACTCACTTTTATTTACATCGTACTTAAGGCCCCTGATAGAGCCAGCAGTACCATGTCATCTGCGTAGCAAAGATTATTTAGGCACATTCCATCTCCGAGTCCCACAATCAGCTCACCTCGCAATCCGACCAATAAGTATCTGATAGCGTTTCGCCCCACTTCACATAATGCTCTTGGTTTAAAAACCAAAATTTCAGCAAAGAAATTAATTCGGATTGTATTCCTCCATTGTATATCGTACGTTACTAGATCGAAGGCTTTTAAAAGGTCTAAAAAACAGGCATTAACCGGTGTCTTTCTGCTTGTGTAGTATTGGGCAGTCTGCTTTAGACATAAAATGGCACGTTCCGTTGAAAGATTAGGCACAAACCCAAACTGCGCGTCGTGTATAGTTAAATATAGATCAAAGTTGGTCTATCAGACTATCCCAATACCTTAGCAACTAGTGTAGCCAGTGATATTGGCCTATAGTTATTTTTATCAGAAATATCTCCGGTCTTATTCTTAGCTAAGGGGATCACCACTATTTTCATCATGTCAGCTGGTAGGTAAAAATGTGCTAAACATGACGAATAAAACATTGCTAGCACACTATAAAGATGGATCCTCGCATGCTTAAGATGTTCGATACTGAGACCGTTATGACCAGGAGACCTACCTCTGTTCACTTTCTCAATAGTAGCTTCTATCTGCTTAGCAGAAAATCTCATAGGTATAGTAACGGTCTCAGCATCGATCACCTGTGACACAGGTCCAAGGGGCGATGTCACTAAAAATGATTTTTAAACAAGTTGGTAATCACTTCAGGCTCACTACAGCCCTATAAGCTCGCGGGGCGATCTATTTTTACATTTAGCTAGTTCGTGTGACGACCTGGGTGAAGCAATTATGTCCATTTTAACTTGATATTCATTTTTTTGGCAAAATCTTAGTCTACTTTTAAAAACCCTACGTACGTTTACCCGTCCCAAACTCCGCCATACCCCGGTTTGTTATAGAGTAACCAAGTCTGAAATGTAATCTTCATATGCCGTATACACATGTTTATTCTACCCAGTAACCATTTTTTATTAGAAATCGGGCCCTTGTACGATAATTCAGTAGCACCGCTAAGAATATTGACTACCCGGCTATACAAATCATCTAATGTACGCTTATGAACGACATCATGATACATCTCATCCGCACAAGAGGTTAAAGAATCCGGAAAATCGATATGCCTGAGCCGCTCATGGCATATGTCATGATATCGCCCAATCTGCGCAGCTTCCACGTCATTACTTTTTCTTTTATTGCTATAATAGCATCGATTTCGCCATTATTATTATGTTTTGTTCGCCGTTATGTTTGATTAGGTTCTGTTGAATTTGAGGCGTTTATTTCTAAAACATAAGCATTCTTACGAAATTTGTATAAAATAAATAATTTTCACATTTCAAATACAGTTCAATTTTTTTAGGTTCAACCTTAACAGCTGCTGTTGCTACAGCTGGTGTTGTAGGGGGCGCGTATTTCGCTTATAATATTTACAAAGAGTACCAGGAAGCAAAATTACCAAAAGTATGGCACGAAGTCGGTACACTGAAAGATCTATACGTGTATCCGATTAAATCTTGCGGCCCAATACTGTTGAATAAAGTCGAATGTACAACTTTAGGATTGAAAGACGGCTGGTTGCGTGATAGGTCTGTAAATGATAAATATAGCAAGAATTTTTAAATGCAACATTTTGCTGGTTTTTGTCTTTATATTTATTACAATTTTAGGGTGCTTATGGTCGTTGACGAAAAAAATAACTTTATAACGGCAAGAGCTTACCCTCATTTACTTTTGGTAAATCCATTGGTTCGAAATTCGATTCTCACGCTAAACTATGATGGAATGGAAACACTTCATGTGAATTTGGCAGAGGTATGGTTGATTTTAAACATGTAATTTTTTAATTAAAGAGTACATTATAAATATTTAACAAATTTAGAATATAATCTAATACTAATAACTAAAGAAGACCCACGGGTCACCACAACGGATCACGTTGTCGTCGTTATTACGAAGTTTTGTTTTGTCAGGCATAAAAGTAGAACATTTTTTACGCACGCCTGAGCCTTGGGGAGTATACAAGTGAATTAGTGACGAGAGCGTTACGAAAAGTGTGATCGGGCGAGGCGAACGCAAGAGAGGGAGATAAGTTAGCGAAGATAGAAAGTTTTACTTCAGTCGTGTGGTCACATGTTTTGACACGCTTTTTATTAGTTTCACCAGTATGTTTGTAACCGACTTGGACTTCATTTTGACCCACTTCAAACATTCAGATTTCATTTAAAATTAGTAAACTTATCGAGGACCAATGACAATACACTAATTTGATAAGATTAATACTAGTTTTAAGTTTGGTTTCTTTATAAAAGCGTGTTTTATAATACTTAGTTTTTTTCTTAACTAAGTATTATTTATTTATAATAGTAACTCATAATTTCAATACCTTTGTATAGGTCATAATTTTTTTGTTTTTGTGCACGATATTATTACAGGTAATAGCATTACAAAAACCACAACAGGCTCAAGTATGGGGTGTCAATGTTCCTATTTACGACTGTGGACGGGAAGCAAGCGAGTGGTTTTCAAGGTATTTTATTTTTTAAATAAACAATACAAATTTTAAATATTTTTGACGACGTTAGAGAGATAAAAACAGATATAAGATTAAATCAAGTCTTAAAAGATTGGTCTACTGGACAAAGGCCTCCACAAGTTCGAGCCAAGAATGGCGTGAACTCACGCTCGTCAGATTTTGACGGGACTTTCACTGGCAGATAGCTGATGTAATAAGGAGTAACTTTTATTTTAGAAATTTATTTATTTTATAACTCTGCAAATTGAACAGTAACTTTTTTTGTTAAATTCCACGCGGTCGAAGTCGTGGGCAGAGCTAGTTACATAGTATAAAAGTCGCTTCCCGCTGTCTGTACGCTTAGATCTTTAAAATTACGCAACGGATTTTGATGCGGTTTTCTTTAGTAAATAGAGTGAATCCAGTGGAAGGTTGGTATGTAATACACGCATGATGTTACATATCAACCTTCCTTATGTTGTGTGGCTACGGCATCAAAGAATATAGCCACCCCCTCTCTTCCCGTGCGTGTCGTAAGAGGCGACTAAGGGATAACACAGTTCCACTACGACCTTGGAATTTAAAAAGCCGACCCGATGGCGGGATAACTATCCAACTGCTGGCTTTGAAATATCTGTATATTTCCAAACCATTTTAAATGAGTATTACCATCACACCCAAAAAACGTAAATACGCGTAATTTTAAGTGAAACAAACCTTCAGGCAATTTTTAAATATGTATTATGTAATAACAATTAAATTTGTCTAAATATTTAGTACATTAAATTTAGAAAATGTAGCAGATTTCAACTGATATTGAAAAAGGCGATGTTCACCTGTACGTATTTTTACTAAAATGATAACTTTTCATTCTCCCTTTGAAATTTGAACTCACAATCAGACATCAGTTCAAAGACTTACAGATAAGCTACTCTACTTCTTTTGACCTCATACTTGACCTGTACAACGATCGAATATTCTGTATAACAGAAATAATAATTTATGTATTTTTAAGCACAATAAAATTTAAGTATAAGATTTTCTTTCAGGTTGCTGAATAAAACTGCAGCTTCTTTTAAACTGGTGTATTACGCATCGCAGGACAGTCGCGATTTAAGGGGCCCGAAAGACAAGTTCTTTAAAATAACTAAAAAGGATACGGTGGGATATTTCAAATTAATAATATAATGTCTAAAATAATTTTATGAAATTAATCAAATTACTGTATTAGTGTGTAAAACAAAAATTAACATCTTATTTTAAATCAAACATATATTTATGTATCTCTAAAGGTATCTGTATCAGCCGGCCGTTAGCTGAATCAGAGATTAATTAGCCTACCTCAGGAACTAACAACCGTATGTGTGTGTTAAACATAATAATATATTTTAGGGAGCATTCCCGGATGAAGTCTCCTATAATCTAATAAACGAAGCTTCAGTGGACGATCTTAACACAAGACTGAATAAAGGCAGTCAAGTGTCCCCGCGAAACTTTAGACCAAACTTCGTGCTTACTGGCGCTAAGGCCTACGAGGAGGATAATTGGAAATTTATAAAAATAGGCAATAATGTATTTGAAATTATCAAACCGTGTACAAGGTACATATTAAAAATATTCACACCAAGTACTATTGAAATAATGTGTTAATATAAGCTAAAGATTATACATATGAATATTAACATAAATTTAGACATAAGATTCGTTTACAACTGATAAGCTTCTGCTCCTATTTGACTGATTTTATACAGTTTCCAATTAGAAATGGTACGTAGGATAACTGAATGCTTCTGTCATGGCATGGGCGCCCTAGGGTGAACAAATTTCAATTTTTAATGTTAAGTTTCTTTGAATATCCGTTCTGTTTTTTCAAAATACGAAATTATAATATTAAGTTGTCTTATGCAATGTGTGATTTTACTTACAGATGTATTCTGACTACGATTGATCCCGAGACCGGTGTACATAATGCAAAAACTGAGCCATTGGAAATGCTAAAAACGTATGTTTATCTAACTAAATTTTGCATATACAATGAGTAATTTAGTTTTTTAACCGACTTCCAAAAAAGGAGGAGGTTCTCAATTCGACTGTATTTTTTTTATGTATGTTACATCAGAACTTTTGACCGTGTGGACCGATTTCGACAATTTTTTTGTAATCGAAAGGTGGTATGTGTCAATTGGTCCCATTTAAATTTATTTGAGATCTCACAACTACTTTTCGAGTTTATATCTAATAATGCATTTTTACTTGACTCTTTTTTCGTCGACCTACTTTGTATTATACCGCATAACTTTCTACTGGGTGTACCGATTTTGATAATTCTTTTTTTGTTGGAAAGGAGATATCCCTAGTTTGGTACCATGATAAGGGAACCAGGATCTGATGATGGGATCCCAGAGAAATCGAGGGAAACTCGAAAATCCGCATAACTTTTTACTGGGTGTACCGATTTTGATAATTTTTAATTTAATCGAAAGCTGATGTTTTTCATGTGGTCACATTTAAATTCTATCGAGATCTGATAACTACTTTTTGAGTAATCTTTGATAACGCGTAGTTACTTGACTATTTTCTCGTCGATCTACGTTGTATTGTCGATGTAATTGAAGTCGGTTTTTTTTCGTTTGCGAGCAAACACAATTATTTTAAGGTATGTTGGCGCCAGTTGTACGGTCCTCAAAGCGGCACCGGTTTGGAGGCCGGATAGTGAGACCAAGCCAACCTGAACTATTTAAAATGTTGTCTGTGTCTCGTTAACATTATTAATTTTCCCGTAAAAAATTTATTTGCTTTAACAGCTATCGTCAATTCGAAAATCCAGAAATTCGTAGATCAGTGGGTACCTCACCACGTATGGGACTACAGATGGCGCTACGTTCCAAACCAGGCAACACTATTTCACTCAACGATACCATATATGCGGCATAATCTTCTTGTTATATTTTTTTATGTTTCACGTCTCACGTACAAAATAAAGGATAAATGGGTAATAATATTATTAAATAAATGCTAAAATGAGGTAAGTCTTTATTTTATACATCCGAATACACTAATTCAAATCCTGACAATCTGCGCCGCGATCCCAATAGGTGGATTTATATCTGGAGTTATTAGTACTCGTGCAAATGTACCGCCTCCTTCGCCTTTAGTCAAATGTTCTGGATTTATGACGACAGAACCATTCACTTCCTGAAATTCATAGAACACTTTCAGCACAGTAATAAGGGTAATTTAAAATACTGTACGAATATTAATATCATCAAATATGTAATGAAAAATTTAATCAAGATTTTCTTTTACAATATAATTGAAACACGCACTGCAGTTCAGTTATCTACCTTTATACACTACCAATCTTCAGAGATTACGTGCCATTAATATGGAAACCTAAATCACCTATCATCTATTTTGAAGTATTTATTATGCTAAAATTGTGTCCAGGTGTATTTATACTAAACAATAGCTACTGAATTTGAAATAAAATTAGTAACTATCGATTGATACATAGTTACAATAACAAATGCAAAAAAATATTTATCTTTTTACTAAACGTGGCTACAAAACGGTCTCATCGCTATTACACTATGGAAAAAAATCTCATAAAACATGGACAAATGCATACCAAATTCTCATACAGGGTTATGAGAGTCTATGAGATCTGATAGATTCTTATAACTCAGTATGAGAATTTGGTCTGCATTTGTCCATGTTTTATGAGATTTTTTCTCCATAAAGTAATTCTTTGTACGAGAGGCGTTCAAAAAGTAATGAGAATATTGCTTCGTATAGATTAGATCTATGTCAAAATACCCATAAATTATTATTTTTTTTTTTACTTTACCAGTCCCAGTTGTGATACGCATTTGTTTGTAACTTGTACATACGTTTAAAACAAATGGAAAAATGATAATTCGTGCGGTAGTAAAATATTTTTGCTTGATTTTTACTACGGAACAAATTTTTAACGAATTACAAGATACATTAGGATAGACTGTTCTCCCGAGACGACGACGAAGACGAGTCCTGAAAGGCGATAGTCTCCTTCTGCGAGACAGTAATGTCCCAGTAGGAGAATGACGAGCGGATGAGAGAGGAGGCCGCCAACGAAGGCTCCCTCTGCAGGCGACGAACAGGGGTGCGTAGGAGGCGCTACTTAATGCGCTTCCAGTAACGTCCCTGTGCCAGTGTCGGGCCGGGATGAGAACCCGGTCCTGCTAGACACGGCGTCGTCGGGATTATTCAGAGGTGAGCCGGACAGTCCCCATGGAGGAAAAGTCTGGCCTTTTCGTCGAGGCCAGCCGGTCGCTGGATGGATCCTGTTGCCTGCAGATCCGGGACCCTCCAATTAAAGCGTTTAAGGCTCCTGTGTACTAGTTCATTTTATTGCTTAAGAAGTAAAGAGTCCGGTTGAGTGTCCATAGCATTTTGCAAGATTACTTGGGAATTAAAAAGGTATCCCGCAAGTTGGGTACCAAGAAAGTATTCTTGGCTTGCTTGCTAACGGATGCACAGAAGCTTGTCACGTTAGCTAAACAAGATTTCAGAGAGCTCGTTAAAATATCAACAAGATCCTCATCAATTTCTGTCTCAATTGCTTCACCATTATGACTCTGAGACAAAACAGCTATAAATGACATGGAAAAGACCATCATCTCCAAACCCGAAAAAATTCAAAACGAAATCGTTTGCCGGCAAGGTTATGAGCTCTGTTTTTCGGGACAGCCAAAGAGTTTTAATGATTAAATACCTTGATCATGGTGCCAATATAACAGGCAATGTGTACGCAGAATAAATCTGTGAAAATCCGTAAAAAAAGGATAGCTCACGAAAAAAGTTCCGTTCCATCAAGACAACGCACCGGCACGCAAATCTAGTTGTCCTGGCACAAATCAAGCCACCATGGCTTTGAGATTCTCGAGCATCCACCACATTCACTGGATTTGGCCCGCAACGATTTTTACTTATTTCCGCGATTGAAAGAACATTTAAAAGGTACAAAATTTGAAGATTACAAAGAAGTGAAAGTCGCCGTAAACGATTTTTTGTGCGCCCAAGATGTTTATCTATATCTATATAGATATATATATATATATATATATATATATATATATATATATATATATATATATATATATATATATATATATATATGTGTGTATATATATATATATATTCTTTTTTGGTAAATTTACGCATTTATACAAATAAAATTGGAGTGTCTGTTTGTAATATTTAAATATCTACTCTTTACTAAATGCCTGTATACATCCATATGGATACATATAACAAAATTACATTTTTTACAATTTTTGTCTGTTTGTTCCGACTAATCTTTGAAATGGCTGGACCGATTTTGACGGGACTTTCACTGGTAGAGATAGCTGATGTAATAAGGAGTAACTGAGGCTACTTTTATTTTAGACCTTTATTTAATTTTATAACTGCGAACTGAACAAAAAAATTTTTTGTTAAATTCCACGCGGATGAAATCGCGGGCACAGCTAGTTAAATCAATAAAAAACCATACACATACTCGTACTACCATGTATTTGACACACGCGCATGTATACTCTTTCGTTTATTATTATAGAAGTTATAGTCTTCGACGACGGAACCTTAATAATGTTCAAAGTTATAATTGAAATGAAGTATGATCGAATTCCGGCCCCACGGCGACCAGTAGTATATAGTGCGTTCAACGAGCCGAGATACCAAATGTAAACAAACCAAATGCGAGGTCATTCGACTATGCAGGGTTTTGTAACCTTTTTTTTTACTTACACAAAAATTTTAAATGTAAAATATATTTATATTTTGTAATTAATGAATTAAATATAATTAATTAAATATAATTATATATTTAAGATTTGATACTTCTTAAATAATAATTATCGAAATATAAAAATCACCCGAGCGTTTCAGGACACGAAATGAAATAAAAATAAATAATACAAATTCAAAGGGCCGTACGCGGTCCGATTGTTTTCAAGGCCAGTTAAAATATCATTCGACCTTGCAGAGACGTGCAGTAGATAGCAAACAGACAAGATAGAAAGAGATAGACTACATTTTGTTTGTTCCGTCGTCGCTACGAAAAAATGATGGACTTTGTTTACATTTGGTATCTCTTCTCGTTGAACAGACTATAGTATAGTTATGACGTTCACCTTGACAAAGTATCTGAAGTTGGAGGGCAGCAGCAGCAGGTGCGGCGCGGCGGGCAGCTGCGCGTGCGCGGCCCACAGCGCCGCGTCGGCCGGCGCCGGCCACAGCGGCGCGTAGCTGCGCTGCGCGCGCACGTGCGCCGCCAGCCGCGCGCGCTTGTCGCCCGCCGGCCCGCTGCGCACGCACGCTCGTTACCATCGGACTTAAACTACGCACGCTTCACTGGGGGGTCAGCTGGCGAAGGCGTGACCAGCGCGTTGCGAAAAGTGATCGGGCGGAGTTGAGAGGGAGACATAAGTTAGATCTAGCCGAACTAAAGAGGCCTTACTTCGGTCGTGTGGTGGTGGGTGTGGTGTACCGTTCGGTCGGTTCGGTGGTGGTAAAGCCACTCGTATTTTTTATATATTTCAATAGTCAATCATTTGGACTTAGGACCCGTTTTACCGATTGCGAATTAACTTTATCCGATATATAAGTTAGGAATAGACTTTAAAAGTCTGCCTGCTGAAGTTTCCCTTAAGTAATAACTGAGGTAGGGCACAGCAGGAATTTCCTGCTCAAAATATGGAGCAGCCCGACTGGGGTAGTGCCTCGGCCTTACAGAAGATCACAGCAAAATAATACTGTTTTCAAGCAGTATTGTGTTCCTGTTGGTGAGTAAGGTGACCAGAGCTCCTGGGGGGATTGGGGATTGGGTCGGCAACGCGCTTGCGATGCTTCTGGTGTCGCAGGTGTCTATAAGCTACGGTAATCGCTTACCATCAGGTGAGCCGTACGCTTGTTTGCCGACCTAGTGACATAAAAAATAAAATAAAAAATAAACTATAACTTTTAGATGTTATGATTCAACAATCACTTGTGTAGCGGTGCGTGTGTCGTGTAGGCGCCTAACAACCGGCGGTTTGCGGGTTCGATTCCCGTTCGGGATATCTGTCCTTTAAGGCCTACCCACCCGTGCTTCGAAGATCTGGTTAAGCTGTCTGTCCCGGCTGTTATCATATACACCTGGTAGCGATCGTAACTCATAGTTTGGAATCTATCCGCCAAGGTGCAGTAGAGTGGCGTTGTGGCTTAATCGCCGACCCTTTTCTAACATGAAGAAAAAGGGCCATTTTATTTTATTTGGAAAGCAAATAGTATAAAAAAAATTAAATAACAAATCATCATTTAGATGATCCCGCATGTAAAAAATTAGATTAAACCCTATCAGTGGGATGTTACAAGTTGTATCATATCGTATTCGTAAATTTTAGATTAATATTTGTTGTATCTTAAATATAGTAAAGTTCGATAGCAAAAATATATTAAAAACTTTGATAATTCTGTTGGATATTCATCCATCAAATAGCATTCATTATCCACAACCGGTAAAACAGGCCTTTAAGGATCTATCTCTAATTTTACAGTGTTTCAGTTTAAAATAAATTTCTTGCTAAATTACAATTGTAACGTTTCTAACGAAAAAAACTTTTTAACATTTGGTCGTTTGACTAGTTTAGACATACATACATAGATAGCTTCTGGGGGGAATCGGGTATAGGGGTCGGCAAGGCGCTTGCGATGTTTCTTATGTCCCAGAAGTCAATAAGCTATGGTGATCGCTTACCATCAAATGAGCCGTACGCCAGTTTGCTGACATAATTATATATATAAAGATAAAAAAACAAGTCGAACTCGCACTTAACAACTCAACCTAGTAATAATGACATGTTGAATAAATGAAGGTCACTTATAACTCTTGAGCCTATTTATTATATTCTTTAATTGTTCATTTTTTTATATACTACATTGGTGGCAAACAAGCGATGATCTGCCTGATGGTAATCGGGGTTACCTCTGGAACACCAGGAGTATTACAAGCGCATTGCCAAATTTTAAGGTTGAGAGCAGGTATTAAAATTAAGAAATCTAAATGTAACACCATAATTGACAATACACAAATATATAAAAAACAACTGTTGTGTTCCAAATTAATTTGTAAATATTTATACATATTAAGTAATAGCTTACTAGGAAATTTCCTCTTGACTGATATTCATCAATATGTCTGTGCTAGTAACGCCCACTATGATGCCGTTTATGTTCAAAGTGCAAGGGTCGGGTAGAAAATGTATGTTGGTGTGTTTACGGCGACTGCTGAATGGTGGAGCTGGGTAGATGTTCATACTGAACACCTCCTTTGGACTCGACACTATGTACACCTTGGTGAAGGGGCTGAAATTAAACATAACTATTAGGATACATTATACATTTAAAAGAACTTAAATTTAGAAGATATATCATATTAGAGTAAAATTCAAATTTAAGTTACTTATTTTATTGAATAATTCTACAGAAAACTTTTTAAAACTAGCATCTTAATCGCATAACGTAACCTAAAACATCTAATGATAACTAAACTTTTATTCTTTATTCTTCTTATCTTAATTATATTATTAGAGTACTTCTACACTTATCAGTATAGAAGCTCCAAGTTAAGTAAACATTAAAGTTTTAAATGTCCTTTTTGAAGTAAAACTTCTTTACGCACACTTGACTTGGGGAGTAAGCTGGTAAATGCGTGACGAGAGCGTTACGAAAACTGAAAATGATCGGGAGAGATGAACGGAGCAAGAGAGAGGTGCGAGCACACATTTTCTTTCTCTCTTTCTCTCATAACCTAGAAGGTGGAGGCCTATTGTGCGGAAGTTTTACTTCAGTCGTATGATCTAGAGCACACTCGTTTTTTTTTTTAAAGAAAACAATATAAAATTTTGTTTGTTCATACCTTGTTGTACTTATTTCTGCAATGCTATCAATCAGCTTATCAAAGAAGGATTTATATGTCTCAGCCATAGAGTGATCTTTAATTTTCGCATGTTCACAATCCATAAAGGGCCCAGTCATGATGACTATGTGTGGTTTGTGTGTTCCAATGTATGTGATGAAATCTTTAAGAGGCTCATAAGCCATGTTGTTGGAAGTTGTATAGGGACCAGCCGCAACCACCATTGATAAATTACCTGTTATATAATGTTGGATACAATTTTAAAACAATAATTTATTTAAACACTAATTAAACCTAAGGCAGCTGCATTACATAGAGTACTACTGAATTTTGTAACACACCCATGTCAAAACCAGAGCAATACGTATTGCTCTTTCCATGGCCTTAGGAGTTTTTCAAGGGCCATATACAAATTTACTTTTGTTTACTCTTTTGACAACGTCTAATAAATCGATGAACGCTGGATGCATGCACGAAAAAGGATGACTCATTGTAACGTAAAGCTCATTGTCCCGTTACGCTCATTTTACACTTGCGCCACATATATCTCTCTTCCACTCGATGGCCTGTGCGTCCGAGATTTTTTTTTATGACGTTGTCACGTTAAACTATCGTCCGTGAACCAAATTTACAGACTGCCAATTTTTTACTAATGATTTTATTTTATGTTTGTTGTACGATTATTTATAATTTTTAAATGTTTGCTAATATTGTATCATCATTTGTATTTTATAGATTGGCAAAAGAAATATCCTGCTATTGAATAACATTTTTACTAAGGTAAGGCACAGCAGGAAATATCGTGCTCAAAATCTGGAGCCCGACTGGGAAAGTACCTCAGCCTTACAGGAGATCACAGCTTAATAATATACTGCTCTCAAGCAGTGTTGTGTTCCTGTGGTGTGGAGCAAGTTGGCCAAAACTTCTGGGGAGGGTCAGGGTAGGCTTGACGACCCCCTTGCGATGTTTCTGGTATTGCAGGCGTTTATAGGCTACATCAATCGCTTACCAACTTGGGAACCTACACTTGTTTGCCGACATTTCGACTCCAAGCTTACATGGAGTACAGTTTTTATTTTTTTGCTGTCATAGTTGTAAAGTACCTTTCAAAATATTCATCATATCGGCCTTAGGATCGGGCACAGGACAAGACGCGTCGTAGAATATTTCTTGCGCTATGAACTTGTCGCCTCTCGGGTTCACACCCCTCATCACTACGACTTGTCCGGGGAAGAGCGAGTACTGCTTTACTCTGTCAAATGTGTATGTGAGTAAATTAAAATTAAAACTTTTTAAAAACTGTTTTATATCATGAGTATGCTAAGTGCATGTTTCTGAGACAAAATTTTCTTAGAGCTTTTATTTATTCACAATAAACACGCAAATCTCAAGTTCTGAACTAACTGTAATGAAACTTCGGATATTATTGTAACTTTATATTTATACAATAAGCAAGACATTAATTCGTTAACGTCAATGAGGGCAACAACCAAGTTATTAGATCATGCTTATACAATAAAGTGAAATAGTTGAATAAAATCAAAGCGACTTTAAGATCAATTGATATAATTATTTTTTTTTACGTAATAAAGCCTATTTCTCTAGGATAAAAACTATAATTAGTATAAAACAATAAATTATAATTTTATTAAAAATGTTTAAAGTTGAATTTTAATGGTAATGTATATTAAATTATCATCAATGTTTCATTATTGATTTAATGAATTAACCCTAATCCTCATCAGCAGATTAAGGGTATTTCAAATTTATATTTAAGCATGATTCATAACTTTATATTTGTACTGAGAACACGATTTGTTTGCAATATGAATCGCTTATAAATCTTACAACCGGGCATTAGTAAGCTAAGGGTAAGTATGCCTTTTCATACCCATCTAAATCAACAGATACGGCCTGACTAAGCGAGTCTTCCCAAGTTCCTTGCAAAACTACACTCTTAGAGTTGAGCCTCGCGTCTGCGTCGCATTCTATTCGACCTGCCACTAGAACTTCTGTCTGTAAACGTCACCAAACAATCATCAAATTTTTTATAAAATTAGGTAAAGAAGCTTTATAAATAAGAATTATAACCGTTCTGATAAATACGTCGCCAAACCACCTGTGGTCACCGGGTTCGATTCCCGCTCCATGCTGATGTTTGCATTTATTCAAGTATTGGTTTCTGGTCGATCTGGTTGTATTACTCTGTGACCCCCTCCCCCTCGGAAAGATGTTGGTCCCAGTCGTTACTCGTGGTAAGCTGATTATGTGCCAACCTGCAGGTGAACAGTGATTACACTAACATTGCTACGACCCAATATAGAAAGCGACCTTTGCAGCAGTGGAACATTACAGGCATTTTTAGTTTAAATCAGTTAATAAATAAGAGTACACAGTTAAAGCAATTTTCATACTTGTGTTTTGTGTCTAACGGAAGACAACTCTGTAAAGCCATTTTTCTTCATGATACATTGCGACAAATATCTGATGTGATTGTCGAACGTGCCCGCTTTCTCGTGAAGCAATTCAAAGCCGAACCTTGAATAAATTAGTAGTTTTATTAAAGCAAATTGTGTCATTTTCTGCTATTGACAATGCTATAAATCAGGTTACTCGTTATTGTTTCAACAATTAAACAATCGTTAAAAGAAATTCCAAAAATATTGATAAACTGATATTGTATTAAATGTTACGGTCTATGCAATGGTCACAGTATTGGTTTGTGGCTGTTGCGCTGGAGGCTTCAAGCTCGGGCTTGTGTGTTCGATCCCCGCACATGACAAAATTTTTTATTGGCCATACAAATGTTTCTCGTGATCAGGCTGTTTGTGCAGTTCTTGTAGGTCTCCTCACAGTGCCTCGGAGAGAACGTTAAGCCGTCAATCCTGGTTGTTATCATATACACCTGAAAGTGATCGTTATTCATAGTAAGGAATTTATCCGCCAACCCGCATTGGAGCAGCGTGGTGGATTAAGCTCTGATCCTTCTCCTAAATGGAGAAAGAGGTATATGACCAGCAGTGCGATATTACACGCTGAAGCAGTGTAAATGTTGCATATTATGTTACACTCTTCTTAACAGTACAACAACAAGTCTTAGTAACAGTTATTTTTTACTCGGGACACTTTCAATCCTTTTTACAGTAACTATACTTCAGGAGGCAATTTACATAACGACGAGTCTTCTATTTTTATAGGTAAACTTTATTGTATGTACATAAGCTATTTTGGTTATGTATAGATAAACTAAAAATCATTTAGAAATAATTTACACTATTTGACTCGGTTGGAAAGGAATTAAAAATATACCAAAAAAGAATCTATTAAAAAAAAAAAAAAAAGTTTAAGCCAGGTTAAAAGGTAAAGGTTTTTTGATATGACCACGTTATTTGAAAAATACCTCTATTTTGGTCTTTTTATTTTATAATAATCTATCTTATATTTTATTTCACTACTTTCTCATACCAACATATCACATTAATAAACCATGAATAAGTGGGTAGTAATTAAAAACTTACATCGCTTTAGTATACAAGTCCCCGTCATCGTTTGGTACTTGCGTTACATTCAATTCCATTAAGTCAACTCCAGTCGGCGTGGCTATTGCTGCCAATAGACTTTCATCTCCATACGAGTGTACCACGGCCCCTTGATTCGATCGCGAATTATATTTCCCCGATTTGTCACTAGAAACATATTCTGTAGGTAATTAAAAAATAAAATTCGAATTTTAATTTTTTTTATTAATTCTATTTCAAATTACAATTCTATTAAACTTGTAAAAAATGTGGTGCCAAAGTAGACGTCTAGTTTATTTCAAAGGCAATTTACTCTTAAGGTTTACTTGATATTGTTCTAGATGACGATAATTGTCGCTTCTCTGTGTACACTTCCCTACCGCTTTCACTACGCTGTTTCCTATATGCCCAAAGGTTGTCTGGAAGAGATCGCTTCTCTAGCGATAAGACCGCCTTTGCACACTGTTTTTTATTTGTAATATGTTATTGTGTACAATAAAGAGTATATTATTATTATTAACGAGGGGCAGATGAAAAGTTCTGAATCTGAGGTACTTGCAGTCGTACTATTTACTCATCCAGCGGGTCACTACTTGAACGACATCTGCCCACTATATAAGCGAAGTGTCAGGTCATTAATTCGAAAAAAAAAGCATTAGCTTCATTCGGGTCCGAAACAGGGGAGCGATCGTCCTAGGTCGATAATTGCACACGTTACTACGCGGGAGGAGTAAAATGTCTCTTAGGAATAAGACGACATTATACAAGGCCTGCGTACGACTTATGATCTCTGCTACCTCCAAACCGACTTCGTGCTAAGCCAAGGTGCGATGTCGCTAGGAGACATCCTTAGGACGAATGAACACCCCGAGCCCTCCTGGGCACCCCTTTTTCTTTTACGGTTGGATCCGAGTACCCGGATACCGGAGACGCTGTTAGGGACACGAAAAAATATCGATACTTTGTATCAAGTACATTCCATTCGATACCGATACTTTTGTGTTTGAAAGAGAGGAAGTGCAGGTACAACATCCGGCACCTTCCATTGAGAGTAGTATAAATGTCGATGAAAGTGAGATAAGCATGGATGAAATAGTGAAAGCGCTGAAAAGTATGAGATTAGGTAAGGCTGCAGGGTATGACAGGATCACCGTCGAGATGCTGAGGGCTGGACAGGGTATAGTGGCTAGCCAGCTGTACTGCCTTTTCAATTTGTGCTGGCGAAATGGGCAAGTACCGGAAGACTGGTACAAAGCCGTAATCGTGCCGTTGTATAAGGAAAAAGGGTCACGGCAGGACTGCATAAATTACCGCGGTATAAGCCTTCTCAGCGTCGTCGGTAAATTGTATGCGAAAGTGTTGATTGAAAGGGTTGTGAATGAAACAGATGAAAAAGTATGGGATGCACAAGCGGGATTTAGAAAGGGAATGGGATGTACGGATCAGGTCTTTTCCTTGCGGTGCATAGCCGAAAAGTTTTTAGCAAAAAACAAAAAGGTCTATTGCGCGTTCGTGGATCTGGAAAAGGCCTATGATAGAGTGGTGAGGAATGAATTGTGGTCAGCATTGTCCGTGTACGGTGTGAGCGGCGCACTCATGCGAGCACTACAATCTCTTTATAGGGATTCTAGTGCTTGTGTGAGGATAAACGAACCAGTGTACCATTCAGTGTATGCCCATACACTGAATGGTTTAATATCGAAAAAGGTGTTAGACAGGGATGTGTAGCGTCACCGTGGCTGTTTAACTTGTTCATGGACAATTGCTTGACAGAGTTAAAAGAGAATGAAAGTGGGTTGAGAATGGGTGAGTTACTCGTCAAATGTCTTCTCTATGCTGATGACCAAGTACTACTTGCGTCCTCGGCCGAGGAGTTGCAGGAGATGGTAACTGCTATGAGTGGAGCTTTTGTTAGAAAGGGAATGAAGATGAATGTAAAGAAGACGAAAGTGATGGTGTTTGAAAGAGATGAGGTAGTGACAGACTGTAATATCGTGATTGGAGATGAACAAATTGAACAGGTGAATGAGTTTGTGTATCTGGGTTCGAAGTTTACAAGAGATGGAAAGTGTGAGAGTGATATTGAAAGAAGAGTGAATGCAGGAAACATGGTGAACGGAGCTTTGAACTCCTTTATGAGCAGTCGGAAGGTGTCTAAAAAGGCTCGTTTGGCTGTGCATGGGGGGGTGTTGCTTCCGACACTCATGTACGGAAGTGAAAGTTGGGTATGGCAGAAGAGACATGAAAGCAGAATAAATGCAGTTGAGATGAGAGCGTTAAGAAGTATGATAGGAGTAAAACTGAGTGACAGGATAAGAAATAGTGAGATAAAGAAACGGTGTGGTCTGAAAGAAGATGTAGTGGCAAAAATTGAGAAAGGTATGCTGAGATGGTTTGGTCATGTCGAGAGAATGAATGAAGAACGACTGACGAAAAAAGTGTATAAGGCGAGTGTGAATGGAAGTGTTGGAAGGGGTAGACCTAGGCGGACATTTCAAGACCAAATCGGGGACGTCTTGAAGAAAGGCCAGGTCAAGAGTACCCTAAACCGACGAGCATGTATGAAGGGAATAATGAAAGTGGATGAAGCGAAACAAGTATGTAAGGATCGTAGCAAGTGGAAAGAAGTGGTCTCTGCCTACCCCTACGGGAAAGAGGCGTGATTATATGTATGTATGTATGTATGTGTATATATATATATATATATATATATATATATATATATATATACGGTCGAATTGAGTAACCTCTTTTTTTTTGAAGCCGGTTAGAAAGACATGTTCTGAATTTAACTGTTCGTAATTTAAAAAATCATTTTACTAACATAGAAACTGGGATTTAAATTTGTTATTAAAATCAGGCAGTAATTAATAGACAAAGCCTTTGAAGCCTCGCATAATACGGCTTTACGTCATATCTGCAAGACTACAACATTTATTTTTACCCGCTCTTATATTGCCTATTGCTACAAATGTTTAGAATGCAAAATAAAAAAATAAAAAGATATTGCAAGAATGAAATACATATAATGACAAAAGTTTTAAAGACAACCAAACTATAAAAAGAAGATTATTTGAACTTCTTCAAATGGTTTTCAATTTCTCCAAATGGCAAATATACACCAAAATTGGGAGGGCCCAAACAAAAATATAATTCATTAAGAAGACATCATGAAGTTATGAGTAAGTAAATTAAAATTACACTAGTACAAAAAAAAAATCTTACTTTTTTTATAAGTTAAAAAATATTACTATTTTATTTTTTTACATTTTGAATAAGCGTTAGATGTACTGGTTAAGTTCCAAGCATGTGTATTAGGGGTCCACCGAGATCTCGGCCTCGGTCTCAGACTCCGCATTCTTTGTTACAAATTCTACCGAGAACTCTGTCTCGGTTCTCGGCGAAAAATCGCCGAGCTTCTCGGCCAACTGAGACCGTTGTAAGTAGGTACGGTATAGGATAATGAGATTCAAATCTACCGCGCGCGTCCACATTCGTCACTTAGTGTCAGTGCGTGAGAAAGCTATCGATTATGATTGGTCAAACATGGCTGTAACAGATAAATCCAATTTATGGGCAGCTTATGATTTCATAGACGTGGGAGGTGACCCAATGACCACTGACGAAAGCAGTTCAAGTGCTGTGATAGAAATAGCGCGTTATAGCTTTCTTAGAGAGCCAAGACTGCAAAGAAATACAAATATATTCAAGTATTGGTATTCGTAACAATATCAAGTAATTAGGCTTGCAGCAAAAAAGTTTTTACCAACACCACCTATTAGTGTAGCAAGTGAACATCTCTTTAGCGAAGCTGGTCAATTATACGTCAGGCGACACTTTTTGAAGGGTGTAAACGTAGAAAAATTTCTTTTTATGTGCTACAACATCATGTTGTTCAATTTTGATTATTAAAACTATATTTAAAAAAATATTATTACATTCTTAAATATACTTATATGATGCAAAAATAGCACATTTTCAAATTTTTTTTAATTTATTTATTCACGGTCTCGGCCGAGATTTTAATTTATTTTCAGTGTCGGACTCGGTCTCGGCCGAGAACGAATCTATCTTGGTCGATTCTTAATGTGTATAGCCCATTCTCGTCCTTGACTTAACATAGAATTGCCCTCTCAATATAGTAATAATATAATAGTTCATTAGACTGTGCTACTATGAAGTATAAAGTTTTCCTCAGTTATTTTGATAAATAATCAATTTTACTTACACGTTGGGCGAGTATGTGGCAGGATGTAACTCATTATTATGATTTTTTCCTTGTTCATTTTTCTCTATTTTTACTCTCTGAAAATATTTATAAATTCACGTTTTATTAGAAAAATATATAATTAGAATATTTGCAATGTAAATAAATTATGTTACATAATGGTCCTAAGCTTATTTATGTAGAACAGTATGAAAAAATTCTAAGTACATTACTTTACTTATTATTTATTAAAATTAGCATAAATTCATTTTAAAAAAGAGTAAGTCTTTAGATTAAGACCTGTCGAATAAGGAAAAATTTAATCTAACCTATCTAACTTCAAAATTTGACCGTTTATCGGCATAATTTTGTTACAAAATTAATTTTACTGCCTCTAAAGACTAGCCTTAAACAAGTTAAGGTAAAAATCATTTTTGTTTTCAGTTTCATTAAAATATATGTAGATTGAGTTGATGGCTGCAGACGAGTATGGATCTAGTCATGATACAAGAAAAACATGAACCAGAAGCAAACTCGCCCACAAAAATCATCAAGTCAAGATATTTAATAAGACAAATAATAAAAATTATTAAATGGTTCAATTGTGAAGTTTTAAATGTTTTATTATTTATAAGACTAACTTAACGTGGGCTTATCAAAAATAGTATAACAACTGGTATCTTGATAATCTTCTTTGTAGTTAGTACTGTCAACAATCAATGAGTGTAGATCTAGTCACAGGAAACACTGTGCCACTAGATTTATACCCATCAACCATCAACAGTAATGTTGTTCTTCCATTTGTTTTCTTCAAGCTTCATGAAAAACATTATTAAATATACCTAATCATATTAATATATATATATATGAATTTATAATTATTGCAAAATTATTAAGTTATCACATGTCGCAATTGTTAGTTATAACAAATTAACAATTGCGACAAAAAAAAACTTAATATAAAAAAAAATGAATTCAACATACCTTTGGAGTAACACTCATATAATTTGATAGGACATCAATTTCTGACCTGACTTGTTAGGAATTATTACTGATAATGAGCGACAAAAGTGACTAACTATTAATTGGTAACCTCATATCACGAATCAAACATTGTAACCGACATGGAAGTTTGATAAATAATACAAAAATGTATTTAAAACAAACACGTGGAAAGGTTTCAAAAGGATACGGAATAGCTGCGTTTGCGCCGTAAACAGTCAAACTTGTGCCGGTACTTGAATTCGTAACTTCATCAGGGAGAACATTAGGCCGACTGGCCGAACGTTTGGAAAATTCCCTTTTAGCGAGTAACTCCAAGTTTTCTAAAGTTGGCGATGCTCCGTTTAGTACAGTTAAACTAAATGCCATCCATTGTTCAATAAAACTTTCGGGGTCTACATTATACTCTGTACATAGGCTCACACCTTAAAAGAAATAAATAACAGAACAACCTTGAACATTAATTTCTTAAAGAGTTGTAGCTTCACTAACAACAACTAACTTTTTACAGTTGAGGAAGTTTGCAACTAGCCTCGGAGGTTGACTAAAACATGTTTAGACGACAAGCCGATTACTCACATTTTGTCAAAACTTCCTTTGATACTTCTATACCTAAAAATTGAAACTGCTCAGTCACCAATTCTTCGGTAGCCATTTTCTGTAAAATTGAAAGAGCTGAGCGAATGAAGGAAGCACGAAGTAAAAGAGCGCCAATCAAAAAGTACCTATGCGTCAGAAAGTTTTCGTTATAGACTATAGACTATACTTAACAAAAATTTATGGTGACATATATGTCATTGCGCATGTTAAATCGTTCAGCTTAAGAATTGAGATATTTTAATTCTTTATTTTAGTGGAGCAAATCAAATCACACTATACTATAGTACCGTCTGACATCTTAAGTCTTTCGTTTTGAGAAATTCTGATATAAAAATGAGTTAACTTAACTTTTGCAAGTGCAAATGTTTATATAGATCTTCACCGATAAACTTATGAATAGGTTTAATTTAAGCACACAATATTGTTTATTATTGTAACATACATTATGTAAAATGGGTATAGAATAATGAAAAAATTATTATTTGTGCTAAAGGCTATTTTATTACTAAGTTTCAAATTACAAATACGTTAAAATTCAAATAACAAAAAAAATTGATGTTGAAAACTTTTAAAATAAAATACAATAACAATAAATAATAATAAACTCAACTTGGATTTTTAGACAATTGTATTTCATCGGCAATTAGAATGAATTATTATTAGGACCTATTTTCTTTTATATATAACTATATGGGTCGGCAAACAAGCGTACGGCTTACCTGATGGTAAGCGATTACCATAGCTTATCGATGTATGCAACACCAGAAGCATTGCAAGCATGTTGCTGACCCTATCCCCATTTCCCACTTTCTGGTCGGAATTCAAGATAGCCAGAGCTTCTGCTCTGGTCACCATATTCATCGAAGGAACACAATACTGCTTAAAAGCAGTACTACTTATTTAGTAGGGATCTGGTGTAAGATCGAAGTACTGCCCCAGTCATTTTGAGCAGGAAATATCCTGCTGTGCGCTACCTCAGTTAAATAAATAAATAAATATTTACACAATACACACACGATCGTCTGTTCCTAAAGTAAGCAACTTAATGCTTGTGTTATAAGTAACAGCCGACTGGTATATAGCTACATATATTTTTTTTTTTTTCGATAAACATACTTATAAATAATACATATATAAATATATAAATTAATATTTATATTACACCCAGACTCGTGGTGGGAATCGAACCCACTACCCTCGGAGCAGAAAGCAGGGTCACTACAAACTGCGCCAACGGGCTAGTCATAGTTAAAGATAATATATGATAATTGAAGTGTTCAAAGCAAATTAAGAATAAGTTTAAAAAAACGGTTCAAAGTAAAAGAGGTTCAAGTAAGAAATCGTATGATTAGAAATCTTTGGTTACCTATATATTACTAAAATAAATATATTCGTTGTATATCTTTCACATGAGAGCTGAAACTGAACCAACCTGAACAATGCGTAAAATTAAATACCGTTAAAGAAATATACGTAGGTACGTTGACAGTGAAGTGTTTATTTTTATTTTTTAGTACGGGACGTTACACTTAATCTGTAGAAATTAGTCTCATTTTTTTTTTTAATTATGTTCCTAATACGTCATTTAAAACAAACGAGTGTGCTTTAGACCACACGACTGAAGTAAAACTTACGAAACGTAACTCTCTCTTTCTATCTTCACTAACTTATATCCTGCTCTCAACTTCCGTTCGCCTCGACCGATCACACTTTTTGAAACGCTCTCGTCACGCATTACCAGCTTACTCCCCAAGTCAAGCGTACGTAAAAAAGTTTTACTTCAATAGACAAGGATTTTTGAAATGCGTAAAGAAGCTTTACAGGCAAAGGTCAGGCCAATCACAAAAGGCCAGAAGTAACAATTTTGACTGTCGAATCCTTGTACGAGAATATGATTAAAATATTACCTCACCACCAAATAGACCAAAATCTTCACGTTGAAGGTCAGCGCTCACTATCCGTGCCGATAGCTATACATACTAATGTTTCGACGTTGACGTCAACAAAATGGTGATCGCGCGCTAAGCAACGTACTTAGTTAAATACCTATGAAGTAAGTTACTATTATTGCTCGCTCAATTAGGTACTTCAGCATATCTCAGTTTATCACTGGTTATACGAGTACGCTTCCCCAAGTTTGCGCTAAATATCCGGGTTGTCCCGCTAGGTCCAGCCCTTTTAAACTACTTGCTTATTTTTACTTATTGTTAATTTGATACTTGAGTGATATCATTAGAAACCAATTTTAACAAATAGATTCAAATTTAACGAGTTATAATATTAGCGTGAATCCCTAATTCTTTTTAAATTTATTCTTTTGACGCGTTAGGAAAAAATGATGAGAGTAAATGTTTACGATGCGTGCACACCGTCACAACAAACCGACACCCTAAAGTTAGCTAGTCAACGAAGATGGATATTTATGTTAGTATAAATATTTATTCCGATGGCTGAGAGTCTCCACACCGTGCCTAGGAGAGCACGTTAAGATCACGGTCCACGGTTGTTATCATTAGAGCTGATAGCAAAGAGTAAAGTAACTTGCTTATACAGGCTGATAGTAATCGTTAATCATAGTAGGCAATATATCCGCCAACCCGTAATGTAGCAGCGTGGCGGATTAAGCTCCGACCCCACCTACTTGAAGAAAGAGGCCTATGCCCAGCAGCGGGATATTACAGGCTTAATCGCCTCAAACATTTTCTATGTATAAACAAAAAACCAGTTACAATTTTATTATATATTTAATATATCTTTTGGATATTACTTAACTAGGCATTAGATGCCTGACTGAGGAACAGACGTGTGAGGCTGAAATATTTTTGCTGAAATGTCTTTAAATAAAAACTACGAAAAACAACGTGAATAACGATTTATTTCAAATACTTTACAGCAACCATGGTCACGGGAGGTCTTCCCGTCGGGCATGTAAAAAACCTAATGCCGCGATAAAATCCTTAAGGTTGTTTCATTATAATCCTAAAAACTCAGATTAATAAACAAAACCTTTTGTTTCTTAATCTGAGCCTAAAAAATTTAAGTTTTCAATTAAAATAACCTTCTTAGTCAAATATTGAATAAAAAAACAAAATAGAATTTGTCATTTATACAATTCATAATTGACGCAAAATAAACATCTGCTTTTTAATAATATAAATTTTAAACAGGTCTTCGTTTCTAAACGCGCGTATAGAAATGATTAAGGTTTAGAAATAAGTTTAAATTAATTTTATTCTATTACAATTATGTTTATAGACATTATATTTACATTATTTCATTTGATTATATTATATTGTTTTAAGTAAGTTACTAGTACGTATAGTGGTAACGTATTTAATGATTTTTTTATAATATTTTAGTGTATTTCACGATATTTAGTTCGCGGAATATCTACAACAACAATTAAACAAGAAAGGGATACACTTGCTAAGTTAAAGAAACTCCAAGCAGACTTTCAAGTAAGAAAAAATAACAATCACGTTTTTAATGAATACATGAGTATTAAAAAAAAAAACTCTTGGTATTTACCTGGTCTGGTAAAGTATTTTAATAAGTTAAGAACAATTTGCATTTACCATCAATATATTTTAAAAAAAATTTTATAATTATTGCAACTTTAGAGAACTTTAATATTCAAAAGCAATGAAAGCTATACTAAAAATACTTTATATGACTGACTAATATTGATTTCTTATAATTACAGTGTGAAAATGGAAAACCAATATGGTTAAAAGGTGGCATGTGTGACAGGATTCTATATGGAACAACAATTGTTTTATGTTATATAGGTGTTCTAATGACATTCGTTACTATTTATGACAATGCTAAACCTGCATCTTGGAAAACCCCTACATGTTAATTTTTTTATTAAAAAATTGCATACCACATGGAAAAATTAACAATTGATTTAAAATGCAAAGTTGTGAACATTGAATAAATATTTAATGCAGTTGTTTAATTTACATAACTGATACATTGCCTCAAATTAGTAAAATTACAATCTAATGAATATAAATATATATTTCTAAGTCCTCTGAACGTGTATATGAAATTTACAAGAAGGCATTGATTGCACCTCAGCAGTTACAATGCTGTTAATGCAGAGATTAGCCAAGCCGCCTCTTATCAGGCCACATGTGTACGCCACATACTGGAAAAATAAGCATAGTATATAGTTACAAACTAGCCATACCCTGCAGTTTCACCCGCGATAGTTTGAGGACTAAAATAGTTTTCCTCGGTAAATTGACTAAATTTTTCAATCCTCACCAGTAGTTCTCGAGATACGATTAACTAACAAACAAACTTTTCAGCTTTATAACATTAGTATAAATGTATAATTTGCCAGAGCAAATAGGGCATTAGGTACCTACTTGAGTAGCCTATATGTTGCTCCACAACTTCCTCTATCTTCAAGTGAAAGTCCCATAATAATCGGTTAAGCCATTGCAAAAATTAGTCCAGACAGAGTCAGACAGACAAAAATTTTAAAAATGGTTTGTTTTTTAGTTTCATGTAAATAACTATGTACACTTGAAAAAACATAGTTACTTTGAAATAGCAGACAGACACTTAAATTTAATTTATATGTGTAGATATCAAAATTAAGAAATAATTGTTTTCACTTTGTTAAAATAATATCTTTAGTTGAAAAAATAATATCTAGAATACACACATTGTACACAATTAATGAAATAATTTTTCTTTTATTTAAACAAAAAAAAAATTGTAATAGAAAAATTTACCCTTGGTGCATATTCCAAATATTGATGGCCATTAGAAAAATTAGTAAGGAACCTAAAGGCGTTGTCCTGTAGTACATAAACACCTTGGTGATTTGTTCTCAGATTGTCAATCTGTTTTTTATATATGCACGTCCAGAAATCTGTACAGATAAACTTCATAGTGTCCAGCTCATCTTTGAACCTCGGCCATTCTCGAGTCAGCCTTTCCATTATTTTATAGCCAGCTGCAAAACCTATGTATTCCACCACAGACAAATCAACCTCCTGTAACATAATTGCCTGTTAGTCTTTATTAATATTGCAAACAAAAATATAACGTCATAATATATGTGTTTTTTACCTTATTACCATTCGTAATTTTATTTTGTTCTAAGGCATAATTGATAATTTCTGAGTGTAATAATTCAAATACAATATCATCAGCCATGTTTACTGCTTATTCAAAGAGTATATAAAAGAACTTTATTTTGAAGTAAGTAATATTTTCAAAAAATATTTATTATTAAGCGATGGAGTACGTGAAGTTGTTTGACGCCTTTCTAGAACATTAATATTTAATATATTATTAGTTTTTTCTCCTACTTTTACTGTTTTCTTCTTAATTATGAACATGATATTATCGTATGAATTGTGGTACCTAATAAATTAATAATTTCTTGAAATCAATCAAAAATCGCTTTCATTTCAATACTTCAAACATAGAGTAGAATAAATATTACCTACTTCAAATCTTCAATCACAGTTCAATCAAAGGTTCAATAGTGCCAAAATGATAGTGCCACAAAAGCACAGATAATAGATGGTCGACAAAGAGTATATAAAGGTAATAATGATCGAGATTAGGGCCTTCGTTTAATTTTATAGACAAAAAATCATTATAATATTTGCTAATGGCCCTTAGCGTAGATAATTATTATTAAAGTTGTATATGTAATAACTAATTACGGACTAAGGTAGAACGGTCAAACTGTTAATGCAAACTTTTATTATATTTACTTTAATACATAAACGCACTATTAAGGTTTAACAGATATAAAATACGAATAAAAGTCATCACTACATGCACAATTAATGCAAACCAAAGGTCGAATTATTTATGTCATATTTTTATTATGATAGTAGCCTGGGACTTGTAAAAAATGTTGTTTTTGTTGTTTGTCAAGTACATTTTTTTTTTACACAACTCTAAGGAAAAAATGAATTCACGTTTGGTTTGTTTTAATGTTTATTTTATCTGTACTTAAAAAGGTACTCATATTTTTATTTTTCGGTAGTAAACTTTTGTTTTAATTATTCATCTTTACCGACATAAAATTTTCAGTCCAGAGACTCAACAACAGAAACAAATAAAAGAAACTATTCACACACTTCAAGAGTTCAATTACTATTAATTTAACTACAATATTAAATTAATCAATGCAATACCGAGTGTTGTTTACGAAAACAAGTGACTAGTCCACAAGCTGGAAGTTCCCGGGAGCCGCAGTGCGTGAGTGCGGGTGGCACAAGTTCGTTGCGTGCAAATCGCGCGGTTGCCTGGGATTTTTCAAAGTATGATTTCAACTTTGCGCATTTTTTGTGATCTTACGTAAGAACTATTGTGACTCACTCTCTCCTTTGTAAAAAAAATGTGACATGGTCGACCGCTTAACTCCTAAATCGTCTTACATAATAAACCTACCTGAAGACATAAACTCTCTAAATACCCAAAGTAACGATCCTCAAATACAAAAACTAGATAGCTGGAAGCGAAAGGTATTACACGGCCGACATCCTCACGATCTAGAACAACCCCACATAAACACCGCCGCCTCAAACAAATAGCTTAAAATAGGAAACCTATTCCCAGAGACCGAAGGATTTATAATAGCGATACAGGACCAAATAGTTAACACTAAAAAACTACAGAAAATTCATAATCAAAGCAACGATATATCAAAGGATAATCGTAAATGCCACGTTCAACCAGAGACTATCCAACACATTACCGGGGCATGTACAACACTCACACAAACAGATTACACACATAGACATAACCAAGTAGTCAACATCATTCACCAAAAGTTAGCACTCAAACACAAATTCATACAGAACACAAACACACATTACAAATATAAGCCACTACACATACACTTAAGCTCTATTTTGATCGCGCAATACTTACAGACAGAACCATCCACTACAATAGACCGGATATAACGCTCCAAGATAAATTAAATAAAATAACCTATGTGATAGATATTGCTGTTCCCAACACTCATAACCTACAAAAAACAATTTCTGAAAAAATCAACAAATATACTGAACTAAAGGATGAAGTAGATAGAATTTGGAATCAAAATAAAGTATACATAATCTCAATAGCTCTTTCCACCACAGGTGTTATCCCAAACCATCTATTACATAGTCTCAAACTACTAGAATTAAACGAAACTCTTTACATCACCTTACAAAAAGCCGCCATTTTAAATACATGGCGAATCGTAAGAAAGTTCTTGCAAATTGACGAACACGAAATTCCACACAACACGTAATTTTAACACACCACACGCTGCATTTACTTGGTTTTGACCCGTAAATGCAGACAAACCAGCCGAAGGCTGAGAACAATTGCCGAAAATAATAATAATAATAACCGTTTATTTATACTCACATCCATACATCGATATACCTACAGACAACTTAAAGACTAGACAAAAAAATCAAAATTACAAGATAACTACTCCATTGAACTATAACCGTGTAGTTGTTACAAATAGTTAAATTGGAAACAATATACATACTACGCAACTAAAATAAAACACAAGAAATTTCACTTAACTTCAGCCTATCGCAGTCCACTGCTGGACATAAACCTCCACAAGTTCGCGCTAATAATGGCGTGAACTCATGTGTGTAGTCCCCACGCTGGTTAGGCGGGTGGTGACCGCAGGGCTGACTTTGTCGCACCGAAGACGCTGCTGCCAGCCTCGGTCTTTGTATTTCAAAGCCAGCAGTTGGATAGTTATCCCGCCATCGGTCGGCTTTTTAAGTTCCAAGGTGAAAGTGGAACTATGTTATCCCTTAGTCGTCTCTTACGACACCCACGGGAAGAGAAAGGGTGGCTATATTCTATAGTGCCGTAGCCACACAGCATACAAGAAATTTACAAAAATAAATAAATAATAATAATAATAGGTAAATACCAACATAAAAATAATAATAATAATAATTGAAAAAAAAGTATAAACAAAATGAAAAATAAGAAAAAAAAAAGAAACTGGCAATCTGCATAACGATGCGTTTATGGGAGTACTGAAAAGGATCACGTTCGGCATTTGTTGAAGGATCAAGATCCTTTAACACCGATTTTCAGCGTCACCCGTAAGGAGATAGGCGAAAAGAAGTCATTATAAAATATATATATATATTATATATATATATATATATATATATATTAATAAAACCATAACAATAATAAATCTTTAAAAATTGATACACATATAAAAAATACATAAAAATAAATATGAATACTTCTATATATTATGAGAATCGATACACAAAATTCATTTATACGCAATTCAAGTTACAACCGGGGGCACCAACCACATTTCACGTAGATGTACTGCGTGACGTAGTGAGCATTTGCTTGTTGCCTTCGTCCTTTAAAAGATGTAAATATAAATATATACATACACATACGTATATATATATACACACAAACACACACACACACACATATATATATACAGGGTGGGGATGACAATACAACTGTAGCGACATCTATCTCGCGACAAAAAAACTAGAAAGAACTGACGTATCCTACATCGCGATATTAAAGTTATTAGAGTGATTGAGTATATATACAAGAACCGACAAATCCTTTGGGCGTTAGTCCACCAGACACAACATCCGTCTGGTTGAAGGATCCTCCCTTTGCGATGGCGGGCGAGGAACTCCACACCCTATTACTATCGCACTTTCAACAACAATAAATGATAACACTGATGGTAATAATAGTTTATAGGACTATTTCAAAACCATCAAATAAGTCCTAACATCAAAATCTGAAAAAAAGAATTTTTCAAACAAACTAAATAAGATAAGGGTTTGTTTCACAATGTACAAGTAAAGTAGCCTATAGCTATTTGACAAATTAATTATGTGACACATAAAAGTTCTAGTTAGTCCTGCCTGCGTTTCACCATCATCTTACCTATAAATTTATTTGGCACATAGCTGTTTGCCACTTACTGGTTAGTAGATTTGGCAACCTCGCATTTCATAGTTCCGTTTTGCGAAATACATGTTTTAGAAAAACATTCTGTGTTGTAAATACACGTGAAAATATGTTCTATTCGTTTCGATGTGTGGTTTATAATATTTTTATACATTTTATATACATACAGGTTGAAATATATTATCCCTTAATTTTTTAGTGATCAAAACAGAATATACATTATTTTTTGTATTACTGAAACCGGAACGTCAAACTGTCAATGAATAAACGTTAAAGTTGAAAACTGAAAAGTTATAGAATATTGTACCGTGATATCGTCATACAGTGTTATTATTTCTGTATTCGTTTTCTGTATTTTGTTTTTTTTTTCTGTATTCGTAATTTGGTTTACAATTAATAAAAATACGTAATTTACAGCATGTTTAGTAAGTCGAAATCTTATCCTGAAGTCCGTATCATCCAAGGCTTCCATATAATTAATGCATTATCGAAATACAGGATTCCTTATCGGTCTATTTAAACGATACATAAAATCATCTAACTCGTCATCAATTATATCAAATATTTCCATTTTTCAAATTTTCTTACATAACTAAACAAACTTTACAACAGAAATTATTTGAATCACAGCTGTCAATCCCGTATTATGGCTGTCAACTAATTTATATGGCAGATAAACTTGCTATTGGCCAGTTGATCTGACATATAGTTTACTGGGTACTTTATTTGCCAGCTAGTGCTATTGGTCAATTGTGAAACGCAAAAGTTGACGTTATTTGATAAATAAGTTGCAAGTAGCTTATTGGGAACTTTATTTGGACATTGTGAAACTGGCCCTAAATATAATAAAATTTTAAACAAAAATTTATCTCGTGCGCTCGTGGCTTTCGATGAGTCAGAATGGGAGACAACCATCGATCGAGCATCCTATACAGCGTCTGTAAGAACCTGACCAAGCAAGACGTACCTATGTTTACCCTCTCTTCGATGGTGAGGGTACCAGAAGATATTCCGCCAGTGACAGAGCCGAGATCCTGGCGGAATATAAGGAGATACGACGTATGAGAACGTCGTCCACCATCACGCGGCAGTCCAACAAACCGTGGAACGATTCCTGTCCGACCCTACTCCGATGGTCCAGGGAGAAGAGCTCATCTCCTTTTCTGAGCTACGGAGGGCAGTTGGCCGCCTACCCAAGCGGAAGGCTTCGGGGTCCGACGGGATCTCTGCTGCCACGTTGATGCAGCTGCCTATGGGATGCCTCGCAGCGCTCACGAGCACATTCAAGGAATACTCCAGACCGGACACTTCCCCGAGGCCTGGAAGACCGGAAAAGTCATCGTCCTCTCCAAACTGGGAAGGATCGCAGACACCCGGAGAGCTATCAGCCGATTACGCTACTCTCGCACATCGTCAAGCTATTTGAGCGTCTACTGCTGCGGAGACTTGCGTCACACATACTCGTGCGCGAGGAGCAGTTTGGCTTTCGTAGGAGTCATTCGACGACGCTCCAGCTGGCGAGGGTTATCGGACACTTGGACAGTGAGTTGAACAACCGGCACTGCACGGGCGGGGTCTTTCTTAACATGGAGAAGGCCTTAAACCGTGTATGGCATGCTCGGCGTTGACAGTTCGCTGCCACGTGTGCGCTGACCGGCCACGTCGCCTGCTCTCGCGCGGCCTCCACGTGAACGCGACCATAACAACTATAGATCGTAATATAATAATTAATTCGTTTGCACAATTTAATTACGGAAGCTTAATTATCCAAGTTAAGCTACTAGCAGAATACAACAAGTACAAAGTGCCAAACCAGAGCCAAGACTGCCTTAACCGCAGTTGCTCCGGTCGTTTTATACAGGTCAGAAAGGCTCGAGTAATGAGTGAGAGTGGGTGAGTATCGAACAAAGTGCTAGGTAGCGTGATCGGTGCGTCTGTTGTTTATAAATTCCTTGCTAATTGCGTACGACAGCGCAGTGTGAATAGAACGATTTACGGTTCCGATGATTTCGTAAAGATAAAGCATATGTGGGAAGTAAAGCATTGTGTTTGCGTGGTTCCGGAATGGATCTAATTCAATTTAATGATACCAATTTATTCAAAATATTAATAATCTTTTCATAATCTATTATTTATTCATAATATTTATTATGTTTTTAATGCTGTAGTAAATAATTTCATATCAATATTTTCTTTTGTTTTAATAATATACAGTCATAAGTCAACCACTTGTTGCTCACCAATCATATCTTTTATTTTCGTTGTAAATATCTTTCGTTTTAATTAACACTTGTAAGATTCAGACTTCATAATTGTTTTCTACTTTACTCACAGAGTTACAGAAAATGTTGTATTCATGCTGGTATTATTTACATATATTAGAATATAGCTACAGGTAACACTGGTTAAAATGAAGATAAAAGGAATCAAATAGCTATCATCGCGTTACAAATTGAACATGGCGAAGTCAGTAATGTGTGTTGTTCATATTTTAGTGGATACAAAAGGATCTTTATTGACATTACCTTAGGATTAGTGGGATTTCCGTTTTATTCGTAGGCGCAAATTAAGTTTATTAAATATAATTTTAGTGTTGTTTTTATTTGTTGTGTTGCAAAAATGGATGTAAATAACATATCAGAATTAAAAGATGGCGATTCAACCAGAGCTCTTGTGAGAGTAGAAGCGCCATCTGTATTAAAAGTGTCAAACCACAAAGTCGATGGAAATGTAAAAAAAAAGAGAAGACGCGGGAAAACCAAACGGAAAGTGTTAAAACCATTTTTGAAAATGTCTTGGCAGGAAAGAAGGATGATTGACAACAGCAAAAGGAATAATCGTTTCAGAAAAATTGTTTTATCAAAAACTCAGGCCCCTTTTAACAACAATCAATTTTTAATGGAAATTCATAAACCAGAACCGGAAAACAATTTCAACCTATTCAGAACCCCGTCGGCTCGTACCAGAGATTCTAGTTTTAGTGTAGATTCTGAAGAAAATTATTTTTTTTCACTCCCGGAGGACGAAGAAGAGTATTTGACGAAAGAATTTTCTAGTGTTTACGAAGATGCGCAATGTGAACGTCTGTCAAACATGTCCAAAAATGAACTTGTTCAAGAGTATCTTCTTCTCGAGGCTAAATATGATAATCTCATTAAGAGAAGTGAGCGAAACAAAATAAAAGACACCGAAGACGACAAAGATGCGTCAATAGCAGATAAAGATGTGTCAGGTGCAGATAAAAGCAGTATGTCCACGGATCGGGATACTTCTGGTACTTCTATTAATGCTGGCTCAATAGACGAGCCCTCTTTCTATGACATCATGCTACGACTAAAAGATCAAGAAGAAAAAATACGCGAGCTTCAGCTAGCCAATGAGAAACTTCTACTAGAAAACAGTCGCTTAAGACAAAGGAATCAAGGATCGAGTGAAGATTCAGAAAGTGATAGCTCATCTACTTCGGACAGTTGCAGCAACTCAAGTTGCAGTTCAAGCCCTGAACATGAAAATGTGTTAGTGAATGGTGATGCTATAGCAAATGGAAACCACATTTTGAATGGAGTTGATGATGATGTTGTGAATGGCACTGAGCCTGTGCAGCCTCTCGTTAATGGTTTTCATAGTCCAAGTGATTAAATTGTATGAAATAAACTATACAGTGACATACACAAAATAATATACAAGACATTTTTATAGTTTTCTTGCCTGTGCTGTTTCCATTAAAGTTAATTTATTCATTTATTAATTTTAAGGCTGTAGTAACAATGTAAATGTGAGATCTCATTTTAAATTAATAAACTTTCTGTGATATCCGCACGGATACTTGTTTTTGAAAAATATTTGTTTGAAATTGTAAAGTAACATACAACTATTGCATGAGACAAATTATTTTTGACGATTTATAATGACAATGTTGATTCAAGATTTTTATTTATTAAAATTAAAAATAATTTTGATGACTGTTAAAAAAAGGCAACACTTATTTTTTGTGTGTTACATTAATTTCAAATATGTGAAAAAACACATTTATATAACAGGATCAGGATCTCACTTTTATATTTTACAGTGTTACAATAATATGAAATGTTTACAGTAATTTTTAATGGTCTAAATGTTTTATACTGTTATGTTTTACAATGTGATAAGTTAATTGTGTCAAGTAGCAATATAAAATAGTGTGTTATTTGGATTAAAGAATTTATTATTATAGGTGGTTATTGCAATTTCAAACACAAAAATCTGCTTTCATAGTTGTAATAATAAAATATAGTATAAAACTATTTCTTAAGTATACTTATATGCACAAATAAAGCTTGATAATATATAATTTTTTCTTTCAATATTATTTAATAATTTTTCTAACTATTGCTAGTGTATGTTGCAACAGTTTATTTATAGTAGGTTAGAAATAACCAAAAACCCATAAAGAAATAGTTGTGCAATTTTGTCTCTTAAAATTTATTCCAATATTAATGAGGGGTTAAGCAAATCTTTGAAATGCGTAATAATAATTTTAGTCTGTACTAATAAGATACAATATAATTAAGAATATACCATACACACTTGTGTTATCTTTAATTTTTAAACGAAGATCTTTAAAAACGTTGTAAAACCAGTTTTGTTTCAGTTGACGATTAATATTCATTGTCAGACAATTTTTAATCTCTATTGAAACAACTCTGTACCCATTGAAATTATTTTAAGTAACTACGAGTACTGGCAGGATTATAAAATTGTAATTTTATTAAATGTAGTGACAAGCGTCTATCAAATGACGTTAAAACTTTTAAAAAGTGCTACGAAAAATGGGTACATTGTAAGTAGAGTTATAAAAAGCATAAATGTAAATATTGTAACTTTATGTTTTTATTACTTCAACATATTTGTAAATTTCAATAAATGTCATAAAATAAATTTCCAGTTTTTTGACCTATAATAGTCTTATTTAGAAATTTTAATTAGAAATTTCAACACAAGATTGATTCAATCTTTAATAAAAGCAAATAAAATGTTTCAAAATTATTTAATTCTTTATATAGTCAAGGCTAAAACTGAGCTAAAACAATAAAATCCAAGTGTTTGTTATTAAAACAAAGGCATATCTATAGATATACTTAATAAAATAACATTCATTTCACATACTTAATCAGTTTTTACACAACTTTAAGTAATACATTACAAGTCTATTACTACATTTATGATTTATTATGTAGTTATGTATATGTAAAAAAAAGGAATTGTAAATAAAATGAAATTTAGTTGTAACTAAGTGTAGGATTAAGAGATACCAAATCCAAAAGTTTTTCGTACTCCTTTCAAGGTTTTTTTTAACAATTAATATTAAAGTATCTTTTACTAAAATTAAAACATGAAATATTTCACAACTTGAAACATCTATTCTGTTTAGAAAATCAACTTTTGCAATTAAAACGAAAAAAAAAACCCAATACTAACTACAATATTAACTACAATTTTTGTGGATTTGTTTCTGATAATATGATGGATAAAGTTTCAGATATTTCTCGATTACACATATGTTAAACAATTTGTGATCATGTTAATGTTTTCTTCTTAACTTTTGAATCTGGTGCATTTGGATTTGTACCTTTATAAAATAATTTTAATAGTGTCATTGCTTCATCGGCTAATATATTTCCCATAAGGAAATAATTATGCTCATAAAAGTCGCTCACATTCAGCACTGTGCTACCACCAAAACGATCATTGGCACAGCCGTAAACTACTTTTTTAACCTTTAGATTATATAATGCAGCGCTACACATAATGCATGGTTCGACAGTCACAAAAACATCAACATCTTTGAAATAATTTTCATAATTAATATTGTTATTTTTACAATAACCTAAGACAGAATCTATACAATTCATTTCAGCGTGTCTTGTTGGGTTGTGAGTAACATTTACGCCATTTCTAGACTCGGCAACTATGTGTCCATTATGAGTAAAAACACATCCAACAGGAACTTCCTGCGCTGCAAGTGCTTCTGAAGCCAGCACAAGTGCGCGATTCATAAAATCAACCGTTGCTATATCCGTATCATTCATTTTAATACTAGATAATATATACTTTGAATGATAAATTCATAACCTTAAAATGTTCTTGTTTTCATTGCAGACTTATACCTTAAATGAAACATTTTTTTTAAATACTGGTCTCTAAGTAATTCCTTAATATCCTCTTTTGAACAATTAATTTACTTAGATTATGCTAGTGAGCACAGATTAATAAACAAAAGGCAGATGGAGCGTGTGCAACAAAAAGTATGAAGCCACTTTTTATTCATGTGTGCGTGACGACTAGAAATGGCACTGTAGGAACACGTGCATCTATGTGTGTATAATGATACCATAAAAAAACTCCCTGTATTTTTTAAAATGTCCTTTTACGACAATAGGTTCTAAAGTTTTATTTGGATACATGAATTTATAACTAAATAAATACTTTAATAATAATAATAATATTAATATAGGTTTCGTTTAAAATAACAAAAGAAATAGGTAATATGTCAAGATTTTTATAACTAGCGGTCCGTCCACACTTTGCTTCGGGTATTAATTTTGTTTTTATTTAATAAGTTTTAAATGGACTTTACAATGTTTACAACTCTAGATAATAAAACTTTAGTGTTTTTCAGTAGTATCATATTTATTTCATTAGACAAATTAAAAAAAAATTACATAATTTAAAATATTTATTAATAATAATAATAATAATCATCATTATCATTTTCACACACGCACATACATCGATATACAGACAACTTAAAGACTAGACCAAAAGATTAGATAGTATTACAAATAATTACATTGGAATTTTTTTTTATCAACCTACGACATTTTTTGGTAAAGCATAAGCCATCCTCTTTAAAATGTAATGAACACACAACGCAAAATTTTGAAGCCTGCCAATTATTGTCTTGCCTGCTTTGGCGAATAATAGAAACCCATTCCTCGCGTAGAACATCTATCGGCAATCTGCAAAAATTATTAAATAATAAAACTTGACACTGATTACAATATGTATTCTTTAAATATATCTAGCATCTTCCATTAATTCCACTAATATTATAATCTGGCTATTGGTCACAACTTAACAAAATATACCATATATGTAAATAACTTCATCATTATCATATATATGTATATATATATACACATATAAGGAACTAAATTGATAACTATATACATTTTTATTTAATCTAGCTAAGCTTTTTTTTAGCTAAGCTAATTCGGAATAACTATTTAAACGTGATATTACGTGTGGGAATCGAATACACGTCCGTACATTTAAAAGTCAGTCTCACTAACGCCTAGACCATCAGGTAGTTTCCCCAATTAAAGGGAAAAACATTTCGCCGAACACTGGCAACACAGTTGAATTAATGTCGAGGTTTTGTGTTCCGAGATAACTATATAATTTATTGAGCGAATAAATAATAAAATCAATTAAATAATTTATAATTACCTGTGAAATGAAATTCCATCCTCTTTTTTTTATTTTTGGGAACAACTTTCACAATGTTTAATAACACAAGACGTCATTTTTTGACACAAAATAATGAATCACTCGAGACGTTTAAACAATACGACGCTATCTTTAGCACTGCTGCGACTTTGTATTCGCTTTTGATTTTGTATTCGCTTTGGTGGCTTCACTCGCATATTCGGCGCGCTCCATCTGCCTTTTGTTTATTAATCTGAGCTAGTGAGGAAAAACTTATGTAAGGGTTTTTAACAATATTTTTACTGTAATTGTTAATAATTGGAACGAAGTTCCTTATGGCAGTAGGGACACGATATCGAATCCGATACTTTACTCATATCGCTACCTTTTGATTCGATACTAGTATTCAGAAATTCGATACTTCCTTTCGATACTTAGTACTAATATCAGTACTTAGCATCAAGTATCGATTCCATAAAAAGAAAAAATAAACCCGGTAGCCCCTCTTAACGTCAACCCACACATAAAATGGGAAGATATGAAAACTGTTTTTCCATTACTGTATAAACAGGCTCAGCAATATCTTCACTCACCTGCTACATCTGTACCCTCAGAGAGGTTATTTTCGAAGGCAGGAGTAACAATAAGTAGAGCAAGGAACAGACTTAAAGGAAAAAGAGTTAATAAACTCTTGTTCCTCGGTGACTGCACTGAAGAAGAGTGGAATATTTAAGTGCTTTTTAACCGACTTCCAAAAAAGGAGGAGGTTCTCAATTCGACTGTATTTTTTTATGTATTTATTTTTTTTGTCCGATTTCGACAAATTTTGTTTTAATCGAAAGGTGGTGTGTGTCAATTGGTCCCATTTAAATTTATTTAAGATCTAACAACTACTTTTCGAGTTATATCTAATAATGCGTTTTTACTTGACGCTTTTTTCGTCGACCTACGTTGTATTATACCGCATAACTTTCTACTGGATGTACTGATTTTGATAATTCTTTTTTTGTTGGAAAGGGGATATCCCTAGTTTAGTACCATGATAAGGAAACCAGGATATGATGATGGAATCCCAGAGAAATCGAGGGAAACTCTCGAAAATCTGCAATAACTTTTTACTGGATGTACCGATTTTGACAATTTTTAATTTAATCAAAAGCTGATGTTTATCATGTGGTCACATTTAAATTTTATCGAGATCTGACAGCTACTTTTTGAGTAATCTTTGATAACGCGTAGTTATTTGACTAATTGTTCGTCGGTCTACGTTGTATTACTCGTCGATGTAATTGAAGTCGGTTTTTTTTTTTCGTTTGCGAGCAAACACAATTATTTTTATTTACCTCTTATATTTTAATCATTGTATTACATAATCTGTTAACCCAATAATAAACTTAGATTATCTGTGAAATATTCTGAATTCTGATGTCATCCATCCGTCGACCATTTAGCAAAAAATCGTAATTACCAAATAAAGTAAAAAATTTGTTAAACCCTCTTTTATAAGTGAGGTATTGTGACAACTTTTGTATAATAGTGCTTTCTGATAACATTCAATAGGTTAAATGATCTATCAAATGTCGCATTGATATTGTAATTTTTTAATTCTGTGCGTGGGATGTTTACACTAATTTTGTAATTTTATTACAGTTCTAAAGAATAGGTAAGATTAATTAAAATTAATATTGTTTTACGTACATATTGTTTAGATATCAGTGATCATTATTGGTTTATTTGTTATTATTAGCCATGTCATTGTCCTTGGTAACGTAATGCTTTATATGGTTTTAGGAGAATGTCAGAAGAAAGAAATCGAAATTTATAGATAAATATAGAGTGCAATTAAGTATTTAGTGCTGATTTTGTGAAGTACCATGTCAGGTACAGAGCAAACACAATTATTATGTTTATCTCTTCTCCATAATGTGTTTAGTAGAAATAAAACCTTTTTTGTATCTAAGTTGTTTATTTTTATTTTCATTGTGATCCATTAATGAATCACAACAGGTCTCATTCATGGTCTGCGCGCCTTTGTTGTGGATGTGAATTAATTTAAAGTAATAGGGAAACTCAAAATTTATTCAATACTTACTCATATCGATACTTGAGTTTTGATGCTATTACTAATTTGATACTTTTGTTTCGATACCGATACTATATCGATATCGATACTTATGGTTGCGATATCGTGTCCCTATATGGCAGGCTTAACATTTGGCCAGTGTTCAAGTTGTTGTTGTTTTAAATTTTATCACCAAGAGGGAAAGGCAAAGGACTATAATCCACACAGCCTACAATGTCTCTTAGCTGACAAGTGACAGTGATTCTACTTTCTTTTTCTAGTTGAAAATTTTACAACTTAGGCCTAAATTTTAGAGTTTTTCAAAAATACCCTTTTGAGAAAAATATCAAATAAAATTTATAGTTGTTATCATAGTTTCAATTATGTTAGGATTATCTGCACGAGAATTAAAAAAATAATTGGCTTGGTATCCCTGGATCAATGTTGTAACTTATCAATCATCACTATGTGCCGGATCGTCAAAAATGGATATTCGCGGATCCGGATACGGATATTTAGAAGGAAAACTACATTTGAAACCCAGAATAGGGTCTTCGTCAAGCATTCGTGGCATAGCTCTAAAATGCGAAAGACTCCTGCAGCCGAACTGGCTCCACACGTATCGATTCGACGTTTCTGTGGGCCTAGGCAGTGAGGTCAAGAGGGTGGCGCAGAGCTGACACTGTCTAAATCATCTGCAATAGACGGACTAAGTCCAAGCTCCAAATTTTGAGTAGGATATTTCCTGCTGTGCTCTACCTCAGTTGCATAACAACATGCCAATACTGCCGGAGCGCCGAGTGGCAACGTTTCGTTTGACGAAAATTCGGAATTCAAAATTATTGTTTTCTAAACTGAAGTTGTTTTTCGGGAGTTTTTTTCTTTGTCGGGAGTCGGGAAGGTATACAAAAATTCTGGAGAATCCCGCCAAATCCCGACCATCAGGAAACCCTAGGTAGTATTGCGCGCGTGTTACTTTTGTTTAGCAACCAGGTCCAGGAAACGTCGGGCGTCTAAAAAACTTAATAAACCGCGATAAAATCCAAAAGATTTGTTTCAATAAAAAGTTGTTTGTTTTTTTCTTCCTATATTTATAAAAGTAATGTCATAGCTGTGTAATAGTGATGTCATATGATAGTTGATTTACGGCCGAACCCAATATTCAATCTATCTCTGGTTATGTCCTACTAGAGACAGAAATATCTATCTATCATTCATTTTACTGACCCAATAAACTTGTCGACGATAGGCAATCTTATCCTTCAAAGCTGTCTATCGACGAGAGGGAGGATAGCTTACTAGAGATAACAGTTCGTATGAAAATGACAGTGTAAGCGTCCCAATAATAATAGAGTTCTATCTGTCAGTAACGTTGGTTATCTTTAGTAACAACAATATCCGATCTATAGTTTTCGGGGGATAACTAAGATTTATTAATTGAAAAAGTATTTTCTTTGTTTAAAATAAAATTAATTTCGAGTGAAAAATAATGGCAGACTCAAGTTCAAGTAGCAGTTCAAGTGATATTGCTCTTTTGCAACAATTAATTGAATAAAAATAATGTTTCTTGTGAAATAATACTTACTTTACTCATCTTGTGAATAAAACAAACAATTTGGTGAATGATTGTACCTATAATTTGCAATGATTTGTATAATTTGAATTTTGATTTGTAAAAAAATTATACTAATTCAAACGAAACAACGATTCAATAAAGCGTAATGGCGTCGTAGCGTCTTTTCGTGTCGTGTTAAAACGTTCCGTTACTAGATTTACCATGCATTCCATATTAAAATAATATCATTTATTATAAATTAAAGTCTGTGTAAAAATTAATTTGTCCATATTTTTATAAAACAAGATTACTTTAATATGAATAAAATTTGTATGACAAATTTAAATACTACAAAACATCTGTGTAACATAACTGAGGCCGTCTGTGACGCTGTGTATACTGGAATGTAAGGAAGAGCTCAGGTAGCCGGTCTATCTACAGCTAACTGGAGATAGTAGTCCCCTATGCGAATTATTGGGACAACTACAAAGGATAGATAGCTAGTTATTAGCAGTCGATGATAACTACCTATCTCTATCTTTAGATTGAATATTGGGTTCGGCCGTTAGCATATTTGAGTTACTATTAGTATGATAACTTACAAAAATATATGTTTACAATAAAATATGCCAAATATTTCTTAATTATACTACTTAATCACATAATCTAAGTTATTGTGCAGTATTTTATCCTGTCAATTAAATTTGAAAATTAATAAAAAATCCGTATAAGATCCGCGAGAAAAGTGGCGGATACGGATACGGATCTCATTTTTTTCGCGGATACGGATACGGATACGGATATCCGGAACATCACTACTTATCACATGCAGCTGTAGGCCTGTAGCGTATTACAGTTTCATTTGTATTTTGTTTTGTATGATGGCTTTTTGTAAATATGAATGAAATTGATAAAAATTTTAATTTTAATTAAAAAGACCAAGCTATGCAGACAATAGCATACGTTCACATATCATAATTGTATTTATATGGTTAATTGCATTAGATATAATTGTTTTTACTTTGCTGTTGCAGTGCAAAAATACTACTATTTTTATATTCTTTTAAATCGTGCAATGAGGATCCGTAACGTTTTTAGTTGAGAATGCAGATTTATAGAGCTAAGAAATCCTTAACATACAGTGCAAAAAATTTTGTTCTAAGATAAAAAATGACAAAGTTGTTATCAAATTACTAGCGGAGTTCACTAGCAGCCGGTGCGGTAGGCTGTGACGTCACTGTGACGGTCCTTGCCAGTTAGCCGTAAGTTGCAGGTGTTTTCATTGGTTAATTGTATGTTTGAAACAAATTAAGTGTCCGATTTGTGTCTAATTCACCTTTCTAACTATGTATAAGTATTATATAGTGCCTAAATGTACAAACACTTCTTTAAAAACGCCTGAAAGTCTTTTTTTACGTACCGAAAGACCCAAAATTACGGAAAAAATGGTATGTCGTTGTGAAATGAGATGATAAAACTCCAGTGTTAGTGTAATAAGTATTTTCTTGTTATAAGCCTGCTGTATTAATAAAAACGTAACTATTTACTTTTTAGGGTTCCGTAGCCAAATGGCAAAAAACGGAACCCTTATGGATTCGTCATGTCTGTCTGCCCGTCCGTATGTCACAGCCACTTTTTTCCGAAACTATAAGAACTATACTGTTGAAACTGGGTAAATAGATGTATTCTGTGAACCGCATTAAAATTTTTACACAAAAATGGAGCAAAACAATAAGTTTTGGGGGTTCCCCATAATTAGAATTTAAACTTAATTTTTTTTTATCAAACCCATATGTGTGTGGTATCTATGGATAATTCCTTAAAAATGACATTGAGGTTTCTAATATCATTTTTTTCGAAACGGAATAGTTTGCGCGAAAGACACTTCCAAAATGGTAAAATGTGTGTCCCCCTGTAACTTCTAAAATAAGAAAATGGTAAAACTAAAAAATATATACGAATATACGTCATAAATAGTAAACCACAATTTACCTTTCATTAAATCAACTTATTTATAAAAAAAATATTACATTTTTTAAACATTAACCTTATGCATATGTTACTTGCTGCTACGGAACCCTTCATGGGCGAGTTCGATTCGCACTTGGTCGCTTTTTTATTCTGAATTTTGAGGATAAGCCTGAGTACTTATCTATTCGCCCGTTCTGATTTCTACATAATATTCCAAGGTCAAGTCCCTGATCCTTTTACATGGGGAAAGAAGCTTATTGCCCAGCAGTGCGATATTACAGGCTGAAGCGTTATACACGTTATTTATAAGTTCTGAATACGTCCCTGCTATATTTTACATTCATTTTTTCTTACACCTGCCTACTACTAACGGCTTTGATCTAAAGATAACTAATAAGTATTTACGTACGTAGATAAATAAGATTTCCAACCACGGATTTCACCGTTGGTAAAGTTACAATGATTACTTAGGTAATCAAATACCATGAAAGAATTTACTTTTGAGCTTGCACAAAACCAACTTCTACTTTATAAGTACTTTAAGTACGTTTTATATTTAAATATCACAAAATTACAATCAATTTATCTATAACAACACATTTTTTTTAATATAAAATGATCAACCGCGTCGCCGCTGCTCATTCGACTGCGATCGGACCGTCACAGTGACGTCACACGCATCCCGCGTACACTTGACTTAGCGGCAGGAACTGCATTGTTTTGTATAAGCAAGTTATTTTACTCTTTGATAATGTTTATACTTTATACTATGGTCCGATTTGAATAATTCAAAAAGAAATATCATTCTATGTCATAGAGAATAACGTGGATACTAGCTCTATTGAAATTGCCAATAACTTTCCTAATCCTCATTCCACCGTTACAATAGGAGATGTTTTTATTAAAGTGAAAATTCTATTCTATCGCCCCAAAAAAATTATTTTAAAAGTTAAAAGCCAAAAAAATATAAGAAAGGAAAAGTTGTTTACTAATGTTTATAAGTCAGAATTTGATTTTTTTTCAAGATGACTCTATTATGGGGGCCGTTCTTTCGCGGATGCCTCGGAGCTGTAGCCCCGGTTGCCCTCCTGTAAATCCGGCCCTGTCTTTAACCGTAATTTTTTAGAAATGTTGTGATTTGAAACTCAATGAAACGAAATACATCACTATAAAGAAACACATAAATATACCGATAGGATTAAGTCGACGAGAGAATTAGATAGAACACATTACACAATACTTTATATTCTCGGTGTAAAAATCTCCCATATACTACTTTTCAGAAATGCCATATGCGAATTATCTACATGCGTCAGCATTTTATACTTGATTTTATATTACTAATGGTATGCACAGGTTCACTTAGAAAATGAACTGAAGATCACTTCTTGATTCTAGAAGTCACATGCTAAGGACTAAACACACCTTAGTCATACAGAACTCGGTGTATGATTTTTCCTGCTGATTTAGATTTTATATATCTTGGTCTGTCTCCCCAAATTAGTTATATAAGGCATGGGCAGGTATTTGTAGGCTTAGCCCTACGAGTAATTGACGTAGACATTTAACACCTGTATTCATTAAGTGCAATTTGTTAATAATATTTTATTAACGAGGTTCGCAACCATACGATAATTATCGTACATTTGCGATAATTTCATGCCTTCGTAAGATGTATGATACCCTAGTATGGTATGCGGATTGGATTGAAACGCAACGATTTTTCTATGAATTTCCGTACGATAATTTTGATCCTCATACGACAATTCTACGGCCCTGGTATGATAGCTACCTCGATTCAGGTTGCGAACACTGTTTTGTAAATTTTAGAATAGCAACTATAAATGTTTAAACAAATTAAAAGGCACTAATTATAAAAATAAAAATATATTTACAAAATAATATCTTTATAGAATTTTAATGTCTTACAAACTATAACATTGTACTTATTTATAATAAAGTTGAGATCAAGGTAGTTAATACTATTGGTTATAAAGAATTTATTTTCTGCTTACTTTTTATAATATTCTAAAAGATTGTGCGCTTTTAGCTGCTCCAATGCCTTTTCTTCCCAATTATTATTATTTACTGTCCTTGGACTTGGATGTGATAAATAAAGGACCTTAAAAATTAAAAATAAATGATCATTATTTTATTCTCTAAATATTATACGAAACACGTGCAAGGTTAGTTACCTTAATATTACTATATGGCATATACTTTTTCAAAGCCTTTTGAGCTCTCGTTTCACAGAATTTGCCAATAGCTACAATAATTTGTACTTCGTAGAGTTTTAGAACCTTGACGAAAATTGGATCACAAATGTTATACAGATCTTCCATTTCCGACACCTAAAATATTTGTAAATATATCACTGACATATCAATAGTCAAAATACTGAAGAATTATAAAAATCTTCCATTACTCTAAAATCTCCCGGTGTAAGATTGCAGCCATTACTTTTCATCCATTGTTGATTAAGATAGTTATATAAAAAACTTGAATCAAAGAAAACTTCTGGGGTTCCACATATACTTTTAAGCAGACCCCAAAATCGTTTTCCACTTATCTGTAAATATCAAAAACATGTATCACTAAGTGGAGTCTGGATAGGATATTTATTATATTACTTATACAATTTTCTCTAATTTTTTTAAAGAAAGTCAATGTATTTATATGATTAGATTATATTCGGTATGTCATCATCATCCCAATTCCATCCATCGCTGGACATATGCCTCTCAACTGTTGTCTTTGAAATACACAGGGCGAAGACGGGCAGCAGCGTCTTCGGTGCGACAAAACCAGCCCTGCGGTCACCAACTCGCCTGCCTAGCGTGGTGACGCTCACGCCATTTTTGGCGCCAACTTGTGGAGGCCTATATCCAGCAGTGGACTGCGATTGGCTATACAAACATAACAATGCTATTTTGCTTATAAATTCTTTGAACTACTTCGATAACTTAAGTTTTCATTGGCATGTCACATTTGGGATTATCTTAAAGCTCTCTGAATGATCTTAAATGGGTGAATCTGACGCATTGTCAGTGTTAAATCTCAGTTCCGGAGTCAGAATTGGGAGGACGCAATCGTTGAAGGCTTTTGTCTTGAACTTTTCCATGAATCTGTGACGAGAATATGTGAACGACGTCAGGTTTCAATGGGTTCTAAAACTTTCTCAAAATCCACAAATGGTAAGAACAAGGGCTGGTTATACTTTACAGTCTTCTGTATAATATGCCGCACTGTGTGAATGTTGAATGTTGTCTACGTTCTCTATACTCTTTGAAACCTAGCATCTATTGAGATTTGAAACTTTTCAAGTCGACACATGAGACGATTCGTGATAACCCTAGTAAACTGCTTATAGACATGGCTCAAATGGAAAATAAACCAGTAAGCAAAATAGTCGTCCCCTTTCTTTTCAGTATTACGACAACTCTTCTGCTCCAAGTGTTTTGAATTCTTTTCTAAAATATGAGGATATGTGTTGGAGAGGGAACTTCTAGAGTTTTTTCCTTTGTTCTTGTCTTCCAGCTGCTTTTTGGAGTTGTGTCGTAATTTTGTCTTTCCTGCAGGCCTAGCATGCATACAACGAGATATCTCTTGACGAGAGAGAGAGATAATGTCTACATCGAGTATTTTCTCGATTACCCTAACATGCGCACCACGAGAGACAAAATTCTCTTCCGAAGACTTCGCCTTGTCGAGTAGAGAAAATGCCCTTACAAAAAATATACCATTTTTTTATAATGAAAAATATAAACACTAACTAAATATTACTAACTAACAACACTAACTAACTAACTATTAAACCAATTTAAAAAACAAGAAATACAAGAATCTTAAAATTTCGCCTATCACTTCCAAAATTCAAAACACTTTGTAATTCGTTCGATTATGAAATTTTAATAAAGAAGGAATTTCAAAAATTAAACATTATCAACCATAATCACAACTGAATATCATTCTTATTTCTTATGTCGTAAAGTTGAATTTACAAGGTTATTGACCAATCGTGCCAAACCGGGATAAACCAACGTTTGGATTCACAGTATATTTTTCAAACGAGTGACACATGTTTTATTTAACAATGTTCTCGGCCTTTTGGCTAAGATATAATTGTGTTTGCGCGCAAACGAAAAAAAAAAACCGACTTCAATTACATCGACAAGTAATACAACGCAGATCGACGAAAAAATAGTCAAGCAACTACGCGTTATCAAAGATTACTCGAAAAGTAGTTATCAGATCTCGATCAAATTTATATGTGACCACATGATAAACATCAGCTTTCGATTAAATTAAAAATTATCAAAATCGGTACACCCAGTAAAAAGTTATTGCGGATTTTCGAGAGTTTCCCTCGATTTATCTGGGATCCAATCATCAGATCCTGGTTTCCTTATCACGTTACCAAACTAGGGATATCCCCTTTCCAACAAAAAAAGAATTATCAAAATCGGTACATCCAGTAGAAAGTTATGTGGTATAATACAACGTAGGTCGACGAAAAAAGCGGCAAGTAAAAACGCATTATTGGATATAACTCGAAAAGTAGTTGTTAGATCTCAAATAAATTTAAATGGGACCAATTGGCACACACCACCTTTCGATTAAAACAAAATTTGTCGAAATCGGTCTACCCGGTCAAAAGTTCTGATGTAACATACATAAAAAAAAAAAAAAAAAAAAATACAGTCGAATTGAGAACCTCCTCCTTTTTTGGAAGTCGGTTAAAAAAGTGTATATCAAATTTAAAAAATCTAATATGGAAAATAAAACGGCGTAAGTAAATGAATTTAATTATATATGTAAAACAATATGCTCGTGTTGTGCTTTATATCTTGTCACACATTAGATAATTGTAATTCTATCACGCATAGTTTTAGAATAAGAAGCAACAGGGCGCAAATACGTTTTTTGTGCCATTATATGGCACACTTCACTCGACTTTTCGCGCTTCCCGCTCTTCGTATACCGAAATTGTATAATTATAATAGGGAAACGCCATGGTATACAAAAAATAGGCACCCGGTTTTATTTATTTTTTACTTATCGTCTTTCTCGTCGATAATATTGAAGACGAGAAGTTTCTCTTCCTAAAACGACAAAATTCGACAAAATTACGATGTCATGTTAGCTTCCGTAGAGATAAATATCACAGATCACTAAAATTTAATGATTATCTCTTCTATTGACGTAACGAGAAGAGTATCACGTGCACGCATGTTAGCTACTGTAGACATAGAGAGATAATACGAGAAAAGGGGTAGACCAAATTTTGTCGTGGCGCGCATGCTAGGCCGGCTGAAAACTTATTCATTTATATCATATAAATACATCACAATTTAGTTTTGGCTGAATTCTAGTAGCTCTTCTATAAAGTGACTCTTAGAATCTTTGGAGTTGGGTTTGAGACAACATTCATTGTTTCTGTAAGAATTTCCAATTCTTTTTCTTTTTCCATAATAAACTTGTGTTAGATTTCTTTTACATTTTATTGTATTGTTATAAGAATACTAGCTTACCCCGTGAACGTAGTTTTGTCATGGATGTTATTAAACCCCCTTAATCCCCTCCCCCTTATAACTTAAGGGTACGAAAAATAGATGTAGGCCGATTCTCAGACCTACCCGATATGCACACAAAATTTCATAAAAATCGGTCCAGCCGTTTTGGAGGAGTATGGTAACTAACATTGTGACAAGAGAATTTTATATATAAGATAAATATATGATAAATTAGTGCGTATTATAATAATACTAGCTGACCCCGCAAACGTTTCTTTGCCATATATGTTAGTAACCCGCTTAATCCCCCCCCTATAACTTAGGGGTATGAAAAATAGATGTTGGCCGATTCTCAGACCTACCCGATATGCCTACAAAATTTTATTAAAATCGGTCGAGCCGTTTCGGAGGAGTTCAATGTTTAACACCATGACACAAGAATTTTATATATTAGATGCAACAATTTTATGCCAGAATGTTTGTACAGATTAAGATGTTTGTAAATTATACATCAAAAAATTTGAAATGTAGGGTACTAAATTAATAGTGAATAAATTTAGAGTAATATTATAGGTTATTTAAATTATTCAATTAAATATTATAATATTACTATTATTTTTATTTCAGTAAAAAATAGATAAGTAAATCAGATACTAAAAAAGAGCTAATCAACAACTCACTTCTGTTCTTGTGCAAGCAAAACCGTTGACAGGACGTTCTCTAATTTCATTCGGTGGTTTATTCACAGGACCTTCTATTTGTAACCACTCTCGCACAGACATTACTTCACCAAAAGGCACCTATGAAAAATCTTACTACTAAGTTATCAGTATAACCAAAAGTGGGCATTAACTCGTTAATCATTAAGTAACGAAGTTAATAATGTTAATGCTCTTGTTAACTTCCGTTAACTTACTTTGACAGTTAGATTTTTATTATATAGATTTGAAAGACTTCTAAAGACGAAGCATGCTAGCCGGCTGTGGCCTTCCATCCTGAGTTTCGACTAGTGTGATTTCAGAAGTCAGTCGCAAAAGTGGAGGAAACTCTAATTAAAGAATGGGAAAGGGCAGCAAATTAAAAGGACAACATTAGTATCAATGGAAGCAGCAATAACGAAGAAGATGACTTTTACAGCACTGTTACCCAGTCAGAAGAACAATGCTCAGAATTTGATTAGAGCTTGGCTAGACACAATGTCAAAAGAATCTTTTACAGATGTGGCTTTTCTAGGTGAACCAGTTTTTTCTTAATCTTCAAACAGTAATTGATATTTTTTCCTTATTAAAAAACTTCTTTAAACGGTTTATGTTAACGCTTATCTGTAATCTTATTTCTGTAGATAGTTTAGAGTAAAATTTCAATTAAAAGTTTATTAAAATAAATTAAAAACAGCAATCAATATTCTATTTAAATAAACTTACTACTACAACTTCTAATATATTTTTCATTAGGAAATGGCAGGTTTTTAGATTTTGTGTATATATATATATATAAATTACTTATTTTAGCTCCTAAGGTAAGATATGTCTGTTATTTTTGTTAGAATTGAATCAATGTGTATCCCTTGTACACACTGCATAAATAAAAAAATAAGTCAAAATTGAACTTACGCCAGTTTGAGACATTCCCCACGGTCCAGGGTTCATTCCAAAAAACATAATTTTTTTTTTAGTATTGCAGTACTTCCGCACATATATTTCAAAAGTGTGTCTGGCGTATATTGTAGGATTATAAACACATTTCACAGCAGTCGGTAGATTGAACTTACTGATTGATTCATTAAGTTCATTAATTATTTCAAGGTATTCATCAGATATATCGTTTGATTTTTCTTTGTAAGCAAGGTCTGTCTCAGTGAAAAATGATGACTTAACTTCTGTAGCCATTATAAAATATCTTAAGTAATTCAATAAATCATATATTTGCTACTTTAATTAATGATTTGTATTCAATATTTATATTAACTCAAATAGATGCAAAAATAAAACCGTTTTAATTTATAAGATTTAAACCTTATCTATGTTTTCTAATGATCAAATGATGGCAAATAAGTCAACCAAAAGTAAACAAACAAGCGCTACCCAAGCGCTACCCCTGTTTATATCATAAATTCATAATACTCTGTGGCGCTACTAGTACCAGTTTATAAGTGTATAATCCAAAGAGTATATAAGGTATAATCTATGGCTAACAGTCCAGCGTTGCAAAAGCTACCGATTTATCGGTAGATCTACCGATTTTGGCCCTTGTCTACCGATATACCGATTTAGCAGTGCTATCTACCGAATTTTTGAATTTCAACTAATGTAAAATAATTTTCTAAAAAAAAAGGTAAAATAATATTCTTAATACGGTAACACTATGAGAAAACGGTAACACAAAATCAATGCACGGGGACTTCCCGAAATTCTTCCCACCACGTCGAATATGAACGTTCAAATCCACGGTGTGTTAAAACAAATTGTACTAACAGTCTAACACGTCATATAATAGAGTTTATTATTGTCTGGTGAGTATACAAGGGAAAATCCCTGAAGATAACTTTCTTCGGGTTTGTTTCTTGAATTAGGTATAGGACTAGTGATGGATTATTCATTATTGACATGGGAAGATTCAATTCGCATTTAACAAATTAAATGTAGTTGCGAAATTTTGTGAAGTGTTAAGCGAATTCATCGCTAATTTATACTTCTTTCACGGCAATGTGCTATTCTGTCACCCAAAGGGAAGTCGGGAATACTAATAATCTGTTTAATTATTAGCAATTTAGCAGTTGCTGCGAAGAATGAAATTATGCAATTATTATCTTTGATTTGTTTGTAATTACGATGCTTGTATGAACTACTTCTATAATTAATGTTTCTTAGTGATAAAACGTATACGCTTTTGAGTACTTTCTTTTTCTGTAATGTAAAATAATTATAATTATAAATGAAACAAAAATTTGCACGCCGTTTAAGGTAGATTATATGAGACATTCTAACTAATAACACCTTATGTATTAACTATATTCATGCAAATAAAGAATTTGATTTAATTTAACGGAACAAATTTAAATAAATGAACGCACTATTGACTTAAAATACTTTTGTTTTACTCCGAGTAAAAATCTACCGATTTCTACCGATTTTTTGGAGCCAAAAATACCGATTTTTTATTTTACACTTTTGCAACACTGATTGTTTTTGTTATGGATGTAGGGACTGGGTACCTATTGGATTGTAGGAATTCACGGTCTTATACACAAGACAAAAGAGTAAAATAACTTGCCTATACAGGAGCACAAGACCGTGTCGAATCATTTGAAAATATACGTATTATTAATTCTAAAAACTAAATTAATACCTATGTATATGGTAAATCGTGTTTTGCAACTCCATCTCTTGTTAATATAAATTACTGAATAAACCGAATATAATAGTTGGTGTGATTGATAAATAGTTATACCCTAAAGAAATACTTTATAAACAATATACTAATTTACCAATAATTATATTGTACTCAGTGGAAGTACTATTGGTTATTGCAGCAACTATTACAATTATATTATACTTTTTGACTATTACATATTATGCAGTGCAGAATGAAGCGTTAGTATGTACAGGTGCTATGTAGCATATCGGCTTATATACTTTTTTGTTGTCGAGATTAAATAATACTAAAGAAAATATTTAGTTGATGATAAACACCAAAATGGTCAGTCTGGATGAGAATCTCATCCGTAATTTGACGATAAAATCTTCTACTCCCTTAGTATTTAGAAAATTTGTCAGTGACTGGCCTATGTGTGGCTGGAGCCAGGAAAAGTGGATATCGGTATTTGGTAACAGAGAAATACCCTTTCGTTGTTTGACAAAAAAATTTATTAGTGATGAACCATGCTGGGAGAGACGGTGCCATTTAAAGAATTTGACGTGCAAGAGTTTTTTTGACTGTTTAACTACCAGTAAGGAATGGATGTATTTTGACTACAAACATCTTCATCAGTGGCTCAATTCAGATAGTGAACTATGTAAGGTAAAATAAAATATTTTTTATCTAGTAATAATAAATAAGAATGTTACTTTAATGTAAACAAATATAGAAAAATTCAATTGTTTCATAATGAGCTTAGATATTCACTATGAATTTTTGTAGGAAATCACGTGGAAAAAGTTTGGATATCCTGATAAAGGGGCCTCCGAAACTACTCTATGGATTGGCAACAAAGGTGCTCATACTCCAGCCCATCGCGATACTTACGGCTACAACATTGTGGCACAAGTACATGGAAAGTATGTACTATGACAAATTAAAATAGTATTATAATAATAATATTCTTTATTATTACCATAGAAATTAAACTTAAAAACATGATAACTAATTAGAAATTAATTGAAATAAAATTTAAGTAACAAATACATTACATAATAATATATTGTTGTTTAGAATGTATTACCACATAGAAATACTATAAATACTGCATGGAAGAAAGAATACTGCAAAGAAACAGCAAAACACTAAAAACCATAAATTTTTAAAATTAATAAATGTACAATAGAAATAGTAAGAATTTTTGATGAAAATTTTGTTTGCGTAATAGTTTTTACCAGTAGTTTAATATATGAACAGTTCAGTCATTTGCCGGACTTAAGATTGTCTTCGTAAGTAAGAATTGTCTTACAATCGTAAATTTAATTTAAGTACCTAACCTACTTTGGTTCGGTTCTTAAATTAAATTTACGATCAAGTAACAACTTCTTTCAACACTATTAAAAAAATAAAAAAAATCCAAATGAAGGAGGCTCTAATCATCAAAAGTGTTTGTAATCAGTTATGTTTTGCTTACACTCAGATATAAAAAGATCAATATAGCAGCAACAATGGTCCCATGAGTTAAACTTTATCATTAACCAAATTGCTACAGAGACTGGTTGTTTCTTAAGAGTATTGCATAGATATATAACAAAAATTACTTTAAGAGAGACCAGGTTCTCAGTTTTATTGCTGATCCTAGCAGTGTAGCTTTTTGTGAACACCTGAATTTCTGTGTCTACTGGGCTATGTTATATTGTTTACTAGAGTTATAAATGTTATGATATCTTGTTACAAATGTAACTGACCACTTCCATTTTTTATTTTATTTCTGTGCTTATCTGCAATCAGCCCTTAGGCTATGTTGCAAGCCATACATGTCGCGCTGAAGAGGCTCCTCAACAGGAGACCCTTCATTCCTCACCATCTGTCGCCAATTCCCTGTATATCATGGCGCTTCAGTCGTTTAATGTAACTAATTCTTGTTAATGCGGTAGCTAGGACATTTGGGTGATTCTCCATTGGGTTCTGTAGTTCATACCTGTTAACTTTATCTCCTCTTTAGTAGTTTTTATGTTCATCGCTTCATGTATCTCAGTGTTCGTCACAAACCATGGTGCATTTGCTATGGTTCTTAAGATGCCATTTTGCACTCTTTGTATGATGTTTAAACTGGAGTCGCATGCACTTCCCCACAGTTGCAATCCATAAGTCCATATTGGCTTCAGAATCGTTCTGTAAATTAGGAGCTTATTGTCGATAGAAAAAGCTTCGAGTTTCGTGCCATCAGCCAGTAAATATTTCTGAACCGCATGGTTACCTCGTCTCTTTTTGCTTTGATGTGTTTTTTCCACGTCAGTCTTGTCTAGGTATATACCGAATATCGAACTGTGTCGCATTGTGGTAGGGTGACATCGCACATTTTTACCGGTTCGCAGTTTCCCTTCCTAAGCGCAAATGTTATGTGCACGGATTTTGTGGTACTGCCCTTTATTCGCCATTGCTGGAGCCATTCAGTCACTTTGTCGAGGTTATTCTGCAAAATAGCAGAAGCGATAGTTCCCTCCTGCTTGCAAGTAGCGCAGTGTCGTCGGCAAATGTAGCCGTGGTAACCCCTTGTGCTTCAGGGAGATCAGCAGTGTAGATGGTGTCAAGACAGGTTCCAGAACAGATCCTTGTGGTACTCCCGCCATTATATCATGGATATGAGATAGCTCTCCGTCTTCTCTGACCTGGAATATTCAATCTGCGAAGTATGATTCTAACAGTAGATAAAAACTATGAGGCAGAAATGTCTTAATTTTGTATAGCAGACCTTTGTGCCACACCTTATCGAATGGATACTAGGATATCAAGAAACACAGCAGAACAGTACTCCTTGTTTTCAAAGGATGATCTAATTTTTTCACACACTCTATGTACTTGTTCTATGGTTGAGTGCTGCTGTCTAAAGCCGAATTGATGTTTCGGTACGACTTGATTCTCATTGAGTATGGGTAAATATTCTACTCAGGAGGATCCTCTCAAACATCTTTGACAGCACAGGCAACAGGCTTATGGGTCTATATGATGTGACTTCCTCCGGGGGCTTTCCCTACTTGTAGACCATTGTCACTATGGACACCTTCCATAATCTAGGAAAATATTGAACTCTAAGCACACCATTGAAGAGCGTTACCAGAAAGACCAGTGCCTTTCTGGGGAGTTGTGTAATAATTTCTTTGGTGATGAGGTCAAAACCTGGGGCTTTTTTTATTTTGTAGTTGATTTATGACCCCTTTCAGCTCCTGTATCGTAACTGGCCTTGGCGGGGTGGACAATTGTAGATCATGTTGCAGAGTACATTCAACTTCATTTTCAATCTCGACATTACTACGACTCGTACTTTCATTCGGTGTGAAGATGTTTGTTAGGTGTTGTGCAAACATGTTCGCTTTTTCTAGGCTTGTCCTAGCCCATCCCGTCATTTTTCTAATAGGACATTTGAATTGTTGTAGTCTTACCATTGCCTTAGTGAATTTCCATGGTGAATAAATAGTCTGTTGATTTTGTGGCCTTCAGGCTTTCCAGATTATTTTGTAGCATTATTCACATTGTCTATTAGGATTTTCAGTTCTTTAATAGCTTTGTTAAGTGCTGTCTAGTTTGATGCCATATTCGACGTAACCTTCTTTTTTCTAATATTTTGTATTTGACTTCAAGAGGTATATTTCCAATCAATTGACAATTTTTAGTTGCAATGGATGTGTTAAGCCAACAAACGCTTTGGATGAGGTTAGTAACATATTGATTCGCTTCATCTATCTCGTCAGGCGTCTTCAACGATACTTTCAGTTCGATGTTTTCTTCAATATAATCTTTGAAGCTCTCCCAATCAGTGAGGTTGTTGAAAGGTGTTCAGGCTTAACAAAATGAATCATCGTTGAATCATGTTAGTAAACAGTTAGGAAAACAGGCGTGTGGTCAGAATTACTGTCTAGGCGGGACTCAGCCTTGAGGTAAATTCTCGAGAGACCCTTGACTATGAAAAAGTCCAATAAGTCTAGTCTTTTGTTTGGATCCGCAGGCCAATATGTAGGTTCTGCAGACGAAATAGCGTTGAGTTTGTTTTCTTCTAGGCTTAGCTTTAGTTGCCTACCCCTAGTTGTTGTTAGTATTGAGCCCCAGTAAATGTTTTTGGCGTTCCAATCTCCACCAGCCACAAATTTTTTCCCCAGTGTAGCGAAGTAATTTGTAAAGTTTGTTGCGCTTATTGTATGTCTGGGTATACTGCTGACAAATTCTGTTGCCCACAGCGAGTTCCGATTGCAATTGTGGTAGCTTGGATGTGGTTTGTCCTAAATTCTGGTAGCACTTGGTGTTTTATTGACTTTCGTATCACAACGGCTGTTCCCGCATCACCAGTTCCGTCAGGATGATTAGTCACATAGGTATTGCATCCTTTGTTGTTGATCTTACTTTTAGCTGTGCAATGAGCTTCAGAGACAAGTACAATATCAAGCTGGTTGTTATACATCAACAGTTCTAATTCATTCACTGCTCTTCACTGCTGCGTTGTTGGCGCCTGGTGCGATATTGACAAAGAATGTGGACGTTGGTTTTTTGTCTGGTCCAAACTTAGAGTTTATAATTTCACCATGAACTTTGTTTCCCGTCTTTTCGACTTCTTCTATGATTGCGCTATGTGGGGTTGTATGGTGCAGATTTTTTATGACTACTCTGTAGCAGCGCTGGTCTTTTAAGTTGAAGGTATGCTCTATGAGGCTTTTGCTTCGAACTAGGGTGATGACGTTTTTATATATTTCCGTGTCCTTGCAGACTACTCTCAGCTGGTTTCTGTTGACAAGCTTTATTGTAAAACAGTCTTTGTCTACTGTGGACTCCAGCAATTCTACAAGTTTATTGACCTCTTCAACTCCATACAGTATTATCGGTGGTGGCTTACTGGGTCGTTTTCCCATTGGCTCCTTCACGGGTTCTTTGGGATCAAGAGTTAGATCGCTAAAACTATTACTAGTTGTGATTTTTTCTGGTGAGGTACTGTAGTTTTTGTCTTTTTCGCTTTTGCTTCTTGGCTCCTGGAACCCTTTGCCAGTTTGGCGGTTTTGGTACAGACATATCAAGATTACTGTCTTGTTATGTTGTGGTAGTTTCTAGCTCGGAAATGTTTCCCAGTGACGAACTTCTAGTTCTTGTGAACAGACTAGGATGGAAGGCCTGTTGGATATATCGTTTTCCAGTAGCATTCACTGAAGCAGGAGCCTGGTTACCCACTCCTGCATAGTCTTCGGTAACATATTTCACACCATAGGGCCCGGGTACCTCATGGCGCCGGGTTGGCCGGATCGCATGACAAATCACATTCTCCTTTTTCTATTATTCCATAAAAGAGAGAGTGGCAGAATAGCAGCAAGTGTTCCCCATGTATCTGCATTCGGTCTTTTTGAGGTTATTTAGTTACTCATGGTCTCCGATGACCAGTTTGATGGGTTAATTGATCGCCGCTCATGTCTCGGCGTTGACGAATTTTTATGACCAGCCTGTTTAGATGTTCTACAGTAGGTTTCGTCATTCTCGGCTAACCCTCCTCTTTCTCATCCAGGTTTGGGACCGGCAAAGGCAGAGTTACTTCCGTATATAAATGTTTTTTATAATAATTATATTTTAAAATCATATTATTATATAACATATTTTCGATTTATAAAACAATATAGTTTGGTTTTCAAATTTTATAATATCATAACTATTGTTAATTTCAGGAAGCGATGGATTCTGTTTCCACCTGAAACTTGTGGTCTCAAACCAACACGGGTGCCATATGAAGAGTCCAGTGTTTATAGTGAATTAAATTTCTACTGTCCTAGTAATTTAGACGTTTTTAAAGGTACTATTTCCCATATCATAAAAAAAAGTATTCTAGATAATAATAATAATATCTTTTAGAGTTGTTTACTCCTTTATATAGTCATACTGTAATCATGGGGGATTTTAATACGTGCCTTCTAAAATTCGACGGGAGATCTTCACGTCTACGCTCCGTCATTAATTCTGCCAATATGCACATCCTCCCCCTTCAAGCCACTCACTCCTTTCCTAACTGTGTTCCATCTCTTCTTGACCTTATTCTTGTCTCCTCACCTGACCACGTTGAAAAACATGGCCAGTGTTCTGCGGATGCATTCTCATACCATGATCTTATTTTTGTTTCTTATAAAATAAAACCCCCTAAAGCTAGGTCGAGTATCCTCCTGCAACGCAATTTTAGTGGTATGGACATGAACAGACTATGCGAAGATGCTGCTAAAATTGACTGGTCTTCAGTACTTGGTGCGTCTAGTGTGGATGATAAAATTGCCATTTTTAACTCCCTACTTACCCATCTTTTTGATACTCACGCCCCGGTACGTCCCGTGCGTGTTAGGCATCTTCCAGCTCCATGGCTTACAGCTGATATTAAAGCTCTGCAAGACCAGAAAAACAGGGCCAAAGCGAAATACAAGTCCAATACAAGTTCATCTAATTGGGAAAGGTATAAGATAGCTCGTAATCGCTGCAATAGGGCATGTAGAGACGCACAACGACGCCATATTCATAAATCTGTACTCGAAGAAACAGACCCTGCTAAGGTATGGAAATTTTTAAAATCGCTTGGGGTTGGCAAAATCAAAGAGACTGTACCTTTTAATTCTTTCGACCTCAATGGTCTTAATAATCATTTCACAAATTCGTGTACTATCGATGGTACCACCAAGTCAAACACTATTGCACACCTTTCAGCCATACAAACTCCATTTGAATTTTCTCCCTTTAATTTCTATCAATTATCCGAGTGTGATGTTAAAGAGAACGTACTAGCAGTTTGTTCTAGCGCAGTGGGCTGTGACTCCGTTAGTCGTAAAATGATTATCCCTATCATTGATCACATCATTCCTATCATAACACACATATTTAACGAATCTCTCTCTTCCAGTACTTTTCCTTCCTGCTGGAAAGACGCTCTAGTAATTCCTTTACCCAAAAAACCTAATCCATCTGAGTTTTCCGAATTTCGCCCCATCTCCATCCTACCTTTCTTGTCCAAGGTTTTAGAGCGTCTTGTACATCAACAGCTAACATCATTCCTTTCCTCGAACAACCTCTTAAATCCTTTCCAATCCGGCTTTCGGAGGGGTCACAGCACGGTTACTGCTCTTGTCAAAATTACTGATGACATTAGACATGCTATGGATAACCGAAGTCTTACAGTGTTGGCATTACTTGACTTCAGTAATGCCTTCAACACTGTGGATTTCGATATTTTGCTTTCTGTCTTGCGTTCCTTTAATATATCTCCACCGGTTATTGATTGGTTTCACAGTTACTTGTATGGGCGCCGGCAACGGTTGCGAGTTCAAGATACTTTCTCTGACTGGGCTAACGTCGTTGCCGGCGTACCGCAAGGTGGCGTGTTGTCTCCTCTCTTATTTTCTTTATTTATTAATTCAATCAGCAAAAACATTTCTTCTCTCTACCACCTGTATGCGGACGATCTTCAAATTTATACCCATTCTAAGTTGGCTGACTTACCCTCAGGTATCAATCAACTCAATAATGACTTAAATAACATTTATAAATGGAGCAACTCGTTCGGGTTAAAAGTCAATCCTTCAAAGTCCCAGGTCATTATCGTGGGTAGTCCAAAGCTGATTAGTTGTATAGACTGGTCACTTATACCACCTTTAGTATTTAACAATACAACTCTGAACTACAGCAAGAATGTTAAGAATTTGGGAGTAACGCTAGATCAGTTTCTCTCCTGGTCACCTCAATTAACTGAACTTAGTAGAAAGATATTTGCAGCCGTCGGGTCACTTCGTCGTCTTCAGTTCTTTCTTCCTTTGCCTACTAAAATTGCACTAGCCCAATCACTCCTTTTGCCGATTCTTGACTATGCAGATGCATGCTTCTTAGATCTTACAGAGGAGCAACTGAATAAGCTTGAGCGACTCCAGAATCTTTGTATAAGGTTCGTATTTGGCCTTCGCAAATACGACCACGTCTCCGATTTCCGTAAGAAACTCAAGTGGCTCCCGATTCGTTTTCGCAGGAATACTCATGTACTTTCCCTACTTTACTGTGTACTTTTCAATCCTGATGCCCCTCAATATCTTAAAGAACGGTTCACGTATCTTTGCAATTCCCATGAACGTTCCCTTAGATCTGATTCCAATTTACTTCTAAAAGTTCCTTCCCATAAATCCTCCTTCTATTCTAATTCCTTCACTGCTAAAGCTGTCCGCCTTTGGAATTCTCTTCCGCTTTCAATAAGACGTGCTTCTACTCCAGCCTGTTTTAAGCAACGTCTAAAGAAGTACTATATGTCGCGTAACATACAATAATATTCAGAATTTTAACATGCATATTTTATATTATCAATATATATTTTACAATTATACACGTATATTAATACTATTTTGATTATTTATGTATGGATATTTGTACTTGTATGTGTATGTCTATGAATTAAGGAATCTATTATACACTATTTTTTTTTTCTATTCATCCTTATGGATATTGTACACTTCCTATCCGTCACTACTATATCATGTCCTGTGCCCAAAGGTTATCTGGAAGAAATCGCTCTTCAGCGATAAGATCGCCTTTGTACATCTTTTTGTTGTAATTACTACTGTTTGTTTATATTTTGGTGTACAATAAAGTATATTATTATTATTATAATAATATTCTAATAAGCAAGCCGACTGACGGCGGGATAACCATCCAACTGCTGGCTTTGAAATAGACAGGCCGAAAACGGGCACCAGCGTCTTCGGTGCGACAAAGCCAGCCCTGCGGTCATCAACCCGCCTGCGCAGCGTGGTGACTATGGGCAAAACACATGAGGTTACGCCATTTTTGGCGTGAACTTGTGGAGTCCTATGTCCAGTAGTGGACTGCGAAAGGCTGCTGTGATGATGTGATGTGATGAATAAGCAAGTAGGTACCTAAACTAGGAGTTGTCTGAAAGAGAACACTATTAGTGATAAGATCTCCTTTGCAATTTTTAAGTTAGAATATTTTTATTATCCTTAATGTAATTTTAAATGTGCAGTAAAGTATTAAATAAATTAATACAAATAATCTCTTGATTACTTTCAGGTCTAACAGGTGGTCGTATGGTTGAATTATCGGCAGGTGATGCTCTACTTGTGCCAAGGGGCTGGTGGCATTATGTACAAAATATTGATAACTTAAATATTACTTTGAACACCTGGTTGCCACATGTAAATATTTGTTTCATATTTCTTATTAACTATATTTTCATAGAAAATTATTGTATAATACTTATAATAAATTAATTGATTAAATTTGAAATTAATTAAATTGGAAACATTTCTGAATAATCTATAATATAAAAATGAATCGCTGAATGTGTTGCTAAGCGCAAAACTCGAGAACGGTTGGACCGATTTCGCTAATTCTTTTTTTAAAATATTCCTTGAAGTACGAGGATGGTTCTTACGGAGAGAAAAATTCTAAAAAAAAAAAAATTTAAATTTCCTGAATAAGTCTAAAAACAACACTTTTCTATACTCCCATACAAAAGATTTGTGATAATACTTAAAAGTTAATTTGAACTTTAATACCATACGATAAAGTTTGTGTTAGGCGATACGAAGTTCGCCGGGTCAGCTAGTCTATAATATAAAAATGAGTCGCTGAATGTGTTGCTAAGCGCAAAACTCGAGAACGGTTGGACCGATTTCGCTAATTCTTTTTTAAAAATATTCCTTGAAGTACGAGGATGGTTCTTACGGAGAGAAAAATTCTAAAAAAAAAAAAAAAATTTTAAATTTCCTGAAAAAGTCTAAAAACAACACTTTCCTATACTCCCATACAAAAGATTTGTGATAATACTTAAAAGTCAATTTGAACTTTAATACCATACGATAAAGTTTGTGTTAGGCGATACGAAGTTCGCCGGGTCAGCTAGTTTGTATTATAATCCAGTTGTCAGTTAATTATTTATTTGATTTTTTATAAAGGAGAAAGACAATTCAACTCGGGTATCAGAAGCTCTAATTAAGATACTAGTAGCTCAGATATGCAAGGATCTACCACAGGAAACTGCTAGACTGCTGGTCAATCCCAATGAGGTGAGTAACTGCCCATATCATAGAAAGAAATCTGACCATAAATATCGGGGTCAATATTTATAACATGATTTTATATTTTTACCATTTTAAATTTTGATATAAATATTACTCATAATGGGCATTCTAGTAAATATGACTAAGAAAATACTTGTATTTGTATAAATGACATAATCTTTTTATACACATTATTTATATGAATGTTCTAGAATTGTATTAAATAGTTTGTTAATCATAATAGATTATTGAAGCGTCATTTATTAGTTCCGTAATGAAACTGTGGTACGCGTCGTAATGTCTGTAATCCTATTATTCATATTCATTGAGTCATTTCTAGAGTCAGGGTCGTGCTAATAATATTTATGATGTTACTCTACCTGGGAATTGTTATGACCGATTAACATTGCCAAAATAACTATCTGTTTGGCAGACAATGCTAAGACATTTTTATTTGCAATAATATTATATATAGATTTGAAAGTTTTTATTTTGTTACATGTACCTTTATTGCAGTTGATTTATGTTTTTATAAATTTTGTTTTGCCCGTTATAAGGTAATTTAAATATTAGATACATATGCTATTTTTATTCGTAATGCTGAAAATACTTTAAGACGTGATTATATGTCACTTTAGGATTACATTACTCACAAGGAAAGGGGCATGAGGTGGGAAATTGACTTTGTGATGAGTCTTTTACATAGATATAGTACTCCAGTAGGATTGTTTACCCTATTTTAATATTAGCTTTTTGCTGTCTGGTTACGACAGAAAAGAAAATAGCTATCCTATATATATATATATATTTATAAATATATATATATATTTATAAATATATATATATATATAAATATATATATCTTTCCGGACCTTGGAACTGAAAAAGTCAACCGATGGCGGGATAACCATCCGACTGCTGGGTGTGAAGTACAGGGCCTGATTAACCCCTAGGCTAATTAGGCTGCAGCCTAGGGCGCGAGGATCAGGGGGGGGGGGGGGGGTGTTGAAATCATCTCTTCGCATGCACTAATCTAGCATCATTGCATCTAATACCCTACCGTACTTATTTCAACTAGACCGAGACAAAACACTAAAATGCGCTTGAGAGTCCCTGATTTTAACAATAAATTTTGAAATTTTAAAAAGCGCGCGTAAAACAAACTGACTTGTTACTTAAATCGGGCGGTGGGTGAGCTGGCAAAAAGTGCCTAGTGCGAGTTTTGTTTAGTCCGCCTCGCAATAACGGGCGTAAATGTAAATTTTAAGTACATTTTGTATGGGAAATTCGGAATTTAAACTGTGTAACCTAGTTTTCAAATTTGCCGCTAGATGACTCTGTATCTCTCTATATTCTACTCTAAACTCTGTATTCTATTCTTTATCGTCTAGGTTGCACTAAATTATTCATGTATATGCGCGTTTCTGTGAGGCGATTAAACAAAAGTCGCACTAGGCATTCAGCACAGCTTGCCGCACGCAATGAAACACATCTGAGATGTGCGGTGACTCCCCGGTGTGGTTAATAGTTAGTATACTTTGCCGTGTTTCATTCATTTGTCTTATCTAAAATATGTTTAAAAATGTTTTAGAAAGAGCTTGTTAATGGCGAAAATGTGGAGAGAAGCTGGTTAGTATACTCAGAATCCACAGGTCACGTGTTTTGTGGTTCTTACAAATTATAATAATAATATTATTTAAGATTATTAGATTAACTTAATAACTGATCATGACAATTCTCCGGATCATCATCTATTAATAATATTACTACGGGTAATAGAAACAATTAAGTTTTTAGCTTCTCGTGGGCTTCCATTTCACGGTGGAAATGAAATTATTGGATCTACACTAAACAGAAATTTTCTTGGCTGTATTGAGCTTATATCTAAATTTGATCCTTTCATGGCTGAACACTTGGTGAGATTTGGACAAAAAGGCAGAGGTTCTCCATCGTACTTGTTATCCACTATAATCGATGAATTTATGTTACTTCTCGCTGCCAAATTTCAACTTCCAATTATAGGAGAAATAAAAAAAGTAAATATTATTCGATTAGCATTGATTCTAACTCCAGATATTTCACACACCGATCAGTTGACATTTATATATATTCGTTATATTGAGCCTGACGGAGAACCTTTCGAACGTTTTGTCACATTTTTACCCAATTGCGGTCATAAATGTGAAGACATGGAGAAGGCTGTTGTTGCGAAAATTGATAAAACTTTGGAACTTGATATTAAAGACTCTCGTGGCCAAAGTTATGATAATGTTAGCAATATGTCTGGTCAATACAAAGGTCTTCAGTCAAGAATTAAAGCTGTAAATCCATTGGCTACTTTTGTTCCTTGTGCAGTCCATTCCTTCAACTCGTGGAATCGGCTACCAAATTGGATGAAAAATAGACGGTAAACTAAAAATTTTATCGAAAACTCGATGGAGTGAGCGAGCACATACAAGCAAAGTCTTATACAGTTCATACAAATAACAATTTTCGAAGATGAAAATCAAAGTAAAGAGATCGAAATAGAAGCAAAATAAATATTTGAAAAAATTTAAAACTCTAAAAATTACAATAATGTTGTGCTTTTGGAGTTCGTTGCTCGTAAAGCTACAAATCGTTAGTGCACAGCTATAAGCAAGTTCTGTTGATTTATCTAACGTTGTTACTCTTTATGAGACATTACATGCTTATCTTGATACGTTGCGTGACGAAAAAGAGTTCGAAAATTTTGAATCGGAGGCAATCAAGAGATGCGAACACACCTGGCGGGGCGCGTCCTTATAATTAGCCTAGGGCGGTCAAAATTCTTGATCAGTCGCTGGTGTGCTGGTGCTGAGTACACAGGCCAAAGATGGATAGTAGCGTCTTCGGTGTGTCAAAGCTAGTCCTGCGGTCAGCAACCCGCGTGGTGACAATGGGCAAAACACACGAGTTCAAGCATTGTTGGCACGCAATTGTGGAGACTTATGTCCAGCTGTGGACTGCGATAGGCTGAAATGAATATTAGCGTTAAATTAGTTAACAGTATTAGAGTAAAACGGTTTTAATATTTTTAACACAATACATACTCATAAAAGAAATTTTCGACTGCCCCTTCAATAGCAAAATCGTCTAACAGGTAACAAATCCGAATAATACATTGCCATTCTGGGTTCAAATCGCATATTTGGTTAGAGTGTACTAAAAAAAAACATTTTTAAGTACATTTTTTAATTTTATATTTGGAGCTATACAAATATTAGTTTTTTTATTGTATACAATTAACTATTTCTTTTTCGAAATGAAGAACAACTATTCGAATTTCTGTTTGTTGTTGAAGACCTAGTAGTTTAAAAAATATAATTTTTTCCTTGTAATAGAGATAAGTTAAGAGTTAATAAATATGATCATAAACACGCTGAACAATAAAATTTTGTAATTAAGCTTTTCGTTCGCCAGATCATTTACTTGTCAGCATTTATTTTTTTACTAAGGTATTGTATTTAAAATACATTGTACAGAACTACAGATACATAATTAAAATAACTAAATTACACAATCTTACACATACAGCTTAAAAAATAATAACAAATTGAATAATATATTGTCAGTACTTCCAGTTGGAGAAAGTCGTTTAAGCGGCGGTCCTAGCGGCCGTGTATTCACGATTACGTATATTTGGTCTAAATAAAGAATTTATTATTATTATTAATTAAGACTAAGATATGGTTTGATAAGATGGCTTTGGACAAACTCATGAAAATTTCATTTGTATGCACTTAATATATTTCGCCTTATGGCCGAAAAGTGGTGCTATAATTGTTAATTCATTATTTAATATTATGAAACTTATAAAATCGATTTCTTTAGAAAAGTAATTTTATGATCTAGAACGAAGCTGAGATAATCGAAAAGTGTCGAAAGCCGGTTTCAAAAATAAAGAATTAAACAGCAGATTTATATAAAGTTGATATTGGTTGTTGATGTTGCTCGTGTTTGCAAATAACAGCTTTAACAATACTTCGCATTCATAGGATACATTTTCATATTGTTCTTTGATAATATTAATGCGATGTTAACATATATTACGATGTTGATGGTAATAGATACCTACTGTGTAGAAAGCTCTAAAAAAAGTAAAAAAGTTTACTGATATGTGATAGAAATTCCTTCATATCTAATAATGTATTATTTTATGATATTTAACTAAAAATGTTTTTTAACAGGATGATATATCGGACACGCCTCTGGCAGTATTATTTCTGCAACTGGAAACAGTGGTAAATACGTATTTGGATAAGAAGCGAAAATCCCGCCGATTGAAACGTCAGCGGACGCACGATGACTCTCATGACTCCAATGTAGAAGAGGCAGATCTCAAACATTTATTAGATAATCATAGTAATAACATTGAAATCGTTCCCGCTATAACGAACGATGATCTCATCGAAATAATAAAAGATAATTTAAAGGAATACGCCGGTGATGATAGAGCGCATGACGAGGATGAGGTAGAGGGCGCCACAAGCAGTCTTTGTTTAACAAAGGCTGTTATAAATGCGTTCAGTCAAAGCAACGTTATTGATCTCGTTAAGCAAAACCTATTTGTGAAGTTAAGTTAAAATTGATTGTTTTTAATTGGAAAATAAAATTGCAATGCAATATAATTTAATCTTGCAATACTGATTTTATTGTTATAAATTTAGTGCTTTTAGTTTTAGTTTTTAGTGCATTAATATATAAAAATATATTAAAATTAATAAAGAATACGATTGAAAAATTACTATTTATGTTGACTATGATAGTTTAGTATGTTTAATTACATTTACTTTAATCTGTATAAAGTATTGTCTTTTAATATAATTTGTGATACTATTGTTCGTGTGGTGTCGGCCGAGTAGAATAGCACCACCCACTTTCTTTCTGTGGTGGTCTTAAAGGCGACCGAGGGATAAACCTGGCTCAAAATCATCAGGGTCCTGGAGAAGGAGAACTTCTTTTGAAACCCGGAATGGGGTCTCCGTCAAGCATTCGTGGTATAGCTCTAAAATGCGAAAGACTCCTGCAGCCGAACTGGCTCCACACGTATCGACTCGTCGTTCCTGTGTGCCTAGCCAGTGAGGTCGAGAGGGTGGCGCAGAGCTTAGGCAACTCTGCGTTTTCCTGAAAAGTGTCCTAGGCGACACAGTGTCTGTCTGACACCTTCTAAATCGTCTGCAATAGACGGACTAAGGCTAATGAAGGAAGATTTTGCCTTAGAGAAATCTTGAACTTTTCTAGTGGTATTTTGCAACAAAAAAAAAAAAAAAAAAAGAAATGGTTTTGGACTATCTTTTTATTGAATATACTCAAGATTTTTCATTTAGATAGAGAAATTACCTGCAAATAGTAAATTTATACTGTAAATGTGTATAAATAAAAAAATGTAACGCAAGAATATTTTTGTATTTTTATTTATAAGAAATAACTTTCATTTTATGTTGATATTTTTAATTTCAGATAATATTACATAAACACATAATTTCATTACAGCTAGGGTTTTTGAGATTATTTTACCATAGTGCTATTGACTCCATATTATACTAGCTGAAGGTAAATGCATAATAATTACTCTAAAATGAATAAAATAATGAACAGATTAGCAAATAAAAATATTATTTTGACATAAATGCTGTTCACTCAATAATAAATTTTGTATTAATTGATTACAAACACACAATGATTTATTCATTTTTGACAATTTTATTTGGTTTGATATATGACCTATAGTAAAAATCACTGAATAAAATAACCATGAATAGATTCTGTGGAATGAGTATGTAAGCTGGTTGACGCGGGAAATCGCACTCAGGAGCGAACACCAATACCGTAAAGTGCAGAAGCATTATTGTGAACTGTAACTGAAATAAAACAGGTAAATATATATACGTGGTTCGTACTGTATTAGATTATTGGGCTGTTTCACAGTTCGTTTATAAAGCTATCTGATAAAACATAGTGGTTATATCCTCTTTGCTATCTGACACAACGTTATACAACAAACTAGCTGTGTCAGCAACTTCGTCCGCGTGGATTAAAAAAAATATTGTTCAGTTCTCAAAGTTACACATAAACAAATTTCTATTTCTATAATTTGTACTTAATTAAATGAGATATAACAGGTTAAAAAAAGTCAGATAACTCATAGTCTATGATCTGAACTAGACATGATCTTCACCCATCTGTTTGATGGATAAAATTTAAATAATTATCTTCTTTAGTATGTTAAAATTATGTTATTAATTAGGGTTAGCTAGAAATTTCTTGCCAGGCTATAGTTAATCCAAAATTGAAAAAAATATTTTTATTTCAAAATTCACCAACGAGTTAAAAGAATAAATTTAATACAATGACATTATGAAGCCTACTAACTATATTAATGTAGGTATATCTAAAGTTCAAATATTTTAATTATTTGTGATTTTTTGTGCTTTTAATCATTGTATTCCAAAATGTTATGTACACTTGTAAGTGACATGCATATCAGATACTTTGTTATTAAATACTTATTTGTAATATTAAAATTTTTATATGTATGTTGTAAGAGTGTTTTTGAAAATAAATAAATAAAAAAGCCTGGAGAAAATGCAAATCTTGGGTTGTCTATTATTTTCCTAGCGTAACAACTGGGTCGCGATTTTTTTACTTAATATTATAAATGTGAATGTAAGTTTGTTTGTTACGCTTTCACGTGAAAATTACTAAACCGATCATCATGAAACTTTGTACACATATTCTTGGAGGTATTAGAAGTAACATAGGATACTTTTTATTGAAAAAATTCAATGCGAGCGAAGCCGCAGGTAAAAGCTAGTACTAATATAAATATAAAATAATTTTCATTAATTAAGCTGACTGGTGAAGTTCGTCTAGTAGGTACGGATATCATATTAGTTAAGCAAGGCGGTAAACCATCTGTTCTACCAATCAGTAACTTATTTGAACAGGCCCCAATTAAATATATGTTTGAATTTTTTTTAGTGTTCTTAAGACAACATTGAAGTCAAAGAATACTTAGTGTTCTTTAATTTTCGAATAATATCTTATAAACATTCACCTGTTTGACATCGTTATACTTCAGATGGCTTTATTATCAATTGGCGAAACACGCTCTTAAAATTACAATGCTAATTATAACATCAATATTGAATAATTGCTCCATTTATTGTAAAGGAGTAAGAAAAAGAAAGTGTCAACTGCTGTCAAAGAGTGCTGTAAAGCGAATTAGAATTTTTTTTCTTTCTAATAAATTCGTATATAGATAAAATTTTATTTAAATAGTTACAATAATTCTTCCCGTTGAACTTTGTGCCGCCATACTTTATTCTTGAGTATATATATCGATTTTTTATTTTCTTTTATACAAATCTTATCCTAACAAAAACAAACAACAAAAAAAAAGAATTATCATTTTTTGTACAGTCATTCGAATGTAATAATTCGAAATAATCATTCGAAAGTAATGCGTGTATATCCATTTCATCGATTCATTTATTCTTATACTCGTAAAATTCTCGGGTCACAATGTTAGTTACAATACTCCTCCGAAATGGCTAGACCGATGTTTATGAAATTTTATATGTATATCGGGTAGGTCTGAGAATAAGCCAACATCTATTTTTAATCCACCTAAGTTATAAGGGTGGGGGGGACTAAGGGGGTTAATTGCATAAATAGCAAAAACAACGTTTCCGGGGCTAGTTAGTAATTATAAGTATAGATATGGAAATTGCTTGTAACTTACTATTTGTATTTGTGTAACATGTTTTTTCCACCAAATTGATTGTTTGTAAGATTCGTCCCAGGTCGTCAGTAAATAGTATCCATACATAATTATGTGCACGAACGAATTAACTGGAACCAAGATTGTGGAGTGGCCACCTGTGATAATAACATTTTTTAATATATACTTACAATAAATACATAATATATATTAATACTTTTTTAAATGCATCTTAAGACTACATATTAAAGGGGAAAAAATAGCTATTTTTATATAAATTTTAATATAACCCCTAACATTCAATAGCTCCCACTACGATTTACTCCTGTGTCAGGAGTCTGAAAATACACACAATACACAAACGATATCTTGATTTAAGGGGATTGAAGGCGAGACCTATCGCATCGATAAATTGCTGTCAACACTCTGTTTTAAATTTTTTTTACGACTAGGTCAGTAAACAAGCTTACGGCTAAACTGATGATAAGACGTTTGTAACACCGGAAGTATATATCACAAGCGCATTGCTGACCCTGCACACGAATCTCCTCAGGAGATCTGATGACTTCACTCACCAGAGGAGCACAACTTCTCTTAGGTTAAAGTTAGGTAGGCGCAGACGGGCTGGTCCAGCCACCTACCTCCATAAACTGTGCTAACGCGTCGTCATATTTCATTTCAGCTTTTAATTTACATACTTTCACATATAAAATGTTCATGAAAAGTGTGATGAACATACATAATTATTATAAATTTTCATGTATTGATTATCCTGCAGAATACAATACTACTTAATAAGTAATTTAAAATTATATTGTTCAGTAATTACTATTCTGGTATATGTTATTGACTACAAACCTGGGACCCATTTCACCATCCCCCAGGCTACAGCGACCATTCCGAAATGGTGGTACACGTGAAGAAATGACACCTGGTTTTGCTTTTTTCGCAGAACGAAAAATACCTAAAAATATTATCTATTATTATCTATACAAATAAAATTAGAAGTCTGTTTGTAATATTAAAATAGCCGCTTTTTACTAAATGCATAGGATGTACACACCGTACATATACCAAAATATCATTTTTACACTTTTTGTCTGTCTGTTTGTCCGTTATTTGTCTGTTTGTTCGGGCTAATCTATGAAACGGCTGGACCGCTTTTGACGGGACTTCCGCTGGCAGATAGCTGATGTATTAAGGAGTAACTTGGGCTACTTTTATTTTAAAATTTTATTTATTTTATAATCTGTGAAATGAACAATAACTTATTTGTTTAATTCCACGCGGATGAAGTCGCGGCCCAACTAGTATATAATAAAATAAACAACAAGTTGTCAAAAATTATAATACAAAATGTTATCTTATATCGGCAAACGCAGTGTGGAACATCCACCGGCCCGCTGGACAATCTACGTAAGATTCCCAAAATAGGCTGGATGATGATAGCCAAAAACCCCAAAAGAGTTGCTGATGGATCTTCTACTGGGCGCGTCCCCAGGTGGCAGATAGGAGAACGCTACTCGCTTGCGAGTGGCAGGGGTCTTGTGGATGGACCCCCGTAGACCAAAACCAACAGAGGGACGGGGTGGATGTGGATGGGTTCGCTCGTCCGCTCTATAGCGCGAAAGCGTAGCATGTCGGCCAGGTTGTGCCGGGCTCCCTGGAGCTTTGCTCAGTTGCTCAGTGCGATTAAGTGGACCTGTTGTGTGATGGCCGGGCTGTGCTGAGTTCCTGGAGGTTTGCTCGGTTGATAGTGCCATCTGGCGGACCCGTGTGGTATGTGCTTGGAGGTGGGACGCTCCTGGACCCTGTGTCCCCATTCTGCAGACGGTAGACTGGTCTGATTGAGGGTCCCTTAAACGGGGTGGCCAGCTGGGGGTCGGGGGACCTTTGTCTGGCTTTAGACCCCACACGTCGGGAGGTGTACCACCCCTCTAGGTGCCAAGGCCCGGATATTCTTATTCGGGCCAACCACCGGGGCGAGGGGGTGGATGCTAGCGCGACTCCACCTAGCCTTACTCAGGCGGAGGCCTGCTAGCACGTAGTGGTTATTGGCCAATAAGAGCCTGGGATAACCTCTCCGGTGCCTTCGCGTCGGAAGGTATTCATGAGGTTTTTCCCGACGTGAAAAAAAAGGGTTGTCGAAAACCGGGATTTCTGGCGCGAACTTGGGGAGACCTATGTCCAGCGGTGGACTATTGCAGTCTTTTACCTGTTTTTATTTCAAAAGCTTCTTTGTAATATGTACATAATTATTCAAATGTAATTCTGGTCACTGTCCATCGCATTGAAGGTCCCCGGATCGATGACTTGGAAGATATAAATACCGCACGTTGTGGCGTGTTTATCACGAGCATATACACGTATCATTATATTCACTATAGAGGTCATTGTATTATTGTATTATTATTGGGTACTTGCTATAAAGTTCCGAGATTTCCTAATGTCTTGCAATGGTAGGTATGTGCTCAATCCTAATGGTACACCACTGAATTTAAAAACGTAAATTTGTCTTTAATTTTTACCTCATATTCTAATGACACTATGTTTTTCCTTTTATATAAAAACAATTAATATTTGAGTTAAAGTTTTATGAATATAAGTGAGCCCTGTCTGAATGTAAATTTTTGTAGTTTAAAAAACATAGTTAAGAAAAGAAACCTACTTATGAAAAGGGCGGTCGCTGAAAATCAGAGTTGTAATTTGGGGGTCGTTGCATTGGTCCCTCGGTTTTCAACATAATATGCGGATTAACATGCCTTTTTATGGTATTTTGTTACTATTAATTTTTCTTTTTAAGTTTGTAAGTTTTTTTTATCTTATATATTTTTTTTGTATATAACAGTAGGTATATGTATAGGCAGTGTATGCTATGAATAATGATTTTTCTATCCTAAATAATTGTGTTTGCTCGCAAACGAAAAAAAAACCGACTTCAATTACATCGAAGAGTAATACAACGTAGATCGACGAAAAAATAGTAATACTTTGTTCGTATTCCATATAACGCGACATTATAAAATTGTAGAATTATATAATGTTCTACTGTTATTTCTAACATTTTGTTAGCGATTGTAGGCAGAAATTTCATAAAAGGCCCGTCGTCGATTCGCGCGAAGCGCTGACATCGCTTATTACGGCGGGTTTTTTAGTTGAAGCGGATTTATATTGAATTACGGTTTATGTCTTTTTTATTAAAAATATGTACTGTTCATGTTTTCACACAGCTCCGATGCACGACTGGAGTTTACCCCTTCAGATCAACTGTCTAAATAGGCACAAAAAGGCTTACTAGTCTAAGAAATATATTATTACTATATCAAATTGTAAATAAATGAATGCAATAACGCCACCTATCGGAACCTAATTGCGTTATTAGAAAACGTCTGAACGCCATCTCTAACAAGGTCATTCGTTCAGTAGATTTTACTGTTAAATTTTTTCATTCCGGGGCCTTAAATGAAAATCGATTCTTAAGGAGAAAACTCCAAAAACAGTCAAGTAAATACGCCATATCAGATATAGCTCAAAAAGTTCGAGTCAAATCTCAATTATATTTAAATGGGACCACATGACAAGCACCACCTATCGATTAAAAAAAGAATCATCGATATCGGTCGACCCAGTAAAATAGTAATGAGGTTAATATAACGTTGGTCGACGTAAAATAGCCAAGTAAATACCCAGTATTAGCGATAACTCAAAAATTAAAAGCTCAAATATATTTATAACGAATAAACTGCTACTCTCTACTCTAGTGGAATATTGTAATTTGATCGATAGTGAACGAAGTAATTTCATTACATTTTGATAGATGGCGTTGTGGCAAAGTATTGAACATGACCACAGTCGTCTTAACATCGTCATGTAAATACGTGTCATAAAAGATTACTCAAAAATTGCTCATTATATCTCAATCATATTTAAAACGGACGACATGACAAGTATTAGCTTTTGATTTATACAAAAAAGATCAAAATCAGTGCACCCAGTAAAAAGATATAACGTATAATACAACGTAGGGTGACGAAAAAACCGTCAAGTAAATACGCAATATTAGATATAACTCACAAATTACGAATCAAATCTCAATTAAATTTGAATGGGACCACGTGACGAATAGTAGCTTTTAATTTATATAAGAAACGTCAAAATCGGTGCACCCAGTAAAAAGTTATGAGGTATAATACAACGTAAGGTGACGAAAATAATGTCAAGTAAATACGCGTTATCAAAGATTAATCAAAAAGTAGTTATCAGATCTCGATAAAATTTATATGTGACCACATGATAAACATCAGCTTTCGATTAAAGTAAAAATTATCAAAATCGATACACCCAGTAAAAAGTTATTGCGGATTTTCAAGAGTTTGTCTCGATTTCTCTGGGATCCCATCATCAGATCCTGGTTTCCTTATCATGGTACCAAACTAGGGATATCCCCTTTCCAACAAAAAAAGAATTATCAAAATCGGTACACCCAGTAGAAAGTTATGTTGTATAATACAACGTAGGTCGACGAAAAAAGCGTCAAGTAAAAACGCATTATTAGATATAATTCGAAAAGTAGTTGTTAGATCTCAAATAAATTTAAATGGGACCAATCGGCACACACCACCTTTCGATTAAAACAGAATTTGTCGAAATCGGTCTACCTGGTCAAAAGTTCTGATGTAACATACAAAAAAAAAAAAAAAAAAAAAAAAAAAAAAATACAGTCGAATTGAGAACCTCCTCCTTTTTTGGAAGTCGGTTAAAAATAGACTTACCGTATCGAAAAGATCCACTAGTTTTATGACGAAGTACGCGTAGCAGACTTTCCACGCATATTCTAGAGCTAATGGACCATCATCTACTGGCTGACATACTAATTTATAATGATTTAGCCAGCCTAATCGTAAACTCTGAAAAAAAACTTTTCTATGAATATTTCGCACCCTTAATAAAACAAAGATGTAACTCAAAAATCGCAATTTGTGGGAATTGGCGTTTGAAGTTTAGCACTTTTTCCGCATTGTGTTTGATTAAAAATTACCAATTATTTGTAATGCTTTTAATGACTTTTATTATTGATATCAGTAGTTTAAAGTACAGAGATTAATAGAATAATAGAAAAACAACTGTGTTAAAATCTATAATAGCTGTAAAATGGAGATGAAAAAAAAGTTCCGACTTAAATCTCTTTATGCCAAAAATTACTTAATATTTTAGGTAGTATTTCAAAAAAATTCTCTTTAGTATTAAAACATAACAAAAAGTTTTAAAAATAAATCACAATGTTTCGTTTTATGATTATTTAATTGTAATTATGATGTTGTATGTACTAATGCATCATTTTTTTATAAAACGAAAACTGAAATTTATCACCTTTTTTTTAAATTAAACAAATTTTAATTAATCATCCGATATTTATATATCTCTTTATGGCTACAAATATTGTTTTTTAAACAAAACAAAAACTATACACTATTATAAGAATTAGGTACAATTAGTCTCTAGTACTGTGTGGCTACGGGTACTGTGTGGCTACGGTACCAAAGAATATAGCCACCCCCTCTCTTCCCGTGGGTGTCGTAAGAGGCGACTAAGGGATAACACAGTTCCACTACCACCTTGGAACTTAAAAAGCCGACCGGTGGCGGGATAACCACCCAACTGCTGGCTTTGAAATACACAGGCCGAAGACGGGCAGCAGCGTCTTCGGTGCGACAAAGCCAGTACTGCGGTCACCAACCCGCCTGCCCAGCGTGGTGACTATGGGCAAAACACATGAGTTCACGCTATTTTTGGCGTAAACTTGTGGAGGCCTATGTCCAGCAGTGGACTGTATAGGCTGTAATGATGATGATGAGTCTCTAGTAAATATCTCCTAAAATCACAAATAATTACTAACCATAAATAATCTAATATATAAAATTCTCGTGTCGCTGTGTTTGTAGTTAAACTCCTCCGAAACGGCTAGACCGATTCACACGAAATTTTGTGTGCATATCGGGTAGGTCTGAGAATCGAACAACATCTATTTTTCATACCCCTAAGTTATCATATATGGCAAAACAACGTTTGCGGGGTCAGCTAGTAAATAGTATAAAAATCAGCAGTCTCTTCTTTCTTATATTGTCTATCATCTTGTTTTTGCTCATTGCTTGAATTATCATAATTATGATACACATATATCACACTGACCTTTTTTTGGTTGGTGAAACCCTAAGTTAAATACCGTCGGAATCAATATTTTCTGCACATTTGAATCGTCTCGCCATAAGACTCGACGAATACCAACCACCAGAGCAGGTTGGGTTTCGAAATGACTACAACACCGTAGACCACATCCATACTGTTCGACAGATTATTCAAAAGACAGAGACATATAATCAGCCGCTGTGTATGGAATTTGTGGACTGCGAGAAAGCCTTCAACTGTGTCGAGACCTGGGCTGTCCTGGACTCTCTGCAGAGATGTCATATCGACTGGCGATATATCGTGGTACTGAGATGTATGTACGACGCAACGACGATGACCGTTCATGTCCAGGACCAGAGAACAAGACCTATTTCCCTGCGGCGTGGGGTAAGACAGCAAGATGTAATATCACCGAAACTGTTTACCGCTGCGCTGGAGGATATCTTTAAGACCTTGAACAAGGCATCAATGTCAACGGTGAATACATCTCACCTTCATTTCGCCGACGATATCGTCATCTTTGCGGACACGTTAGATGAGTTAGGCCAAATGCTAGCCGGTCTAAACGAGTCCTCCCGACGTGTCGTTCTCTGTATGAACTTGGACAAAACGAAAGTTATGCCTAACAACCAAGTCATACCGAGACAGGTATCGGTCGATGGTACCCTTCTCTAAGTTGTTCAGGATTATATTTACTTAGGCCATACTATCCAACTAGGCCGCAACAACTTTGAGAAGGAGGCCGATAGGAGAATTCGGTGGGGCTGGGCGGCATTTGGCAGGCTTCGTCGAGTCTTCACTTCGAAGATTCCGCAATGCTTGAAGACAAAAATCTTCGAGCAATACGTCCTGCCTGTGTTAACATTACCGAGCCGAGACATGGACACTGACGAAGGGACTGGTCCACAAATATATAGTCCCTCAACGTGCAATGGAACTGGCCATGCTTGGGGTTTCCCTCAAAGATAGGATTAGAAACGAGACTACCGCGAGAGAACGAAAGTAACCGATATAGCCCACAGAATTAGCAAGTTGAAGTGGCAGTGGGCTGGTCATCTGTGGCGCAGGACCGGTGCTGTTGGAGCAGACGCGTCCTGGAGAAGAGATCGCGTCTTGGCAAACACAGTGTGTGACGTCCTCTGGCTCGTTGGACCGACGATCTACCTAAGATTGCCGGTGTAAGCTGGATGAGGATTGCGGAAAACCGGGATGTCTAGCGCGAACTTGGGGAGGCCTATGTCCAGCAGTGCATTGCAATAGGCTGAACTGACTGACAAATATTTGGTTTATTATTGCAGTCAGAGTCAGAAGAACTTTGATTTTCAAACATAAAATTTCTTCTGTTGACAGGCTTATTAAACAACGTATTAAAATCTACAGTGCATCGTCGTCACTCAGGTGGCCACACTATTGTAATTTCGTCGCTCTCTCAGCTGAATTTGCTCATATTTTGCTCAGTATTTTGTGGTGAATTGGTGTAAGACGTCTTTTCTTCACAATCCGTTGTAAAGTTTTGTGGGGCAGGGTTTTGGGTAGGCATTGAACTATTGGAGCTTGAAAAACTGGATAAAGATGAGCTGGATGATGAAGAGCTTGACGATGATGAGCTAGATGAATCGGAACTAGATTAAGATGATCTTGAAGACGAACTAGAGGACTGTAAATGGCTAGTATTATTTAGGTGTCATTTTTCTCGTCAACTCATAAGTGACAGTAAAATATTGAGTCGGTGTCATCATTTTCGTCAGCTCTGCAGTTACATTTTTGGCCTCTGGAGATATATGTATTTTGTTGATTTTCCTCTTCAACCTGCATAACTTCTTTAGTCTAAAATAACAATAATTCATAACACTGTAGTATATTTTAAGGATGAATAATAATCATAATTATTTAACGTCAAAATAGCAGCATTGTTGAATGACAATGATCTATTCAGTCGTTTTGCCATAAAAGAGTAACAATCATCCATCCATACGTCATCCTCATAAACTTTCACATTTATTACAGTAATCAGATGAAAAAAAATTATAACTTATTACACTATTATTATATTACTTAAAAAGCCGACCGGTGGCGGGATAACCATCCAACTGCTGGCTTTGAAATACACAGGCCGAAGACGGGCAGCAGCGTCTTCGGAGCGACAAAGCCAGCCCTGCGGTCACCAACTCGCCTGCCCAGCGTGGTGACTATGGGTAAAACACATAAGTTCACGCTATTTTTGGGGAAAGCTTATGGAGGCCTATGTCCACCAGTGGAGTGTATAGGTTTTAATGATACACTATTATGTTTATCTTATAACTTTTACGCTCGATACGCTGAAACTTAACAAAAATTGTGAGCTCTAAGACGACTCCGTTTTCAAAACCTATACAAATAAGCACAACAGTTACAAGTTATTCTTAACTTTTACACGAAAAGGGAATTAATGTTGAAAGTTTTTACTTATCTTTCGTCATTCTAAATAATAAAAAGAAGTAAACAAAAGTAGCTTTTATAAATAGCCTTATTTATTACAATAAAGTGATACTTAACCAATTACTCCAACAACTAAGGCATATATTTCAATATAAAACTGAAGTGTTAGGCGTTAACTTTGTAAAATTTGTCAATTTTTAAAACAAAACCGAAGTAAATCCAAATGTTACACATCATTATCAAATGCGTTTTCTGAGAGAATGAAGTATAACAAAAATCATCTTTTTATTTTAAATCCCTTTTAATCTAATATCGAATTATTTGATGTTACTCAAAACGGCAGCACTTTAATCTCCGCTCACTGCTGGTGCATCTCTGAAACACGCCACTTTATAAGAACTGACTTGTCAGTTTCAGTTCATAGAAAAGAGAGCAACAGTCGCGTATCTCTCTGTATATTATAGTTAAAACGCCGGAGTCGAAGTCTACCTATTCTTTACGCGACGAAGACGGGTTTTCTTGTAAAATCTCCAAATCCACAAATTTTGAGTTACATCTTTGTTTTATTAAAGGTGCGATTTGTTAGATATGGTCCGGGAGACAGGTATAAATTCGGTCAATTATTTCTTCTCGAGTAATAAAATTTTCAATTGGAAGAGACTTGATTATGAAAATCTGTTAATAGCTCCCGGACCAATAGGTAAGTATAAAAAAATGGGTCATGATTTAGTTTATTAAATATATCCGTCGTTTGATTCGGTTTAGGTGATTTTTCTCTTCTTGTGTATTTTTTTATTTATTATTTCGACCTAACAGAAGTTTACAGAACATGTGCTTATTATAACTATAGTCTTATACTTACCTAAAAATTTTACTGTCTTAATTTTGGTTTAAATATTTACCTTTTATACCGTATATCATCAATATATATGGTACCCTGATCATAAGATTTTTCACAGATGTATTTTAAACTTATGCTCACCTGGTAGACGACGTATATGCAACATAACATTTGAATAAAGTTATAGAAAGCCAAAAATTTTCGAAGATCATATGCGGGTCGTTTCTCCATGTATTTAGGAAGCCATTTTAGTACTATTAATAAGTATATGAAAAGTAGGAATAAGCCGGGAAAAGGTGTATTCATTAAAGGCCAATCCTTAGTTCTTTGATCTAAAAGGAAGATAAATATATTTTAAAATAATAAAATATAATTATAATATTCTGAGGACGGTTATTATGAAAGCACCAAACACCAAATTTAACTATCGGAAATATTAACAATATCTGCACTTTGTATCTGTATAATAACATAACTATTATTTTGAAAATAAATACAAGAGTTACACTGTAGCTACGTAGATTTATGTATTAAAATATAAAGATTTAATATTCCAATTTTATGTTTAAATAATCTAATTTAACTATAAATTTTTGAACCGGTAGTCTTTAATAATTGTGACGTAAATATTTGTATTTATTGTTAATTACGTACCAGCAATTTCTTCATTTAAATAATAATAAAGTTTCACCGCTCCCCTTAAGATCAGCGCCATGGTTTTAAAATATCAGAACCCCCTATTATTAATAATTAACAATTAATTTAAAGAAATTACTGTTAACTACTATTTTTTTATAAATTACACTGATTAAATAAAATAAAAAAATAGATAGGTCGTAAGAGTTTTTGCGTGCGCTGATACTGAAATCCCTTTCGATACTGAAACAAAGTAAAGCGTTTGAATTAAAGAAATATTTTAATATGTTTATATTTACATAGATCGAAAATTAAAAAATAATGACCATCGATTTCAACATCGCCTCTCAAATTAATCAATTATTTATTATGAGCAGATATATAAATGGTGTCCCAACGAAAAGGGCCAGTGTGGTGTAATATGGAGCTATAAAGGCAAACTACGGTACCTACGTCATTTTGTTTTGTGATTTCTTGCTCAAATATTCAAGAATCCCACGCCGGCAATATAGTCTTCGCACGTATAAAAAAAATGAAAATCTTCATGGACAGTTGTATTGTTTTTATATTTCGAACATTTCAGTTTACAAAATATCCGTTGCGAATGGAAATAGTGATATGATGCAATAAAATTTACGTAGGTGATAAATATATACTATCGGCATTTTTAACTCATCATTGGGATTAAAAATTATTATTGTAGTTGTTTTTTTATTTTCTTCTAATGTTTTTCTTGTGTACACAAAAGCTATTTCTTAAAATGAATAAAAACAAAACATTTTAAAAATGTCTTCTTCATTATCTAACACTAAAATATAAATTTAAAACTGGGCCTGGTTGGTGATAAAGTTTTCAGTAAGACAGGTTTTATTGCAGAAGGTAAAAAAGGATAACACCCTGCTTCACTGTATCTGGTTGACTTACAACTTTTGATTTTAGAGGTTACGAATCAAACAATTAAGTAGTTATAATATTGTCTGACAAATAAAATGAACATTAATAGTGAAAAAGAACAAATAAATAAATTATATTTTATCTTTTGTACTTATAGCTACCATTCTATAGTTTTATTAGAAACCGTCCTGATGATTTTTTTCCCGATTGCCGATTAAGCTGCATAGTCTTTATGGGTCTACTTATTTTCAGGTTCAAAGATACTGGATACTTATTATGGGCAGTTCTAGCCTATTTTGCGCCAGGATGCAGTTAATAATCGTGGCGCCTTTTGTTGACAAAAAAATAAAAACAATCTACTATATATTACTATCTATCGTTCTACTAACGATTATAAATGCGAAAGTTTGCGAAGATGGAAGGATCTTCAAAAAATATCTTCACGCAAAAAATATTGAACTGATTGTAATAAAACTTAGTACGTAGGTAGCTGGAGATTTAGAATACATAGGCTAGTTTTATACCGGCATTTCCAAATTTCGGGATCGAAAGAAGTTAGGCGGGTAAAACTGCAAGGCACAGTTAGTCTTAAAATAATTGTGTTTGCTCGCAAACGAAAAAAAAAACCGATTTCAATTACATCGAAAAGTAATACAACGTAGATCGACGAAAAAATAGTCAAGTAACTATGCGTTATCAAAGATTACTCAAAAAGTAGTAATCAGATCTCGATAAAATTTATATTTAGCCATATGATAATTATCAAAATCGGTACACCTAGTAAAAAGTTATTGCGGATTTTTAAGAGTTTCCCTCGATTTCTCTAGGATCCCATCATCAGATCCTGGTTTCCTTATCACGGTACTAAACTTGGGATATCTCCTTTCCAACAAAAAAAGAATTATCAAAATCGGTGCATCCAGTAGAAAGTTATGCGGTATAATACAACGTAGGTCGACGAAAAAAGCGTCAAGTAAAAACGCATTATTAGATATAACTCGAAAAGTAGTTGTTAGATCTCAAATAAATTTAAATGGGACCAATTGACACACACCACCTTTCGATTACAAAAAAAAATTGTCAAAATCGGTCCACCCGGTCAAAAGTTCTGATGTAACATACATAAAAAAAAAAACAGTCGAATTGAGAACCTCCAACTTTTATAACCGACTTCCAAAAAAGGTTTTGGAAGTCGGTTATAAAAGTATTGTCATTTCACGTCCTATAATCCACGTAGTTACCAGTCATGCGGACTTCAGGTTAAAGGTTTGTTTAGTTGAATTGTAAATTATTGCTTGTCATTGTTTTGTCTTTATGTCCAAATATATCAAGTGGTTGATAATTAGCAAAAGTCAGGCTCATCGTTTTTTTGGAGTGAAACTTCTTTAGAATCGCGATTTGAAACTCGATAAAATGAAAAATGCGCCACGATAAAGAAACATATACACATGAGAATGAGATAGAATACATTACTGCTCAAAACGCAAAAGCGGTACGTTTTGCACGGCGCTTATACGGCCCTTCTGACGAGGCTGTGATCATCGTTGGCGTCGATAGAACAAATCGCAACCTACCTTCCTACGACTTTTCAGAACTTTCACTTCTGCCATTTGTAAATTTGCACACACACACACTTTTTTGTTTAGAAGAAATGGGCAAATAGAAATTTAAGTACAAATTATTTAAAACATTAATAAAGGCATATTTGTACTACAGTGTAATGTGTAAGTATTCATTTCATGTCCACTAATACATACAGAAATAAAATGCAAATTATTTGAGTTTTAAGACTTTGCTATGCTATTATAGATAGAAATTGCTATTATATATATATATATATATATATATATATATATATATATATATATATATATATATACAAATAAATAAAACTGGAGTGTCTGTTTGTAATATTAAAATAACCGCTTCTTACTAAATACATATAGATGTACATATAACAAAATAACACTTTTTACAATTTTTGTTTGTCTGTCTTAGTCTACTTTTATTCTAGAAATTTATTTATTTTATAACTCAACGAATTGAAATTTAACTTTTTTCTTAAATTCCACGCGGGCGAATTCGCGAGCACAACTAGTATATATATAAAATTAAATATTAACTATTTTTGTGAATCCTAATTGGGGAAAGCGAAATTTTAACTGTCAATTTACGTCTAGGAAAATTAAAAAAGAGCATTATAAAACTAAGGTTTTCAACAAAGTAATGATTAAAATAGGTTCTAATTCTTCCACTTCGTAACAGAAAACTACTGTTCCGATTTATAGACCAGATCAATAATTGTGTTTGCTCGCAAGCAAAAAAAACCGACTTCAATTACACCGGCAAGTAATACAACATAAGTAATGTATACGAAAAAAAATTACAGACGTACTAGTTCGTCACTACGATTTTCGAGGGTTTCCCTCGATTTCTCTGGGATTCCATCATCAGATCTCGGTTTCTTTATCATGGTTACTACACTTGGGATTTCTCCTTTCCAACAAAAAAGGATTATCAAAATCGGTTCATAAACGACAAAGTCGAACAGTCGAGACACAGTCGAATTGAGTAACCCCCTTTTTTTGAAATCGGTTAAAAAAAGGCAGATACTTTATTTTACGTTTAGGATTATAAAATAAAATACAATATAATTAGAATGTGATTATTTTATTTAGTAACTAAATATGTATTAATTTCATTGTAATGGTTTTTATTGTTTTTTGAATGGGTATTCTGGATGTTTTTCCACACCAGCGAAAAATAGGAAATCACAAATACGTCCCTCGTTACCACGGTCTAACGCATGCAGCTCTTCCATTTCTTTTTCACTTAGTTCAAAGTCCCAGACAGAAATATTCTGAAAACGGTAATTTTGTAACGTTAAAATTGAAAGCGATATTTCGATGAGATCGTAAGTCTTTGATAGAGTCGCTAATAGAGCCTTTAATATAAAAACTAAAGCATTTTATCATGGGATGTTTAGCGTTTTTAGCGTCAATTTCGTCTAATGTTCATCGTTATCAACTTTTTTTTTTTGAATAAGCGCTCTATGTTAAAAACAAGCCGGTAGCTCAAATTTAAAAGAATGAATTAAATAACTAGCAGTCGTGTAAAGAATAATGCACTGTGTGCATATTTGCAGTACCTGACCTGGTAGCCATGTTGTTTTTTCTAGGTACCAACACAAACAATACAAAACGTTTGTTATGCGTTATTTCTGTCTTATTACATTAATGCATATTTTTACAAATACTTTATTAATAAGTTCAATGTTAATTTTTCAAGCAAAACTTAATTAATTTTTTAGAACATATGTACCTGTTTAATTCTAGTTGGGTCTGTACTTTTGGGAATCGAAGCAACCCCATGTTGTAGTAAGAATCGAAGTAGTATTTGTGCCGGCGTACGTGAATGAGTGTTTGCAATTCTCATAACTTCGGGTATTTCAAGCAGATTTGGATAGGAACGTCTGAAATGATAGATAAATTAAAATATGAAATTTGAAGATGATAATATGTGTTATTTAATTTTATGTACATTATTATTAGAATGTATGTATGTAGTAGTATGGCAAAAGAAACATAAAAGCAGAATAAATGCAGTTGAGATGAGAGCGTTCATAAGTATGATAGAAGTTAAACTGAGAGATAGGATAAGAAATAGTGAGATAGGGAAACGTTGTGGTCTGAAAAAGATGTAGTGACAAAAATTGAGAAAGGTATGCTCAGATGGTTTGACCATGTCGATAGAATGTGTGAAGAACGATTGAAGAAAAAAGTTTATAAGGCGAGTGTGAATGGGAGGATGGGAAGGGGTAGACCTAGGCGGACGTTCCGAGACCAAATAAGAGACGTCTTGAAAAAAGGCCAGGTCAAGAGTACCCTAAACCGAAGAGCATGTATGAAGGGAATAATGAAAGTGGACGACGCGAAAGAAGTATGTAAGGATCGTAGAAAGTGGAAAAAAGTGGTCTCTGCCTATCCCTACGGGAAAGAGGCGTGATTATATTTATGTATGTATGTATTATTAGAAGACTATTTTCAAAGTAATTATTAATATTTATCGCGCGAAAGAATTTTTAAAATATAAAGCCGTACACACTGGCTAAGCGTGTTGAACAATATTACACTAGAATTATTTTAAAAAGGTATCTAAAATGACAAAAACATAATTCGTACGGGCAAACCAATTAATTTTTAAATTAATTTTATTTAGTAGATAAGTACTTTTCGCTATAGTATTCCAAGTAAAAACTAAAGTTACTGATTAAGGTTTCAAAGTTATAGACGAAAGAACGACAATAGAACAATAATAAAATCATTATAATATTATCTGGATAAAAACCAATAAAAATGTGTAAACTTTAGTGTAGAGGTGCGTTTTAATACCTAAATAACATTATTTGTTATTTTTATTGCACTTATTTTACCCAGTTTTTTCGGCCAAAGCATCCGCCAAAGCTTTTGATCCTAAAGGAGAATAAGCAACAACAGGTATTCCGAGTTGATTTGCAAAAGCAATGAGTGGCTTCTGTTGGTGTAAGACATGTACTTCAACTTGAAGGCAAGCCGGTTTTCCCACTGCATATAATCGTTTAATTTGTTCTTCATTCATATTTGATATGCCGACATTGCGCACTCGACCTGACTCTTTAAGTTTGAGGATGGCCTGAAAATTTTATTCAAATTTAATTAATGGTATAACTTTAACATATAATTAACTTGGTATATAGGTGCACCATTGGTATCTGTTTAGAACCAAGGTTATACTTAAAAATAATATAAATAAACATTAATCTTTTTTATGAAATTAATGAAATAATATAGCAAGAAAGTGATATCACAAGTTTACGCAGTAAAAATGTTTTCTGTAAAGATATACAAAATAATTAATATTTTGTTGTCCCTTGTATTTGAACCTGTGTTGTGTGTATTGTAGTTTTAAATTACTTAAGTTACTCAATTTATACTCGCAAAAAATATATTTCACCATTTCTGGTATGCGTGCGTAGCGAATAGCGATATTATTTGTACTATTATATTTCGAGGTCTTGATTTTAATTAGGAATATTAATTAAATAGGTACATTTAGTCAGAGCCGCGAATTTAATAACATTTATTCTATACTTCGTGCTTGTCATTGAATTGTCCTTGAGAAGTGAACTGATCTGGAACTATTATCCTATTTTTTTTTCTAATATTTCGTCCAGAAATGACTTTTAAGTTACTGCTATTTATAGACACTATTACTTTTTGTTTGATTTTAACTATTTTTATGAAACTTTTGTTGCAAAGTTATTTCAAACTACGTGTCTTATAGAGAAACACTTCTTAAAATTAAATACTGTAATCAAATTTTTTAAAGCATTTCGAACGATTGTTGTTAATATTTTAGAGAACATCATTGTATTTTTTGGCCGTTCCAACTGTCTCTGTAAGAACAAAATACTTGTACGTGACGTTGAAACATTAGTGTTAAGTTTAATGCCTTCAAAAGAACCAGCTGCTTGTTGGTAAATGTACGGTTCATCATAAGTTTGTATTTGATCATCACCACCACAGCAGCAAGGACATAAAAGTTTTGGCTTTATTTTGGAACTCAGACGATTATTTTCAATTGTACTCGATAAAATTGGTAATGTTTGCAACGATGTTTGTATCGTAACATCTAGTATACTAGGTTTATTGTCATCTATATTTTTTTCTGAATTAGGTGGTAAAATTGCAGTTGACGCAGTTCTATTTAACTCTTTTCTGCTATCATTGCATGGCGTTGGTATAGGCGATCTGTATATCTTTGTCCAAGAAAATTTGTCGTACGATTTGGTTGTCAAATTCCTATTTGTAACTTTTAATGTTTTACGTGGTGTTTTTGTACGACGTTTATTAGTATATTTAGGTAAGCTACACTCTTTGTACACAGCGTCGTTTTTGTTATCACAAATTCTTATTTCTGATAATTTTTCACTGTGATTGTCTTTAATAATTGACGAATCAATGTTTTGTAAAAAAGACACGCCCATAATACAGATAGATGTCTATTATTTCAGTATGTAATTTAATTTATATTGTTTAAGTTACAAAATAGGATGTGTCTATATATGGATATATGTAAACTACAATTTTGAATAAAGAGAATCAAATTAATTACAACACAATCACATTGACAATATTGATGACATTCTTGATTAGAAACACATGTGTCAGTAGGTAATAACAAATTTTTTAAATTAAAAGAAGTTAAAAATATATTTTAAGGAAAACATATGCTATACTTACAAAATGTTAATGTAAAAAATATTTCAATAGAACGTTAGACGATTATTATGTATAAATTTTTACTCTATTAAACTTACCTTCCAAATACCAACGAGGTCAGTGTTGTAGTCAAACTTCATGCTGCCATCTGGATTCTTTGGATGAAGATCTCCCGGTATATGTTCAAAACCAAACGGTACATGTAGGAGATACAGGTCAACATAGTCTAAGCCTAGGTCCCGCAACGAGGCACTAAAGTATTCTTCTACCAAATTAGGTCTATTACCTAGAACGAAATAAAAATTATATAATATGCATTTGCATATACGTATAATAGATTGTTACATCCCACTGTTGGACATAAGCCTCTTTATCTATATAGGAGAAGGATTGGAGCTTCCAAACATAATTATATACATATTAAAATACTTATTTTGCACCTTAAATTGTTTTGTTGGATTATAAAATACCGTAATATGGAAACTTCATATGAAATTAATTTAATGCAATAATAGCGTAATAAATGACCTCCAGGTGGCAGTTTCGTAACAACAAACAGTTCCTTTCTTCTAGCAGGGTCGCCTGCGATCCAGCGGTTGAGAGCTTGTCCCAAAGCAGCCTCGTTTTCATAGGCCCGCGCTGAATCGAAGTGGCGATAGCCTGCTTCTAAAGCAGCGTCTACAGCCTTCTCTAGAATATCCGGTGGAGCCTGTTATAGTTTAAACAAATAAATTTCTCTACTTCATTACTATTCTCCAACAGAAATAAATAGTAAGAACGCTATAAAACTAGAATATATATTTTTGTTAGCAAATATGTAAACCCACGATTTAAGTTGTAGCAACTATGTTTAACTCACCGTTAAGCTCTGCTATCTGTTCTGATAAAAGAGCATTATACAAAAAAAATCGTTGTTTCTTATGAAATCTTTTTAACGCTAGAAGTATTTGACATTTTGAATAACAAAACTTAATAACTTTGACAAGCTATGTAGCAAAAGTAAATAGGTAAACTTTATTTTTTAAAATGGGGAATATGGACCACTGTACGACACAGTCGCGGGGAAAGTATGTCAGCTACGAATATATATCGCGAAAACGTTCAGGATAAAAATAATAAATGGTTCGAGGGAAGTTCTTGTCCGGCGACTACATCTAGAGGTCTGTCACCATCAAGTGGTGATCACGATGACAGCGAGACTTATTCTTTTTGTAGCGAGAAATGCTCGTGCTGTTCCAACAGCCGTTATATATCTGAATTTTGTGAAAAACCAATTGTCATCGTTGACTCTACCACTAAATTACAAAAATCTAAATGGCTAACTTTAAAGAATTACTTGAAGCGACGCATCAAATTAAAGAGAAAAAAATCAAAAACAGGTTCAAATACAAGAGTGAGGATACAGTGTCTCAGTAAAAAACTGTTATAAAAAAATGTATAATATGTACACTGGCTTGCTTTAACAATGAGACCTAAATTTTTGGTTAGGTATTTTTTATACTCATTAATAACGTAAGACAATGAATGTAAATGATGTTGAATAAATTACCTTATTACCTACATTGTTGTTTTGATTTTTTCTTGCACCTATATAATTTTTCTCACGAGGGCATTAACGCTTGGTGCGTACCGTTATTCATTGTGTGGGTAAGTAGCATATTTAAGAATTAACTTGCATCCGTGACTTCGTTCACACGGAGTTTGGAATTAGATACATATTTTTTAATTTATTATGTTTTATATGACGTATGAACGTAAGGACAAACCGATAGACAGATATACAAATATTTCTTAAAATTCTTTTGGTCTGTATATAAATAGTAAATCGATGTAAAAAACGATGTATCTAAGAAAAAATCGGCCAAGTTCGAGTCGGACTCGCGCACGAAGGATTCTGTACCATTGACTAAACTAAATATAAATAAGTGTTCTGTGAAATATTTAATTGTTCATCATTCCAGCCTATTGCAGTCCACTGCTGGACATAGGCCTCCACAAGTTCGCGCCAAAATGCGCGAACTCGTGTGTGTTGCCCATAGTCACCACGCTGGACAGGCGGGTTGGTGACCGCAGGGCTGGCTTTTTCGCACCTAAGACACTGCTGCCCGTCTTCGGCCTGTGTGCTTCAAAGCCAGCGGTTAGATGGCTATTCCGCCATCGGTTGGCTTCTTAAGTTCCAAGGTGGTAGTGGAACCTTGTTATCCCTTAGTCGCCTCTTACGACACCCACGGGAAGTGAGGGGGTGGCTATGTTCTTTGGTGCCGTAGCCACACAGCACATTTTAATTTTTAAATAAAACTAAATATTTTGTAGCTAGTGCTGATTTTAATATCGGGCAAAACGCGGCAAAAAATAACTTTTGTTGTATGAGAGTCTCCCTAAATATTTTTTCATTATAATTTATTTATTTATTATTAAAGGAAATATACAACTAAGCATTTTGTGTGTAAGCTGTTGGTTAATACTAATTACTTAATATTAATACGGCTAATTTGGGCAGCAGCGTCCAACAAAGCCAGCCCTGCGGTCACCAACCCGTCTGCCTAGCGTGGTGACTATGGGCAAAATACATGAGAACTTGTGGAAGCCTATGTCCAGTAGTGGACTGCGAAAGGCTGATGTGAAGCATTTTGTGAATATTTGAAGTGGCTACCTGTGGTACCATTTATTGATATCGAACAAAAATAGGCAAAAAAATCACGTTGGTTGTAGAAGCCCCTCTTAATTTTTAATTTTATTTTGTTTTTAGTATTTGTTGTTATAGCGGCAACAGAAATACATAATTTGTGAAAATTTCAACTGTCTAGCTATCGCGGCTCTTGAGATACAGCCTGGTGACAAACAGACAGACGGATGGGCGGACGGACAGACAGCGAAGTCGTAGTAATAGGGTCTTATTTTACCCTTTGGTACGGAACCCTCAAAAATAACTTCGTTACCTACTATTTGAGCATTCATAGGCATATAAACAATTTGTTAAAGAGCAATTATAATAATTGTAACAAATAATTATAACAATTTATTATGGGTAACAATATTTTTTTTTAGATTACAACTACGAAAACCGCATTCAATATCGCATTGAAAATCTATTAGTACCAATAAAATAATAGGTCAAACTCACTTCAAATCAAGAAAAATGCAGACACCCATTTACATACTCATATGCACACACATACACACACGCAGGCTCCGACGCTCCACACATACACACAATCACAATTAAACACACACTAATAAAAACATTTTTTTCCATAGTTTTATAATTGTCAACCTTTATTTTTTCAAATTTGGTATTTATAATATTTGTTTTATTATTGTGTTGTTGTCATCTTTGTATACCAGACTAGTTGCATTTATGTTTTCGCTATCTGAATCGCTAGCAAAGTCTGATTATGTAACAATAAACTAATTTTTGGGGAAGACGCAAGGCTTCTAGATAATGTAAACTACATAATTTGAGCAAAAAAAAAAGTGTATATTAGTAGATTTTTCGCAATACCGCAAAAATATAGACAGATTAAATTCTATAAATAAAATATTTTGCCTTCTATTAATCACTGAAGACTATTACTGCATAAATTATGTATGACTCTCGTGTGTCCGGCCGGTTAAAATTATATTAGATGTACAGATAGATAATCTAATTTTATAATAAGTTTTTTTTATGTATCTTAATTTTTTTTAACTTAATTTTCAATAATCTAAATCAAATAGCATGTCAACATAAAGTATTTCTTAAAATTCATACCAGCTTTTGAGTAGAGTCGAATTGTCGTGAAAAATTATCTAAACATAATAAATTACTAGATTATTAAACTAAACGGTTTGTTTATTTTGTTTGAACGCATTGGACTAGACTTAAGATTCACTAATTCAATTTTAAAATAACTTCTTGGGATAGAGAACCAGCTTAGACAATGATCTTTATAGGTATCGGAACCACGCTCTATCGTATTGGTTGTGATGAGGGTAGTTCGGCCAGTCTATATAAATTTAAGTGCTTAATAGTTTTAAAGGAAGAGTTGGCCCAATCTTTACAATTAATTTTACATTAAAAGTCTTATTCTCAAGAAGGAAATTTCGCTGCCATTCATAGACAATCAAAACAGTAAAGAAACATAAATCTCAACGCCGGTAATAGGCGCGGATTGCTTGTTTACTTATTTAACTATGCAGATTTTTTTTAAACAAGGCCTGACTTATCTTATAAAAATAGCATTAAATTATTTTTTATATTACAAACGCAAAAGCTTATATTATATCGATGGATTTAAGTTACTGTTTCATGATAAAATTACAGAGTCATTGATGAAGAAATTTAGTATGGCATGTTTCAAAATTATTAAGGGATCGGGAGGCACGTAGTTTAAAAAGCGGGAAACAAATAGGTGGTAGCAGTAGTAGGTGCACAATATATCCACATACAAAAAAAAACAACCAACAATGTGTATCTACATAATATAATTTTAGGCATAAACAATGGCAGATTTTGAAGTTTTTTATTACAAAATAAATTCAATAGTTACCTGCCATGTACCAAATCCAATTCGTGGCATGCGATATCCGCCATCTACCTCGAAATACTTTGAAATAGACATTTTAATATACTTCAATTAAACTTAAAATTTATTGCATTTGATTATTAAATAACTGTAGACGTGCTGCGTTAGAGTTTATTTTAATATAACGAGAAAAAACTCAATAGAAACGAGAGAAATCGCGTAACTATAGTACGTCAAGGTTACAGCTTGATTGCACACTGAGGTTCTGACAGAGGCCAACAAGTTTTTGTACCGTTTGTTGCGGTGAGATAATATTATAATATTTACTTCACTGACCGTCAAAAATAGTAGGCTGTGATCATTGCATTTTATTTAACAGCATATATTGCAACGTTTATGGTACGTTAGTTATTTTTTTTAAATTTCCATTGAATTCAATTTAATGTAAAGTTCAAAAATTTTCTGTTTAAATTTTATTTTTATAGGTATTTTATTATTTATAGTAGTTCGCTACAGCGATTATCCGTGCTGCCGACGCCGACGCCGCAGCAACGTGTTTATAGTGACTTTGTGCATGTGCATGTTTATTTAGATGAACATTGTTTAGTACGATATATATATATATTTACAATTCACAAACTAAGAAATAAAAAATTTGACAGATAGTTATGGTACAAATCATGTCCGCGTGGAATGGTGCCGAAAATGCTGGCAGCATTTTCACGTTAAATCGCTATGACGATTCTCTGAGCAAAAATTTACCATCCCTCTTGTCACTAGTGGAGACAATAAGGCGAGGAATTATCTCATTAAAACATTTTTAGCACTGCTTCTCCAAGGTCCAAGTGTTTCGACTGCAAACGCACAAAGATGTAAATTACTGACGAATATTTGTGCCGTTTAGTCGTTTTAGCCTTTTCCGCAGCGGCTCCCACTTAGGCCTGTTTTCATGACATGAGACGGTGCAAGTGTGTCAACGCTGGTTGCATTCCACAAAAGCGCTCCTCCCCTATCCCAGTGAACCAACTTCAATCCATCAGGTCTCTTGCCATCATCGCGACTAATTCCAGTAGACTCGATAAGAGCAGAAACATCGATGATGAGCTCTTTTTTTGGTTTTATAACATATTATCAATTAGGGAACCGTGGCAGGAAAACGTTAACGAAAAAAAGTTAGTTTTTTTATTTATTTTTTAACTAGTGACCAGTGTCGTTGGCCTGTAGACTGTCAAGCGCGTGAAGTTCAAGTAATAGTAGCAATAAATTATTATGGTTTATTATAATTATAATGGTTCATATTACAGTTATAATAGTTTATTTTTATGGTTAAGAATAATAAATATATTCGCAGTTCAGTAAATAAACATAAATTCATTTTTGACATCAACAGGAACGTAGAGATAAAAATAATTTGGAAGGCGATTAATAATGCAAAAGTGTGGATTTGGCTGTCGATTTTAACTCACTTCAATAAGGAGGAGGTTATCATTTCGGTTGGTATTTTTTTTAATGTCACTATACTTTGTATATTTTTTTATTAATTTTCACGATACTTTGTATATTTGGTCACCGATTACTTAAAATTTCTAATCCGATTGGCGTGATTCTTTTTTGTTCGATGCGGAATAGTTGCCAGTTGGTATAAAAAATTGATTTAGTTTGACCTAGAGTAGTTTTCATTTTATGAGCAATTTTGTTCACTTTCATTTTTACGATGTCTTTTTTTAAGGGGAAAACAACGTAACCTTCTATAGTTGGTGCCAAGCCAAAAGTAACACTTGCCGCCACCTGGAGCAGGATGGTTTCGTCTTGAGGTGGCGTTTGGTGGTTTTTTAGTCAGTAGGAATCTGACATAATCCTCTGGCGGCCCCGCGCCGGTGGGTATCCATGATGGATTTTTCCCCCGTAAAAAGAAAAAAAATAAAGTATGGTTTCGTCTAGAACTAAACAACATAAACGTAGTAGGAATTTCATTACAGTAATTTACCAGTTATTAAATATTAAGTTAAGCTGTTTATAATATTAAGTTTTATTTTGTTAGTGACTTCAAACCTCGAAGTAGGTAGCGCATAAAAATAGTAGTATTTTATTTAAAGTGTTTGAAATAAAAGCTTTATTAAGCTTTTTTTTGCTTTTTATTTTTGAAGTCGTTTTTTTTAAATTATTTATTTTAAATAGTTATGGAATACACTATACAATAAATATTGTACATCGTTTTCAAATTCATTGCGGTGGTCCTTACTCGTACCTGCATCTCGTCTTCAATAAAGAGGTCGAGATTGTATCTTCTTTAGTATGACATTTATTATTTATTTATTTATTTATTTTTACTTTGGTGTACAACCAAACAAATAAAATAAACAAGCAACAATAGCAATAATTTGTAGAAAAAAAATGTGGTGTCATGGGACATCAGGTAGGAACGAAGTGACTTCGGATAGTATAGAAGCAACACAATTTGAAAAAAAAAATGTTGAATTTTATATATATTTTCTAGTTCTTGATTTTTTTAGTTTAAAAAGAAACATATCGCTTTATTTATTTTTGTCGACAGTATAAAATTACATAAATAATTTAAAAAAAGTTTACTAGTAATATTTTAGTTTTATAAACGTCATAATATTATACAGTCGTGTGACTGATATTACTTCAATTCCGTTATATATTTTTCTTACGGTTTTAGTATCATATTTTTTTCAGTTCGCTCACCCAGCCAAATGTCAAACCTGCTGTAAGAAACTTCGTTCCAAAAATGTACAAAAGGCGAATGACATTTAAGAGGCATTCTCACTACGAGATACGATTACGGGACTAAATGCCTCATTTTTCAAATATTTCGATTAGTATCTGTTTCTGCCACCTGGTGACGCTGGTAAGGCCACTAAGGCTAACGATACGAATTTCATTGCGTTAGCAAAAACGGTTGAGACACTAGACGAGTTATAGTTAACTGAATAAAGTTAAACTTTCAGTGAATTAGTATTTACAAATAATATAAGTTACCAAGAAAACGTAGATTTACTCAGGTAAATAAAATGAAATATTATTAGCATCGTAACACAATATAAAATTACTGAAAAAACTCTGAAGACTTCCGTTATCACCAAATTTTTAAATGAGGTGGGTCATAACAGGAAATATCTTGCTGAAAATTTGGTGCAGCCTGATTGAGAAAGTACCTCAACTATATTGAAGGTAGCACGGTAGCAAGAGCTTCTTGAGCAGGGCGGGTGTAGGGTCAGTAATGCGTTTGCAATGTTTCTCATGACGCAGGCATATGTGATACGATATCCGTTTACCTACCTACTAGGCTTACAGTAGGCTTGTTGCCAATAAAAAAAAATAGTATAAAAAAATTAAGCAATGCATTATTTTCCACAACTTGCATCTACATTATAATTTAGTTGTTAAAATGTTTTAAAAATAATTTATTTAATTAAAATTCTTCATCAGGTGATTCATTTTAACATGGTAACTAGCATTTAGCTTTTAATTGACTCGTAACATAAATACATACTAAAAAAAGAAATATTAGCATTTACATTGTCCGTTTGTGTTTAACAATAGTCAAATCTAACCAACCATTCCAACCGTGCTTGATGCAGTAATTGAAATAAAAAAAATCCAATGTCACTTATCCTGGTTTTTTCCATAATGTGGCGAATGTTCGGCTTGTGGCATTCAATCGTTCACCACACAAAAGTAATATTGATGCAATTATTTGTGAACTTTAAATTGCAACTATAAATTAAATAAAATTGGAATGTCTGTTTGTAAAATTAAATTAACCGTTTTTTTACTAAATACATATGGATGATGAATATAAATATAAATCATAATGATGACACGGTACATATACAAAAATAACATTGCTTACAAGTTTTGTCTGTATGTCTATCTGTTTGTTCCGGCTAATCTCTGATACGGCTGGACTGATTTTCAACTGTTGTAATAAGGAGTAGCTTAGGCTATTTATTTTATAACTCTGCGAACTGAACAATAACTTTTTTGTTAAATTCTGCGCGGACGAAGTCGCGGGCACAGCTAGTCAATTAATAAACAGGATACACAAAACATTGAAATATAATCCAACAGACAATGTAACATATTATATATAATAATATAAAATTAATTAAAAATAAAATAACAATAGACGGCAAATGGGTTTACTTCTATATTTTTAAAGTATAGGGAAATGTTTTATTTAATGTAAAGATAGCTAAAATATCGATAATCAGACTGTACAGCTAGCGTAAACAAATCTATCGCCCTGTAATATTACGATCTATAGTTATTTAGTTTATATTAATAAGTATATTATATATTTAATAGGGGCGTAACTGCTGTCGCAGCTGTATTCATTATACAGGATACCCATTGGGGCTTTAGGGATTCGCGACAGAGACCCCGCTTGTCTGTGCAAACATGAATTCTTGTGTAATGCTTTTCAAAATCCAGATATACTAAATTACTTATATTTGGTTCACAATGGGCTTTCGTTAATTAATAAAATATTTAGCCCAATTTATTGGGTTTTACTGCAGTTTATTTTGCCAAGGACAATTATAGACTAGCTTTACTATTTGAAGTTAATTCACGTTAAATGTGTGATGATTATAAAAAAAAATCACCCAACAGCCACACGAAGTACTAAACAAATAAACGAGTTTCGGCAAATACCGAAATTATTGTTGAATCTTTGGAAAATACTTGTCGAAATCTAACTTCTGTCAGTGCAATTTTTCAATAATAAAAAACAATGTCCTGGATGTATACTTTGCTTAGGCTATACGCAAAATAAAATTATACAGATAAAAAAATTAGGTCATCGTAATAGGAAAATACCTAGCGACGGACCACGTTTTCGTCGCTTTACTACCGTCATTTAGGCAATCAGACTATAGGGCTCTCGATCTGTAGTCGTAATAAAACGCCTACAGGTTTAGCGTGATGCAAAAGACATGGCAACTTAGAGCCTGTGGGTGTTCATTTTAAATAAATAATAAAAAAAAACTTGTCTGTAATTCTGTATAAACTGTCAATAATTTTAAATTATATAGAGTTCTTCTGAAATATTTTTATGGCGTTTTTTTATATTTAATTTCATGTCAGAAATGTCATTTAGAAAATCACCAACGGCTACATATTCCTATCTCACCATTAATCGTTATTTAAACAAATTATTGCGGTCCACATGAAGTTGAAGACCCTTTCAAAATTTACCCGCAACGATTATACAGATAACATCTTGTTTATAGCTTTGTCGTGTAGCGGTTTAAAAATTAAATAATGTGCCACTTGAGGACACGCCAGCATTCTGTTTAAAGTTTCCACATGAAGTCGCAATCGCATCATGAAATCTATGGTTTTATTATTTAGCTCTAAAATGACTATTTTATTACTACTTTTTATATTATTAGCAACAAAAGTTATTGTTAAAATTAATAATAATTTGACATAACGTAATTAGTATATTACTCGTATTATTTTAATTTTTAGAGATTTGTTAATTAGACTCCGGCAACTGTTTACTCCTACAAATATTTACTACAAAATTTTGACTGCAAACACAAATCAAAATCTAACCTAATCCCCGCGAGGGCCAGACTTTCGTCATTTTATAAAAGCCTAAAAGTTTCTCAGCGCACGTTCTCAACACCGATATAAGCAATGACCAAATATGAAATTTGACTCATAGTGATATGATGCCTTGATACATGGTATCTGCCAAAGTCACTATGAGTTATACTTCATATTTGGCCAGTTCTTCTAATGCGATCAAAAATTTTTTGGCCCTACCGGGCTCTTGATCAATACCTATAGGTATTCGTACATTATATCTGGAAAGTTCTATTGTACTGCATAATCATATTTAGTTAACATTGGTATGATTTTTATTACGAAACACAAAAGTTAAGACAAATTTAATTAAGCTTTACGTATTAATAGGAACATAATAGATAAACAATTATTATAAACTGATAGGATCTGCATCTGTGCGAAACATTAATACGATTTTAATTAACAACCACAAAACGATATTATGTTACAAATCCCGACAACTTGGGAACAATGGTAATATAATATAAGTTACAAATTATTTTTCCCACATACCCTTAAAGTAATATTCTTTTGTGCACTGTATCCATTTCTAATTCAATACGCTTCGTATGAATGAACCGACGTCACAACACTCGTGTGCTCATTGGTGCGTGTTCCCCATTGATAGAGCTTGGTGATAAACATCTTCACGTTTAAGGGGAGCAAGCCATGTTTGTAAAAAGGCGTGGCCTATTATAAACCACCCCATATTGTGCAAAGTTATAAATGTAACAAATAGAATGCTTTAGCTCAGTTTGAAATGTTAAACAGTGGCAAACATGAATTTATCGTCTGTACCATCTAGTGCGAAGTGCAGTTCGGATTTCAGTATTGAAAGAATTTTAAGTGAGGATAGTAAAAGTCGGGATGAGAGCAGTTCAGCTCCAAGTTGGTTGTGTTGTACACGATACCAGCCGCCACGACTTTCACGTTAGAACTTTTTTTTTTAAATACGCTTCAGCCTGTAGTATCCCAGTACTGGGCATAGGCCTCTTTCCCCATGTAGGAGAAGGATCAGAGTTTAATCCACAACGCTGCTCTAATGCGGGTTGGCGGATATATTCCCTACTATGAGTAACGATCGCTATCAGGTGTACATGATAACAACCGGAACCGACGGCTTAACGTGCTCTCCGAGGCACGGTGGGGAGACCCAGAAGGACTGCACAAACACCCAGACCACGGCAAACACCTGTATGGCCAATACAAATGTTTGTCATGTGCAGGGATCGAACCCACAACCGCCAGTGTAACAGGTACAATCCATGGCTGTGGCCGTTGCGCCAAAGCGGCGTCTTTCTTAAATATATTGCTATTAATATTTCGTTACTGTGTTACGTTACATCATTTCATTTATTGTACTTAATTAGTGTAAGAAGTGTAAAATATATGCGAAAACATTGTGAACGAAATTATAAAAGTAAACAAAAATAACATTTACAAAATTATCTTTATATAATTGTTTTTAAAATGTAACAAAGTTATTTACTTAATATTTATTATATTTTAATAAAGTCTGTATGCTCAGAAGAGTACTCAACGCACACCATTAAAGTTGTATAGTAATTTATTATTATTTGAACACATAACTACCTAATTAGGATATTAAAAATATTGACTTAAAAGCACTACCTTTAAAATGTGCTTTCCAATAATGTATTTTAATCAAAAGCCATTGGCAGCTTGGGGCACTCACAACCAAAACAAACAAATTTTTCAGGTACGCCTAACGCCTGCCGAACTCGTCGCTCCGGCCGCCATGCGCGAGTGCCTTTCACCAGTACGCAGGCGGCTGCGTTGGAGGCTGCGTATGCGCGAGCACCTTACCTGGCACCCCCAGCTCTGCGCGCTCTAGCTGCGGCACTACAGCTGCGAGACGACAGAGTTAGTTGGCTTTATTAACTAAATTATAAATTCAAAAATGAATTCCATCAATCCTTGTTATATTGTTAACACAAATTTACTTATATTTTAGATAAAAATATGGTTCCAAAACAGAAGAGCAAGAGAGAGAAGAGAAAAGAGTGGAACTATTACACCCCCTCATGCTGTTGCGTTACCCTCGACAGCACCTCAGAGCAACGTTTTCAATGATACGTGGAACAGCCAAGCTAATTACTCATTAGACGTTTCACAAAGTCAGCCTTCGGGAGTACGTGAACATATAAGTACGCCTTTGTCACATAAAACACACTTTATTACGTATCTGAGCGCTTCAGAAGAAGATTCCAATGAAAGTCGTTGTGATTCTCCTATTGATGTGGAAAATGTTATTGAATGACCGTAAAAATATTTTAAATACCTATATGACATAAAGACTGTGATAATAAGTTTTACTTATCTGTGTGTATTATTTCAAATTTATATTTGATTTTTTTCTTAAAATTGAGGAGATATAAATACTCAAATTTAATAAAATATTTAAAAGAAGTGATGTTGTTTACTTGGAGTAAATAGAGTAGAATACATAAATAGTATCTAAATAACACTGCTTTCAAGCAGTATTGTGTTCCCATGGTGAGTGAGATGGCCAGAGCGAACAGAGGTCCTGGAGAGAGGGTCAGAGGTAGAGACGGGATCGCGCTTGCAATGCTTCTAGTGCTTGAGGCGTCGATAAGCTACGATAACTGCTAACCATCAGGAAGGCCATACGCTTGTTTGTAGAGCTAGTCATTTAAAAAAGAGTTTACCTAACGAGAGAATATCATCTACTTATTGTTAATATAATATTATATTATCTTATGTTTTCCTGTTTTCATTACATAGTCATAATAGTATCTAATGAGATCGGTAATTACAATTTGACATTAAGACCTAGCTTCTACTGAGAATATTGCGCAAATGATATAACATTATTATAGTCATAAAATTTAGTATAGGTATTTAATTGACATTTCTTTTGTGTAGGGTGAATTAGTGAATGTCTTGTCTGAAGGGTGAATTAGTGAATTATTATTATAAGGTTCACAAATATATCTTGTGTATGTGTTGCGTGTATTTTAGTTAATTATACTACCAGTAAATTTTATATAATTACTGGTAGTATGTGCTTTACATTCATTAAGTTTTTTTTTTACGATTTGCTATGTATAAAATTACCTACGTATATATATTGTACACTACCATAGCTACTACATATCTATATCTATTAAAATTTAAATCACATCTATTGAAAATAGCAGCACATCTATGTTCTTTGTCTTTTGTTGATAAATACTTTTGTCTTCTAGGTTTTCTTATCTCATTCACCTTTGGACAGCTAACGTACTAGAGCACGATGCATCGCCTAACGCTAAATAGTAATTGTATAACTATAGGTACTATACATGCAAACTATAGTGATGTGTGTATATTGGCTTTATTTTACTTTCAAAATTATCAATATAATAAAATATTTGTGATTTTTTTTTCTCGTTAATTTCAGATATTTATTCATAAGGAAACCGCAATGGAAATAATTATCTGCATTTTTATTTTCAATGGCGAAGTTGAAACAATAGAATCCTTCGCATTTGCCTAATTAGTATCAACATCTTATGACATCAGTTATGACATAACTGGTCACTATCTAAAGAATTCGTCTGTATTGAGTTCTGGAAGACTTGCTTGTCCTTTTTATAGTGGTGAATATCGGTATCAACATGGATATATATATAAGGATGTAACGTAAGTAACGTGGATGTAATGTAAGGAGTATAACATTATTACGTTTTACAAAACAATCACAGAAGAGCATTTTCATTGCAATTTAAAAAATTTAGGTATTATAAGTTTTCATTTAGATATTATAAGTTCGCAGATGATTTTTAGGTCACGCCATAATATTCCGATTTTTACTTTATAATTTGAGTTTAGATCATCTAAACGACATAAGTTAATAAGATTATTCCAGAATGCGTATCACAGACGATCGGTAACGACTGACCATGCACGATTCGATAACGTTCATTAATTACTCACTTATCAGTTCCCACTGTCAGAGACCACTAGCCGATGGTTATAAATCTGTCATATGATTTGATATTTCATTGTCTGACTGGGTCGATGGCGTATTTTGGTAGTCAGACTGCCTTCTATTATATTATTATTTATATTTACGTTTATAAAAAAAAAAAATGCATTTGACATGCTTCCGCTAGTATATTATTTTAAATATAGAACCAAAAAAAGTTATCTATTTTTATTCTACGGTGATAAAGAGAAAATAAATCAAATTCTTTCTGTCATGTGTACTTTATTTTAAATTATCTCATTTTCACTTTACAAATACTTTCATATAAATAATAAAAAAAAAAACATCAATTTTACATAACTTTAAAAATACAATTCTATGAACCGGCTATTTCTATCCGAGAGTCGGAGTTTTCTTTCGGACTGTCTTCGTCCATGGCTTCAATAGCTTTACTCAGGATTTCGTAGTGTGAAATTTCTTCTTTAGGTGGACTGGTTTCATCTAGAATATACCTGCAAAAGAAATAATGATTGAAATAAATATTTTAATAATTTAATGGCAATTGATAGGGTTAGATCGCGACAAAAATTTTCGATCTGCGAAAATGATATCGAAACAATTGTGGTTAGGATTTTCTGTAAGGTTAATGGAAGTACGTTAATCTTACAGAACATTACAATCAAATCACTGCACACAAAAGTATTTAATAAGGTAGCCAGAGCTTCTGGGGAAAGGTACATGCTTGCCACGGTGTCGTAGATTTCCATAGGCTACGGTAGCCGCCAAGCTGCTGCAAAGCAAAAAAAAAAGTAGATTTTCAGTACTCTTTAAAAAAGCACATCTTTAGCTACTTTCCTTCACAACATTTAGCTTCCTCGACTACAGCACTAGAAGTATTTTGTTAAGGCAAGTAATATTTTTTTATGTATAATTCAAAGAAACTATTAGATAGTAAATTTTTTATTAGGAAATTTTACTGTTACTGTCACTGTAGAAAATGTTTCCTGAAGCGATTTTTCTACGGCTTGCAGTTTCGATAATGCATCAAACATTTAGCACGCACGATGAGTAATGCAACGTGTCGACTCGTGCCGTCACGCAACCAATGCATGACTTTCAGACTATTAACATAACTTCAAACAAATACAATAAAACCTTATTTCTTTTTGAAATAAAATATAAATGCATTGATTTCTATAAGAGATTAATGGAGCATCATTAACATGAAAAAAAAGAAAATCATTAAAGGTATAGTAAACATGTGCAATTGTCTCGAAGATAATCCTAGTTATAAAGCGTAGCTAGCGTATAGAATTCAAACTTGAACGAGCCGCGGGTCGTAGTTTGTTAGCCGATCGAGATACTAGTAATAAGTAAAAATTACTTTGCAGACTATAAAAGATACAGAACAGTCAAACGCAATACATGCCTTTGTACTTGTTATAAAATGGTGGCTAAATGAATCATTAACCATATGAAGTTTGTGCTATAATATTTATCAATAATTCAATAGGTCTTTTTGTACCAAGTTACCAGTTTTCCTTATTAACTTAAGTTTAATAATCTGATGGTCTTTTAGTGTAATATTATATAAATGATACAGATTACAGATATGTGTGGGTTCGGTAGCGATAACTTTCAAGCAAGACATGACAAACTGGAGTAGGGCTCAAAATATGGAGCAGCCCGACTGGGATAGCACCTCGACCTTACAGAAGATCACAGCTTAGTAATACTGTTTTCAAGCAGTGTTGTGTTCCTGTTGGTGAGTTAGGTAACCAGAGCTTCTGCGGGGAATTGGGGGTAGGGTCTGCAACGCGCTTGCTATGCTTCTGGTGTTGCAGACGTTTATAAGCTACGGTAATCGCTTATCATCAGGTGAGCCGTACGCTTGTTTGCCGACCTAGTTGAGAAAAAAAAAGACGTATGACAGAGTTTGTAATGGTTATGTATTGACGATATTATGACTAACTATTGCGTTTCTTGCTGTTTCTTCTCGAAGAATATATATTCCAATCAGTGGCAGCTATATAGCACCGTGTTAAATGTGTGTATGTGAAGTCCACTAGAATATGTACAATTTTGATTTTGATTTAATAAAATTCAAATGAATTATTATAGAATATTTTAATTTTTCATCGTCGAGAAAAATTATGCAAAATAGTTTGTTTACACATTTAACAACAAATAGTAACACAATAAATAGTTGGAATCACGTGACGACGTATGTTAAATTGATTTGAAGGGAACAGTGGGCTAAAATAACCGTTTACAGATAGACCGTAAGGTTGAATTATAAACTTCTTGTTTGCCAACATATTTACTATATTTAAAAAAAGATTGGGATGACAAGAAACTGAATTAGCAAATACTATAATTGTTAAAAACACATTACGTAGGCTATTTGACACTCTAGGTACAATTGTCATAATTTTATATGGTCAATATGAAATGTTATCAGACCTAGTTGTTATCATGAACAGCTGACAATAGTCATAGCTACTATTAGACGATTATATAACTATTAAAGTAGTATAAATACACACACCGGCATATTTAGCGGAACATAAAATGAAGGTTTGATATCAGTATCATATAAGGTTGCTGGCTGGTTTATACGTCATTTAATTTAAAAAGAAATATTTTCAAATTAAGAAAACAACTGAACATGAAATTTTATGCAATTGTTTTAATTTTATTCAAATACACCTTATCTGGAGCGAACTTCGAGTATTTCTTCCTTCTGAGTTTGATTTAAAATTTCATTGAAATACTATTTTTTAGTTAGTTTTTTTAATCGCGTATCTTTTTGGAGTTGAGGACTGAATTATGCCTGACTTTGCCCCAACGGAGATTGCCAGGGCACTCGAAATGCGAAGATATGGTCAAACCTACAGAGTGATATCCAGAGATCTTCGTCGACCAGTTTCAACGATCCATCCGTCAAAACCGGTTCAGCCGTTTCAGAGTTTAGCCAGAACATTATTACATAGACAGACGAACAAAAATTGTACAAAATGTTATTTTGGTATATGTACCGTGTATACATCCATATGCATTTAGTAAAAAGCGGTTATTTTAATATTACAAACAGACACTTTAATTTTATTTATTTGTATAGATGTATCCTCATACAGAATGTCCCCAGAACTTAACGTCAAGCCAAAACGGGGTGACAGGATTGATTGTAACTATCATGAGAAAAATCAGGAAAAAATGTAGTTTTTAAAATTATGGGAATTTAAGAAAAATCTAGAAATTTGGTCAAACTGTAACCATTTTTCGGTTAGTGTGGTCAATTTTTATTATTTTTGTTCATTTAAACTTTGAAACCGTAACCTTAAATAACATTTCTAGAAACAAAGTCAAAAATAATGACACAATTGCCCCAAGTTTTCTAGAATTAAGACTATTTGTTAAACTATGAATTTAAAATTTTCAAAATTTGTTGACTTAGAAAAGCCCTCTTTTTAAAAAAATGTACTAAAGTGCCTTGGCAAGTGCCACTAAAAGTTTGCGCATTTAATCCGGATTGTAAAACGGTACAATACTTGTTAGTTTCACACTACAAAAAAAAAAAAAAACGAGTAAAAAAATAAAAACCTCAAGTAACCCGATTTTTGCTAACCCGCTTTACTCAGTTCAAATGTTTTTTATTCGCACAAGCTCTTGGTAGGTTCTTAATTTTACGACAAAATGATGAGACAAGTGGTTAGTGGACATGTTTGCCATGAGCGAGCGAGATAGATAGTGCCGCCACTTTTACCAAAGTCAACAAAAGTAAGTAAAATTCATAAAATAATGAAAAATCTTGACCTAGTTTAGTTTTAGGTTTAATGGAATAAAAGTCAGATAGGGAAATACTATTTTTTATTACAATAAATGTTCAAATTGTTTACTTGGGCCATCTGCGACCTCTTGCAACACTTCTTCCTCGTAAGGAAAGCGAGCTCTACCTCCAGCCCGTATTTGATGATTCGGGAAATGGCCGCTCTCCGTGAGTGAGCGTGTAAGACGTTACGAAAGTTATGCGTACGTAAATAAGTTTTACTTCATGATACTTACCCGCAAGCCCTGAAGAAGGCAGAGGCGGAAGGGTTGTGCGTGAGCGCGGTGAGGCGCACGCAACGCATGCGCGTGGCCGCTGCAAGCCGCTCGAGCACGCCCATCACGCGCTGCCCCAGGCCGCGCCGCCGCCCACCCGCCTCGATTTGCAACTCGTAACTGAGAACAACAAACGCACACTGTTCAATTTCGCCTCTGGGTCGAACATTTCCATCTGACCCTTTGGGTTGCGATGGAGATTAATATTCTAAACAACATTAGTTACAAAGAAGAGAATCCTAGTTTAGCAGAAAAAAATCATGTGTTTGTATTTTTTGATATTCTTTTTATTTTTGGCTTTCTTTATAAAATAATAAAAAAACCCATAGTTTATGAGCAAAAATTTCTCATCTTCATTTATTTTTTCAAGGTCCAGCATTCCTATAATATGTGTATTAAAAAACTTTTTACGCATGTTTAAAGGATTTTTACCTGATAGCGAAAAATGGAAAATGATTTCATTTTGCTCATATATATATATATATATATATATATATATATATATATATATATATATATATATATATATATAATATTTTATTGTATCACAAAAAAATTTTCATTTGTCTTTTTTTCCTAAAATAAAGTTTCTAAAAGCTGCCTTGTCCATTGAATTGCCAGCTCCGAATAGAGTGCAATGCGTAGGTTTAGACGTGTGCTGCTTTAACTTAAATATCATATAAGTAGTGTCTGTAGTCGAATGTACGAATGCATCAATGCAGTAAAAAGGTCGACGGCGTGTGTGGGCAATTGTTTTAGGGTGACGTCAGCCTGGTCAGTGGGATCAAGGGATGCGAGCGTGGTCGTCTTAGCGCAATCTGTATCGAGCAGCAGGGATGAACGCGCGGATGCTGTGGTTGTTGCTGGGGTGTGCGTCGATCGCACACGCGGCACGTATACTGGCCGTACTACCGACTAACACGAAGAGTCACTATGCGATGTACGGCCGCCTAATAGACGCCCTTTCCCGGAGGAACCACACGTTAACCATCTTAACGCATTTTACCATGGTACGTATTGAAAGTTGAGTTAAAAGACTTAACGTCTCTTATTCTTTATGTATCGACAAAAAATATTAAGCAATAAGTCTTGGTAATATTTTACAAACTGAAATTTTAAACAATACTTATCTATACCTATTTCTCTATTAAAAATAGTTTTAATATAATACTCTGACTTTATTTAATTTTTCTTCGTCGGTTACAACCAGTAACAACTGGACACATTCTACAATGGAAACATTCTTTCTCTAAGTATTAATACTAAAATGTATGGTTCAAAGTTAGGCAAATAGGGTATTTTTTGACATCTTTAACACATAAAAATAACAGTTGAGCGCCGAGTTGCACGAAAAGAAATTAAAATTTAAGTAGTGATTAAACTAATTTAATCGCAAGAATTGTATGAAATTCTTATGATTAAATTAGTTTAATCTCTATCTAAATTTTAATTTTGTTCGTGCAACTCGGTGTTAAACTATTTGATATTAACCAACCAAAATTTTTTTATAAGTATTCTGTTTTATTACGTAGAGCAGCATTGCACTCTCGCAGCCAGAACATTTAAGCGGTTTGTATAGTACGATTCGGGAGGTAATTTTCAAGAGTGCTTATCTTCAATTTCAATCATTTTAATAAATGTTAAACCAATTCCTCTATAATGCAAATTTCAATGAAAAATTTTTTAAGTTTATCCCTGTTTTAAAAAGTAGTGTGTTACAAATTAGTTTTTTTCAAAGGTTGTCGTAGACGAAAAGTGGAACAGGACTAGTTTGGAAAATTACCTTCTGAATTTGTATGTTGCTCCCAAAGTCACGGATTTTTCTAGTTTTGATTATATGGATTTTGTACAGCAAAGGGGGAGGTTTCCAGTTCGACTATATATTCTTTTATGTATGTTAGACCTCAGAACTTTAGAGGCGGTGGATTTATTTCGATGATTTTTTATAATAAAAACGTGGTGTGTATCATGTGGACCCATTTAAATTTAATTGAGCTCTGACAAGTACTTTTTGAGTAATTTTTAATGCGAATTTACGTGACTATTTTTTCGTCGAGCTCTATTGTATGCCTGCCTGTGTGCCTACTGATTTTGATTTTGATGAATCTTTCTTTAATCCAAAGCTAATGCTTGTCTTGAGGTCCCATTTAAATTTGATTGAGATCTGAGGATTACTTTTTGAGTAATCTTAGATAACGCGTACTTACTGGAATATTTTTTCGTCTACCAACGTTGTGTTACTTGTCGACGTAATTGAAGTCAGTTTTTTTTTCGTTTGCGAGCAAACATAAATAAAGACAAAGATGGTTTGATATTCTTCTAACAACACGAGTATATGTTGGTTTGGTTTTGGTTTGGTTAAGTGGTTGGAGGGTAAAGAAGAATTAAGGGACTATCTGCATTAGACTACTTTCAAAGATAAAACAATGCATGTTTGCTTTTCTCTTATTTGGAATGTTATTTGGTTTTAAAATTTGTCTGAATCTTACTACAACATATTTTTTTTTAAAGAATAACAAATATCGTCTACGAGAATACATGTAAATAAAATTGAAGTGTCTGTCTGTGATTTCACAATAATTGTGTTTTTTCAAGTTCTATAATTATTTACACGATACTAAAACACAAACAAATGATTTTAAAATTGTTGTCCTTTAGTCTGTCTCTCTGTTTGTGGCTTAACCGATTAACATGAAAGTAATAAAAACAAATTAAATCTCAAAATAAGATCAAGGAGTTCACATGGAAACATAAACTTTTTATCCCATTACCGCTGGATCAGGAGTTAAAAAATTATGAGTGTCTAGATAATCTCCCACGCGAAAGAAGATGCGGGTACGAGTAGTATTATATTAAATTAAAAAAAAAATGATACTTCTTTTTCGTTTGTCTCTTAATAATTTTGTAAAATATACAATATATACCAATAAAATACAGCCAGTCCGTATCGTAGCACAAATCAATTGTAGATATAGAAAAAGAATATTTGTAAATTCATATGCAGTTCAAAATAGTGTCTTACTTTCATTCCATTCTGCATATAGGTACCAAAGACAACGATTGAATCCCGTATAATCAGACGAATTCAGACGATGAATCAGAGAATACTTAAAGATAATCATTATGTCACAGGATTCATGCATTCAAAATAAATCTATAGGTATAAATAAAAAATCAAGTGTGCTTTAGACCACACGACTGAAGTAAAACTTCCTTAGTTACCCCAACAGTAATATACGAAACGTAACTCTCTTAGATATAGGAGAGTAGAGGAACACTGATATTTTTTGCAACCTTGCGAAGCCGAGGCGGTTCGCTAGTTTGATTATAAAATACATTAATGATTTATTTGTATGTATGTATTTAATAAATGTGTATAACAGCTTTTGATGTAACAGTTTAGAAATGACACAGTGACTTAATAGAGACTATTTATTAATCAGACGTTTTGAAGATGACCTTTTGTATCGCGATGCGTCTTATCAGACGGCACGCGCTTCGCTCCCGACCTGTCTTGCTGGACTCAATATTGTGCATAAATAATAGTATAACGATCTGAACTGTGACGTTTCGACTCAAATGCAAATATTTAAATGTTTTCACCAATACTTTTATTTTTACAGAAAAATCCACCACCTAACGTAGAAGAGATAAATTTAGCAGGCACAATTCCAGAAATAACAAATAATCTCACTAAACAGCACACATCTCTAAAACCAGATTTCATGAGAAACTTGGACCAAATCATGAAGGAATGCGTCCACGCATGCGATGTCGTGTCACAAAACCCGGCCGTGAAGGCGCTGGTCAACTCGTCTAAAACTTACGATTTAATCATTTTAGAGGTTTTTGGCAGCGAATGTTTCCTACCCTTCGGCAATCGATTCAAAGCTCCAGTTGTCGGGCTCTTATCAAGTGTTCCTCTGCCATGGGTCAATGAGCAGTTAGGAAATCCAGAGGGAACGGCCTACATACCAGCATACATGATGGGTTATGGACAACGTATGAAGCTATGGGAACGTTTTGTAAACACCGTAGCTGTAATATTTGCGAAGATAAGTTACAAAATTAAGTCGCAGATACCATCACAGGTTTGTAATTGTTACAAATTAAGTATTTCGAAGTAAAATAGTGATTAGTTCTCATTGTTAAATTTTTGATATTATTGCAGGTGATTGCTGATCGTCTTTTTGGTTCTGGTCCAAAATTGGAAACACTAGCTCAAAATTATAGTGTGGTTTTAGCTAACAGCCATTTTAGTATTAACGAAGTGCGACCATTGGTTCCTGCTCTTGTTGAAGTTGGAGGCTTACATCTTGACAATTCACAAATAATGCCAAAGGTTACATTTTTAATTTTTTTTTATAGATTTACAATTTTTTTTTATTTGCATGATGTACATTGTTTTCTTATCTTTTTTCGCAAAGGATTTTCGAAGTCATTAATTATATAAATAAAAATGTCAGAAATGTCCAATTTTTCAATAAGCTTGTGGACAGAACTGTTTACTTAATTTAAGTTACATATATTGCGTCGTGTTTATTAACCGAAATCAGTATTTGCCAGAACAATAATATAATAATTACATGCATTACTATTACTTATTACTTGCGAGTCGTCACAGACGATATGCAATGGTTAACCTAAATTAAAGATGGTGCCGATTGCTAAGTGGCAACTATCACAAAGGAATATATTATTGATCCTAGACCTAAGACCCTACTGATCTAGATAGTTCCATTCGAATATGAGATATACGAATCTAATATTTGTGATATAATTGTGTGTTTTCTTTTAGGCTTTAAAGAGGTTTTTAGATAGCTCGTACGAAGGTGTTATTTATTGGAGCTTCGGCTCTATGTCGCGGATCGAAACAATATCAAGTGAAAAATTGGCACAGATTTTTACGGCGTTATCTGAACTATCTCAAACTGTCCTGGTGAGATTAGATCGGAAGTTGCTTTCTAGCAATCTCACAGTCCCAGACAACGTTTATACTATGAAGTGGATACCACAATATAAAACTTTATGTAAGCATAACACACGTAATTATAATTATTATTTACGATGCAAAATACATTAAAACTACAAATGAGTTGAAGTTAAATAAATGTTTTAATAATATAAAATTATCTTAATAATCAGACTGACTAAAGATTCGAGGCAGTGTTTTGTCATTATGTCCATGTTCACATTACACGTTCTAATTTTATTAAGATATTATTCATTACTAATAGTAAAACTTATCTATTCAAATAATCTTTTCTGTTAAGTACTGGTAGTTCATAAATCATGTGAACTTTTACAGGTCACCCAAACGTACAATTGTTTATATCACATGGTGGTCTACTCGGGACACAAGAGGCGGTCGCGTGTGGGGTACCGATGCTCATAGTGCCTCTGTATGCTGACCAGGCGCTGAACGGTCACGCTATGAGTGATCGCGGTGTTGCACGAATCATTTCCTTAAGATATTCAAGTACAGCGTCTTGGAAAGAAGCTTTCTATGATTTGTTTACAAATGTTAGGTAAGTTATTTTGGTCTAATTGCAGAAAGACACGAGAATTTTTAAGAAAAAACTTCGCAGAAAAAAATATGTTAGTGTTCGTACTATGCAGAAGATAATTAGAAAAAGAATAGTGTCAGCTCGAAATAAAAAACAAAAAAAAAACAAAAACGATTTCAATTACACCGACAAGTAATACGACCTAAAGTAGACGTAAAAACAGTAGACTAATTAAGAATTATGAGAGACTAGCTTCCCGGACAGACTTCGTTCTGTCAAAAGTTAATAGTAAAAATTATTATTATTTAAATGTTTTAATGTATTAAAAAACCTTTTATGATAATTAAATTTAATTGATATCATTAAGGAACATACAAAAAAAAAAAATAGCCGAATTGGTCGAGCCATTCTCGAGTTACGCACTTAGCAACATTCATTTTTATTTATATAGATAATTCAAAAAGTATGGGACAGATATCAATTAAATTTAAATGGAAATTTTGATGAATATTTAATCATAAAAGAATCATAGAAATCGGTCTTCGCGTTACAAATGTTGAGGTAACACATAAAAAATGGGGGAAAAAATACAGTCGAATTGAGAATGTCCTTTTTTGAAGATTGAAAAAATACTGATAATTTAGTTATAACATTTTGACAATCAATATAAAGTTATCATTACTTTCAGGTATAAGGAAAATGCATTAAAATTAAAAGATATATTCCTGGACCGCCCCATGTCACCCCTAGACACTGGGGTTTACTGGATAGAGTATGTCCTTAGACACAAGGGTGCTGGCCACATGCGTTCTCCAGCCCTCGACTTATCCTACTCACAGTATCTACTTCTAGATTTTTTAGCTTTTAGCATTATTAGCATATGTTTAGTTATTTACCTACTTCATAAATTATTTCGCTATTTATGCACTAGGTGTATTTGGCGGTTTCCTAAAGCGATCGTCTCAGAAAAGATACTTTTCAGGCGAAACAGTAATCTATTTCATTATTTTCTTTGGATATACAAGTTGAAAACGAACTAATGGTTTTTTTTTTAGCAACCGATCTCTAGTGTAAACTTTGTAAATAATTATATGTAAGCTATTTATTAGTTTCGCCTTTCGTAAGAGATTAATTGATTGTATGAGATTAGTGTTATATCAAAAGAACTGTGGGGGGAATTTGTTTGGAAGAGTCTTAAAACCAAGGGCGTAACTATAATTTTGTAAGATAAAAATAAATAAATATGTAAAACTCGATAATTATGAGATTTTTTTTTTTAATTTACTGCAACTATTCATTCACTTTCACTATTTACAATACTTCTATAATAGGGTGAGGAGGTTTTGGCTAAATCTACCTAAAAATTATTATTAGTTTCGATTCAGGGTGGGGAAAGCCTCACCTTTCCCTACCGTATGTATGCTTAAAACTCTAGCTACAGAAATGCAATTAATTTCACAATGTGAAATGGAACAAAAGGAAATGATTTGTAATAAAAAATAATAATTATGTCCACTCATACACATTTTTTTATTTCCCTACTTCCTAGTAAGAACAATCCTGGGTTTAGTCCTGTTTAATTCGTTGTCTTCTTGCGCGTTATTTACTTTGTCTGGCCAGTTTGATCGAATATATACGTATGTTAAAATTATGTAATATAACTCCAATAAAAGCGGTAAAGTACCTTACATTAATGTAAAAATCTTTAATAACATAATAATATAAAAAAATTACAGATGACATCAGATAAGAGAAGTATGGACAATCAACTCATCACAGTTAGTTAATTTTACTTGATTTCAGTAATGCTTTTAATGCTGTTGATTTACTACTAGCCATACTTAGTTCTCTTAAAATATCTCCTGAAGTGACGGTTTCATATACTTGCGCAATCGTTGGCAACGCATATACATTGATGGTCATTCTTCCAACTGGTGTATGAGTAAAGCTGGCGTGCCGCAAGGTGACGCGTTGTCCCCTCTATTATTTTCGATTTTCATTTCATCTGTCACTAATCACATATCTTCTCTCTGTCATTTGTACGCGGATAATCTTCAAATCTACTCGTAATCTCATCTCAGTGAAATTTCACAATGTATAAATTTGTTGAATTTTACATCTATTCAACGATGGAGTAAGTATTATCATGGTTTAAGGGTTTAATCGCTATCAAGTATACATGATAACAACCGGGACCGACGGCTTAACGTGCTCTCCGAGGCACGGTGCATATAACACCAACACGCGTATAGCCAAGGTAAATCAACAGAGTCAGCTCTACACGCAGTGGTCAGCAAAATAGAAGAGGCCATTGAAAACAAGGCAATGTGTCTCGGCACCTTCATTGACACAGAAGGAGCTTTTGACATGCTCAGTAAGAGTCATCAAACTCAAATCATCTGAGAACAACATGCACTGGTAGCCAGAGGATGTCCACAAGGAGGGGTGCTTTCCCCACTACTGTGGAACATAGTAGTAAATAACCTCATGACTCGACTGAACCAGCACAACTACTTCACGATCGGGTCTGCTGATGATATCGCCATTTTAATTAGCTGCAGAGTCAGTAGTACCGTGTGCAATGTCACGCAGCAGGCGCTACGAATTGTGGAGAGATGGTGCATAGACAGCGAACTTACCGTCAATCCTGGAAAGAGGAACAGGTAATGTTCACTAACAAACGACAACTGGGGGACTACAACCCCCCTAGACTGTTCGGTACGGAGCTCCAGTTCAGCTCGGAGGTAAAGTATCTAGGAATCACTCTAGATAGCAAACTGAACTGGAGCAACCATCTCAACAGCAAAATTGACAAGGCTACAATAGCCTCCTGGCAGTGCCACAGAATGATAGGTAAGAAATGGGGGTCTATCCCCAAAAATCACTCTGTGGCTGTACCAGTCCGTCATCAGGCCAATCATCAGCTACGGTGCAGTGGTTTGGTGGCCGAGAACCAGACTAATCACCGGTGAAGCAAAGTCACAACGACTTCAAAGGCTGGCTTGCATGGCGACTACGTCCTGCATGAGGACCATTCCGACTGCGGCCCTGGAAGCCCTACTGAAGTTGCCGCCGCTGCATCTGTTTATCCAACACGAGGCGGGAGCGGCTGCGGTAAGACTCAAGAAGCTAAACCTATGGAGGAACGTAAAAGTAACACATACAGGAATACTTCGCGAACTGGTAAACAGGGAACCGCTCATCGAAGCAGTCACCGACAGGATACCCAAACAATACGTATTCAATAAAAAATACAGAATACAATTACATGAAGATCCAGGGGAGGGCCTTAACCTCAAAGAGTTAAGAATCTTCACAGACGGGTCGAAAACATTAACAGGTACAGGTTCTTGGGTTCACTCAGAAGGCCTGAATATCAACATCTCATCGCCATTGGGAATCCATAATACTGTCTTTCAGGCGGAATGCATGGGAATCATAATGGCAACAACAGCGATAAACTCCAGAGATGTACAGGGTTTTCCAATCCGTATACTATCTGATAGTAGATCGGCCCTGCAAGCCCGGCAGAGCGACATTATGACATCAGGGTTAATATACGAGTGCCATCGAGCTCTGACGAAGGTAAGTGAAACAAACACCACTACCCTTCGATGGATAAAAGGTCACAGTGGATCGCGAGGCAACGACGCGGCTGATCGACAGGCGAGGGAGGGATCGGAGTTGAGGGTCTACGGACCCGAACCCATTCTGCCCCTGCCTTTTGGATGGTTGCGCGGCCAGCTGCGACATAACATCAAGGTAATGCACCAAGAATATTGGACAAACCTAGTTACCTGCAGGCAGACCAGGGAAGCTCTTCCGAGGATCAACCCAGCATTGTTCCGCAAACTTCGCGGTTATGGGAGAGTCCAGCTCCGACTACTGGTCGGGGCTTTTACCGAACATGCCTTGCTAGACAAACACTTACACAATTTAGGTGTTACAGACAGCCCCCTATGCAGAGTGTGCATGGAGGCAGAAGAAACGGCCTCACTCATCCTGCTGGGATACGGTAGTGTGGCGAACTACAGGGCGCTACACCTCAGGACACTGAGGTCGCTCGGGAAGTCGTCGGCAACACAAGGGGTCTGCTAGGCTTCCTCAAGGAACTAGGCTGGCATGAATAAGGCCCCCAGCCAACCACGCAAAATAGGCGCACTGAGACGTCGAGTTGCGGAGAATAGTCCGTGAAGAATCAATCCATCAATCAAATACTAGTAAACTTTTTTGTAAAATTATTTATGTAATTTTATACTGTGGACAAAAATAAATAAAGACATATGTTTTTTTTTATTTCACTTAATAGTTTGAATTATTATTATTACTATAATTTGTTTGATTTATTTTATTTTACGGTATTTATTATTTTCTAAAATACTAAATTTCCTAAATACTTTTATGTACTCAATAAAACACCAATTGACAAAATAAAAAAAAAAATCAAGAACTAGAAAATATATATAAAATACAACATTTTTTTTTCAAATTGTGTTGCTTTTATACTATCCGAAGAAACTTCGTTCCTACCTGGTGTCCCATGACACCACATAATAATGATTATTTTTTACTACTGCATAAGTGCTGAAAGTGGATTAAACCATTACCTTACTTGCATTTTACCACAAGCATTAAGTTGCCCATATAACAGATGACCGTAATTATGTGCATAGTGAACATATTTTGATTTGATTAATAGGTCATACATATTTGGTACGGTCTGTGCATTTGTTTTTGTGTTTTGTGATTTATATCCGCCAACCCACAGAGGAACAGCATGGTGGATTAAGCTCCAATCCTTCTGCATGGAGAAAGAGGCCTATGCCCAGCAGTAGGATGTTACAGGCTGAATGCGGTTTATATACTTTCCACACAGGACTTTAATTTTTCTAGAGATGTTAACTGTGATACACTTATGATTTTATTCAGAAAAAATATATAAAAAGATACATTGAAAAATACAAAAGACTCACCAATACAGAACTGGGTCACCAAAATCCATGTCAAAACGGAAATGAGAGAATGCTTGAAGTTTGTCATTTTTATCTTTAGCTATTAGGTACCATGCTGAGTCGTCCATCATCTGTTCAACTTTATCATCCTTATTCCAACCCCATGCACAGGTCTCATACCTAAAAACAAAGTTTTAAATATAGCATTTATATGATCATTATTTACAATGCAGTGTATATTTTCTACAAATATTATAAAAATTAACTCAATTGTGTTGCTATTTGTTACTAAGCTATGTATTAATTTAAGACTATAAATTGTATTAAAAAGAAACCCATGTAAGTTAGAAATTAAAAAAATATATATATTCCAAAATAAAATTATTACTACAAAATCACTATCACTATAAAAGTATTCATTTATTTCACTCTCAAATCACAAAAAAACAAGATTTAAGAAAATTAATAAATGTGTAGTAGAACAAACAGTCTTATAGCTAACTATTTTTTACAAAATTAGAAATTTTTAAAGATTTAGAAGTACAAGTATTATGAAATTATCAATATTATTTAGTAAACACGAATAAATGATACTTACAAGTTTTTCATATTTCGCTCCGTGAGGTCTATGGCCCAATCTAATACTTTTTTGTCAAGTTCAGTTACTTTCTGTATGTACATATCTATTTCTAAGTCCTTGTTCCTATAGACGAGTAGTTCTTTGCACAAAGGAGCCAACTCTTTTAACTTGTTTGCAGAGGTAACATAAGACATGCCATCGGCAATGCGGCGCTGTTCTAACTTTCGCGCTTGGCGTTTTTCTTTGCTTTTATTAACTGATGCTACTGATTTTTTCTGTAAGATTAAAAATTTATTTTTAATAGATAGATGAGATTTTTATAAAGTTTAAAAATGCAATATAAACAATTGATAATGTGGAAGCCGATCAACATAAATAAAGTATATATCATTAGCTTCTTCGTTATTAGATTAATTGAATACTTACACCCATTTTATAAGTTTACTATACAAATATACAGCAATTTATTTAAAAATATTGTTTTAACTTATATTATCGATTAACGAAGTATTACAAACAAGCCGCTGTTTACTAAATTGTTTTAATGTACCTACATGTTTCAAAGGTTTTTTTACCTGTGTCATAATACAGATCCCTGATTGGTTAAAATATTACTGTTCTTAAAAACAACCAATAGAGATAGAATTTTTGTGACAGATTGAATACAAACGACCATAACTTGTTAATGAAAACTACATAATTATGTTTGACATTATCTTTTAAACGTTTTAAATTATTATTACAAAAATTCAGTTTACTTTAATTTATTTATTTCTTTTTCTAATATTATTTTATGTAAATAATATACAATATCTATATTTTTTGTAAAATTTAATTCAATAATAGGATTATTATATCCGTGATTCTAAACGTAAAAACCGGGAAATTTAAATGATGGAACTCTTGCATCACAAAAATCAATAGCGCAGTTCAAGAGATGTAACTCATTTCTGGTATTTATTTAAAATAATTTCGATATTTCTGAAGAAATATACGTTATCTAGGATTTTTATTGACCTTCAAGTATTAACTGTTTGGTGTTTGGCGATCTGCCAATAGTTCATGTCGATCAGATTATTTTTGAGGAGTGAAACTAATTTTGTAACAAGAAAAGCCAACTTTGCGTATTTTTTAAATTATATTTATTCGATAACTAGGAACATGAAATACGTTAAGCTTTCTCAAACTGCGGATTTAATGCCAACACTGGGATTAGGAACATGGCAGGTTAGTAAATAATATTTTACACTAATGAAAAATCATAATTCATTAAACTTTCTAATTATCTGCATTTGCAGGCTTCTCCGGAAGTAATAGAATCAACTGTTTACAAAGCTTTAGAATTGGGATACCGTCATATTGACACTGCCTTTAATTATAACAATGAGGAAGCTATTGGTAATGCTATTAATAAATGGATTAATATTGGAAAGGGAGCTAGGAAGGACTTATTCATTACTACTAAGGTATATAATAATAATAATAATAATAGTATAATAATAATAGTATAAGTAAATTTACTATATTATTTATATAAGTAGTTATTATAATATATGTATCTATTATGTATTGGGCGGGCGGAGTGACATTCAGTGAAATAATAATAATAATACTCTTTATTGTACACCATTAAACAACAGAGAAAAAAAAAACATAAAATGAAAGATGTACAAAGGCGGTCTTATCGCTGAAAGAGCGATCTCTTCCAGACAACCTTTGGGTATAGGACACGAAATAGAAACTGCAGTTAGGAAGTAAACAAACGATTGGTGTGCGAATTAGAATACTCGAACAAAGTACTAATAGACAATATATAATAATAATAAACATACATAACACTTACATATATAAAATACACATATAATACATACATATATATTATATATATATATATATATATATATATATATATATATATATATATATATAATAATGTAGTTTAAGGTATTTTTTGAAGGAGAAGAGAGATTGAGCTTGTCTAATAGGAAGAGGAAGAGAGTTCCAAAGTTGGACAGCTTTAACGGATAAGGAGTTAGAGTAATAAGAAGTGGTATGAGACGGAATTTTAAGGATATATATCACACACATATCACATTTTTGTTATTTATTAAAAAGTCAAATAACAAGCTAATCAGACTGTCTATTTCTAAAGGACAGAAACGTGATAATAAATAAGCATGAATTCCAAATAATACATAATTCCTTTTCTTCTAATTATTAAAATCCTAATTATTAATTATCTAAAACAAAAATGTGTTAAAGTAAAAATTACGTCTTGTAGCTGCCCCACGTGGGTAATCGTGCATCAGATGTGAAGAAATTTCTTGATCTTCAGTTGAAACGCCTGCAGATGGAATACGTAGATTTGTACTTGATACACGTACCTTTCGGCTTCCACTGCGACCCGGAGACGTTGACTCCAGTCGTGAGGAGCACTGGCGAGTATGATTTGGATATGGACACCGATCACATAAGCACTTGGAAGGTGCGCTTTTATTTGGGTAATTTATTTAACAACTTTAGTACTTCTTATTTTTAAAAATAACTGAAAATTTATTCATACAAAATTGCCAATGATTTTTTGAAGATTTGAAACTTTTGAATTAATTTTTGATTGAAATAGTAATATATTGTTTTCTAATGTTTACGCGAATTTCACTCATTACAATCAAACAACTTTTTCGGATTTTATTGCGGTTTGTTGAGTTTTTTAAATGGCCGACGTTTCCTGTGACCATGAATCATGATTGCTGTAAAGTATCCAAAAATCCGGATAAATTCCGAAAAAGTTGTTTCATTGTAATGAAACAGTAATAGATAGTCGCATTTATTTTTTTAGGAAATGGAAGCATGTCAGAAAGAAGGTCGTATTCGTAATATAGGACTGTCTAATTTCAATGAGTCGCAAATGTTAAAGATTATCAAAGCCTGTACAGTAAAGCCACAGGTGTTGCAAGTGGAATTGCACGCTTACTTTCAGCAGTTGGATTTGCGCAAGTTCTGTTCCGAACACGATATTGTGGTCACAGCGTATGCCCCCTTAGGAAGTCCTGGCGCGAAAGATCATTTTGTTAATAAATATAATTATAGGTCAGTTATTAATATATATTATATATATCTATATTTATTGATAAAAAAATGTATTCAGCAAAAGTAATAATTTTTTTTTAGTCCTGATGCATTTCCGGACTTGCTGGGACATCCAGAAGTAAATGAAATTGCAAAGACTCACGACAAAACTCCTGCTCAAGTGTTGTTGAGATATTTGATTCAGCAAAAGATTGTAGTTATTCCGAAAAGTACCAGCGAAAAGAGATTGAAGGTAATTTCAAGTTATAATTTTTAGAAGTAAAAAATATTTTTTATTTGAAATAAATTGACACGGTTTTTTAAAAATTTATGCTGCATTTTAAAATTCGTAAAAATGTAATAGGCAATTAACCTTGTGCCGGAGATGATCAATACTAAGAATTTAGTTTAAATATATTGTGTTACAGGAAAATGCCGACCTATATGATTTCGAGCTAACACCAGCGGAGGTTAATCGTATAAAGAAACTGGATAAAGGAGAGGAGGGTCGAATTTTCAATTTCTTGTTTTGGAAGGGAGTTGAAAACCACCCTGAATATCCATTTAAATTAGCTTCAGCAGTTAACTAGTTTCGTAATTTTTAAAGTAAAACAATTTTTGATTAATTTTTTTAATTTTTTAGCATCACTGCCAAATAGCAATTTCGTTTGAAATTATTTTATTTTATTAACTATTGCCGATAGGTAAAGACCAGTAGTCTAGTCAACGGCTTACTCTAATTTAAAAAAAAAGTTCTCGATAAATAGATGTGTTTACTCATCATGGGGATATTTTATTTTTATTTAATTTAAGAAACAAATAGTACATAAGTTATGTTGAATTAAAGAGCAATTTCTTAAAACAATAAAAACTAATAGAACTTAAAATATAATGTCATATCTTCAGTGTAACTGGGGATAGGACGATAAGTTCGTGATATTATTAATAAGTATTAGCTTTTGACATGGTAACGTCTTATAAATCGATGAGCACCGGCTGCACGTACGAAAAAGTGTCACGTTCCGCCCGAGCTTGCAAGAGAGGGCGCGGAACAGGCAATAAAGAGACAATCGACCCAAACGTTGGCTCGTGACACATTTATCTCTTTTCTCGCGTGACGTCGAGCTAGCAGTTCGAAATAATTGTGACAATAATTTAATTCAATTTATAAAAGTATGCAATTTTTCCTCAATGTTTCTTTATGAAGTTAACACGTAAAACTATCGGCTGTAAACCGACTTTACAGACAACAACCAATATTCCTAAAAAAGCAACGTCTGACGTACTGGTTAGCTTGTAGAGACACATTTAGTTTAAAATGGCTTGTTTAAGTTATCAATGACCAATAAATTAGTGCAATAAGGAACATGGATATATAGAATCTTTAGACCTTTAAGGCAATTTAACGTTAGTCCCTTATAAACGATTTACAACAAATCTCATTTGTTTCAATATAAACAGTTCTTAAATACAATTTGCTTTATCTGGTACTAGTCAGTAAAAATACTGTTACAGATTTCTAGTCGATATGTATAACGTATAAATATACTGCTCATTATGAACAATAAGTAGCTTAATTATTAAAATCGCTCAGTGAACCATTCCTATTGAATAACTAAAATCTTATGTAATAATTTTAATTATTTTTTTATCACTGTAGTAACAATTTAAATAAAAAGCAAAATACAATTGTTTGTTTAATTCTCTTATCAAATAATCCTTAAAAACATACAAAAATCACTAAAAATGTAATATGTTGCTTATGAAAGTCTGTAAAGCATTTTTCTCTGCAGACGATGTTGTAACTCTCCTCGTCTGATCATTGTATGGATTACTTTGACAATGGCTCTTTCGGGATACTTCTGTCGCAGAAAGTCCTGGATGATAGTTTGTTCAGACACTTGTGATCCAACTGCGAACCTGCGCTTTAATTGTTTTTCTATACGTGAAAGCATTTCATGATCTTCCTCCGTTGTAAAACCTTCAGCACCTGTTAAAATTTTATTTAATATTATAATGTTAAGTCTATTGAACATGCTTGTAGTGATTTACTAGGGTGAGTTGAAAAACTTACGAAATTTAGAAGAAGAAGAAGAAAGAAATCTAGAAGTTAGATGTAATGTGTACATATTTGAATGCGACAATTTTAGGGTTAAAATTTTCCAGGAATTCTGGGATAAAAAGTAGCCTATATCTTGCTACACAACCTCCTCTATCTTCTAGTGAAAGTCCCATAATTGTGTTTGCAGGCAAACGAAAAAAAACCGACGTCAATTATATGTAAGACAAGTAAGAAAACGTAGGTAGACGAAAAATTAATCAAGTAAATACGCGTTATCAAAGATTACTTCAAAAGTTGTAATTAGATCTCAATGAAATTTAAATGTAGCCACATGATAAACATCGGCTTTCGATTAAATTATAAATTATCAAAATTGGTACACCCAGTAAAAATTTATGCGGATTTTCGAGTTTCCCCCGATTTCTCTGGGAAACCATCATCAGGTCCTGGTTTCATTATCATGGTACGTTGTATTATACCGCATAACTTTCTACTGGATGTCCCGATTTTGATAATTCTTTTTTTGTTGGAAAGAGGATATCCCTAGTTTGGTATCACGATAAGAAAACCAGGATCTGATGATGGAATCCCAGAGAAATCGAGGGAAACTCTCGAAAATCCGCAATAACTTTTAACTGGGTGTACCGATTTTGATAATTATTAATTTAATCGAAAGCTGATATTTATCACGTGGTTACATATAAATTTTATCGAGATCTGATGACTACTTTTTGAGTAATGTTTGATAACGCGTAGTTACTTGACTATTTTTTCGTCGATCTACGTTGTATTACTACGATGTGATTGAAGAACACAATTATATTTTAAAAATTTGTATATTTTGTAACTGCGAAATAAACGCCAATTTTTCGTTTAAATTTAATTCCACACGGACGAAGTCACGGCTAGTTTAAATGTACATAAACCTGCTAAGCTCCCGGTCATTGCTGCGTCAAGTGTAGAGACTTGGAATAAGCGTAACGCTTCTGTTACGTGGGCTTCTGAAGCGAATGGCTGCAACTGCATCTTAGCCAATGATTCTGATATTCGAATAATGGCTTCAAGTTGCCTGAAAAAAGGAATACTTTTATTGCAATTTAATGTAAAAATTTAAAATATGAAATAAATGCAACAATTTTGATATACAGGGTGTTTGGTGGAGGGTTGAACAAACGATCAGGGGAGTAAGAGGGGGGTCATGACCAATATATCTGGCCACTTAACTGAAGTCATTGCCTTTTAATTTTTTTTTCACGCAGTATTTAATTGTTTTTTTACAAAATCTCCAGAATCTATCATTCAAACTCATAAATCACAAAAAAATGTGTTATGGTCCCAAATTATTTTTATTTCTTGTTTTGAATAAATTCCGACTCGAATTTTATCAATAATTATTCTGTGACGGATCGCAGGAAAGTGGACATTTTCTTCAGTGGCTTCGCAGTTTTCTACCTTTACTGATGCAATACTATACTCAACGTCTTTGATAACCGTAGGTAGATACGACGAAGAAGAAGAAGAAGAAGAAGAAGAAGAAGAAGAAGAAGAAGAAGAAGAAGAAGAAGAAGAAGAAGAAGAAGAAGAAGAAGAAGAAGAAGAAGAAGAAGAAGAAGGAAGAGGCGCTGTACTTACCGGACGGTGATAGGTATGGCGAGGCGCTTGTCGGTGGCACGTTCCTGCTGCGAGGCGCCGGAGCGCATGAGCACGTAGCGCGCGGCGAGGCGCTCCGCGGCGCCGGCGGCCAGGCGCGGGCCGCAGCGCGCGCGGCAGTACGCGGCGTAGCGCCGCAGCAGCGGCAGGGGCAGCTCACCCGCCGCAGCTTCGCGTTCAGCGGCGCCCCCGCCGCCCATGTGCACCGACATTATATGTTTTGCAAGTGTCTGGAAAGATGATAAAGTGCGACGTTACACGAGGACTGAGACCAGATTCTGAGTTCTATCTAGAATCAAAATCTCGAAATCCCCAGTAAAATGCTTGGGTATAGCAGTATAGTGATATATATTATTATCAGAATGTCATTCTACCTACTCAAAAAGTTTTGAGTAAGTCCTTGAGTGCTTCAAGAAATAAAACAAATGCTATACTACAACTTTATTATTTTATACTTTATAACTTTACATTATTGTTATATGATATATAGATATATAGATATAGAAAAATACTTACAATATCTCTGTTCTGGTCGTGTTCATCTTTGACAATAAATATCATGTCAAATCTTGACAAGATCGTTGGCATGAAATCGATGTTGTCCTCCGCTTTAGTGTCGTCCCACCGCCCGAACACGGAGTTCGCCGCCGCCAGGACGGAGCAGCGGGAGTTTAGCGTCGTCGTTATACCAGCCTGAAACAACAAGTTAAGTAACTAATTTTTAAAACCAGGCGTTGTCTGTGTAGGAAATATCAAAACCATACAATATATTTAAGATACATGGATAAACGCACCATAGAAGGTACTGGATCTACCTAAAGCTTAGCTCAGTTTTAATTGCTAATTTTACATCACATAATTATAACGACTTTTATAGTATAGGTAACCTTGGCGATGGAGATGGTCTGCTGTTCCATAGCCTCGTGTATGGCGACGCGGTCGTCTTCACGCATCTTGTCGAACTCGTCGATACACACCACACCGCCGTCCGCTAGTACCATGGCACCGCCCTCCATCACGAAGTTGCGCTGTAACAGTACATTTATATGAATAACTATGTATGTATCATGAAACACATGTTTATATTTCCACTACTTTTTATTTATTTATATTTTATATCCTTACTAATATTATAAACGCGAAAGTAACTCTGTCTGTCTGGCGCGCTTTCACGCCAAAACTACTGAACCTATTTAAAGAAATTTGGTATGCAGATAGTTTAGAGCTTGAGAAAGGACATAAGCTACTTTTTAATGCGAAAAAAGGGGTGTCAGGGGGTTGATAGGTTGATAGGATAAAAGAAGTATGGAAGTATCATCATTTTTAGAGCTAGAAGACTGAAACTTATTTTTTAGGCTTTTGATTCGATATATAGATATATGACATTCAAAGTTTGTAAAAGTTTTTTTGTAAGTAAAATAGCAATAAGGAAAAAAAGTATGAAAGTTTGTATGGAAATATGTAATATGTGAATGTTTTATAAGTTCGCAACAGACAAAATATTAGTGCTATTCTGATGTAACATTTACGGAGTCGTACTGTGTGGCTACGGTACTCAAGAATATAGCCACACCCTCTCTTTCCGTGGGTGTCGTAAGAGACGACTAAGGGATAACACAGTTCCGCTACCACCTTGGAACTTAAAAAGCCGACCGGTGGCGGGATAACCATTTAACTGCTGGCTTTGAAATACACAGGCCGAAGACGGGCAGCAGCGTCTTCGGTGCGACAAAGCCAGTGCTGCTGTCACAAACCCGCCTGCCCAGCGTGGTGACTATGGGCAAAGCACATGAGTTCACGTTATTTTCGGCGTAAACTTGTGGAGGCCTATGTCCAGCAGTGGACTGTATAGGCTGTAATGATGTAATGATTTACAGAGTCATTACAAAATGTGAAAGTGAAGTTAACGCGAGTAAGAAACTTGCCAAGCACCTCGCCGTATACAACGAGCTCTGTACAGCCGTGGGAGGGGGGGGGGGGATAAATAATAATTTTAAATATTATATATATTGAACATTATTATTATGATCTAATATTCTTACGCTTCCTGGATCCCTGATGACAGACGCAGTTAGACCCGCCGCACTCGATCCTTTGCCTGAGGTGTATACTCCTACTGGCGCCACTTTCTCTACAAACTTTAGCAGCTGTGACTTGGCCGTGCCGGGATCTCCGAGTAGCAAAACATTAATGTCGCCTCTTCTTGTGAGCCCGTCGGGTAACCTTTTGCGAGAGCCTGTACACCATAGTACAAATAATAATATATGGAAATATTTATGTTACTATCTGTATTGCTTTATTATTTTTTTATTACTTATGACATCATATATTCTAAAAGATTAAACATATTGTATATATATTACTTAGAGTAAAAACGTATTTATCAAGAAGTGAAAATATTAAATAAGAAACAAAAAATTGTTTTTGCTCTCAAACAATAAAAAAAAAAAAATAATCAAGTAACGACGCATTTTAGAAATGAATCATAAAGAACTCGTTAGATCTCCATCAAATTAAAATGGGATCACATGTCAAGCTCCAACTTTCAATAAAATAAAATAAAAATGATCCAAATCAGTACATCGAGTAAAAAGTTATGAGGCTCTATCTTTTTTTAAGTTGGTTGAATATTTTTAAATGATTAATTCGAACTTCACTTCAAATAAATCTAAAAGGTTTTGTTGATTTTGGAGTCCTTAAGAGAATCCATAAAATAGGATGAGTTATTGAATATAATTATATTTACGTTTATATCGGATGTCCAGTAATAATGGATAATCCTCGAGCGCCTAATAGTACGGCTATCAAGCGCTGTAATAAAAATACACAAAAAAAAAAAATTCTAAGTGGTGCCAAAAATATGAGTTTTTTTTTTAAATACGTTTTTATTGGAAGTATCTTATTGTACTTTCATGTACACCACAGCCGCAAATTAATGAAATTTGTTGTTTTTGGCGTTATCTCTTTCCTCATAGACTATACTATTAGAAATGCAGTAAAGAATATGTATATCTATTGTAATTTTTTGGAAAAAAATGTCAACTTTAATGTTTGATTGAAATTTGATAAAAAATAATTTTGACAGAGTTTGAGAGCCTTTCGTGAAAAAAAAAAATGAATACCTAAGCGGCTAAATATTTCAGTATAATTAGATTCAAAAACTAATTACCTCCAAATAGCAAACAAGCTATAGCTTTCTTCATATCATTGGCACCAAAAACACTAGGTGCTATGGATTTAGCTATTCTTTCATACACATCAGGGGCTGCTGCTAATCGTCTAAACTGATCTTCCTCCTCTGCAGTGAAAGGTTGAAGTCCACCTGTAATCCCCTCCTCTGCTGACAGTCCTACTGCCCTGAGGTACGACGACCTTACACCCACGGACCCTTTATCACGGCCTTCTTTCTGTAGAGTAAGATTTGATCATTATACATAATTAACAATACTGTAATGACGTTTTAAGGAATTTTCATAGCCATCTTTTTTTTTAGCTGACTAATTTAAAATAGACACATACTACCTACATTTAACACATTCTTTTATTAAATTAAGCTACAATACCGAAAAACATTAAAATAACATTTATTAAATGGGAAAGGTTTAAAGCAGGCAGAGTAAAGAAAAAACGTAAATATAAGAAGTACTGAAGCTCATTATAGATGAAACTGAATGAAATATCTAGTGTTAAATAAAATAAATAATGTGTTACCCCAATTTTAGAAATCTTTTTAATAGAATAGATTCCTAGTACAGTGACACGAGCACCGGGAGCGACTCTCTCACACAACATTCTTTCACAGTACACAGTCAGGTGACGTGGCATCTCACCCTGCGGTATCATCTCTGGTGCTTCTTGGAGTTTTAAAACCTAGAGAAAAAAAATTATAATATTTTTTTATAATACATTCCAATAAAAATCAACAGTACAATAACAGTATTCATTCATAATAATAATGAAAAATATAAATTAAATACATATATATATATATATATGAATCCAATGAAAAATAAAATATAAGTATATCTATACAAATAAATAAAATTTGAGTGTTTTTTTGTAATATTAAAATAAACACTTTTTACAGCTTATCTCTGACACGGGTGGACCGATTTTGACGGGACTTTCACTGGCAGAAAGCTGTTTCAATAAGGAGTAACTTAGGCTATTTATTTTAGAAGTCAGCGAACTGAACAAAAACTTTTTTGTACCACGCAGACGAAGTTAGGGGCATAGCTAGTTGTAGTTAATATAAAAAGTAGAATTGTAGCATCCAAGTAACCCTCCTACATGGAGAAAGAGGCCAAAGCAGTGGGATGTTACTGGCTGAATCGATCAACAGTATTGTGTAACTATTAATGACACTCTGATAAGTCTCTAAGCAATGTTACTCTTGCTCAATGGTCAATGAATGTTATGACTTATGATTCAAATTACATAGAAAGTTCAATAAATTGAAATACAATTACAGCTTCTTTCACTTGGTTGATGCTATGCTATATAAATATAATATATTCATAAATTAATATTATAAATAGTTTTCTCATTTTATAAGCTTACCTGATAGTCTATGCATTTACACTTGTCTGGTATTATAAAATATGGGTCCAAGGGACACTTTGGTCTACCAGCTTGTTCTCTAAAATGAAAAAAGCATTTCCATTTGAAGTTTAACAATAGATTGTTCATTAATTTTAAAGGTGTTTTAGATTTATGTAAATATATTACAATACAAAAAAAGGTATCTATATAGATCGTCTGTTACATAAAATACAGGCGACAAGTTGCCTACCTTAAGAACAGACAGCTGGATGTGTATTTTAAACATATTTATTTTACTTTATTTATCGTTGTGTCCATTTGTTATAAGTATTCTTTGACGGTTCGCAGGAAAGTGGACATAAGGTGCCAATCAAACCACTAATTGCAAATTCATGCGACGTTTCGATCCTTTATTGGATCATCATCAGGCATCTAAAATACGTACAAATATTGAAGAACACACCTTATGTCCACTTTCCTGCGAACTGTCAAAGAATATTTATTTTACTGTTATATAGTCTATACTTACGTATTACACTTCCTAGGCATTACATAGCCTTCTAGACCTGGCTTAACAGGCAGATTAGGAATTACATTCCGACAAGATCTGCACTGAATCGATATTTTAGTTGCCTTAGCTTTTATTGCCGATGCTGATATTACTATTCCTGGTATTTTTACTAGTCTCGACACTGTTTCAGACTAAAAAGTTAAATTACAATATTTAGGTAAATAGATTACTTTTACTTATATACTACACATTCATAGTAATAGAATTTCAGTAAACATAATACGGAAGACAAATAGCTGTATATGGAAATATTTAATTAATTTACTTTCTAAGATAATACCAAAGTAAAAATAAAAGGGTGTACCTTCAGTTCCCTTAAATTTGATGCATGAGCATCTGATAGCAATAACACTTGTATATCTTCTACTTTTTCTTCGCCTTCTGGTCTTGGTGCAGTCAGCTCATCAGCTAACTACAATGAAAGATAAAAAATAATTATAAAACTATGTTTTTATCACAATATTGTGAGACATGTTAAGGTCTACATAAATGTATGTCTATAAAATGTAATTTTTATTTTATTTTATTAAATTTTATATGAATAGAAATACTTATAAAGTTAACACAATAGATACTTAAGAAATATCATATAGACTTTATTTGTTACCTCTTTTGCGGCTTCTTCCAATATCGGCAAGTGCTCCGTAGGTTTTTTATACAATTTCTCGGCTAAAACCTCATCAAAACTAGATAAATCTTCAATGTTTATTTCAACCCAATATTGATGTAAATTGTAATTACGTTTCAAAGCGTCCCTTCAAACAAAAAAAGTATATGTAGTTTAATAATTTGATGTTTGAAGAAAATAAGTACATATTTAATTAAGTATTAATGCTTTTGGATAGTAAAATTCATTTTACCTGTATTTATAATTAAAATTTCCAGTATGAAATTGCCGTATGAACTCTTTAAACTTTTTTTTAACGGCTTGTAGGTTAATTTGATCTTGAGATTCATGCTCATCTAATCCGAAATTGTCGGAAAAAAATACTCCAGGATCGTCAAAGCCTTCCATTTTGTATATAAATTGATTGAAATATATTTGTGAATAGAAAATAACAATAAAACGAAACTGCAAGTCAAACGTTAATGAAACAACGAAAATGGCGCGAAAACTGACATTTAAGTTTGACGGCTTGATTTTTTACTGTGGTTTTGTAGAAATATAAAGGTGATATAATGTACAGTCCAGGGACAGATTATTTTTTAACCTAGGCCTTTTTCTAAAGTACTTTTTCTGAAGTAGTATGTTCTATTAACATTTAAACATTGAGTGTAAAACTATCTTCTAGGCCGGCAGTTGACCAGCATCTCCTTCTGTTTTGCATGTGTTCATGAGCGCCGTTAATCATTTACTATCAGGTGAAGAAACTGCTGGATTGTATCCATATAAATTATCATATACAATGTAAGGTATGTTGCGTCTTGTAATGGTACAAAGTCCTAAGTGTTTTTTTTTAATATGTAAGTAGGTCGGCAAACAAGCGTATGGCTCAATTGATGGTAAGCGATTACCGTAGATTATAGTGGCCTGCAACACTCAAAACAGTATTATTTAGCTGAGATCTTCTGTAAGGTACGTCCCCAGTTAGTTGCCTTTTGTACTTTTTCTTATTTTTGTAATTTATTTTAATTTTATTATTGCAGACCACTGCTGGATCCTCAACCAGTCAGTAGTCCAGTCCAGTAATCCTCAACCAGTCTACACCGGCTATCTTACGTAGATCGAAGGTTCAGCGGGCCGAAGGACGTCCCAAACTGCGTTTGCTAAGACACGGTCTCCACTCCAGGACATGTGTGCTCCAACGACCAACCCATTACCATATATAATACATCAACTAATATTTTTAATATCATTTTAAGGTTCTAAAAAATATCTCATAAAGAATTGTTATGATTTGACTCCACTATATTGTTTCTTTTTAATTTTTCGCGACTTTGTAGGTATTTTTGATTTTCTTAAATCTAGTGTTTGTACAAGATCTTAAATCTCTGATAGTGATTAAAGATATAAAATATCTCTATTGAGAGCCGTGCTATTCTAAATTCGATTTATTCAACCCAATAAAAACGTAGGTAACTAAGCAACGGAAAAAAACTTTGTATAGAAATAGGTTTATGTTTGACATCGCTCGTATTGAAAAGCATAATTTTATCACAATATATCATAGTACTAAAATTATCTATAGTAGATTTATATTTAATTTAGCTTAAAATGAATATTTTTTATTAAGGAATCTATTCGTAGAATTTAGTAGATATACGCTAAAATGGGCGACGTAAGTATTTCTTTTACCGCATCGTTTGAAATGGTCATCATTTAAAAAAAAATATGTAAAATGAGTTTCTTATTCAATTCTTGTTATAGAAAGACGATGTGGATACTCGGTTAGAGTTTATGAGCGAATATATTTTAAGATCTCTGAAACAAAAAATCGAAAAGTGGACAAAATTTATCACAGGAGATGAAAGGGTAATTTTAAAGTCTATTAAATACACACCAAGTGCCCTCTTATTTATAAAAACATAATGTGCCCAATTACTATGAAGATAAATTTTTAAATAGACGTTGTATTGGATAGTCTAATACAATTTTTTTTTTATGAATAAGGGAAGAACTCGTGACCGTTAGCGTTTAGCAAGATAATGTGACCAATCCGTCGTAATCATATTACATATACGTAAATGTAAATTTATATTTACTTCTAATTACGTTTACGTACACACGTAAGCTAATTTTATTGATAGAAATAGTTTGAAATTTATAAATTACACAATTACGTACATAGATCAACGTTCTGGTATAGTGATAAGTAAAATATCCTTACCACCGACAGTTGCTGGTTTAATTACAAGAGTAGGTAGGTTGTTATGTACAAACTTATGTCTCTGGTTTCGATGTATGTGGGTACTTGCGGTTCTCCCCAGCGCGTCTCAGAAAGAGTTATGTCTAGCATTATAACAATTAATTATAAGTAATGTTTTTGTATTTACAGCACATTCTTTTCAAGTTTTTCGAGATGCCAAAGTTCGATATAATCGTATTTCGTATGAACACTGCCGGGTTACTAACTTGCGCTACTAACTTTCCACCTATAAGCAGAGGGAAAATGATTTACTTTTTACGAAACATAGATGACAAAATAACGCAAATAAATTTTCGTAAGGTAAACTTATATTGTAAGATCTTTTTTTTTTAAAGAATTCCCAAATTGAGAATGACTTTGTTGTTTTTATTTTTTAAAAATTGTTATTTATATTGGGCTAAAAGAATCCTCTGAAAAAACACGAAAAAATGAAGATAATTTTTAATATCATATCAAAAAATCGACCGTTCCTGAATCGAACCTGCATCTCCGAATGACCGTGTCGGAGCTTTAGCCAATTAAGCTATGGAACGATGTACCCGCTAGATCAAAAATTTTGATATGATAATTTTATACGGTTTTAAGCCACCGAAAAGTTGTTTAGAATTCCCCAATGTGTGGGTAACACAAAAATAAATCGTAAGAAAATGAAGATACTTCTGTAAAAAAAAATCTTTTTAGCACTGTTTAAACAGAATGTGTCGTGATTAATTTAAAGTTAAAACAATAACTATGCTACACACATGGCTGAAGTGAAATGTAGGCTTTTGAAATATAAAGTAGGTGGAAGGTAAGCCTTTGAGATTTGTTTTATCGACGATGATCGCAGTCTCGTGAAAAAGGTCGTAAGCGCCATGCAAAATGCGTCGCTTACAAGGCCCGCTCATAACACAAGCTTCAACTTTTGTTGAAATAAAAATTAAACATTTATTTTTAGGCACTTACAATTGGTGAAATTTCTGGCAACGTCTTAATGGATTTAAGTGTGATGGCCGACGAAGTCATCGGACCTTTGCTTTGTAATCCTGAGAACCAGAAAGGTTGGCCGAAGATAGTTAAGAATGACATGAAGAGACATGTGAATGAATTGAGGAATTTGATGCATCAAGTATGTAAATCAAATAATTTAATTCAAAAAAATAACAAAAATAAAAATGTTAGGCTGAATCTAACAATTTGCAGAAAAATAATTGGTTTTCTCGCAAACAAAAAAACCGACTTCTATTAGGTACATCGACAAGTAATACAACGTAGGTAGACGAATAAATCATCAAAGATCAAAAAGTTGTCATCATATCTCGATCAAATTTAAATGCGACTACAAGACAAGCATCATCTTTCGATTAAAATAAGAATTATTAAAATCGGCCACCCAGTATAAAGCTATAAGCTATCATACAATGTAGCTTACAAGCACCAGCTTTCGATTCTAAATAAGAATTCTCATAATCGGTTCATCCAGTAAAGAGCTATGAGGTATAATATAACGTAGATCGACGAAAAAATAGTCAAGTAAATACGCATTACTAGATATCACTCGAAAAGTAGTTGTCAGATCTCAATTAAATTTGAATGGGTCTGCATGACACGTACCACCTTTTGATTAAAAAATCATCGAAATCTGTCCATCCAGTCAAAAGTTCTGTGGTAACATACCTACATAAAAAAATACAGTCGAATTGGGATCCGCCTCCTTTTTTGAAGTCAGTTAAAAAGTTAAGGCAATTTTGCATGATTACGAGTATATTAATAACTTTTCACAAATTACAAATGAAAAAACATATTTTTAAATAATTGTCTTGACCACAGATACACTGTATCATGTTTTAATAACTATAATATAAACATTAAAACTGAATATTTCTATTTATAGCTTAAAGGAGAAATGTCTAGCCAAATAATGCTTCCGATGCCAGAAGGCGTTGAAAATATATATCACGCAGAAGCTAGATTGAAAGAAAGGTAACTTTAGGCTTTCATATGAGATTTTAATAATTGACTTGGATAAATGATTTCTTATGAGTATTCAGCTGCATATACTAGAAATTTTTGAAAATGCTTGTCAGAATTTTAACGTATCTTTTCATTCTTCGAACGGTAATAAATCATAAAAAATATTTTAGTGATTCAGAAGACGTCGATTTACAGTTGAAAACAAATATTGAAGGAGCAATCATAAAATGGGCCCAGCAAGTTCACGATCTTCTGCAGGAAGATTCCTATATCGGTAACAAGTATTTAGTTTAGACAGCATTTATAAATCTAGACAAGTCATATTTCAATTAAGTGAGAAATACGTATATATAAATATTTCTGTCAATATGTTTTAAATCAACTTTTAGTTTACGTACTACCATCGCCTTTCGTGTTCGTGCGGTAGTCGTTTAACTATATTAGCAAAGATTCCAAAAGATTTTTCCACTTATAAATACAATATTTTTAAAAATTTTGTTTGTTAGAATTTTAATTCTTAAACATTCATTTTTTAAACAACATAAAAAGGCAATGAATAATGTATAATCACTTTTAGAAACTTAAGAGCCATTTCTCAATTTTTGACTCTGCAAGCTTAGGTATTGGTTGCAAAGCGCGGTCTTTGTGCTACTTGGTATAGCAGTCAATAAATTTAAAATAAAAATAAAAAATCAATTTTATGCAATATTTTTTTTTGAATTGATTCAGTGTTTTTGTTTAAGAAGGAATCGAATATTTACGATATAAATAAAATAGCTTTTTATTATGTTCCAGAAAATCTGAGTGTAAATGTGAGTTACACAGTTTTGGATTCAAATAGATCACCAAATTTTGCCAGCTTTCATTTTTTTATAAGCCGAATGACACTGATAAACAAATTTATTAATAATAGAAAAACACGTTACGTACATACCTATATCGGCCAAGTTATTAACACTTTAATTGGTTTTTCACCACAACTAATTGTGTTTTTCTATAACTTCCCTAGCGTTCAAGAGGACAAAGTTTCCTCTTCCGACAGCGGATATTGAGTTCTATTCGCACAGACTGCGTAACTTGGAAGGAATATATTCTCAGCTGCGTGACCCGCGCGTGAAAAGGATGGCTCACTATTTGGAGTCCACTAGCAGCGTGTATCTCGCTTGTTTCAAGTCTATGCTTACTAACGTTGTAGCTGGTAAAAATCAAAACCTATATTTTAAAAATTTACTACTATAGCTTAACAGCCAACAACCGCTCTGCAGGCCTAGCATGCGCGCCACGACAAAATTTTGTCTACCCCTTTTCTCGTATTATCTCTCTATGTCTACAGTAGCTAACATGCGTGCACGCGATAGTCTTCTCGTTACGTCAATAGAAGAGATAATCATTAAATTTTAGTGATCTGTGATATTTATCTCTACGGAAGCTAACATGACATCGTAATTTTGTCGAATTTTGTCGTTTTAGGAAGAGAAACTTCTCGTTTTCAATATTATCGACGAGAAAGACGATAAATAAAAAATAAATAAAACCGGGTGCCTATTTTTTGTATACCATGGCGTTTCCCTATTATAATTATATAATTTCGGTATACGAAGAGCGGGAAATGCGAAAAGTCGAGTGAAGTGTGCCATATAATGACATAAAAAACGTATTTGCGCCCTGTTGCTTCTTATTCTAAATAATAATAATAATAATACTTTATTTCAGACCAAAGTATAAGTCCATATTGGGTTAGTACAACAAGACAAGACAACATTCAGAATAAAAAACAAAACAAAATTATATTAAAAAAATCAATAAGTAAAAATAAAATTAAATAGAATAAAAGTAAAATCAATAATAAAAAAAAAAAAAAAATCAAAAATTCAAAAAATTTTAAAAATTAAAAAAAAAAAAAAACAATGCGTGATAGAATTACAATTATCTAATGTGCGACAAGATATAAAGCACAACACGAGCATATTGTTTTACATATATAATTAAATTCATTTACTTACGCCGTTTTATTTTCTATATTAGATTTTTTAAATTAGATAAACACTTTTTATCTTAGCCAAAAGGCCGAGAACATTGTTAAATAAAACATGTGTCACTCGTTTGAAATTATACAAACGTTGGCTCATCCCGGTTTGGCACGATTGGTCAATAACCTTGTAAATTCAACTTTACGACATAAGAAATAAGAATGATATTCAGTTGTGATTATGGTTGATTATGTTTCTCTACTCGACAAGGCGAAGTCTTCGGAAGAGAATTTTGTCTCTCGTAGTGCGCATGTTAGGGTAATCGAGAAAATACTCGATGTAGACATTATCTTTCTCTCTCGTCAAGAGATATCTCGTTGTATGCATGCTAGGCCGGCTGGTCTTAAAACACCAACGGTTTGCGGGTTCGATTCCCGCTCGGAATGGATATTTGTATTTGTACACATATTTCTTTCCGATGTGGGTGATCCTTGTGGGTTCCCCATCGTGTATCATAAATGCTATCATAAATACCTGATAGCGTTCCTTACTCATAGTAGGGAACATATCCGCCGACCCGCAGTAGAGTAGCATCGTGGATTAACCTCCAATCCTTCATCTACGTTTAGAAAGAAGCCTATGCCCGCAGCGCGATGTTACAGGTTGAATGCATGCATGCGTGTATAGCTTTGTCGCCTCTTGACCTATGAAATCGTATTAAATGAGAACGCCTGTCTAAATTGTTGACTTCAACTGATCATTTTAAATGTGTATATTTTTTAAAAATTCAAACCGATTGATTAATCGTCGTTTCTACTTAAGTTTTTCAGTCAATATATCAATATATTAAGATATATTATTATATTATATATATTATATTTATAGATATTTAACTTACTTTAACAATTATAAAAACTCTAATCGGATTTCAGCTATAATCGAATGCAGAGATATTTACGTATATCAAAAACCTTTAATTCAACATTTTGAAACTTTCGAAGGAACAGACTTTTTTGATGCTAAATCTCTGATAAGGCCAATGTTTCACTGCATCGGGCTACTTTGGGGCAGCTCACGTTACTACTGTAATGTGGAAAAGTTAATCCGTAAGTATTTAAGTAATAAGCTAAATTCTGTATTACACACAGTGTGATTCTAATGTACCTAAAGTTCTCAAAACAATTTAGCAGTTAAAATAATAAATGTGGGCACGCCAATAAAAAAAAAAAAAAAAACTTAAATTTACATCGACAAATAAAACAACGCACATAGTCGAAAAAAATAATTAAATCTCATTAGGTATAACTCAAAAAGAGCTCGCCAGATCTCGATCAAATTTGAATGGACATGACAAGCACCAGCTTTCGATTTAAGAAAAGGATTATCAAAATCGGTGCACCCGTAAAAAGTTATGAGATAACACACATAAAAAAGTTCTCCTTTTTTGATGTCGATTAAAAACAATTGTAGAGACTTTTCACATAATACAGTTTTCATTTCCTCATTTTGTTGCATTTTTATATAATCACAATACATAGAGGCTGATTAAATGGAAAAAAAATAATTTCAGCACTTTTACGCGAAGTATGTAATTTAGTGATCCAGCAATGCACTAACTCGATCGATCCTTTATCCATATTTCAAGGAGACGCAGACGAACAGTTACTAAAACTGAGAAAGGCTATGGGTATTCTTGACCATTTTATGTAAGTGTCTGAAAACCCAGTTTTTCGATAACAGAATGGAGATAGAACTTTCTTTTAACGTCAAATTTTATTTAAAACATCGGAATAAGTATATTCTTTATTGCACTTAATTTTTTTGTACAGTTATTTATATACAAATTTAGTTAGCAACGATGGACTTATCTCTAGAAGAGATCTCTTCCAGCCAACCTGAGATAGTGAGAACTAATGTTACATAGCAGGCTAAGAAAGTGCAGTAATGTAGATTATATACAGAAGATTCTTGAAAATAAAAAGCTAATTAAATAATATAATAAAACGGCTCGACCGATTTTAATAAAATTTTGTGGGCATATCGGGTAGGTCTGAGAATCGGCCAACATCTATTTTTCATACCCCTAAGTTATAAGGGGGGGGGGGGGGGGTATTAAGCGGGTTAATAACATATATGGCAAAGAAACGTTTGCGGGGTCAGCTAGTATATAATAAATTATTTGAATAATAAAATAAATTGATGGAAATTTTGTCCAAACTTGTGGCCTAAATCTACATTTTTACAGTGAGACGTATGAGATGAATCGTGACAAAGTTCATACATTTTTCCCTCCGGGCGTGATGCCCGTGCGTTGGTCTTTCGACTTTGACCGCGTCTTCATGCGCTTCAATACTTATATGAAGAGGCTTAAAATGATTGAAAATATCGTCGAGGCTACCGTTGAAATACTGAAATTGGAAAAAGTAGAGTTTTCGGGACTTAGAGGCAAGATATTGAGCACAGAATGTATAAAGGTATTTTTTGTTATTAATTTGTAGTATTTCATTAACATTATTAAAAATAATATAATAGAAATGTAAAAGCCAAATAAAATCATATTTTCCCCAATTTTATTCTAGTTTTCATACAGATATTTTTTAATGTTTGTAGTAAGCCTTAAAATATACCTACGTCTTTGATAAGCTATAGCGTTCTGATAATCGCCATTTTTAGGTATTGGAAGAATATACTATAATTTACCAAAACCTTGGTAACATTACCTACGATCCTGCCGATCCTGAAGATACAAGGTTTCTAACAGATTATGACAAGCACATGTTAGTTCTAGAGGACGTCGATCGGCGACTCGCTTCCCTTTTCTCGCAGGGTTTAGACGAGTGCCACGATTTGGAACATTTTTTTAAGGCAAGTGTAATTTTATATTGACTAAATAATTTATTTGCATAACTAAACTAGAGGAACAAAAATGTATTAAAATTTTACAATCGTATTGTTTCTTTTTCTTTCAGTTCTTTCAAATTATTGGAGATTTATATCACCGCCCAATTATTAAGAAGGAATTAAAACCAAAAGTAGCTAAAGTACTAGATTTTATGCACTCAAACATTGACGCTGTTAAAGAAATATTTGATGAAGAAATGGCGGTAACTGCTATACACATCATCATCATCACATCAACCTTTCTAGTCCACTACTGGACATAGGCCTCCACAAATTCACGCCGAAAATGGCGTGAACTCATGTGTTTTGCTCATTATCACCACTCTGGGCAGGCGGTTTGGTGACCGCAGTGCTGGCTTTGTCGCACCGAAGATGCTGCTGCCCATCTTCGGCCTGTGTATTTCAAAGCCAGGATGGTTATCCCGCCATCGGTCAGGTTCTTAAGTTCCAAGGTAGTAGTGGAACTGTGTTATCCCTTAGTCGCCTCTTACGACACCCACGGGAAGAGAGGGGGTGGCTATATTCTTTAATGCCGTAACCACACAGCAAAATATATATAATATAATATACTTAATTGTACTAAACAAAGAATACTTAGTTATGTATAATATTGTGTATATATGTGTGTATATGTTGATATGTATTTATATGCGTAGTGTATGTACATATTATTATGTAATGTGTTCTGTAATTTTTTGTATAGTTAATATATTTTTAATATGTGTATGTATGTATATGTATGCATGTATGTGTGTTTATTTGGTTTTCTTCCTGTTTTCTTCATTTTATTTTGTACATCCTTTCCGCTTTTTTCACATTATCTCCTCCAAGCTGGTTGTCTGGAAGAGATCGCTGTTTAGCGATAAGACCGCCTGTTGTACATTTCTTTTTGTTGTGAATCGTTTTGTAAATCGTAAACTTCATTTTATGTGTAAAGAGTAAATTAAATTAAATTAAATACTTGTACTAAAAAATGACTCGTATAGCTGATGGCAATAGTGGACATATTACTTAAACTTAATGTAATATATGCCTTTAGAAAATTTAGGACTATTATAATTATTTAAAAATCTTAACATTAACAAAAAAACTTGTAGTTGGTTTTATAGAAAATACTTGCACTACTTCAATATGCAGTAAAATTGCAATTTTTATATAATTTTGTATCAAAGCAATTTATCTTTTTCACGCAAAATTTTTTATATTTTCCTATAGAAATTTAATCCAAAAGGCGTTGAAAGACCAATGGTAGATCCTTACCTGCCCCCTGTGAGCGGTATATTATGGTGGATTCACAAGTTGAGAAAAAGAATTCAACTACCTATGGAGGATTTTATTCTTTTTGAAGATCCGTAAGAAAATATCTATAAATAAGTCAAGTCAACATTATAAGTACAAAACCACATTTTGTGAGATTATGAGCAGCCAGTCTTCTTACATATATATTTGTTATTTTAGGATTAGAGACACGGAAAACGCGATTTATCTCAGACAGAAACACAACGAGATGTTAGGCTATTTGAATCAACTTGAGGATCGGCAATTTAAGCAGTGGTGTACAACTGTCCCGAACATTTGTAAAACCCATCTCGCAAAAAATCTTATATATCGCGATCCTCCCTTTGTAAGAAATAATTTCAGCCCCGAGGTATGTATATTTATAAAATATTTCGTATGAGAATTAACTATTGTGATATCAAAAAATACCCAATATTTATTAAATATTTTTTATTGTAAAGCTGGTGATGTTGTTACGAGAGATTCGGTATATGAAGTATTTGGAGAAACAAGGAATTCCACAGGATGGTTTAGATTTATATGCGAGAAATGAAAAGTTGCAGGTCGGTTTTTTATGCGTGTTATTAATATTTATGATAGTTGTATATTTCTAAAGACTATTTTATATCGTATGTAGTACGACATGAATCGTCTTAATCGAGCCATTGCGTGGTACAATGCGATACGCGAGGGAAGTCATGAAACAGAAGTAGCTTTGATAGAAAAAGAGATATCGGCGATAGATCATCTTCTCGGACGAGGTGTCGAGGAGCTCACGTGGAATGATGACTGTAAGTTAAATAAATTGATAGTAATGCTTAAGAAAATATTAATTTAGTTAAATAAATAAACGCTTCATACTCAACGGCCCCCAGTAGGATTTTCTCCTGTGTCGAGGGTCCGGAAAAACACAATACACAAGCACAAACGCCCAGACCACGACAAACATCTATATGGCCTATACAAGTGTCTCGTGAGCGGGGATCGAACCCGCGACCGCCAGCGCAACAGTCAGTGCTGTGATCGCTGCGCTAACGCGTCGTCAATTTACTAGGGTAATGTCTTTTGGGTTACCATATAAAGTGAAAATACTCGTATAATACATTGTATCTATTAAAACAAGTGTAGTGTGTATTTGTATTCTACAAATATACATTATCATTGAATTTTCAGTCACAGAATGGATGGCAGAAGTATATACTGCAATAAATACGCTTCAAGAAAGAGTGCTAACAGCTCAAAACAACGTCAGACGTGGACTATCGAATATAGCGGCATGGGGAGACAAGCCGCTGCATAACCGCAAAGAAAATCCTCAAAAACTAGAACTTTTGGCTGTAAATGAACGCCATCCTAGACTAGTTGTGCGGTTAGTTTCATCAAATAAAGATCTTGACATATTACTCGTAAGCACTACAGTACATCTGAGCAGAACTAAAGTTCTATATCAAAATCAAAATCACAGATAACTTTATTCAAATAGGCCCCATGAGCACTTTCGAATCATAATTTTACTAATTAAAATTTTAAAAGTGATTATTACTTTAAAGCTACCATCGATTCGGAATGTAGAGTCTGTAAAGAAGAATCGGCAAGAAACTCCGCAGTTACTCTTTTGATAATAATATATAAACTGTGCTTTAGTATAAAACTAGTAATATCTTTCATGAAATACAGCGTCACTAAGTCCGCACTTCTTTATCAACTATGTAATCCTGCACCGAATAACACGCTTTAACAATTAATTTCTTTTTGATAAAAACTTTAAATTTATGTCATATTTTACAGGCGAAATAAAATCATTCAAAGCCATGCTGAATTTGAACAAATTTTGAAGGACAACTATAAACTTTTCTTCAATATTCAGGAAGATGAAGAGGTTAGTATTTAAACTAACGTATCAATAAAAATCGCAGACAGCCCTTTACTTATTCTTCCATTACTTTTTCTTATTATTCTTGAAATATTTATAATTAAAACATAAATTTTTATGCATTTAAGTAGACTATCAAAAGGACTTTTGAATCGCCATTTTATACATAATTAAATAGGTGTTTTAAATTTAAGTCAACTGTTATTACTTTATAGAGGTTATTATATAATTAGTAATGTATCACATAGTCAGACGAAGAAGAAGAAGAATTAGAAGAAGTCGATGAATCAACTATGGACGAAGAAGAGCGTCTAGCTCGAGCTCAAAAGCTACAAGAAATAATGGAACAGCGTGAGGCTAAGCGTCTAGCTAGAGAAGAGAGAGAGAAAGAAAAGCAAGAAATAGCACAAGCTAAATTTGAGAGAAGAGAAGCAAGACGTCTGAAAAGAGAAGCTAAAGAGGCTGAAAGACAAGAGAGACAGACACGTCGTGACGCAGGTTTGTAACTGTCACCTCCGCTGTACTATAACTTCATTTATTACGATAATTACTAGGATCTAATATTGCTTAAAGTAATGAGATTTTTTTTGTGTTTACGATTTTCTGATTTTGTAATATACGCTCGTACAAAGTCGTAATCACATTATGTGAAAAACAATTCATTTTTGAACAGGCGAGGAAGTTGAATCGCCAGCAGAGGAAGAAGAGGAACTAGATCCAGAAGAATTAGCTGATATCGAAGAGGAACGTCGAGAGATGGAGGAAGAAGCATTTCGCGCTGCTCGATGGCCAGCTTATGTGCAGTACATTGATAGTCTGGTTAGACATATAAACTTACGGAAAATTTAATTATCTTTGTTACATACATTATAAATGCTAAAGATAAAATAAATTATTAAGATGAACTAAGGTACTTGTAAACCTTGTTTTTAGACTTTAGTTTCTTGTATGTAAATTATTTACAGGATAATTAACCTAATTTACTAATTATCATATTTTATGAAAAGGTGTCTACTCAAGTAATGAAAGCAATTCAGGCTAGTCTTGATCTCTTTGAAAAACAAACGGATTTAGAAAAAGGTCCTAGAGTCGCGTTTTTGGAAGTAGTTGCCGAATTAAGAGATCCAGGTAAAACTTACGAAGAAAAATATTATATATATATATCACAATAAATAATGGAATAAGTATTAGCTTTATAATTGTGATTTACCTGTTTGCAGATATTTATTTCTCACCGTCCCTAGAACTCGAGGATTCAGGTGGTTTGTATGACACCCTTCGTGAAATGATGAAGGACATGTTTCTGCAAGCAACTATGTTTCCTCGAATTGATCCTATAGTACCTATTCCTACTTATGAAGGTATGTACGTAGTATAAATGAATAATGGAAACCTAAAACTTATGACGATTGACGGTTTTTATTTTTTGCAGAGGATATAAGAAAAGAAGAGGCAATGATTGACCTTTATCATGAAATATTGAAGAGAGTAGAAAATAGTATAACTGATGTTGTACAATATGCGTCCGTAAGTAATATAGAGAAGAGACTTGCAAAACATTTTATTTATCATTTCATAAAGTACAATTTTCATTAGATAACAGCCCATTTTATAAATATATAAAGACCATGAAAAACGGGAAACAATTAGTATATCCTTGTGTTAATATTACCTAATTAGCTTTAAGGTGTTTTACTAGATGTAAAAAAGGCTCTGAAGTTTTTAAAATATCTAATAATTAAATCTCTTTATTTAATAATTCAAACACTGGTTTGAGTTTATAAAATAAAAAATACAATTTCAAGAAGTTCGCTTAGGGCTTTTACTCTGATAGTAACAAATTGTTTAGAAATATGAGAAGTACGCTCCGCTCTGGTTAGAAGACAGACAAGAGGTGTTGGCTAGCTTTTTAAAATATGGCCGTGTGATACCGCCTGAGGAATTTGACAAATATCGTTACGACAACGGTTGTGACCCACCTGAAACTAAACCTAAGCTCGAACAGTACCAAAAAGAGGTATGTTTATTTCTTATTATTTCGCATAAATCAGATTTTAAACCTTTAACCAGAAACTGTTTATAACAACATGTTTTCCGTATATGGTAGATAAATGTATTTTATATGTCATCACAAAAAAATAAATAACAATAATTATATTATACATGAAATCAATCTTCAGTTAATATGTACATATTTTAGATTGACAAATTCAATACGTTATATGCTGAAGTTTCGGAGTTACCATCGGACTATTTGTGTAATGGTTGGTTAAAATTGGACTTGAAAAGATTAAACCAAGCGATTATGAATATAATTTGTAAATGGAGTAATCTTTACAAACAAAATTTAAAGGATCATGTGCAAACTAGGTATTCATTTTTTTCTCCATAAAGCATTAGAGTAAAATGCAATTTAAAAAATATTTGTAGAACATAAGTGTCGTAGATGTAACACACACTGAAAATTCATAGTATTAGCACTTGGGTCGGTTCTTAGAAAATTACATTGCCAAGTTTTTTTTCTTTATGGGGACCTAATTTTATATAGAGTTATATAGTATTGTATATGTTTCATAATTCTAGTCTCAACGATTTAGAAAAGTTTATTGCATATGCTTCAAAAGAACTATCGGTTGAGTTAGAAGAGGATGACTATGAGGGCCTACTAAAGGTAATGGGAGTCCTCAACGAAGTAAAAGCTAAACAGGATGCCGGCACCGACCATATGTTTGAACCACTGAGAGATATAATATATGTTCTTAAGGAATACGGTGTCGAATTTCCAGAAGAAACATATGAGCAGGTACTTCTCGAATCTACTGCCCATTGCTCTTGGAATCAGAGTACCTAGTGCCGGTTTTGTTTATAGAAACATAACACGTTTATACGTGATTATTATTTTGTATGGGAATTTAAACAGTGCAGCCTAGACGATAAAGAATAGAATACGATACAATCGATACAGAGTCATCTAGCGGTAAACGCGAGAACTAGGTTGCAATGTTTAAATTTCCCATACAAAATGAAATTAAAATTTACTCCCGTTATTGCGAGGCGGATTAAACAAAACTCACACTAGGCACTCAATAGTGTATAGAAAATTCGATATACAATTTTAATTATATGAGTACACTATTTTAATTCGCTTCAGGTATAACTTCTTTATATATTCATAGTTTTACATTCATGTACTTGTAATGAATGAAGCGTTATTTTTACTCAACCGTCGACTAAATAAAAACCTTCTCCCTGAGTACCACTTCAGTTAATTTAATTACTTGTATTTCTGTTAGATTAATATAATCTAAAATTCCTTTACGAATATAGCTTAAGAATATTTAAGTAAATACGACAATTTATAGCATTTATTTATAATTTACATTTTAAATGAGTTTTTGCTACTATAAACGTTTCCAATTTACACGCCTTCTCTTGGATTGTAGAAATATTCTCCATCTCATCAATATTCGGTACATACATTGGTAAGATTGGATGTCTTTTTGTTCTACTACATTTCTTTCTTTGCGTATTCTTAAATTAACTTCTTTATATATAATTAATTTGCACTAAAGTTATACAGTTTAGTTTTTATGAAAGGTTTGATTTAATTACACTGCTTTGACTTTGTTCTGATCTGATCCAACTACTACAACTACTCGATTAGAATCTTTTAGGCTTTGTACTTATTATATTTTCGTATTACGTTTATATTATAAATATTTTATTAAAACATCAAACTGCAAGTTTGTTAAGAATCGAAATTTAGTCACACACCAATTTTTTAAAATACGATCTGCGTCGTATTTTAAAAAATTGGTGTATTCATTTGATATAAAATTTAATTTAAGCATTTAAAAAATAAGATATGTTACATTTAAATCACAATCATCAGTTGGATGTGCTGCCGGAGAAGTGGCGTAACCTGGTGAAGCAGGCGACTGTGATGAAGAACGAAGTCGCGCCGATGCAAGCGGCACAAGCAGCGCTCATCGCGAAGCGCGTCGCTCTCATCAACCTACGTCTCACTATGTATCGCGATCAGTTCAAGCTGAAAGAGGTTGGAGATATTTTTACCGCTTTAATTTTTAGTGTTAAAACTAAATAGCAAATTCTATTTTGAGGTGACAATGTTGCTCATACTTAACATGACGTCAGTTTCATTTTATGAGCTTTGTTTAAATTTAATAATTTCTGTAATTTTGGTAGAGAAATATTTTGCTTAAAGTATAAAAAGGTATAATATTTTGCTTAAGGAATAATGACAGAAAAAATTCAAATTTCTCATATGTAAATCTGTAAAAAAATTCAGTGTTTTTTTATAAAAATTTAAGACCACTCAGGTAGTTACTGGCTAAAACAGGCGCTATTTTTTGTTATGACAGATATTCCTTGAAAATTGTAAGGAACCCTACAGACAAATTGACAAAGTCCACCACGAGCTTGAGCATTTTGAAGAAATTGTAAACAACTTGAAAAAATCTTGCGGACTGTTTGACATACAGCCACCAGACGAAAAGAATCTGAAGCAGTGTCGACGAGAATTAAAACTGGCAAAAGTAACATATTTTTTTTTAGTACTATTATTATATATTATATATATATAATATCCAATAGCGCAAAAATATGTCTGTTTAATTATCATTTATTATTTATCATTAAAGCAACTCTGGGATTATTATAATTTGGTAATGGGTACAATTGAGTTCTGGAAAAAGTCTCCATGGAAAAAGATTGATGCTGATGGCATGGATCAGGAATGCAAACGATTTACTAAAGATTTACGACAGTTGGACAAAGAAATGAGAGTATGGTTAGTGTTAGCTTTTAAAGTCAAGTATTTATAGTAATGTGAGTAAAAGTATAAAAGTAAAGATAATTTTCACGGAACAAAGAATTAATAAAAAAATATTTTAGGGAACCTTACCTTTCCATAGAAGGAACTATAAAGAATTTAATGACGTCACTAAGAGCAGTTACGGACCTTCAAAATCCAGCCATTAAAGACAGGCATTGGGTTGAATTAATGATGGCAACTAAGGTAATGTACCAGGAGGATACAAATAAATCAAAATCTATTTTTTTCATTTCATGCACTTACCATTTAAATTTTGTATGTTTTATGTAGAAAGCTGCACGCTCATTCATTATATCCATTAAACGAAAGCATGTCTCATCCAATCCATTTTCATTGAAACATCGTATACAAAGTCGTGTTTCGCTGACCGAAATATTAGATGACTTCAAATCATTAGAAGACTTAGCAAATTCACTAGATATTTTTGCACAAAGAAATGAGGAAGAAGACAATGACAAGAACAGCTATAAAGGATATCTTCAACTTAAGGACTTCAGAAGACCAAAGCTGCAAGAATGTGTAAATATTGGGTGTAAATTTATAAAGTTAAATAGATCCTATACTTTACAAGAGATGAGGGAGAATGGATTACAATTGACTTCGACAGAAGGAAAATTGCAGTCGAACACACAAAGTCATTCCTTCATTCTGTCAGAATTTATTTTGTAAATACACATAATATTAATATTGTAAATATACCCACAATCAATAATCATTTATAGTTTAGAATCGTAGAAGTATATGAGTACATTAATCCAATAAAGTAATTTTAGGTAAGACATACCTGTAACATTAATATTTAATACTTGTAATGTATGTCTGAGTGTAATAGGAATAATTTGATTGTTGTAGGTTAAATTCCATATCGATGATGATACAACACTGGCTGACTTGCTAGCATTGAATCTACATAAATATGAGGAAGAAGTTAAGACAATAGTAGATAAATCTGTGAAGGAGGCTGCCATGGAAAAAACTTTGAAGTTAGTTTTAAAGACACTATTATGTAATTAAGAATAGATACTAATTAATAAACCGCCGCCGACGCCGCGTTGGCGCAACGGTCACAGCCATGGATTGTGTTGGTTGCGCTGGCGGTTGTGGGTTCGATCCCCGCACATGACAAACATTTGTATTGGCCATACAGGTGTTTGCCGTGGTCTGGGTGTTTGTGCAGTACTTGTGGGTCTCCCCACCGTGCCTCGGAGAGCACGTTAAGCCGTCGGTCCCGGTTGTTATCATGTACACCTGATAGCGATTGTTACTCATAGTAGGGAATATATCCGCCAACCCGCATTGGAGCAGCGTGGTAGATTAAGCTCTGATTCTTCTCCTACATGGGGAAAGAGGCCTATGCCCAGTAGTGGGATTTTACGGGCTGAAGCCTATTAATTAATAAATGCTTCACACCAAACTACTAGTAGGATATAAACCTATGTTGGGTGTAAGGAGACACTCATACGACAGAAACATATGCTCAGACTATAATAAATGTCTGTATGGCCTTGACGAAAAACGGGACTCGAAACCATAATTGGTGACTTATCATAAAAATTTATATATATTAGTCTATTTAAGGAAAGTGGTTTACAAATATTTCTCTTATAAAATTACTTCATATCCAGGGAACTGGAATCAACTTGGGCTGTTATGGAATTCGAGTATTTGGCTCATGACAGAACAGGTGTTAAGTTGCCAAAAGCAAGTGAAGAGCTCGTCGAAACTCTTGAAGATAATCAGGTTAAATTTATTTACCAAAAATATTTTACTTACTTCCTATTTAGAAAATAGCTTAGCTTAGATTGGGTTCTCAAACCCAAGAAATACAAATAGTTTTCGAACTGAAATTAAACAAGTTTCTGTATTCAGAATCAAGTCCAAAATATGATGTCATCGAAGTTCATTGGTTACTATGAAGAGGAAGTAACAGCGTGGCAGAAGAAGCTGGGAACAGCTGATGCCGTTATAGCTCTATGGTTCGAAGTGCAACGTAAGTGGCAGTACCTTGAGAGTATATTCGTTGGTTCAGATGACATAAGAGCTCAGTTGCCTGAAGATTCTAGGAGATTTGACACAATCGATAGAACATTTAAGGTACATAATATATGAAAAATGTCTAATCTATCATTTTGAAGTCATACATTCTTCATTTTTAAATAATTTTTAGGAACTACTGAAAGATATAGGTGCAACACCAAACGTAGTGCAAGCTACGAATAAACCTGGTCTTCTGGATAAATTGGAAGAATTAATGGCAGCACTAAATCTTTGCGAGAAAGCTCTTAACGATTATTTGGAAACAAAACGTTTGGCATATCCTCGTTTCTATTTTGTATCTTCAGCAGATCTACTTGGTATATTTATTTCTTTTTTTAATACTATTTTAATTAGCAACAATATTAATCGATAATTAATGAATCATTTTCTAGACATTTTGTCTAATGGGAATAATCCACCTGCGGTATGTCGCCATTTGTCGAAATTATATGACAATTTAGCAAAGTTGGTTTTTACAAAACCGGGTAGCAAACAAGCTTTTGAAATGATTTCTAAAGAAAACGAAGAACATGTACCATTTAAAGCTCCATGCTGTGACTGTTCTGGCAAGGTATCCACATTAAATCTTTATGTTCTAGATTTTTTTAAATATTTTTAATCCAACTTTGCTTAAACATATTACGTGTGTACTTGCTCCGTACCCATTTTTAATTCGCATTAGTTAAAACATTACCTATAGTATTTTTATTGTATATCATGTAACTAAATTTTAGCCTATTTTTCTATTTATGAACAAAGAAATAATATTTACACACTATATGTTACATTGGTCACCAACCCGCCTGCCCAGTGTGGTAACTATGGGCAAAATACATGAGGTCACGCCATTTTTTGGCGCGAATTAGAGAGGCCTATGCCCAGCAGTGGAATGCGATAGGCTGAAGTAATATCTTACATTTACTTCAGAGCTGAATATTCTCTTTTGCTCAAACCTTTACCAATTCCGATATCAGCGGTAAATTCATTTAGCAAACGTGCGAATCATTTGACGATAATTAAAGGGACATTCATTAACATTGACACAGGTCGAAGTGTGGTTGAACCGTGTGACGGATTGCATGCGTTACACGCTCCGCGATATCTTCGAGCACAGTGTGAAGTCGTACGAAGACAAGCCTCGCGACGAGTGGGTGTTCGACTGGCCGGCGCAGCCCGCGCTCGTTGGCACGCAGATCTGGTGGACCACAGAGACAAACCAGGCGTTTGAGAAACTTGAAGAAGGTAAGTGTAATTTATTAAATTCAATTTTATTATTTTTTATTAAGTTCAAGATTACATTAATGATAAAGTTTCGATTAAGTAGCGCCGTCTTTCATCCAAGATATGGCAAAATATATAACAATAGCAGTTTTTTAAATGAGTAGTTGTGGAGTTTCTTGCCGATTCTTCTCTGCAGAGTTACAGTTCGAATCGGAGGTAGCTTCACTTTAACAATAAACAACTTTAATTTCTAAAGTGACGATGATAAAAATGCTTTTCATGCCTACTTGAATAATGTAATTTTTGGTTTTGATTTATTTAAGTTTTAAGTTTTTTTTAAATCTATGTAACAAGAGCGCTTGCTGAAAGCTCTTTAAAAGTTAAGTTAAGAATTGCTTTACATTTTAGTTTCTCTTAAGCCTAGTTCGCATTATGCTAGTTATTTCACTTTCTTCTTATCTAGTAGCGAGTAATTTAGTAACTAAAATACTCGCTTCCTCACCAAAATCGTTCGCACTTCGTTCGAGTACAGTTTATAAGTGAATGGTGTTTTGTACGATGAACAGCCTACAGCTCAATAAAGTAAATAAACTGTTTAAGTTAATCTCAACGGCGATTTTAAAAGAGGTAGATGTGGAAATGTGTGTGATTAATAAAAAGAATCTATAGATACGAACATAAATAAATAAATATATAAATAGACGTCTCAGACTTAACGGCCCTCACTACGACTGTCTCCTATGTCGGGGGTCCCGAAACACACAATACACAAGCACAAATGCCCAAATCACGGCAAACATCTTTATGTCCAATACAAACGTTTGCCATGTGCGGGGATCGAACCCGAAACCGCCATCAGCCACAAACTAGTACTGTGTCCGTTGCGCCAACACGTCGTCGATGGATCGATACAAAGGATAAACTAGGAGCTACTAATTGTTTTCTAAAGGATCAGCACCGGAATACCCCAAAGAATACTTCGATAGTTTGAGAATGTCTGAAAGTTGTGTACATTTACTGTTAATGAAAATACATTCTCAAATTTTTGCGCTAACTAATGAACTCGACTAATTCGACAGGTTCGGACATGTTTAGCCAGTGCACCAGTGAGCACAGACGCTTGGTGGGAGGTGCTCTCAGCCGACAAAAATAAAATAAAACTGATCGGCTCGACCTAATTCCTTGCTAAACCACTCGACTACATTTTAGGTGTTCAGACACGTTTAGCTACTAAATTACTCACTACTAGACTAAAATACTAGCATAATACAAACTAAGCATTAAGGCAGCCTTAAAAAGGGAAAAAAAGGTTCTCGAATGGTGACCACGTCTCGGCAAAATAAAGACAGGCCGCCCCCAACTAGGCTATAGAATTATATGGCAATTAGATATTTGTGTATAATTTAGACTTTATAACAAGTAAACGTTATTACAGGTTATGAAAATGCTCTCAAAGACTATCAAAAAAAACAAATTGCGCAACTAAATGCACTGATTGTTTTGCTGTTGGGCGATTTGACAGTCGGAGATCGTCAGAAAATCATGACCATTTGTACTATTGATGTCCATTCCCGAGACGTTGTGGCTAAACTTATTATTGCTAAAGTAGAGACATCAGCTGCATTTCAGTGGCAGAGTCAGTTGAGGTAAAATAGTAGCATAATAAACAAATTTTCGTTTTAAATTAATAAAGTAGTTAACGTTTTCTTTCGATCTTGTAGGCATCGATGGGATTTAAAGCTGAACAATTGTTTCGCTAATATATGCGACGCACAATTTCTTTATGATTATGAATATTTGGGCAACACACCTCGACTTGTAATTACGCCTTTGACGGACAGATGCTATATAACTTTAACGCAGGCAAGATATGTTTTTTCTTTTATAAAACAAATGTTTGGTTGAACAATATTGTAATATATATGTTTTTAGATATTTTATATTTTTATTTTTTATAAGTAGAGTCTTCATCTAATTATGGGTGGAGCACCAGCCGGACCGGCAGGAACAGGCAAAACTGAGACCACAAAGGATTTAGGTCGTGCTTTAGGTATTATGGTCTACGTATTCAATTGTTCCGAGCAAATGGACTACAAATCTTGTGGCAATATTTATAAAGGTACTCGAGTTTCAGATTAAAGTTATAGGCATCCTCATCTTTTTAATACTATATTTTATTACGCTTAAATTTTTGCAGGATTGGCTCAGACGGGAGCTTGGGGATGTTTTGATGAATTTAATAGAATATCTGTAGAAGTATTGTCAGTCGTATCGGTACAAGTTAAGAGTGTTCTCGACGCTATTAAAGCAAAAAAGAAAAAGTTTGATTTTATGGGAGAAGTTATCTCGCTTATTCCAACGATAGGAATGTTTATTACTATGAATCCGGGATATGCGGGAAGGACTGAATTGCCGGAAAACCTTAAAGCTCTTTTCAGGTATTGTGATAGATCAAGATGACAATCATCAGTATACATGTTTCTTTATCTTCTCTATTTTTCTCTCTTATATATATATATATATATCTATCTATAATATAAAAATAAGTCGCTGAATGTGTTGCTAAGCGCAAAACTAGAGAACGGTTGGACCGATTTCGCTAATTCTTTTTTTAAAATATTCCTTGAAGTATGAGGATGGTTCTTACGGAGAGAAAAATTCTAAAAAAAAAAAAAATAATTTTAAATTTCCTGAAAAAGTCTAAAAACAACATTTTTCTATACTCCCATACAAAAGATTTGTGATAATACTTAAAAGTCAATTTGAACTTTAATACCATACGATAAAGTTTGTGTTAGGCGATACGAAGTTCGCCGGGTCAGCTAGTATATATATATATATATACCTCTGAATTATATAATACCTGAGTTTTGTTATCGTTTATTCTCTAGAAATATTGTTATTCTAATAGACACAGTTGTACGGGGCTAACATAAAAATAAAATGCTGGAAGATACGATATACGATCCGAGATAAATTACGTATTTTATTGCAGACCATGTGCTATGGTAGTGCCTGATTTCGAACTGATCTGCGAAATTATGTTAGTGGCTGAGGGTTTCCAGGATGCTCGTCTGCTTGCTCGCAAATTTATCACACTATACATGCTCTGTAGGGAGCTTTTATCGAAACAGGATCATTACGATTGGGGTCTAAGAGCTATTAAATCGGTGCTTGTGGTTGCTGGGTCATTAAAGGTAAATATTTTTGTCATTTGTTCTAGTTTTCGTTATTACTAGTGTTTTCTGTTATAACCTTTTATATAATTTTGCCAATCACTACAAAATTATAATAAAAAAAAAATTATATTACTTAGCGAGGCGATCGACTTAGACCTGAAGATCAAGTTTTAATGAGAGCATTGCGTGATTTCAATATACCTAAAATAGTGACGGACGATATGCCAGTCTTTATGGGATTAATCGGTGATTTGTTCCCTGCACTTGACGTGCCTAGAAAACGAGATTTAGATTTTGAAAAACATCTTGTCGATGGCGCAATTTCTATGAAACTTCAACCAGAACCTGGATTCATTTTAAAGGTCAGAGAAGCATATAACAATATAATTTAATATGAAATATATTAATTAATTGAAAATTATGTTGAACTCCTAAAATTTTCGTTGGAAATTTTCAGATGGTACAATTAGTAGAATTGTTCGCTGTTCGACACTCGGTATTTATCAACGGGTTTGCGGGAACCGGCAAGTCTATGGTATGGCAATGTCTCCATAGAACTTATCAGATGTTGAAGATGAAACCATTTTATAATGACCTCGATCCAAAAGCCGTTACAAACGATGAGCTGTTTGGAATCATAAATCCAGCGACGAGGGAATGGAAGGATGGTTTGTTTTCCACAATAATGAGAGACATGGCCAATATGCCAGGAGATGGACCAAAATGGATTGTTCTTGATGGTGATATCGATCCTATGTGGATTGAAAGCTTGAATACTTTGATGGATGACAATAAGGTAAAAATAAGAAATACTGCTTTTATTACATTTATGGTACAATTAAAACACAATATTTGGAGCAAGAGTTTTAATTTACAGTTATTGTCAATGTTTTTTCTTTTAACCAATTAGTTATCGAATTTGTGTTCCGATTCATTTAGGTGTTAACGCTAGCAAGCAACGAACGTATTGCTCTTACAAAATCAATGAGGTTACTGTTTGAGATAGCGACATTAAGAACAGCTACCCCCGCTACTGTATCCCGTGCGGGCATTTTGTATATAAACCCTCAAGATTTGGGATGGAACCCGTAAGTATTCGTCACATGGGTTACTTTTTTTTATATTTATTTTTTTAAATAAAATATTTTAAAATTTACTTAATATCGTTTTTGTGTACACTGAAATTAAACATATATATTTTCATTAAAGATTTGTAGCCTCATGGATTGATACAACACGAGACGATGAATCCGAAAAGGCAATGCTAACAGTCATGTTTGACAAATATATTCCTTCACTATTAGAGTCGTGTAAGAAATATAAACGAATAACGCCACTTAGTGAGCTACAGCAGATTCAGTTAACGTGCTATCTATTGGAGTGTTTCCTGAACAAAAGCTTACTACCAAGTGACTGCCCAAAAGAATGGTATGGTCTTAAGATCTCCTGTCATCATTCTTTTTCCATTGTTACATATAAATAGCACCTTTATTTTTCTTAAAGGTATGAAACATATTTCGTATTTTGTGTCGTCTGGGGTTTTGGTTCTGGTCTTTTTCAAGATCAACTCGTGGATTGGCGTAACGAGTTCAGTAAATGGTTCTGCAACGAGTTTAAGCAGATTAAATTTCCGTCGACGGGGAATGTCTTCGGTTTCTTTATAGATCCCGAGACCAAGAAATTCTTACCTTGGGCGGAAAAAGTAGAGTCCTTTGAATTGGATCCTGATATACCTCTACAGGTATGTCTTTGCCCACACACTGCAATTTTAATAGTTTTTCTTTGTTACTTTATTCAATACGAAATATTGCTTACAGTCATGCTTGGTGTCAACGTCTGAAACTACTCGGATCCGATTTTTTATGGATTTGTTGATAGCAAAACAGAAGCCTGTAATGTTAGTAGGTAGTGCTGGAAGTGGAAAGACAGTTAGCGTAGCGGCAAAGCTAAATTCTCTTTCTGACAATTTTGCTATTACGAATGTACCCCTTAACTTTTATACTACATCAGGTAATTAATAAATAATAATACTTTTGAAATTCACAATATTTGATTTCTAAAACATTTATATATAATATTCTATACATATTATTTCCGATTTTTTTTTAATGTACAAATAAGCGTGATCTCGTATTTTATAGAAATGATTCAGAAAGTGTTAGAAAAGCCTTTAGAGAAAAAGTCAGGGCGAAACTTTGGACCCCCTGGTAGTAAATTTATGATTTACTTCGTGGACGACCTCAACATGCCTGAAGTGGACACATATGGTACAGTGCAGCCCCATACACTCATAAGGCAGTTCATGGATTATCGTCATTGGTAAGTAAAACTGTACCAATTCCAAATTATTTTTACATAATAATTTGGAATAATAAAAATAATAAAAATAATAAAAATAATTAGTATATAAGAATATAAAAAAGCAATATGTAGAATAGTCTTGGTCAGTGGACTCGCGTCAACTTTTAGAAATTTGAAATTTAAGGACTAGTTATTAAGGCTTCTAGATTCTAAAGTTGCGGTGAAGTACCGATGCATGTTAAAAAATAATAATAATAATATATGGAATAACAAAAGCACGGGCATAATAAGCCTGTGGATATATTACATAATTAAAAAAAAAAATATATTTTTACAAAGATCTGATATGTACTCGTATGTAATAGAACTTCGGCTAACTTTATTTTTATTTTAAAAAAATTGTTGCTTTATTTTTAAAAATTTTGCGTACTTAAGTTTATGTTTCTGAATGGTTTTTGTATGAAAGTTTTATTTTTATTTCTCTTTATTACAAACAGCGCACAACAGTATAATTATTTCACAAAACAATAACAATATTTAAGCCAACAAAATTTCAATTGTTAAGCTCATATAACTTTATTTAAAATTATAAAGCACATATAATTAATTTTTTTGTATATTTCAGGTATGACCGACAAAAACTGAGTCTTAAGGATATATCAAATTGTATGTTTGTCTCCTGTATGAATCCAACTGCTGGTTCATTTACCATAGATCCACGTTTACAGAGACATTTCTGTACATTTGCTGTGAGGTATAAATGAGAGAGATAATATGGGCACTAGAATATTTTGATGTAGATTAAAATAATCAGTAGCTAATGAAATATTCCACAGTTTTCCAGGACTGGATGCATGTTTTCACATCTACAAACAGATCCTATCACAGCATCTAGCTAATCCTTTGAATAAGTTTAACATAACAGTGCAACGTTATGCTGAACCGCTTGTCAACGCAGCCCTTGCCCTTCACACGAAGCTCGCGTCAACCTTTTTACCCACAGCCATTAAATTTCACTATATTTTCAATTTGAGAGACCTGTCCAATATTTTTCAGGTCAGTCACAAATAATTATTTAGCCATGTATTTTTTTTTTCTTAAAACGTTTGTATAATACGAGTAACTAAAATGTTTGAAGTTAGTGAATGTTTTAAAGGGCATATTATTTACAACGGGCGATGCTATTAAAGCACAGTCAGAGTTAATAAGGCTTTGGATGCACGAAGCAACCCGTGTATATTCAGATAAGTTGGTGGATTCCAGTGATAATGAGAACTTCGCTAAACTAATAACCGATGTAATTAAGAAAAACTGTGAGGTATGTGCACGCATTTATTAAAGGTAGTTTTATATTTTTGACGTACGGAATAAGTAATTTTTCGAAAATTACCTTTTGTTTCATTTAACCAGGACTATGATGAGAATGTAGTATTCGAAAAACCGTTAATTTATTGCCATTTTGCTGAGGGTATCGGTGATCCTAAATATTTTCCAATAAGGGATTGGGCACAAATCAAACGTTTGCTCGATGAATCTTTATCATCCTATAATGACCTTGTTGCCACAATGAATTTGGTTCTTTTCGAGGACGCAATGTACCATATATGCAGGTAAGCTAAAATCGTGTTTGAATTATTTAATCTTTTATATTATGATATTAAGTTGTTATATAATATTTACTAAGATGTAATATGTTTTAATAATTCTATATTACTAAATATTCAATTCGATTTTATTTAATATTTTTTGTAGAATAAATCGTATACTAGAAGCACCGCGTGGTAACGCCTTGTTAGTGGGAGTAGGAGGTTCTGGAAAACAATCTCTATCTCGACTGTCAGCTTTCATATCATCATTAGAAGTTTTTCAAATCCAACTTCGCAAAGGATATAGTATTAACGACCTTAAAGTGGACCTTGGTAAATAGTAACAAGTATAGGTATGAAACTTTTAAAGAAACGTACCAAAGTATCTAATTAAACGTAGTGTGTCCTTCTTACAGCTGCCTTAAACTTAAAAGCTGGATTGAAGAACATTGGAAATATGTTCTTGATGACAGATGCACAAGTAGCTGATGAACGATTCCTCGTACTCATTAACGACTTATTAGCTTCTGGGGAAATTCCTGAACTTTTTGCGGACGACGAAATTGAAAATATCATTAATGGTGTCAGAGGAGAGGTTTGACAGGAGTTTTAATTTTATCAGCAGAAAGATAGATGAATCCTTAATAGAATAATTTCATTTTCATTCAAGATACTTTCTCTGACTGGGCTAACGTCGTTGCCGGCGTACCGCAAGGTGGCGTGTTGTCTCCTCTCCTATTTTCTTTATTTATTAATTCAATCAGCAAAAACATTTCTTCTCTCTACCACCTGTATGCGGACGATCTTCAAATTTATACCCATTCTAAGCTGGCTGACTTACCCTCAGGTATCAATCAACTTAATAATGACTTAAATAACATTTACAAATGGAGCAACTCGTTCGGGTTAAAAGTCAATCCTTCAAAGTCCCAGGTCATTATTGTGGGTAGTCCAAAGATGATTAGTTGTATAGACTGGTCACTTATACCACCTGTAGTATTTAAAAATACAATTCTGAACTACAGCAAGAATGTCAAGAATTTGGGAGTAACTCTAGATCAGTTTCTCTCCTGGTCACCTCAACTAACTGAACTTAGTAGAAAGTTATTCGCAGCCGTCGGGTCACTTCGTCGTCTTCAGTTCTTTCTTCCTTTGCCTACTGAAATTGCACTAGCCTAATCACTCCTTTTACCGATTCTTGACTATGCAGATGCATGTTTCTTAGATCTTACAGAGGAGCAACTGAATAAGCTTGAGCGACTCCAGAATCTTTGTATAAGGTTCGTATTTGGGCTTCGCAAATACGACCACGTCTCCGATTTCTGCAAGAAACTCAAGTGGCTCCCGATTCGTTTTCGCAGGAATACTCATGTACTTTCCCTACTTTACTGTGTACTTTTCAATCCTGATGCCCCTCAATATCTTAAAGAACGGTTCACGTATCTTTGCAATTCCCATGAGCGATCCCTTAGATCTGATTCCAATTTACTTCTAAAAGTTACTTCCCATAAATCCTCCTTCTACTCTAATTCCTTCACTGCTAAAGCTGTCCGCCTTTGGAATTCTCTTCCGCTTTCAATAAGACGTGCTTCTACTCCAGCCTGTTTTAAGCAACGTCTAAAGAAGTACTATATGTCCCTTAACATATAATAATATTCAGATTTTAACATGCATATTTTATATTATCAATATATATTTTACATTTATACACGTATATTAATACTATTTTGATTATTTATGTATGGATATTTGTACTTATATGTGTATTTGTATGAATTAATGAATCTATCATACACTATTTTTATTCATCCTTAAGAATATTGTACACTTCCTATCCGTCACTACTATATTATGTCCTGTGCCCAAAGGTTATCTGGAAGAAATCGCTCTTCAGCGATAAGATCGCCTATGTACATCTTTTATTTTGTAATTACTACTGTTTGTTTATATTTTGGTGTACAATAAAGAATATATTATTATTATTATTAATAATCTTTAAATTCGGAATGTTTAGATTTTTAAGAAAATTCAAACAAAGTACGAATACATTAATGATTTAATTTTTGTTTTTTAGACAAAAGCAACCGGCGTTCAAGACACACGTGAAAATTGTTGGAGGTTTTTCATAAATAGAGTTCGGACTATGTTGAAGGCAAGTATCGCTAAATCGTGAATATGAAATAAAAAAGCGATGCTAAAATAAAGAATTTTATAGGTGGTGCTATGCTTTTCTCCTGTAGGTGCCACACTTCGAGTACGTGCTCGTAAATTTCCTTCAATTGTTAACTGTACTGCAATTAATTGGTTTCACGAGTGGCCTCAAGAGGCGCTTCGATCTGTGTCCAAGAGATTTATTTCTGAAGTGGAGTCACTACCGGTACCTTTATTGTATAATTAATAACGAGCTGTCCCTAGGTTATATGTATATTGTTTGAATTATTTTTAGCCTCACCTCGTTGATCCAGTTTCATCCTTTATGTCACACGTACATCAAAGTGTAAATCAAATGTCAGCTATGTACTTTCAAAATGAACGTAGATACAATTATACTACACCAAAAACGTTCCTTGAGCAAATATCGTTATATGGTAAATTATTAAATGAGAAGACTAAAAATCTAAAAATGATGATATACAGACTTGAAAATGGTTTAGAAAAGTTAGCGTCTTGTGCTGCTGACGTAGCTGTATTAAAGGTAATAATTGTGCAACTTATTTTGTAAAAACTAGCTATGAAGCAAACTTTAATTACGTTTATTAATTTAACAAAACATTAATAAAAACCAGGTCACCCTTGCTGAACAAGAACAAATACTAAAAGTTAAAAATAAGGCAGCAGAAGAGCTAATTGAAGTAGTTGGAGCTGAAAGTGAAAAAGTGTCAAAAGAAAAAGCATTTGGTATATCTCTTTTCTTAACAAAATAAGTGTTTTTAATAAATATTTTTATCTATAAATCGACTAATATTTACCATTTAGCTGCGGAGGAGGAAAAAAAGGTTAAAGTGATTGAAGAAGATGTAACAATAAAGGCAAAGATATGTGCTGATGATTTGGCTAAAGCAGAACCAGCGTTGATTGCAGCTCAAGAAGCTTTGAATACCCTCAATAAAAATAATTTAACAGAACTTAAGTCCTTTGGTTCTCCACCAGATGCCGTTGTTAATGTAACAGCCGCTGTTCTTGTCCTCTTTTCTAAGAAGGGTAAAATACCAAAAGATAGGTCGTGGAAAGCGTGTAAGGTAAGTTATTCGTATAAAACTTACTACACTTACGAATTAAACCTGAAATAATGCGTTTAAAAATTGCTAAATAAGATCATAAATAGTTAAAAGGGTCTTAGTTTGTTAACTAATAATGACTAAAGCTATTCCAGTGACTCCGATGAAGTAGTTTAGTACATATTATAGTACATATTATGTATTTTATTTTCAGCTGATGATGGCTAAAGTCGATCAATTTTTGTATGACCTAGTTTACTACGATAAAGAAAATATTCACCCGGATGTTATTAAGGTACGCTCTAGAATTCCGAACCATATTTAAAGCTTATTACGGTTAAAAGGTAATCAAAAAAATATCTTTACTTATTTTTTGTATACTGTTCTATCAGGCTGTCTTGCCATATATCAAGAATCCAGAATTTAACGCTGAGTTTATAATGTCAAAATCAGCAGCTGCAGCTGGACTTTGCGCTTGGGTAATAAACATCGTTAAGTTTTACGATGTGTACGTTGTGGTGGAACCGAAGAGACGTGCTCTCAACGCGGCCAACGCAGAGTTGCAAGCTGCGAGAGATAAGCTCGCATTCCTTACAGATCAGATTAAGGTAGGACTTCCAAAAGATTATTTAAATTTTCGATGAATTAATTGTGCAGAAATCTTATGTTAATTATATACCATAATAATATTTTAAATATACAATCGATATAGGGTAAAAATTTCAGTCAATCAGTCGAAAAATAATCACATATCTATTATAAATTCAACTTAATGATCTAGGAACTGGAAGAAAAGTTAGAAGAGTTATTAAAGGCATTCCAAGAAGCTGTTAACGAAAAAATGAAATGTCAAGCAGAAGCCGATGCTACTAACTACACTATTGATTTAGCAAACAGATTAGTAAATGGTTTAGCTTCAGAGAAAGTCCGGTTAGTAATTTGAAAATAAGCTTATCTAACTTTATCTGTATTTAAGATCTTTTGATTGAAAAGATATTTTGTAATATTTTAAATTACCGAATCATTTTATTAGATGGTCGGCAACGGTAGTAAATCTAAAAGAATCCGGAGTCATGCTGCCTGGTGATGTATTAGTAGTGACAGCATTTATATCCTACGTTGGATGCTTTACGCGTCGGTATCGGCTGCTCCTTATCAATGAGGATTGGATTCCAACACTTGCAAAAACTGATGTAAGTTAAGAAGACAAAAATTTTTAGAGGTGGACGCAATCGCTTCATCGCTTCAGCCTGTAATATCCATTTGCTGGGCGTTGGCCTTCTGTGACCGTTCCGCCGACACAACAAGGCACACATTAAATGTACACAAACAGTCGGTTAAATAGAAGCAGTACTTTAAATTCAGTTATAAATCTTAAACTTTAATTTTTTTTCTATTATTTTAAATTATAAATTTAAATGCATTGTTTTTCTTTAAACTAACGGAATTGTATTAAGCTAATGGAAGGGACTGGACCCCACGACACAGGGAATCCTAGTGTGGGGACCAGAGACATACTGTTCTTTTTGTGACTAAATATAACTGATGTTAATATGTGTTAATGTTATGTACTAACGTTTGAAAAAATAAAGATTTATTATAGATTTATTATCTATCTTGTCCCAATATCTATACGGCTTTTATAATCCCTAATTTGTGTATGTGTTTGTTTATTACGCTTTCACGCGAAAACTACTTAACCGATCATCCTGAAACTTTGTATACATATTCTTTTTATTAAATTTTTTTAATGCGAGTGAAGTCGCGTGTAAAAGCTAGTATAATATATAATATACAAATAGAATGCTACAACACAATAATATATAGGTGAATAGTTTGTTATCTAGCAAGTATTTTCTATTTTCTTTTGTAGCCTAAAATTGAGACGACAGAGGATTTAGAACCATTGTCAATGTTAACGGACGACGCGCAAGTAGCAGCTTGGAACAACGAGGGTCTGCCCACTGACACGATGAGTACTGAGAATGCTACAATACTTACCAATTCTGCACGATGGCCACTTATGATTGACCCTCAGTTGTTAGTACATTCTTATGGTGCTTGATAATAATAATAATAATAATAATATTCTTTATTGCACACCATTAAAAGATATAAAAAAAGTAGTATAAGTAGAGGAAGATGTACAAAGGCGGTCTTATCGCTAAAAGAGCGATTTCTTCCAGACAAACTTTGGGTATAGGACAGCGCATAGAAAAGCGGTTATGTAATTGTTGTAGTGCATTTTTTTAAACAAGTCATTATAAATTTTGTCATTTGCGAGGTTGCACAGTAATTACATGATATATTCACTATTTTATACAGTCTGAGTGCACTCAATTATTCAATCGCGTTTAATGATTATTTTTGTATAAGTTTGTAATCAATGTATTGATTGAGATGATTCCGAACCACGTGACTTTAGTTTTAATAAATATAAACTTTTTTGCGTCATTTTTCTTTTGAATGCATACATGTACATAAGTGCAATCATTCAGAGCTTTGTGGATCAAAATACTGTTCGCTAACGCACCTAATTGTTTTAATATTTTAAAGCGTTATTACATTTTCATTCATATGCATAGGCAAGGTATCAAATGGATTAAATCCCGGTACGGCGATGCCCTTGTCGTGATCCGTTTAACGCAGCGTAACTACTTGGACCGCATCGAACGCGCCGTCAGCAACGGAGACGTCGTGCTGCTCGAGAACATCGGGGAGAGCGTCGACGCCGTGCTCGAACCGTTACTCGGACGAGTGCTAATACGGAAAGGAAAAGTTTTAAAGGTTTGTTTGTTTATCTATCTATCTATATCTATACATATATAAAAGTGAAAGGTCATTCATCACGAAATCTCCGAAACTATAACACCTACAAACATGAAATTTGGCAGGTAGGCTCCTTATAAGACGTAGACATCCGCTAAGAACGGATTTTACAAAACTCAACCCCTAAGGGGGTCAAATGGTGGTTGGAAGTTTGTATGAGAGTCCCATGTTTTTGAAGTAAGAGACTTGAAATTTAAAATGTATGCTCTATATATGGTAACAAGGTGTCCAAATAATGTATCTTTAGAAATCAGTTCCCTTTTGGGGTTAAAACGGGGGATGTTACGTTGACTCACTCATCACGAAATCTCCGAAACTATAATACTTACAAACTTGAAATTTAGCAGGTAGGCTCCTTACAGGGCGTAAACTACTGCTGAGAATGGGTTTGACGAAACTTGACTTCTAAGGGGGTAAAACGGAGGTTGGAAGTTTGTATGAAAGTCCTATGTTTTAGAAGTAAGAGACTTGAAATTTAAAACGTATGCTCTATAGATAATGAAAAGGTGTCCAAATAATGTATCTTTAGAAATCAACTCCCTTTTGGGGTTAAAACGGGGGATGGTAGGTTGACTCACTCATCACGAAATCTCCGAAAATATAACAATTAAAACTTGAAATTTGGCAGATAGGCTCCTTATAGGTCGTAGACATCCACCAAGAACGGATTTTATGAGATTCGACCCCTAAGGGGATAAAACGGAGGTTGGAAGTTTGTATGAAAGTCCTATGTTTTTGAAGTAAGAGACTTGAAATTTAAAATGTATGCTCTATAGATGGTGAGAAGGTGTCCAAATAATGTATCTTTAGAAATCAACTCCTTTTTGGGGTTAAAACGGGGGATGGTGGGTTGACTCACTCATCACGAAATCTCCGAAACTATTAAAGCTATAAACTTAAAATTTGACTGATAGGTTTCTTATAGGGTATAGACATCTGCTAAGAACTAATTTTACGAAACTCGACCCTTAAAGGGGTAAAACGGGACTTGGAAGTTTATATAAAAGTCCTATGTTTTTGAAGTAAGAGACTTGAAATTTAAAATGTATGCTCTATACATGGTGAGAAGGTGTTCAAATAATGCATCGTAATCTATATATATATAAAAGAGAAAGATCACTGACTTACTCATCACGAGAACTCAAAAACTGCTGGATGGTCCATTCATCCAGGATGGACAAAGATGAAATTTGGCAGGGAGGTAGAATATAATTAATAGACGTCCGCTAAGAACGGATTTTGCGATATTCCACCGCTAAGGGGGTTTAATTGGGGTTGATAGTTTGTATTAAACTTATACAGCAGTGTCGGTTTAAAGCAAAATAACCACGTTGCAACCCTATGTGTTCAAGAAACATTTATATTGATCACTTATAAGTAGTACAAAAAAATATATTTTTTACAATATTTAACCTTTACGTTACTAGAATACTTTTTATTTACCCTTGTCTTCACGGAGTCACGGAGGAGCGTGCGTTACGCTATTCTGTGGCATATAGTTACGTAGAACCATATTAAAAACTAAATTGCATGCAGTATATTTAAACATATTTACACTACAATACTATATTATTACTACATTATTTCATACCACAATTCTGACGAATTCAACGAACCATTTTGTTAAACGCGACGCGCGCTTCACGCGCACGTAGTCGCGGGCAACAGTTAGTGTATTATAAAACAAAGTCCCCAAAAGTGTATGTGATCGATTCCCTCAAAATCTACGGAACGGATTTTCATGCGGTTTCATCAATGGAGAGAGATCAGATTATGATGAGAGTTTCACTGGAAGTTTGCCGGAAAAACTTTGTGTCACACTGATTTCAACGCGGGCGAAGCCGCGGGCAAAGCTAGTTATTTATATAATTAGGTAGACCACTTATGCAATAAGTTTGAAAGTCTAGAAATATGCAAGTAAATAAGTTGAAATATTATGTACATGTTAATTAAAATTATTGGAGCCCTTTACACTTTACCATACAAAGCATAAGTGTCCGGGTTTTACGTAGGAAAACAGATGTTTCTTTCATGTTAGATGAGCACATTTTTTAACAAGTTTCTTTTTTATATATATGGACGTACACAAAAACGTGTTTTGTTTTTTAATTTTAGATTGGTGACAGAGAAATAGATTATCATCCGAATTTCCGACTTATAATACAAACAAAATTAGCTAATCCTCATTATCAACCTGAAATGCAAGCGCAGTGCACTTTGATAAATTTCACTGTAACAAGAGATGGGTAAGGAAATTGTATTTTTTTAAACAAAAGTAAGATAATATAATGTTAAAAAATATATAATAGAACCATTCAATAATAGGCTTGAAGAACAATTGTTGGGAGAAGTAGTTAAATCTGAAAGGCCTGATCTAGAAACACTGAGAGCAGGACTTACAAAACAACAAAATGACTTCAAGATCACTTTAAAAAGTCTCGAAGATGATTTACTAAAACGATTGTCTTCCGCGGGACCAGATATTCTTAGTGATTCAGCTTTGGTCATTAACTTAGAGACTACGAAGAAGACAGCTGCAGATATAGAAGTGAAAGTCGAAGAAGGAAAAGTGACTGCGGTCAAGATTGATGAGGCCCGAGAAAGATACAGGTAAGTTTTCCAATTAGATAGAGTATATCACATAGGTTTTGGTGCTAAATAATATTAATGAAATTGACTTCTTTTTTTAGGCGAGCAGCTACACGAGCTTCAATCTTATATTTCATTTTAAATGATTTATACAAAATAAATCCGATGTATCAATTCTCCTTGAAAGCGTACAGCGTAGTGTTTAAAGACGCCCTTTTAAAGGCTGAGCCGTCTGATGAACTGGACGTTAGGGTTGCCAACTTATTGGATAGCATAACATTTGCTGTATTTGTTTACACAAGCCGTGGGTTGTTTGAAAAGGATAAACTGGTTTTCTTGTTTCTGGTCACGTTGCAAGTTAGTTTCGTAAACACACATTTGTAAATTATTAAAGGTTCATTCACGTAAAATCTATGCTTCTATTAATAATTTCTCTAATTACAAATTATAAATAAAGGTCTAATTCAAATTTTTGTTTATTTGACAATCATAGTTATTTATTGATGAATTCTTATAGATATTACAAGGTGATGGAAAAGTAGATCCACGGGAACTAGACTTCTTACTCAAATATGCAGTTGCTCCGGTCAACTCTCCATACTCTTGGTTGTCCAATAATTCTTGGGGAGGAATTGTAGCGCTGGCAAAAATGGATGCTTTTGAAAATCTAGATAAGGATATTGAAGGAGCTACAAAACGGTATTAGCTACTTTTGATTAAACATAAAGTAACGCTTATCAGAGATTTTATTTAAAGCCTTCGATTGAAAGTAATTGAGCGTTAATTTTGAATACAGTAACGATGTGATAGATACTGGCAGCAATTTTTAAAATCGGTAGTTTTAAGTTTGTAACAGTTCAAACAAAGTACCATTTTATTATTAATAAAAGTGAAATAATATATACGGTACACTTAAATATTCTGTCAGGTGGCAAAAGTATACTGATGGTGAAGCTCCAGAAAGAGACAAGTTACCAGGCGAATGGAAGAACAAGACCTCGTTGCAACGTCTTTGCATACTACGAGCTCTCAGACCTGATCGCATGTCTTATGCATCTGGGTACGCTGGTATTAATTTATGTCATAGTATAATAGACATCCATGACTATTGAGTCATCAATAAAAAAAATATTTTAGAGCTTTTTGTGAGGAAAACCTTGGAACAAAGTATGCAGAGGCTAGAACTCCACCGCTGGAAAAGTCTTTTGAAGAAAGTACATCTACTACACCCATGTTCTTTATACTTTCACCAGGAGTTGATCCTTTAAAGGTACTCGACTGTTTTAGATAGCTACGTAGAAGATTTTAGTTCTAAATAAACCATATAATTGTATAGAGTGTAATATTCGTTCATAATACAATTGATAGGACGACTATTTCTAGGACGTGGAGAAATTAGGACGTAAACTCGGATTTTCTACCGACAAAAAGAACTTCCACATCGTCTCGCTAGGTCAAGGTCAGGAGGTGGTAGCAGAAGAGGCTATGACTGTTGCCTCAGAGCACGGCCATTGGGTCATACTTCAAAATGTTCATCTCGTAGCGAAGTGGCTTTCGACGCTAGAAAAGAAGATGGAAGAGACTTTTGAAAATCCCATTGAAGATTATAGGTAATTAATTGACTAGCCCGTTGGCGCAGTTTGTAGTAACCGTGCTTTCCGCTCCAAGGGTTGTGGGTTCGATTCCCACCCCGAGTCTGGGTGTAATATAAATATTTATTTATGTATTGGAACGAAGTTCCTTACGGCAGGCATGACATTTAACCGTAAGAAAAATATATAACAGAAGTGACGTAATATCAGTCACACGACTGTATAATATGACGTTTGTAAAACTAAAATATTACTAGTAAACTTTTTTTAAATTATTTATGTAATTTTATACTGTCGACAAAAATAAATAAAGACATATGTTTTTTATTTAACTTAATAGTTTGAATTATTATTATTATTATTTTCTTTGATTTATTTTCTTGTACGGTATTTGTTATTTTCTAAAATACAAAATTTCCTAAATACTTTTATGTACTTAATTAAAAACCAAACAACAAAATTAAAAAAAAAATCAAGAACTAGAAAATATATATAAAATTCAACATTTTTTTTTTTCAAATTGTGTGCTTCTATACTATCCGAAGGAACTTCGTTCCTACCTGGTGTCCCATGACACCATATAATTTTTTTTATATATGTATAGTATTATTTATAAGTATGTTTATCGAAAAAAAAATATGTAGCTATATACCAGTCGGCTGTTGCCTATAACACAAGCATTAAGTTGCTTACTTTAGGAACAGACGACCGTGTGTGTATTGTGTACATATTTATTTGTTTATTTATTTAAATTAATTAATTATAATTCTTAAATTTTTGTTATGCCGTTATAATGATTTTTGTTGTTTATAGACTATTTCTAAGTGCTGAACCAGCGGCAGATGCTGCATATCATATTATACCGCAAGGAATTCTAGAATCTGCTATTAAAATTACAAACGAACCTCCAAGCGGCATGTGGGCTAATTTACATAAGGTAATAAAGCTCTTTTATTAATAATATTATTATAACTATTGTGATTGATTTAAGCTAAAATTAAAAATGACGTGATTTACAAAACACAGGCTCTAGATAACTTCAGTCAAGAAACACTAGAAATGTGTAGCAAAGAGGCAGAGTTTAAAGCTATATTGTTCGCTCTATGCTACTTCCACGCTGTTGTTGCCGAACGACGTAAGTTTGGACCTCAAGGATGGAACAGGTACGTATAGACTTAATAAGACAAAGTAAATTTCTGTGACTAGACTAATTACAAAGACTTATATATATGGCAAGATATTTTATTAACATAATTTACACTTTATTATCTACTTTATCTTAATGATTATAATAATTTTACTATTCATTGTTTCTATGTGGTTATTTTGCAAACTTTCTCAGGTTTTTGATAACTTGCATAAAGCTAAACAGGAATTTTAAGAAAGCTATTTGACGTGTTTTTTTAGTCTTTTATTTACTCCAAAATTAATTTGACAAAAATAGGTAGTTTCATTTTTAATTTAGCCGTGATGCGTTGTATAAGCTCCAATCTTTCGTCGCCTTAATAGAAAAACAAAGTTATATGAGGCATTCACCAATAACACCATAATAGAATTTTTGAAAACAGTACGTGTACATCATAATAAAATTCTAATATAATATCTAAACATACATTTTATAGGGTATACCCCTTTAACTTTGGTGATTTGACGATTTGCGTATATGTGTTGTACAACTACCTGGAGGCTAACCCTCGCGTGCCCTGGGAGGACCTTCGGTATCTCTTTGGTGAAATCATGTATGGCGGACACATCACCGATGACTGGGACAGGAGGCTTTGTAGAACCTTCTTACTGGAGTACATGCAGCCGGAACTGGTGATATTTATTTATCTGTATAACACTAGTATAACAATTGTGTAATTTATTTAATATTTGGAAAACCAACAGCACAATGAACGATAACTAACATTAGTACTAAACAAAGTTTGTCTCTTTTTTATATATATAACTAAGCCGGCAAACAAGCGTACGGCTCACCTAATGGTAAGCGATTACCGTAGCTTATTGACGTCTGCAACACCAAAAGCATCGCATGTGCGTTGGCGACCTTGCCCCAATTCCTCCCAAGAGCTCTGGTCACCTTACTCACCAACAGGAACACAATACTGTTTGAAAACAATATTATTTAGCTGTAATCTTCTGTAAGGTCGAGGTACTTCCACAGTCGGGCTGCTCCAGATTTTGATCAGGAATTTTCCTGCTGTTCCTAACCTCAGTTCTTTTTATGGATACCATCTTTATTTTAAAATAAAATCTACTAATGTATGAAAAAAATTGTTTGTTTATACTAATACTAGCTGTGCCCGCGGCTTCGCCCGCGTTGAAATTAGTGTGTCACAAAGTTTTCCCGGCAAACTTCCCGTGAAACTCTCATCAAAATCGGCTTAGCCATTCCGTAAACCTTCCCCTTGCCAATGGCGAAGCCCTCTCTCCAATGGTGAAACCGCATGAAAATCCGTTCAGTAGATTTTGAGTGAATCGATCACATAAACTTTTGGAGACTTTGTTTTATAATACACTAACTGTTGCCCGCGACTACGTCTGCGTGGTTATGAAGATATGCTATTAAGTCTATTAAGATCTTTAACGCAAATTTCACTTGAAATTCTTATCACACTCAGTAACTTTTTAAAAGGCACAATTTAGTAAAATTTAATACTAGTATTTATAAAATCTCTCTATACAACATATTCTTAGTTTTATTTTCAGGCTGCAATATAAAAAAACCTATCAGGCGAACTTATAGCTGCTGAATATGTTTCATACAAATTATCAACCCCAATTAAACCCCCTTAGCCGTCGAATATCGCAAAATCTATTCCTAGCAGACGTCTACTAACTATAATCTACCTCTCTGCCAAATTTCATCTTTGTCCATCCTGAATGGATGGACCCTCCAGCGGTTTTTGAGTTCTCGTGATGAGTGAGTCAGTGAACTTTCTCTTTATATATATATAGATTACGGTGCATTATTTGGGCACCTCCTCACCATCTATAGACCATACATTTTAAATTTCAAGTCTCTTACTTCAAAAACATAGGATTTTCATACAAATTTCCAACCCACGTTTTACCCCCTTAAGGGTCAAGTTTCGTCAAATCCATTCTTAGTGGATGTTTACGCTCTATAAGGAACCTACCTGCCAAATTTCAAGCTTGTAGGTGTTATAGTTTCGGAGGTTTCGTGATGAGTGAGTCAACCTACCATCCCCCGTTTTAGCTCCAAAAGGGGGTTGATTTCTCAAGATACATTGTTTTGACACTTTTTCATCATCTATAGAGCATACATTTTAAATTTCAAGTCTCTTACTTCAAAAACATAGGACTTTCATACAAACTTCCAACCTCCGTTTTATCCCCTTAGGGATCGAGTATCGTAAAATTCGTTCTTAGCGGATGTCTACACCCTATAAGAAACCTACCTGCCAAATTTCAAGTTTATAGCTGTTATAGTTTCGTAGATTTCGTGATGAGTGAGTCAACCTACCATCCCCCCGTTTTAACTCCAAAAGGAAGTTGATTTCTAAAGATACATTATTCGGACACTTTCTAACCATCTATAGAGCATACATTTTAAATTTCAAATCTCTTACTTCAAAAACATAGGACTTTCATACAAACTTGCAACTCCCGTTTTACCCCCTTAGGGGTCGAATTTTGTAAAATCCGTTCTTATCAAATGTCTACACCTTATAAGGAGCCTATCTACCAAATTTCAAGTTTGTAGGTGTTATAGTTTCGGGGATTTCGTGATGAGTGACTAAACCTGCCATCCCCCGTTTTAACCCCAAAAGGGAGTTGATTTCTAAAGATACATTATTTGAACACCTTCTCATCATCTATAAGGCATACATTTTAAATTTCAAGTCTCTTACTTCAAAAACATAGGACTTTCATACAAACTTCCAACCCCCTTTTTACCCCCTTAGGGGTCGAGTATCGTAAAATCCATTCTGAGCGGATGTTTACGTTCTATAAGGAGCCTACCTGCCAAGCTTCGTAGGTGTTATAGTTTCAGAGATTTCGTGATGAGTGACCTTTCGCGTTTATATATATTATAGATTACATATAAAAATGAATGATCAAAGTTTTTGCTCGTTTGTAATGGACAAACTCAAAAACTACTGGACTAATTTGGAAAATTCTTTCAACGGTTATCGTTATCACTGACTGATACAGATTTTATTCTATCAGGTGTAAACGGAATACCTAAAACCATACACGCAGTTGAATCCGCGGGCGAGAAATCAGTTTGTTTTGTAACAATCTCCTGATTTTAGGTTGACGGTGAATTGACTCTTGCACCAGGATTTATATCTCCACCCAATTCAGACTATGTAGGTTACCATCAATACATTGATGATTTCCTTCCCGAGGAGACGCCTTACCTTTATGGCTTGCATCCTAATGCAGAAATCGGTTACTTGACCACTGTTTCAGAAAGACTTTTCAAGGTATATAAAAAAAATAATCAGATGAATTAATTATTATGAAATATGCCTTATAGACATCATTAAATTATTAACTTTTACTGTAGGTTGTATTTGAAATGCAACCACGTGATACTGGAGCTCAAGCTGGTGGCGGTGCTAGTAAGGAGGAAATGGTAAGAAAATAATAGGTCTTTACCTATGAAATTGCCGTTTTTGATGAAATATCTTAACGCATTTTTTTCTATATTTTTCATTTTTATTATTCAAAGTAAATAGCCACGTAATCAATGCATTTTTGCCAACATAGTGGTAACTTATTGATGCCTTTCTTGAAAAACTCTGCTGGCAACAAGCTTTTCAAAGGCATTTTGAACTGCCTCTCGGGTATTGAATTTTTTCCCGCCAAAAAGTTATCCAAATTCTGGAAAAAATGGAAGTCTGTAGGAGCAAAATCTGGTGAGTACGGTGGATGATGGTGAACTTCCAACCCCAGCTCTTGTAACTTGGAGACCGCCTGCTGTGCAGTATGAGGTCGCGCGTTGTTGAGCAGGAGCAGCGGAGCCGAGCGATTGACCAAAGCTGGTTGAAGCCGTGTGAGCTTCCCCATTATTGTGTTTAGTTCTCCACCGTACACATCTGCAGTAATGCTCATGCTGTTTGATAAGAAGCTGTGATAAATTACACCGGCGCTAGACCACCAAACAGTTACCATCACTTTCTTAGGGGTCATTTTTCGTTTAGGGCATTGTTTAGGTACTGAACCAGAACCTAACCAACTAGCTGAGCGCTTGCGATTGTCGAATAGAATCCATTTTTCGTCACAAGTAACAATGCGATTCAATATGCCTTCGTTTGTGTGTCTGTTGAGTGAGCAGTGCAAGGCACGTCCCGATGCGTACTTCGCGCTGGCGTTCATTCAATTCGTGAGGCACCCATTTGTCGAGCTTCTTTACTTTGCCAATTTGACGCAAATGGATCAATATTGTTTTAATGCTAACTTCGAAAGCTGCTGCTAATTCAGCTGTAGGTTGAGAATCATCAGCCTCCATAATCGCCTTTAATTCTTCATTGTCGATCAAAATTTTCAACCAACCACGTGGTTCGTATCGTTAGTAGTGTTTGCATCGTAAACGTCATTGGTGTTGCGTGCCGCTTCTGGCGCTTTACTACCACGACGGAACTCATACTCAATAATTACTCGAATTTTTAGCATATCCATGATGACGAAAAACGTACAAATGCGATGTAAAGAACGCTAACCATTAAACAAATGAGTAAAATAAAAATAATTTTAGATTCGAGTTCTTAGCGATTTTTTTTTTAGTTTTGAAATACATAGCCAGTACGACGAAACGGCAATTTCATAAAGACTTAATATTTTAATAAAATAATTTTTAACAAAAACAAAAACCGACTTCAAAAAGGAAACTAAAAAGTGAAAAATAAATTTACTTAGTACAAAGTAATTCGTATTTTGATTTAGTTAATCAGAAATGATTAAATAAATATTTTATAATTTTGAAGTTGGTGCCAAGTAAATACTACAACAACCTGGCTACAATAACAAATACAAACAACACACAACAAACAAGTACAACAAAATATTATTAGATATGTCAAAACAATAACAGAATAATAACAGTATTCAACCTAATAGTCAATGAAACAAATTATGAAAGAAAACTGAATACAACTTAAGAGTAGATACTAGAGTAGTTATTGTTTTACTTGGCACCGACTTCAAAATTATAAAATATTTATTTAATCATTTCTGATTAACTAAATCAAAATACGAATTACTTTGTACTAAGTAAATTTATTTTTCACTTTTTAGTTTCCTTTTTGAAGTCGGTTTTTGTTTTTGTTAAAAATTATTTTATTTTACAATTTTTAGTGACGGGTAGACCTAACAAGGATGCTTTTTCTCTTATCTCGGGGGTTCGGAAACATACACAATACACAAGCACAAACACCCAGATCATGACAAACATCTATATGGCCAATACAAATGTCTGTCGTGCGCGGGGATTGAACCCACTAACGCCAGCGCAACAGGCGGTGCTGTGACCGCTGTGCTAACGCGTCGACATACTATGAGTAAAGTTCGCTATCAGGTGTACGTAATAACAACCGGGACTGACAGCCTAGCGTGTAGCGAGGCTAAGTTGGGAGAACCACAAGGATTAACAACTAGACTAAAAATAAATATTTGTATAATCATAAATATCCACTCCGAGCGGGAATAGAACCCGCGACCGTCGGTGTTTAGGCGCCGCCGACACGGCACATGCACCATTATATCAAAGCGGTCGTCAAACAGCAAAAGGTAACTGCTGTAAATTGTTGAGAAATTTCCTCGAGTGTTTATGGGCTCCATCATCAAACCTGGTCCTGCGACACAGATGATCACACAGCAGGTAATTGCTATAAATCGTTGAAAAGTACCCTCGACTATCTTTCGTCTCCATCATCAGACTTTAATGGCACTTGTAACTCATATAGGTGCAAAGTTCTAATCAGTAGAAACGAATTAAGTTCAAACAGCAGGTAATTTCTATAAGTCGTTGAAGAGTACACTCGACTATCTTTCGTCTCCATCATCAGACTGAAATGGCACTTATAACTCATATATATGCAAAGTTCTCATCAATAGAAACGAATTAAGTTCAAACAGCAGGTAATTGCTATAAATCGTTGAAAAGTTCCCTCGACTATCTTTCGTCTCCATCATCAGACTGAAATGGCACTTGTAACTCATATAGGTGCAAAGTTCTAAACAACAGAAACGAATTAAGTTCAAACAGCAGGTAATTGCTATAAATCGTTGAAAAGTACCCTCGACTATCTTTCGTCTCCATCATCAGACTTTAATGGCACTTGTAACTCATATAGGTGCAAAGTTCTAATCAGTAGAAACGAATTAAGTTCAAACAGCAGGTAATTTCTATAAGTCGTTGAAGAGTACACTCGACTATCTTTCGTCTCCATCATCAGACTGAAATGGCACTTATAACTCATATATATGCAAAGTTCTCATCAATAGAAACGAATTAAGTTCAAACAGCAGGTAATTGCTATAAATCGTTAAAGAGTTCCCTCGACTAACTTTTGTCTCCATCATCAGTCTGTAATGGCACTTATAACTCATACGGGTGCAAAGTTCTCATCAATAGAAATGAATTAAGTTCAAAAAGAAGGTAATTGCTATAAATTGTTGAAGAGTTCCCTCGACTATCTTTCTTCTCCATCATCAGATCGACTCCAGACCTTTATTAAATAGTTGTGTTTTATAGTGCTTAATGAAAACATGATTAAATTTACTAGTCACCCTTACGATTTTTGAAAGTTTTCCTCGATTTCTCTGGGATCCCATCATCAGATCCTGGTTTCCTTATCATGGTACTAAACTATGAATATCTCCTTTCCAACAAAAAAAGAATTATCAAAATCGGTTCATAAACGAAGAAGTTATCTCCGAACATACATAAAAAATATATATATACGGTCGAATTGAGTAACCTCCTCCTTTTTTGAAGTCGGTTAAAAAAGGAAAAAGAAGTTTGGCTGTTGTCTAATTTTAAGTTTGGCTAAGACAAGTACTAATGATGTTTCTTTAAAATAGGTGCGATACATATTAGACGATATAATGGATAGAGTGCCAGAACCATTTAACTTGGTGGAGCTTATGGGAAAAGTGGAAGAACTGACCCCATTCACAATAGTCGCGCTGCAGGAGTGCGAGCGTATGAACCGGCTTATGGGAGAGATTAGAAGGTCACTGAAGGAATTAGAACTCGGTCTTAAGGTGAAAATGGACCTGTCTTTATTGCTTTTATTTGTTGATATTAATTATCTTATCATAAATATATTTCACTAAATCTCTAAAATAGCTGTTTTTGTTTGCTTTTTAGTTTTTCCCAGTATGTTAAATAATGTTATTCTATCTTTGAATGGTTATTACCATGCCTTTTGAAGTTGTCTCATGAATACAATATTTACATAACATTCATTATTGATTCATTAAATACAGGGTGAGCTAACAATAAGCAGTGACATGGAGAATTTGATGGAGTCATTGTTTATGGATCACGTGCCCGAGTCTTGGACTAAATTGGCCTATCCGAGCTTATTGGGTCTCGCCGCCTGGTTTTCAGACCTTTGCCTGCGGCTCACGGAGTTGGAGAATTGGTCTGGAGATTTCAATGTAAATATTTTTATTATATGTTGTCCTTATGACATATTTATTTTACCTTATCTTTGACGTTGATGTTACCAATCTGGTTTATACCGGGACGGTCAATGTGTCCGTGTCTTTTTGAACTTTGTTCATGTCAACATAGTGGGTTTCTGGATATAAATTGGCGCCGAAGAAGGTCAAGGTGGGTTTGTCACACAATAAAGTTTTGACGACTGTTTTTTAGGATGCACACGTTGATATATATGATAGTATATTGAAAACGAAAATATTTTTTTCATAAAACCTGTGTTTTCCACATAAACATTACTAACATAGTGATCCCTACCAGCTCCCCCCAGCAGTTTGGCTGGCCGGTTTTTTCAACCCGCAGTCGTTCCTCACGGCCATCATGCAGCAGACGGCGCGCAAGAACGAGTGGCCGCTCGATAAGATGTGCCTCAACTGCGATGTCACAAAGAAGAATAGGGGAGATTTCAAGTTAGTTGTTATTATCGCAACAGTAAATAAATAAACGATTCATACTAAACGTAGGATTTACTCCTCTGTTGGGATTTGGAAACTCGCACAATACATAAGCACAAACGCCTAGAAACACCTGTATAGTTTTTACAAATGTTTGCCATGAACATGGATCGAACCCGCGACCGCTAGCTCATAAGCCAGGGCTGTGACCGCTACGCCAACGCATCGTCAAACACAAAACAAGCCTACAAAACAGTATAAGACTAAATGAATTAGTTTAGAATACTATAATACGTCTGTCAAAACAAAATAAAATTGGTCTCCTTTTAAAATTCAGCGCGCCGCCACGCGAGGGCGCCAATATCCACGGGCTGTACATGGAGGGCGCGCGCTGGGACACGGCCACGGGTGGCATTGTGGAGTCCCACATGATGGAGTTGTTCCCCATGATGCCCGTGATCTACATCAAGGCTGTCACACAGGACAAGCAGGATACGCGCAACGTATATGAGTGTCCCGTCTATAAAATACGGTATGATCTCTTCTGTTATACTATATCGAATCAAATGGAGACTTGATGCTAGAATTAGACATAAGTAGAGAGTAATTGAGAGTCAGTCTTCTTGTTTCACTAAGGAGTTTGAATTTTTTTATTTCAAATAAAAAACTTCAGCTAGTTAATAAACTCAAGATTATCTTAATAATCACCAGATTATCTTAATAATCACCAGATTATCTTAATAATCACCAGATTACGTGAAACGATAAGTACTATTTTTTATTAAGAAGTTGCAGTTTAGATAGATCTTTCCGTCGTGGTGCAATTACCATTTCATCTACTACATATAGTTCGGTTCTGATTGACGTTATGTTCATTATTTATAATGAAATTTAAAATAATAATTATAGAATGCGTGGACCAACGTTTGTTTGGACGTTTAATTTGAAGACAAAGGACAAGCCAACACGCTGGACCCTCGCAGGAGTCGCGTTGTTGCTCGGAGTGTGACTCTTCAATTACATTATTACTACTACTATATTTTAATTGTTAAAATTGATTATTATAGTGTTTATTTTATTTATGTCACATTGCTGTGTAGAATAAAGTAAAGGCGTAAATAAAAATATTATAAAATATTTAGCTCCTCTTGTTTCTTTACCTACTTTTAAAATAGCATATAACTTTTAGACATGCATAAACTTTAAAGCTCCATGCGTTTCGACGATCTAAATCATTATACGATTCTCTTATAAATTCTTATTTCAATAAAATTATTTGACTGTAAATAAAATAAATGGACCCTCTGTATATAATTTTGTTTTAAGCATGGTATTATAAATGCTTTTGTTTTAAACTACTAGACATTTAAAGGTTTTGTAAAGCTTATGGAAATTGTTTTTCAGCATCATATAGTGGTGTATAATTACGTATAATATGTACTGAAATCATTACGTTTGGAATAGTTAAAAAGTAAATTTAAAAGTAAAACAAGAATTTTTTACAAATACATATAATTATTTTACACTCAATAGTAACTTCAAAGTCAATATTTTTTAAACATTTCGCTTTTATAAATTCAATTTCTTCTTAGCTTATAGAAATAAATTAATATTTTCCTTACAAGTAATCACCAATGTATCTAGGTCAGATAAGAAGTTCTATTATCTATGTAGTATTAAAAAAAATCTTACTGGAAGACTGTAAAAATAAAATTATGCACCTAAAGATGTAGTGACGTTAGAAATTACACACAGAAAAACTGCGGAATAACACGATTCTGAAAAACTTGAAAACATCAGCGTGTAGCATTTCGTATTATATTAGTCTATAACCTGCCACAATACGCAAGTACTTTTAATCAAGAAAAAATCGTAAAAGTAAATCCTGAGATTAGTAATAAAACAAAATCTTCACTTAACAATACTGAGGGCTGTTTCACCAGTTGTGAATAACGCTCTCTGACGAATAGACAGTATCCGACGGTAAAAAGTGTTTAATAATAATAATAATAATAACAATAATCTTTATTGCCATGAAAACTATACAATGTAATTATTTCTAACGGCATCTGCACTAAGCACGGCTTGTATCGCAGATGCCAGGCATGCAATTACCAGACAAATATTTCTTTAGACACAGATCGAGCCGATATAAACTATTTTACATACAGTTACTACGGTCACTCGGGGCAACTTTGATTGACAAGGGTAACTTTGACAGTCAAATCGCGAAATTATTTTTTGATTCATTATTCTTTTTTACCATCGAATTCTACTGTATTTATGAGATATTTCTATTCGCATGTATCTTAAAGTTGTAGTTTATTAATTGAGAAGAAACAAGTTCTACCGGCCTATTCTACCTCCTGTCAAATGTATCGTCATCCGTCAAATAGCGCTATCCACAAATAGTGAAACAGGCCCTAATTTTTTTTAATAATATCACGTGTAGATATTAAAATGACTAGACGAAAACTTAAAATAGGTGTTAATATATAAAGTAAATTTGAAATTGAAAACACCAATTGTATCACAGTTTTTAAAAATTGACAATCATATAATAATTTAACCTTATTAGTGGTAGGGAACAGCAGGAATTTCCTGCTCAAAATATAGAGAAGCCCGACTGGGGTAGTACTTCGACCTTAAGATCACAGTTAAATAATACTGTTTTCAAGCAGTATTGTGTTCCTGTTGGTGAGTAAGGTGACCAGAGCTCCTGGGGGGATTGGGGATTTGGTCGGCAACGCGCTTGCGATGCTTCTGGTGTTGCAGGCGTCTATAAGCTACGGTAATCTCTTACCATCAGGTGAGCCGTACGCTTGTTTGCCGACCTAGTGATATAAAAAACAAACCCATTTTGTGCTATGTTATACAACATTAAAAGTGCAACCTACCGTGATGAATTGCACATTAATTGCTTAACAATAGTTTTGCACATTTAAGTATATAAAGCATATGAGATGTTTATTACCAAAATTTAAAATTCTGCACATCATTTTTGTAAAGATTATAAGTACGTATTATCTGCTCTAAAGTGTGATTGATCAAAAATTAAAATGTTAGTTTTGAAGTAATAGGAATAACATTATCATCTTATTTCGTTAGTTAACCCTTAGCTTAACGAGCTTACAAGTATTACGGGCAGGTATGTGTTTACATTTACGATTAACATTTTCCCTTTATTAAATAAAATTATTATTATTGTTATATTTATATAAATATTAATAAAATTAATATTTATATAAATATAACAATGACATAATCCTAATTTTATATTTCAAGATTTAATATTATTTTCAATGAACTAATGAGTAGGATAAAGGAGAACAATGTGTAATGTAAACCATTGGTTAAGTATTGACTTAAAGCAAAAAGATCCATAGCAAAATATAGACTACACAAAATTAAAAAAGGGAGAATTTTGCTCTTTCGTTTGTATACGAATGTATAATAGGTTCATGATAGGAATAGATACGATCTAAGGTAAGGTATTAGCTACTTATTTTCTTATCATTAATCTATATCAAACAAATGTATGCAAACACGATTTAAGAAACTGATCTAACAATGAGTATTGAGTATCGATATATAAACGTGTGCAAATGTGTAACTGTGTTTATTTGTTTACTTTTTTTATGTTTACATAATTATAAAATTATCAATTCACAACTGTCGCTTATGTTGAATATATCTAAAGCTACAGTTCTTACTAATTATTTATATACCTATATTTTCCTAATGTATTACATGGCAGTGCTGCGGATGTCAACTGATTCTTTTTTTCAGTTGATTTATACAACCATTTTGTATTTTTATAAACAAAATATTATTTTAGTTCTACTTTTCTTAGAAAAATACTATTATTTTTTCATTAACTGTAGATTATCAAAAATACTTTTGAAATATAAATACCGAAATATATAAGATTATATTCACATCTGATTTTTATTACATTGATTCAGATTGTCTAGTTTTTGAAAACAGAATATTCAATTCAATTTGTCAAAATTAAATATTATAAGTAAAAACAAAACGAGTGTGCTTTAGACCACACGACTGAAGTAAAACTTCTTTAGCTCCATCTAACTTATATCTCCCTCTCAACTTCTGTTTGCCTCGCCTAATCACACTTTTCATCACGCTCTCGTAACGCATTCACCAGCTTACTCCCCAAGTCAAGCGTACATAAAGAAGTTTTACTTCAAAAACGTAACTGTGTTTATTATTTTTTTTGTTGCATTTATCTATATTGCTCTGAACTATATTACACAACACTTAGCAGAGTTGTTTTATTAAACATAACTGACTGTTGTGCACTTAAACACTATAAATTATTTAAAAATATTTTAAGCTAAATGTACATTAATTTTAAAGAAAAGTGGACAGAAAAGCTCTCAATCGCTGGATCCATTTCCAGTCGAAGTGGGTGGCTTTGTTTCTTATCATAATATCTGCTTCTGACCTCGGTTATTTTATCTCCGTTAGTCTCTAGACCATTTTCCGAGAACAAGATCGGAACATCCAGAGGTTTTTCCATAAGCACTTAATAACTACTGTTGCTTGTGGTAGAAAATATATCAACAGTGGAGTAGTGTGATCAAATAGTCTCCATTTCTTCTTTTAAAGGAGCAGTAGCCTTTGCCGTGCATTAGAACATATTATATATTTCTCGCTCTTCTTGTTAAACTACATTAACTACTTCTCGTTGTCTTCAGAGCTGATTTTGGAGATGCATTATCATTATCAGATGGTGGTTCTGAACCTTTGACCGTAAACGTTACATAGTACCTTTTGTTTTTATCTAATTTTTCAGCCGGTAGAGCTATTAACTGTCTTTCTGTGCCATGTGATACCTCGAGAGTTACGTGAGCCTTTCCAGAAGGAGGTTTCGCATTAATTTTAGGCAAAAAGCTTTTCGATTTACTTGGACCTGCTGTTGCTGCTTTGGGCATCGTGTGATGATTCCATTTAAAGGGAACTTAAAAACAAACACATGAATTTTTAATATAAAAAGGAAATCAGAAAGGTATATTCAATAGTTGATTGATTACTCACTGTACGCAGCACAAGGAATTCCTGTATAAGCGTGTACGGCATGGAAACAGCGATGAGTTTTACTAGTACACAAACAGGGGTTATCCGGAACACCACTCAATTTATATAATTCGCTTTCTCCATAGTCAAAATCTATCGGTCTCTCTGGTAATTTATCTAAATGTCTTTTACCACTTTTTTGTAATTTTCGTAGACTATCATATAGAAATTTTTCAAAACTACTAAATGAATAATCTGTGCTATTATAAGGTCCCAGTCCAACATTAGACAAGCTAGACTTGTTAAACTCATCAATAGCTCTTTTCACTAAAACAGCCTCATTAGCTTTACTTGTTCTGATTTGTAAACGTTTTAGTTCTAATAAATGTTGAAAAATTTTTCGCTCACAATAATACCTGAAAATAAAGTTTTAAGAAAATTAAATACGGATTATTTATTAGGAAACTTTTATATCACTATTAGATTACCTTCTCATGTTTGTTTGTATTCTTTGGGTGACGGATTTCATGTCAACAGCCCTCTTGTCTCCAGGCTTTCGAACTGGTATTTTGCTGTCAAATTTTCCCAACTGTCTAGCGCTTCTTCGTTGTTGGTAGTAGGCATTAAGTCTCGGACTCATAATAAAGCGTTGAACTGGTCGTGGACTTGGTTCAAAACCGGAATCCATTAAACCACTAGATTCATAACCTCTCTCTGAATTTTCACTTTTGGACCTAATCGTTAATCGACTTTTCATTCTTCCTTTCTTTCTAAACCGTTTTCGTCGACCGTTTGCTTCTGAGTGGCTATAGTAGATTTCATTATCACTTATACTAGGAATTCTGCCAAGTGAATTATCTCGACGTAAGTTTGTGTCTTGTAAATTTTCTTCTATCAAAGTATTAGATTTTTTTAATATTCCTGTGCTTAACTCTGTTGTGCCTACAGTATCAGAGAGGACTTTATAGCTTTCAGTTTCATAGATACTGCTTTTTCGACTGCTTGTTTGGCTATCTTTTGAAGATTTACTACGTCTAGGTGATATTTGAGATAGCTTAAGAGTAGTATCGTAATCATTTTCATTTTCTAAACCTGCTTGTTGTATTGCGAGATCTTGTGCTACTGTATCATCATCTAAAATAGTAATAAGACCCTTATCAGGAATTTGTGCAGTATCGTTGCTCCTAGCTTTTTGTAACATATCTTGATTTTTTTCGCCTATACTATCACCTTTTTTGATTGGTTCTTTTTCAACATTAGAAATATTTTCGTCATGAACTATTTGCTCTCCCATTAAATATTCAATTTTATTTTCAGGATCCTTAATTTTAAATACCTCATCCTTATTAGAAAAAGAAACACTGGGAGAACATTTATCTTCTTTTTCTTTATCAATGTCATCAATGTTAAAATTAGATTCATTGTTATCGTCCGCAATAATTTTATCTGGACCAGACAAAATTTGAAATGAAGTCGTTCTATGAAACTCTGAACGTTTGTCTATGCTATCTTTTTGTTTAACTTCTTCTTGTTCTTCTGCTATTCGCATTTTCGTATCTAGTTCTTTGTCAATACTAATCTGTTCTTTTTCTACCACCTTTGAAGATTCAGTTTTCTCTTCTACATTTTCTACTTTTACCTTATTTTTAACATCACCAGAATCAACCATTTCCTTTGACATATTTTCATCATCAGTTTTTAAGTTACTACTATTTTCTATTTTAGCTGCTTCTGCAGACGGATCAGATTTAATATCTACACCTTTGATTTCAGTTTGATTTTCTGTTAAAATATTTTTATCATTATCTTTTTCTATTTCCATTGAATATGGTTTATCATCTTGCTTCTCTTCATCTAAATCTTTATGTGTGACGGATAAATTTGTAGTTTCTATGGAAACGTTGTTCGATGAATCTAAAGTAACTGTTAATTCAGAATTGCCATGCTGACTTGATTCACGTTCCATATGAATCTGAGCTTCTGTAATTACCATATTAGTCTTGACTGATATTGTGTCCGTTTCTGTTTCACTATGAGTTTTACTTTTGGCAACTGCAGTTTCTGTCGCTGACTCAATTTCTAAGTTCGTTTCAAAAGATTTAGAAACCGACATGTCGCTTTTCTCATTTCCCTCAATTTCAGTTCCTTGAACAGTATCTATATTTTTAAATTTAACAATATTCACACTCTGTTTTTCGTTCTCGTTTTTAATAAGAATAGATGTTTTTTTCTCTTTATGTTTCGTATTTTTTCTTTCACTTGATTCAGAACTGCTGTCAGATGTTGATGTGGATTTTCTCTTACTACGCTTTCTATGTCGCCTGCTTTTTCTTTTCTTGGAATAGCTTGGTGTTTCTGATGAGCTTCCTGATACAGACCTTGAATATCTATGTCGATGTCTTGAAAAACTTCTACTACGGCGTGGCTCGCTTTTTGATCTGCATTTCTTTTCTCTCCTGACCTCTTTTCTAATTTTATGTGTATGTTCTTCGTGATTATTATAACCGTCATACTCACTATCGTAACCATCACTAAAGCTTTTTTGTTTTTCCATACATTTCACCCGCCGACCAGTATATCTACCAGCATTTTTTTTTGATTTCTTTCTAATCTTTTCATCTTCAGATGAGATACTACTTCTAGAATCCGTATCATCTTTTTTTATAACGTGTCTTCTATCGGAAATTGGACTAGATAACTCAACTACTTCACGTTTTTCTATACGAATACGGTCACGTACATCTATTTTTGTACTTATTACTTTTCGCGTCGGTAATGAAGTTATAGGAGCAGCATCAATTACTATATGTGTATTAGAAAGTTTTGAAGCAGGTAATCCACCGTGCATTTGTAAATATTTTGCAGTAGACCGATGACCTCTACTCGCTGCGCAGTCTAAAGGTGTCAATGGTTCATTTTTAGATGACCGTGCTACGGGGTTTACTTCAGCACCACGATCCAATAATAAACGACAAAGATCAGCATTATCAGTAGCTGCAGCAATATGTAGAGGTGTTCGGCCTTCATGATTTGTTGCGTTAACTTGTGATGGTCTTCCATCTAGTAACCATTTCACTAACTCTCGACGTCCAGATGCTACAGCCTCATGTAATGGTAAATCTCCTTTTGAATTCCGCAGCCACAGATTAGTTCCCCTTGCACCTAATTTTTTTTTCTATTATTAGATTACAAATAATATGAAAATCATTTGTACATGAAACAGCATTTAACTTACCAAGAATACGTACAGTCTCAATTTGCCCTTTCGCTGCTGCAGTATGAGCAGGACTTCTACCCCTTCGATCCTGTCTATGCGCATCTGCTCCATGTACTAACAAAGCAGAAGTTGCGTCTGCATGGCCTAATGCTGCTGCATAATGTAACGGTGTACAGCCATGTGAGTCAGCAACATCTACACGAGCACCACACAGACCAACTAATGTTTCTAGGGCTTCAGTATGACCTCTTGCAGCAGCGCAATGTAGAGCTGTAAGACCATCTCTAGAAATAACCAAAGATATCTATCAAAAGATAGTTGAAACATCAAGCGAACTAAATACCTGCAAAAAAGTTTTCTAGTCATTTAGACCAAGACTCTCAAGAAGATCTCAATTTTGCTGTAAAAATGATAGGAATAGTAAGATAGTATTAAATTAATAAAATTAAAATAGAGAAAATAATAAGAATATAAGATGTTCTATTGATTTTAGTTTGCTATTTGCTTTCCAGTTTTTTTTTTTGTTGACTATTATTAAATAATTATTTATTTTTTAATATTTACGAAAACATGTTACTTAAATGTACGTATATACGTATAAAGACAAATAATAAGTAAAACTGTAGAGAAAATAATATACCTGTCAGCATCGTCGACGCTTGCTCCCGCTTGATGTAGAGCTAACACTGCAGCGGCTGATCCAGCAGATGCGGCCCACAATAAAGGCGTGCGACCATCCGCATCCCTAACCTCTACTCTAGCGTCACCCTCCTTGACCAACGCACGAAGCACTTCTAAGGCTGCTCCCCTGCTCTGCATTATTATTATAAATATTATTAACAAAAGCTATTACCTTTTAACAAGATCCTTAAAGAATATACAAAAAATAATTACTTGATGATCGGTAGCAGCTGGGGCCCCACACATTTGAGCTGCGTAGTGCAAAGGGTAGCCACCGTGCTGGTCGGGAGTGGCTGCATCCGCCCCCGCGGCTAATACTGCCCGCAGCGCTCCCACCTCACCGCAAACTATAACAATATCTTATATTAAACTATTCACGTGACGCCGCGTTGGCGCAACGGTTACAGCCATGGATTGTGCCTGTTGCGCTGGCGGTTGTGGGTTTGTCCGCACATGACAAACATTTGTATTGGCCATACAGGTGTTTGCCGTGGTCTGGGTGTTTTTACAGTCCTTGTGGGTCTCCCCACCGTGCCTCGGAGAGCACGTTAAGCCGTCGGTCCCGGTTGTTATCATGTACACCTGATAGCGGTCGTTACTCATAGTAGGGAATATAACCGCCAACCTGCATTGGAGCAGCGTGGTGGATTACGCTCTGATCCTTCTCGTACATGGGGAAAGAGGCCTATGCCCAGTAGTGGGATTTTACAGGCTGAAGCGAAACTATTCACCAGTACAAAATAATATTGGCCTACATTTATGTATAAGAACACAGAATAAAACCTGTGTTAAAACGTGTTTATTATGTGTGTACCTATATACCTATTAATGTATTTTAAAAGGTTAGTTTTATTTACTATATTAATTACATAACTAGAAAGATTATTATCGAATGTTATTGCCTACTTCATTTATAATTAAAATAAAGATTTGGTATAATGCTATCAGAGTTGACCTTTTTAATGTTTTCCACGAAAAACTAAGTCCTAGATAGACGTAATCCAAGGTTCAAGGACCCGGCCTTGTTTGTCGTTCAATAAAATTGTTACGGGCACCCCTTGCCACCTTAACAACGACATACAAACTTTGGTCACTCAGTCTCGGTTTAGTCATTATACAATCACTACCATGTCATCAAAACATAATTTGTTAAGAAAAACTTCATTCGTCTAATTTCATTATTACTAACGTTTCTTATTGCTTTGAAAAAATCAACTACAAATTAAAAACAATATTTAATAAATTACAAACAATTTTAGAAGATATGTTACGTTTATAATTGTGTTTACAGGCAAAAAAAAAAACCGACTTCAATTATATCGACAAGTAATACAACGTAGGTAGACGAAAAATTAGTCAAGTAAATAAGCATTATCAAAGATTACTCCAAAAGTTGTAATCAGATCTCGATAAAATTTATATGTGACCACATGATAAACATCGGCTTTCGACTAAATTAAAAATTATCAAAACTGGTACACCCAGTAAAAAGTTATGTGGATTATCGAGTTTCCCTCGATTTCTCTGGGATCCCGTTATCAGATCCTGGTTTCCTTATCATGGTACCACACCAGGGGTATCTCTTTTCCAACAAAAAAAAAGAATTATCAAAATCGGTTCATAAACGACGATGTTATTCCGGAACATACATATATACACGGTCGAACTGAGAAACCTCTTCCTTTTTTGAATTCGGTTAAAAAGGGCACAAATTAATAAGAAATAGAAAGGTCAACCGCGTGTTAATGTTAAGTCAAAAATATTTAATATTATGAGGAGACACGTTTTGCTAAGTGCATGTACAAGTCATACGTTTTGTAAAAACCATAAAAATGTTTTCATTAGTCTAGGCGTTAGTCTTATGCTTGAATAGACTGGCCTCATAGAGAGGCTGTAAAGGGTTTTTAGTTTTAAATCAGACGGAAAAAGTTTCAAAACTCATGTTCTTAAATTTTACAAATTTAAAGCTATTAAATACATATATGATTATTCTAAGATAAAGATTATTTATTATTTAAATTGTATATTTAATACCACCACTACAATAAATTTAATATATATTCTATATATATATAAGTTTTTAATATTTTCAATTTATAAGTTTACAAAAACAGTTTACAAATGTCATCTAAAAACATAATAACAGTAAATACATTTTACATTTATAGCAACGAAAGAGGAAATGAGCCTAAAGCAGCAATTAATGAAATTGATTTTGATGACACAAGTAAGAGTAAATTCAAAATCAAAGGAAACTAATCATGTCAAACTTGTAACTTGTAAACGTCGTGGCGTGCATGCGGGACATCGATTTCACCTTAGCGGTGATAATGAGAAACCGGATTCACCGCTGAATGATATCGACACCCAGCAACTTACTCAGCAAACTGGTCTAATAGAGACGTTATGCGTATGCGTGCGTCATGTCCTCACATACACAAGTAAGCTAGCAAATTTATGCTTGGATTTTTTTTTGCTTGTAATTTTTTTTTTTTTTTTATATATTTGTCGCCTTTGTATTTATATGTTGTAAATGATGCGACGAGCTTATATAGGTACAAGTTGTGTAGTGATTATCAACGACTCAGTTAAGAGAGATCAAAAAGATTCATAATTCTGTGGCTGGGGAAAAGAATTCAGCTATTTGGAAGTTTTTGAAGTCATTAGGAGTACTACTAGTATAGCCTGATCACACGTTTACGTTTATAAAAAATAATAGGCCCGTTTTGACATTTGACAAATACCCTAGAACGTAACTCGGTATGAAACTGTAAGAAACAATAAAATAATTATTAATAACATAAAGTGTCTTTAAGAATACGTACACTTTTTGGCGCGTTAAATAATATGATAAAATATATTGGGAGTATTCTTTTCGCGCTTACTTTAAAAAGTAGCATGCCATTTCTAATTATTACGAAACGTCTAAAAAACTTTGAAAAGTTAGTGTAGTTTCACCAGCATCATTCGATTTTAATAGTAATTAAATATTGTGTAGTGATCTCTACTGAAAACGATTGTGTTCGCTCGCAAACGAAAAAAACGACTTCGATTACATCGACAAGTAACACAACGTAGGTAGACGAAAAAAATAGTCAACTAAATACGCATTATCAAATATTACTCAAAAAGTAGTCGTCAGATCTCGGTCAAATTTAAATGGGACCACAAGACAAGCATCAGGTTTCGATTAAAACAAGAATCATCAAAATTATTTATAAATAATAAACTGCTACTCTAGAGGAAAATAAAGCTTACTACGTTAGAGTAGATGGGCCCATGTAAGATCATTTGATTGATATTCACTGACGTAGTTTTACTCCATATCTGATAGATGCGTTGCGAAAAAGTATGCAACGTCTCATAAACACGAATCAAAAAGATTCAAAAAAAATTAAGGAGGATTATGACAGAGACATCAATATTTCACTGCATCGAATACTTAGTTCTTATAACGATCTATTTAACGCAATCGATATTGCTGTGACGAGTCCCCGCACTTATAAAAAATTTGTATTGCAATGTTTGAATTAATTGGATTTACCTTGTAATTATAGCTGTTTGTCTTGTAACTGTGATCGACTTATTTTTAATATTTGAGGTAATCCGTGGTAAACGGTGTTGGTATTACGATAAGTACTTTTTGTATATATACTGATGTTGTTGATACCCATTGTAATACTGTTTGTTTTCCCAAATAAAAAGAAAAAAATTTTTTATGATATAATTAAAATGAAATAATACATTCAGATGACGATAACTTAACTGACGATTTTGGCTCATCATTCGATGAAAATGATTAAATGAAAATTCAGTCACTTTCGCGTTTTCTTAATTTTTTTTTTGTGATTGAATGAAAGTTATTGTAACTAAAAAATTAATGAAACAACTTTTTCGGATTTTATGGCGGATATATTTCGTGGCTTCTTAGGTTTTTTACATGCCCGATGTTTCGGATACTTTACAGCAACATGTCAAAACAGTACTATTATTTTGTGATGACTATAGCAGGCTCAGCATAAGTTGTTTTGCCATATATATACCAATCGTCTATCGTCTGCGCGCGACTCCGTCCGCGTGGAATTTTTAAAGGGGAACAATTCTGTTATATATGATTTTTGCGATAGTTAAACAGTTTCCGCAGCGCACGCAGCAGAAGCTCTCAAAAGAAAAAAAAAACAACCCGATTTTGAAACATTCTTCATTGTTGTTCCGCTCCTGTTGGCCTTAGCGTGGTGATATATAGCCTATAACCTTTCTCAATAAATGAGCTATCTAATACTAAATGAATTTTTCTAATCGGACCAGTAGTTTCTTAGATTAGCGCGTTCAAACAAACAAACAAACAAACCCTTCAGCTTTATAATATTAGTATAGAATTACCCCCTTAATCCCCCCCCCCCACCTTGTGACTTAGGGCCTAGGGGTATGAAAAATAGATGTTGGCCAATTCTCAGACCGACCCGATATGCACACAAAATTTCATAAAAATCGGTCCAGCCGTTTAATCTTCAGCCGAAACATTTTTCCATTATTAATGTCTGGTCTGATTATTATTAATGGCTGAACTCAAAGAATTGAATATAAACATAAATAAACAGCCAACATTTGTAATCAGGTCGACCTGTTAAGCATGATTCGTAAAAGTTAATTTTTAATCCAATTAATATTGAAATAATTAGATATTTTTAATACAAAGTAGGTACCTATTGATGCTTGTTTATTTATATTCACTAAGTTCTGATCTCTAAAATTGCAAATTTGTTATGTAATTAGGCGATCTATACGTTATTTTATTTAACTAACGAACCAAATAACTGTGTTTATTTAAAGTTCTGTTGTATCGACATCTGTGTAAACGTGTACTTAGTTATGAACTTGCCATTGTTAACGTATTCGAAATTTTTACAAATTTATATTAATATAACGAATTTGGTTAAAATTCGTTAAGGAGGATAAATGAGGAAAATTGTGTTTATAACGAATCTATTATAAAAATGTAAAGACCAAAAATGCAATGCAGCTAAAATGAGTATCAGAGTAATGCGCTTGATGTGGATTTTTCATATATAAGAAATATGTATATAAATTTCATATAAAAAAAGTAGATTCTTATAAAAAATACTCATTATACGATTGTTTATATTTTACTTGCCTGTAGCCCAATGAACAACGGTATGTTGTTCGTTGTCTTTTGCGTTGACATCAGCACCAGCTGCCAGCAGCGTCTGTACGAGGGGCACGTTTCCGTGAACAACAGCTAAATGTAGCGGCGTCAGACCGTCAGCATCGCGGGCATCAGCCAATGACGGAGCGGCCATTAGCACGCGATCTGCACACGCTGCACGCGCAGCTTGGTTTGCGCCCGCACCACTTGACGCACAGTAGTGCAGGGCGCACCGTAAGCTTCTGTCACGAATGCGTACCGATGATGGCTGAGGAAAGGGTTTTTATGATATCAGTTGATAATAAATAGCTCAAACAAACTGAAGATACTTAGCACGATGATTTTAGAATTAATTTGAGAGAAAAACAATTAAGTTTATGTATCGTTACTTGTTACATAGAAGCTACCGTTACTGAACTGGACTATGGAAAGTCTTTGGTTTCGGATATCCTTGTGAATAATAACGTTTTTAGCGGATAGTATATAATAACTAGATTCTAGTTACTAGAGAATATGTAGGACTCTATGACTCCATAAGACTTCAGTGTTTCGGAGTATGTGGAATATATTATTTTTATAATAAAGGCTTTAGACTTCATAGAAGATCTGCGATTACTATGTTTGTAACCATTAGATATTGCTTGTCAGGCCTATATGTCTCCTTTTTAAAATGCAGACTTTTTTCTGCCAAATTTATTATTCAGTAGGTAACCTATAGGTAATAACCTACATTATTTTAAACTTTAAAATAAAAAAGGACCACTGGTAAGTATTTATTTGCAACTTTATAATTTCACTCATATTTACTTCAAAATAATAATAATTGTGTTTGCTCGCAAACGAATAAAACCGACTTCAATTACATTGACACGTAAGTACACGAAAAAAAATTAACAAACGCACTAGTCGTCACTAAAATTTTTTGAGGGTTTTCCTCGATGAGATTCCATCATCAGATCCTGGTTTCCTTTTCATGGTACCACACTTGGAGTATCTCCTTTCCAACAAAAAAGAATTATCAAAATCTGTTCATAAACGACGAAGTTGTCCCCGAACATACATTTAAAAATACGGTCGAATTGAGTAAACTCCTCCTTTTTTGAAGTCAGTTAAAAACCTGATTTATCAAAATAAATGTTGGAAGCTACTGAAAGATAAGATTTATGTTTTTTTTTTGTTAAGTTTTAACAAGACCAGTTACGATTAAGAAAATGACAATATAATTTTTCTGACTTAATGATATACTCTACAATTAAGTAAGTATATGTATAAATATTATTAATATTAGATGAATCAAACAAACGGTCAGTTAAATATTTAAATCGTTTTATTACCTATACATAGGTACTACTTGTATACTTTGATTCTTATTGAGTACTAGCAGCTGTGCCCGCGACTTCGTCCACGTGGAAATTAACAAAAAAGTTATTGTTCACTTCGCAGAGTAATAAAATAAATAAATTTCTAAAATGAAAGTATCCTAAGTTACTCTTTATTACATCAGCTATATGGCAGTGAAAGTTCTGTCAAAATCAGTCCAGCCGTTTCAGAGATTAGCTGGAACAAACAGACACAGACAGAGAGACAAAAATTGTAAAAAATATTATTTTGGTATATGTACCGTGTCGTATCTATATGCATTTAGTAAAAAGCGGTTATTTGATTATTACACACAGATACTACAATTTAATTTATTTCTATAGATGGCTGTTAGTTGTGTCAGTGTAGCACGATTGATTTCGCCAATATCACGTAGGGTTGGAAAAGACGGGAAAGAGATTGATCGGTGCGATACCAGTCTGAATTTAATTTCGAAAATAGGCAAAATAAAACTTTATTATGTCACATTATAAACATACACACATATTGGAATTGAGTTTAAGCTAATAATAAGTATGATAAAGTTTTGTGGCTGATTTCTCTTACTACAGATAAAAATATTTAAACATATTAATACGAATTGTTCACAAAATTTTAACTAAAGGTAAAAAAAAATAGCAAATTCTATGTTGTGTTAATAACATTTAATCTAAACACTTATTTCATTCGTGTGATGAGTTGAAGGATCCGGGGATCGCTGTGTCTAAGTAATGACTGGATCGTAATAGTCCAAGGTTTATGTACCCTAACTATAACTGATATTTAAAATTCCACGAGAAACATTTAAAAATTGTAATAAGTAGAGTGGGAACTCGATGATTTAGTACCTAAGTACTGCGATTTATAGATACTGATTACAAATTAAAAACGTGTGTACTTATGTACGTACGTAAGAAATTATACTTCATTGGCTAGCTAACTTCACGTTGCTAACTTCTTTTTCTTTGACTAGCTAACTTCAGGGTGTCGGTTTTTTGTGACGGTGTGCGCGCTCAAAATTTTTTCGTAAAGTGCGAAAAGAGGAATAAGTTCAAAAAATACAAATAAGACGATTCTGCAGTATTTGAAAGACTTTATCTATCAAATGTCTTTAAATTTTTTTTTTGTTTTGTTAAAAAAATAACGTTTGTTCCTTATTATTTGATACTAGCTGACTCGGCAAACGTTGTCTTGCCGCTAAACGCTATTTAAAAATAGGGGTTGGTGGTAGAAGGGTGAAAATTTAGGGTTGTATGTATTTTTCAACGCTAAAATCATAATAAAATAAAAAATAAATCATTTATCTAAAAATTAAAATAAAAAGTTAGGGGTGGACTACCCTTAACATGTAGCGGGATGAAAAATAGATGTTGGTCGATTCTCAGACCTACCCAATATGCACACAAAATTTCATGAGAATCGGTCAAGCCGTTTCGCAGGAGTTTAACTATACAAACACCGCGACACGAGAATTGTATATATTAGATTTTAAATTAATCGCTGTCGTGAGCTCTAACCCCTATGTAATGTTTAAGACAACAAGCAATGTTCTTACTAAGGGTATCTACGTAACGTGACTTCCGTAACATCGTGGGACCCGGTATATCCATTGATTGACTATGTGTTTCCCGCTGTTCGATATTTGCCCCCACCCGCTGGTGCATTTCCTTAAACGCTTATATAATTTTACAAATTAGAATGTGACATATTCTAAAATACAGCTACATAAATACGAACAAAAAATATATTTTTAACATAACTCAAAATTTGGTGACATATTCAAGTTAATTTTTATGTAAAACCAATTAAAATAAGTGATTTCGTTTTCAAATAACACTATAAGTATTTTTCAGGGTCTTATAATGAACTTACAATATACCAAATGTACTCGAATATAGTTTACTGGGCGATAAGATACGACGCCTGACAGCGTCACGAATCTACATCGCGTGCCTAAATAAGCACTAGAAACAAATATAACATTCATATTTAAACGCCATTGAGTAAGGCTTGCTCTTGATTTGAATAAGCTAATATTTTACTGCACCAAAAGCCGCTATGTTATGTGATTTCGCTAACTTTTTAATCTGTTTATGTGCTCAATTTGACATATTTTACTACCAAGCAAAACTTACTTCTTTGTTGAGTATTTCAACAACAGATTTATAGTTCGCCTGTTGACAGGCATACATAAGTGGAGTACAGCCTTGAGGCAGGGGGACGTTTACATCACCCTTTTTGAAGCCGTTTTTTTCTCCTCGAATCTTAGTACTTTTGTCGACGAGGTCACCTGAACGATTTTTTTTAGATTTTTTTAGTATACTCGGGATGGGCTCGCCCCGGCCGCTCACTTCGCGCTTTTCCATAACAAAAGAGGGTTAAAGTGGCTCGCGTGCCATGTGTCGATGTGGGCTGCGGTAACTAGCCAGCTGCGACGAGCGAGCGCGGAGGGCGCGAAGCTCCGACTGACCCTCGAAACTCGCCCGAAACAACGGCCAGCGGCCACCTTCTGCCCTCTTGGACAGAGACGGTGCCAGGCTACACGCAACGCCTGAGTAGTATGGTAAAAACCAGGTCAAATAAAATTAAATAGAAAAGGAGCGATTCATAAAAATATTATTAAGTACGATCAAGTACGAACTAAAACGAGCTCTAGAAAATATTTTCTTCAAGTAAAATTATCTGAATTACCTAATATTTATTAATTCAAACTCGTTTCTAGCTCGATTGTCGCTGTCGGAGTAATCGTAAATTTTTCACGACCGAACCCTATGTAATTGGTGCTAAATCGAATGATCAGTTCGACCTTAGCATTTTTCAAACAGGCACAAGGTTAAAAACGATGTGATTGTTGTGGAAGGTTCCTAGGTAACTGTTATGGGTGTTATTAGGTAGTCATTATGTTCGAGAGTAGCCTTTGACTTATCGTGCCGGTGTGTGATGCGTGACGTCATGCACGTACCGACCCAACAGCCCTTGATTGTAATCGCTCCAAAGAAATTCACGTAACAAATAAAATTTAAGTTTAGCAAACTAATAAAGTCTTTCATTTAATAGTTACGTAAGTACGTAATTAATTTGCGTGTTAATGTTAATACAATATTACAAAAAACAAAAAAAAAATCTGTAACATAAGCTTAATAATAAATCGGTTGTATTCTAAGAAATTTTATGATTATAATAGTCTTTTTAACACTTTTCTATTTATAGTTACTTATTTTCCTTTTTTATAACTTTTCAAATATTTTGTATAACATTTTGTTTTTATATTTATGTCATATTATGCTACTTACCCATCACCTACCCACATAATATTTACTGGATTGGCTCATTTTTGCAGGATGATCATGAATAAAGTGTAATTTCGAAAACATAAGAATCTTGAATTTTATAATAATCGACAAATCAAAACTTATTAAAAATGTTTGAATAGGATAAATTGTTTTTACGATTTGCCTAACTATAACACTATATATGTACAACTGTATATCTTGTACAACTTTTTTATTTATATTACTTAGATAATAGAAATTTTCATCGTAACTTAATAATGGTGACAAATTATAATCTGTCTTTTAATTATTATCAAAAAAATACCTATCAAACATTTTCTAATGTTGGCTGAGTAAACAATAAACCTTAGTGTTGTACAACAGAATCCTATTCTTACATCTATACAAATAAAGAAAATTGGAGTGTCTGTTAGTCATATTAAAATAAGCGCTTTTAACTAAATGCATATGGATGTATACACGGTACATACCTATACCAAAATAACATTTTTTACAATTTTTGTCTATCTGTCTGTCTGTCTATCTGTTTGTTACGGCTAATCTCTGAAGCTGATAGCTGCTGTAATAAGGGGTAACATAGACTACTTTTATTTTAGAAATTTATTTATTTTGTAACCCTGCTAACTGAACAATAATTGGAACGAAGTTTCTTACGGCGGGCTTGACATTTGGCTGGGCAACCGAACTGGAAAAAATGCGATACTAAAACCGTAAGAAAAATATATAACGGAAGTGACGTAATATCAGTCACACGACTGTATAATATGACGTTTGTAAAACTAAAATATTACTAGTAAACTTTTTTTTACTTTACTGTCGACAGAAATAAATAAAGACATGTTTTTTTATTTCACTTTAAAGTTTGAATTATTATTATTATTATTATTTTGTTTGATTTATTTTATTTTACGGTATTTGTTATTTTCTAAAATACTAAATTTCCTAAATACTTTTATGTTCTTAATTAAAAACCAATCAACAAAATTAAAAAAAATATATATGAAGAACTAGAAAATATATATAAAATTCAACATTTTTTTAATTGTGTTGCTTCTGTACTATCCGAAGGAACTTCGTTCCGACCTGATGTCCCATGACACCACATAATTTTGATTTTTATTTTTAAATTCCACGCGGACGAAGTTGCGGGCACAGCTGCTAGTCTATACGAATCTCGAACTTGTCCGATTTATTTGAAATACATTTGACTGAAATCATAAGAATAGTTGACCCACTACCCTCTATTTCATATTTATAGACGTAAAAGTCAGTGGTGTTGGGTAATAAAAACGGTAAATAGTCAAAAGTCCATTAATTTCAGTCAGCTTTGCCAGTTATGAATATTTTGCATGAGAATAAAACTTTAAATAAAGACAAATTAACATAAAAGGGTCAATTATAAATCTCTTAAGTTTTAGATAAACAGCGATCGTTACTCATAGTAGGGAACATATCCGTCAACCCGTAGCAGAGCAGCCTGGTGGAATAGGCTCCAATCGTTCGCCTACATTCAGAAAGAGGCTTATCTCCAACAGCGGTATGTTACAGATTGAATGTAACGAAATTTAGTATTAGGTCGACCATGATTCTTAACCAGTAAATGGTGGTATGATATAAAGTTAAAGATTTTCTAATTACAATTACGAATTTTTTCCTTTTTAAGTTTTAGTGCATGAGCTCAATCACATGACTGTATCACACTCACACTTCAGCCTAGTACAGTCCACTGCTGGACATAGGTCGGCTTTTTAAGTTCAAGGTGGTAGTGGAACTGTGTTATCCCTTAGTCGCCTCTTACGACACCCACGGGAAGAGAGAGGTAGGCTATATTCTTAACTGCCGTAGTCACACAGCATCGATGAATGTGGTGATTTTACTATTACGGTACTACCGTCTGGCACGTCGATGTATATTAATATAACTTTTCTATAACTATTGTCTGATACATGTACTTCAACGTTATCTGGTGTTATTTGTTAATTGCAGTTGCGCTGTACCTGATATAATATAATGCCAAATGAATCTAGCTAGGATTCATTTTTAGAAAATGTTGTTTTATCCCTGTTTTTATGCAATGAAAAAATAGCTACAATATCGTTAGAATACAAAGGTAAATTTCGCAATCTATATATTACATATAATAAAATGTTAGGAAAGTCAAAACTGTACATTGAATATTTTTTTAAAAGAATACTTGGGGTGTGATCGATACAATCGATACCGAAACCAAAAATATAGTTTTTAGAATTTTTGTCGGTTTGTCTGTTTGTCTGTATGTATGTCCGGGATAAACTCGAAAAGTACCGCATGGATTTACTTAAAATTTGGCACGAATATTATTAAGAAGTCGGGTCAACATATAGGCTACATATTATCATGCTATCACCGACCGGGAACGAACAGTGAACCTTTATTTCCTCAACGCATTCTGTAACAACGTGTAATATAACGACGCATATTTGAATGTTGTTGTTATTATGTTAATAACCATGCTATAAGCTAGCTTCACACTATAGAAATCACGCAATATAAGTAACTTAGGCCGATAAACATAATTAAATGAATGTAAGTAGTATCAAGACAATTTTAAAGCAGCGCCATCTATGAGATTTCAAAAACATCATCCTCCCTTTTTTGATCATGTTTGCGAGGTTAATATAAATAAATAAACTTTATTTATCGTTGTGTCCATTTGTTATAAGTATTCTTTGACGGTTCGCAGGAAAGTGGACATAAGGTTCCAATCAAACCACTTATTAGGCAACCAAAATTTAAGCAGTTCAATAGTCAAGTTCTAAGAATTTGATGCCTTGAAAATGTACAAACCAAAAAACTTAATAACTTAAAATTGTGCATATTGTTACCTATTTAAATTTAAATGTTTTAGTATAAATTTTCAAAATTCATATATATAATACAGCATTAAACGTAACTTAGAAATAATATTTGCATTTGGATTTAGAATCTTACATAATAAAAGAACTTTAATGAAGAGATGTCGATTGACTGCTACGTGTAAAGATGCCTGATGATGATCCAATAAAGGATCGAAACGTCTGTCTGTTTTGGCTTATCTCTGAAACGGCTAGACTAATTTTGACGGGACTTTCACTGGCAGATAGCTGATATAGTAAAGAGTAACTTAGGCTACTTTTATTTTAGAAATCTATTTATTTTATAAGTCTGGGAACTGAACAATAACTTTTTTGTTAAATTTCACGCGGACGAAGTCGCGGGCACAGTTATAGTAGTCAATAAAGTTGTAATAGCTCAGGTGGGAAATCTACCGGTCGCGATCGGCCGAAAAGACCACGGTTCAAAACATCATGTTTCCAGATTTATCCGATTATTATGTTATTTTTTTTCTGATTGCACTCGTTATTTTTTATTTAAATCGCCAGTTCATATTTTTTATTATTATCTCGGTAAAATCGAAAAATATTATTCATATTTTATCAATATGTAATTCGTATTTAATTATGATTTCCAAAACACACTATTTACCAAAAATACCGAGCTAAGCTCGGTCACCCAGGTAATATTATATTGAAAAATTGTTTATCTCATTATAAGTGAACACCGGGTTCTTATGAGAAATAAATGTCTTAAAACCGTAGCCGATAGGCTGAAGTGAGTGAGTGTCATAAGCTTATTACAACTTCTTGTCTATGTCTTCTTGATATGTACGATTTTATTTTTGTGTTACCCACACATTAGGAATTCTAAACATTTTTCAATATCATATCAAAACCCACGTCTCCGACTGACCGTGTCGGCGTTCTAGCCAAGCTATGGAACGCTGTACCTGCTAGATCGAAATCTATATGTCTTCTTGTCTAAAATATAGATATTTATATTTTTTGCTAATCATTTTTCGATTTAAGATTTAATAGGTAAGGCGTGTATAGTATTAACATTAAACAAAATTATAAATGAAGTAGGGCGTGAGCCGACCTACTTTATTCTCACGATGTTTGCTTGTTCCACGATGTGTGTGTACTCCTTTGAAGCGCGTGTTCATTTCATTATTGAAGATTTAAACAATTTTCTGTATTAAGAAGTACTTTCCTTTTAATTAGCCACATTAAATCCGAATTTTAATTTATTATTTAACTTTTTTTTTAAAACTGAAATAAACATACCACTGGTGTAGCCCACATTGCTCCGCTACCTTTTATATTTAACTAAATGGGAACAGAGTTGTGACTTAATTGAAATACTTGTATTTAAAATACAAATACAAAAAACAAAATACGTGTTTTATATTTTGTACTTAAATACCTTTTTTAATAATTGTGTTTGCTAAAAAACAAAAAAAAAACCGACTTCAATTTCATAAATTTTATATATATTCAATTACATTTTTTTTTAATTTTTTAATATTAACAAACGTACTAGTCATCACTACAATTTTGAGGGTTCCCCTCGATTTCTCAGGGATCCCATCATCAGATCCTGGTTTCCTGATCACAGTACCACCCTGAGATATGTCCTTTCCAACAAGATTAGCCGGAACAAACAGACAGACAGACAGATAGACAAAAATTGTAAAAAATGTTATTTTGGTATAGGTAACGTGTATACATCCATATGCATTTAGTAAAAAGCGGTAATTTTAATTTTTATAGATGTATAGATACTTTTCGAAAAGTATTTTATATTTGAAAAATATATTTTTCAAATATAAAATACTTTTTATTGCTAAGTTTCAAATGTATTTCAATTCATATTACGGTTGCATAACTGATATCTTAAAAATCCAGGAAACCATCAATGAAGCTCTAAGAAAACTAGGGCGGGCTATCTTAAAGGATTTTTGATTGGATATATTAGCACGTCTAAACCCATAGCTAAAGCCAGCCGGAGCTTAGAAGAGAACAATGAGACTTTCTATGAGTGCCACCAGCCAGAATTTTATCGAATGCAAAAAATGTTGGACTTATTAAAGCGAGACAATACGGTACATTGTGTTAGTTTAATTGATACAATAGAATAAAGCATACAAAACCTGTTTGAAAATATAATTTACATGATACTCGTGCCAATGACAGCATTTTAGCAGCTGTGTTATGTCCCTTCTTCGAGTTAGAGTGGGTGCGAAAGACTGAAAAGGAGTATGTGAACTAGTTGTTTATTGCTGAAGTGCGAAGAATCAAACAAGAAGATTTAAAAAGTGCACATCCACAAACTTCAACAGGGAAAAAGAAGCAAAACGTGACCGTTTTACTGTATGTTCAACGATTCAGACTCCTCAGCAACCTCAACTGATGACAACTGCAGCACCTGCATTGATTTGGAGACCGGCCAATATTTAAGTGAAGAAGACACAAGTCTTACCATTCTCAACACATAGTCACATACCCAACAGTAAAAAAAGTATTTTTAAAATACAGCTCTTCCCTCCCTAGTTCGGCACCAGTCGGTGGTATGATAATGAGTCCACACCGACGCAACATGTCTGACATTATTTTTGAAGAGCTTGTAATGTTAAAATCTTTAATAAATAAAGAGCATTAGTAATTGTTTATGAAACTATTTTATTTGAATAAAGGTTTGCCTATTTTGCGTTTGAAATAGTAAATTAGAAAAATATTTGCCTTTTGTTGTTAAACACTTTTTTTAAAAGTATTTTGTACGTCTCTGAATAGGAATTTAGTTATACGGTACCTTATAAATAAATATCTATTGTGTAGATATTTATATATAAGGTACATAATCCACCGGCATCGATTTCATTAAGGATATAATATTTGTATCTACTATAAATAGAAATGTTTGGAATTTCAAAATCGAAAAAAGGGCAACATCATAAAACTTCTATTATCACTTTAATAAAAGCTCATAATTTTTTTATTAATAATAATAAAAAGATAAGTGAAGATTGTTGTTTATTTCAGCCTGTAACGTCTCCTTCTCCATGTAGGACAAAGTTCGGTGCTTAATCCACCACGGTGCTCAACTGTGGGTTGTCATATGCATTTCCTACTATGAGTGACGATCGGAACCAACCACCGAAACACAAATATCCACCCGACGCGGGATCCAACCCACAGCCGACGCTGTTTGGGTGTCTTGTTGTGTTTGCTTTATATAATTGTGTTTGCTGGCAAACAAAAAAAAAACCGACTTCAATTACATCGATAATTAATACAACGTAGTTAGACGAATAATTGTGTTTGCAGGCAAACGAAAAAAAACCGACTTCAATTACATCGACAAGTTCGAAGACATCGACAATTACAAGACAATACAACGTAGATCAACGAAAAAATAGTCAAGTAACTAAGCGTTATCAAAGATTACTCAAAAAGTAGTTATCAGATCTCGATAAAATTTAAATGTGACCACATGATAAACATCAGCTATCGATAAAATTAAAAATTATCAAAATCGGTACACCCAGTAAAAATTATGCGGATTTTCAAGGGTTTCCTTCGATTTCTCTGAGATTCCAGCATCAAATCCTGGTTGCCATGGCACCACACTTAGGATATCTCCTTTCCAACAAAAAAAGAATTATCAAAATCGGTTCTTAAACGACGAAGTTGTCCCCGAACATACAATATATACATATATATACGGTCGAATTGAGTAACCTCCTCCTTTTTTATTTACAACAAATATATAAAACTCTCGTGACACAATGTTAGTTACCATACTCATCCGAAACGGCTGGACCGATTTTTATGGAATTTTGTGTGCATGTCGGGTAGGTCTGAGAATCGGCCAACATATAGTTTTCATAACCCTAAGTTATAAGGGGACTGAGGGGGTCAATAACATATATGGCAAAACAACGTTTGCGGGGTCAGCTAGTTTTAATATAAGTTTTTCACTCGTCAGCCATGGCGTCTGCAACGTCCGAAATATAGGGGATTTCAGAAGTTGCGCACAATTGCGGTACGTCACGTAAAATCAATAATGTAAAATATTTAATCTAAACCTCTTTACAAGCATAAAGATATAATTTCACACTTACAACGTAGATATACTGAATTATTTAGTCTCAATATCAACATTGTCTAGACACAGAAATTAAACGAGCTTTTAGCCGAAGAATTTTTTATCAAGATATGTAATGTTACTTTTGTTAATCTCTCTATCTTAAGGTGTTCAAGTCTTTAATCAGCTACGGTGATGGTGGTAAGCGAATGTGGGTCAGCGGTCAATCGCGATAGTGGTACCTGCTTCGCGATTACATGGAAATTAATCGACCCTTGGTCAGCTTTAGGTCACTCTTAAGTTCCTATAAATAAAACAAATTGCTAACATCCTGCATTAATTTCTTTTATTAACAGTTTGGGCCGTGGCCTAAATCTTTGAATGTAATTGGCAGCTTTTAAGGTTTACTGACCGCAATAACAGCGTCAGCATTATGAGAACTTTTTGCACCTATGGCTATTTTGTTTTTTAGCTGTTATTCCTTTTTCACCCAATCTCTGCATGAGATTAATAACAGTCAACATGTTTATTAAGTCTTTGGAGGATACACAACATATAATGCAGCCATGTATATGTATGTGCACATAATTATTATCTTGATATGTTCTGTGATATATATATATATGCTATGGTTATTGTAGCTCGTTGGATAGCTTCGAAAGTGTAGATATTTTAAAAATAATACGCAGATACACGTTCATAGATTTTTTTTTCAGTACGTCATAAGTTTGTAAAACAAAGGCATTAATTATTTTCCTCTTTTAAACTTTGGTGAGTCAAGGGTTGAAAATTCAATAACTTATCGTTATGATTGTTGTTATTTATTATTATTTAGAATATTGTTTATCATTCTATGAAGATTTTACAAAAAATCGTCAATTAATTTCTTTTTAATGCCCTTTAAAGTGATAGATTCGGGGATTTTTCACCAATAATAATAAAATTAAAAAAAAAACTAAAATAGGTGAACATGGATTTTTCAAAATATTTTTCTGTGATTGCCCATTCCCCTTCTGACAACCCCTTAAAGGGATCGTGACATATTACAAGTAACCCTGTATATATATATGAAAACTATATATTTTAGCAAGGGGTTATTTAAAGGGGATATTTAAACAAGGGGTACAAACGGATCTTTTTTTAGAATATCACATTTGAAGAATTCAGAAAAAAACAATAAATCATTAAGGCAAGAATGTAAATGCTAGTGCTGCTAACTGTGCAGAAATAAAGTTTTATATCTATTCATAAGGCAGGCCTATAAAATTATTATTATGATACATAAAAATTTAAAACTAATACTTTTTTTCTTATACTTACCAACTATTAGAACTTCATGTATAAAAAAGCGTGCTATTATGATTTAATAATAATAAAATTAAATGTTCCTATTAAACGTCCTAACACAATCATTTCAAGTGCTGAAACTATTGAAATAGCACTGTTTTGATAAAAAGTAATTAAGTAATCTTCGCTTTCACTGTGAAATCTTACTGGGAGTCGCAAAAACTCGAGTTGCCAAAACACACGAGACGCTAAATAATAATGACACATTCATATGGGATATGCAGGTTGTAGTTGTCATGGTTACAAAGAGGACGCCTATCTGTTGCCATAGATATCTTGTACCACACAGAGTAAACTTTGTTTAATGTTCATTACCTATTGATTAAAAAAAATGTTGTCGCGACATCATCGGAAAAAATATTTTATGTTTCTGGCTAGCAGATATAGATGTATATTGTTTTACTCATAGCTTAGGTGTATTTGTAATTATTGGCTCGACATTTAATAAAAGTTTAAAATAGAATTATAATAGTTATGATAATTAAGTGTACAAAGCTGATGACAAGCATCAGTTAATTTTATTACATACACATAGCGAAGCAAGGTTTAGTTGTTCTTAAGCAATTAAATAGATAATTGTAGTTGCTCGCAAACAAAAAAAAACGACTTCTATAAAATCGACAAGTAATACAACGTAGGTAATTAAATAAACTTATAATTGGTAAAAACCAGTTCTTCGCTGTGAAGGATGAGATAAGGGTCTGAAATTGCTAATAGACGCCGCGTTGGCGCAACGGTTACAAGCCATGGATTGTACCTGTTGCGCTGGCGGTTGCGGGTTCGATCCCCGCACATGACAAATATTTGTATTGGCCATACAGGTGTTTGCCGTGGTCTGGGTGTTTATGCAGTCCTTGTGGGTCTCCCCACCGTGCCTCGAAGAGCACGTTAAGCCGTCGGTCCCGGTTGTTATCATGTACATACACCTGATAGCGATCGTTACTCATAGTAGGGAATTTATCCGCCAACCCGCATTGGAGCAGCGTGGTGGATTAAGCTCTTGAAACGTTCGCGAACGCTCTTGTACGTTCTTAGAAAGTGTTTTGGTATTATTTAGCTGAAAATGATGTTTTATTCTTTTTAGTCCAATAAAAAATATCTGAGGTATCACATAATATGTATACGTTTTTGGAAACTAATTATTCAATTAGTTTTTTAATAAAACTTCAAATTCGATGTTTTTATTTATTTGTATTTGTTTAATTATTAAAACTTAAATATTATACGTCATGTATAATTTTCATAAAAATAATAAATGTTTTTTCTAGTGAACATCAAGTTTGCAATAGAAATACTGTATTTTACTTAATATAAATATAAAATAATTATAACTAAGTAAATTTGTAAGAAAGATTAACTTTTCGTAGGACATCTGTTTTCTATGTACCTTTTACATCCTGGACAACAATGAATGTCTTCAGGTCTATAATTAATATTTGTACCAAACCGTTGTTCAATATTGATTTGGATACATTCAATATTAAGTGTAGTCGCATTTACCCATAAAGATTCAGCCGGGTACGTATTTACTCCACAAGGAGCGGTTGTACCCAACTGTACGCACTGTCCTCGGAAAGGAACCATTGTGTCTATTAAACAAGGATTTTTAATGCAAGCCGGTACAACTGTGGTTTTAGGCAATGTCAGATACTCGCTAATAGCACACGGGCCTCTTTGGTACGCTGGCCAACACGCGTCTGAACTTGGATGATATAAATAACCTGAAAAATAAAAAATAAAATTTACATAATTTATGGTTGGTATGGTTCTATTAATTATAGCTTAATTTGTCTTTACACTTTTTCTAAAAGAACCTAATACTGAGACAACTATACCTTAAAATATCCTCAAGAAAATGTCGTAGGTCTCTGTTTCCTGCTTTAATAAACAAAGCCTACGAAATTGTCCTGAACCAATGATTGGTAATCAATGAGATCCACAGATCTTCCCCGATCATCATACAATAATCGATAGTGCTAACGTTTATGTCTACTTTCCATCAACCAAAAAATATTTACATACACATGAGGGCTCACTTATAGTGCTCCCTAACAACGATCCTAATCTTCGCAAAAATTCAAATTCAGCAAAATAGTTTTCGACAGATTTAAGGGAAACATATCAATTGTAGATGTCGTCCTTTTTTGCTATGTGCTCCATGACAAATACAAGTATTGTTTCACGAGCATTTTGATTCATGAATCAATTGATGTCAATGGATACTACTCTGTTCATACATATAAAGCACAATATTATAAAAATAGTAGATTAAACAATGAAATATTTACCAGGACGACAGTCGCAGATCCAATCATCTTTTTGGTCTCCCGGATAAAACAGTTCGTTCTCAGGACACATGGAGGGTATGAAAACTGGAATACGGTTCTGAAAGTACAACAAGCGAAGTAAATACACAAAGTAGTGTTTGTTACGTTAAATAAATAAATGAATATCTTATAACATGCACACGCGGTCGTATGTTCCTACGATAACCAATTTATTGTTGTTATAGGTAACAGCCAACTGCTATAGCATTTTTTTAAAATATACATGGAAATAATACACATATTTTACTGAGGTAAGCACAGCAGGAATTTCCTGCTCAAAATATGGAGCAGCCCGACTGGGGTAGTACCTCGACCTTACAGAAGATCACAGCAAAATAATACTGTTTTCAAGCAGTTTTGTGTTCTTGTTGGTGTGTAAGGTGACCAGAGCTCCTGGGGGGATTGGGGATTGGGTCGGCAACGCGCTTGCGATACTTCTGGTGTTGCAGCCATCTATAAGCTACGGTAATCGCTTACCATCAGGTGAGCCGTACGCTTGTTTGCCGACCTAGTGACATAAAAAAAATATGAATTTATCAATACAAATATCACACCCAGACTCAGGCGGTAATCGAACCCACAACCTGCGGAGTAGAAAGCAGAGCCACTACAAACTGCACCAACAGGCTAGTCTTACGTTGGTTTACGTTACGTTCAAATGTATTTATTTTTTGTACTGACTGTAAAAAAGTTTTTACCTAGGTATCTAAATACACACTTATATGTATGTGTAATGAACTATTACAGGGTACAACAGTATCTTAATCTAGTCGATAGGACATTGATGATATTTAGATTAGCGAATGTTTTATTAGACATTTGATATTGAAGAATTCAAATATTGACACGTGGTAATATAAGAAAATATTTAAATGAATGCCACAAAATTCTCGAACGTTCAATATAGTAATTAAAAATTTTAACGTGAAAAAGAAATATTTGTTATTTAAATGATGCTATTTTACGATACTATGTTTGGTTTAGACGGCGCTTGAGGAAAAAGGTATCATATTTATAACAAAACTCGTCTGACGTAGTTTAACTTTAACGTAAAACCTACTGACTACTAATACTGACTTTTAGATTTTATATAGGTACATTATTATCGAAATGAAATGAAAACATTTATTTCATCATAAGGTGATATACACACTTAACGAAAGTCAAAATAATGTCATTTACAAAACAATAATACAAATAAATTAAGAAAAAACTCGACAATAATAAAAGAAAGTTAAGGTAGCAAAAAATCAAACAATAAAATAAAAAAATTTATATCTTAACATTGGGGACATTACAAACATAGGTAATTAATATACCCAGTGTTATGTGCAACCTTAACTTAATCAAAACAATCAAAATAATAAGTTACTTTAAATTTCTAATGTCTCGGTCGACATTATCTTCCTATTATATCCTCGACTTTATTAAATATTACAATAAATAAGATAAACTAATGTCCCTAGTGTAGGCCGGGAGGAAAAAAAAGCCGGAGGAAAAAAACTCTCGGTACTCTTTTAAAAATTTAAAGTCATACAAGACAAAAAGTAACAGTATGACCATCAAATGATCAGGACAAACACGAGACAGCCAATCGTGTGTGTCGAAACCACCACACGTCACCTGCTCACAACATTTTAACTATATCTCTTTACAGATTGAGTTCAAAGACATAGATAGCCTAGTCGAGCTTTATTCAATCCCATGCCTTTTCATCATTAACATATTCATTGATGTAATATAGGTATAAATAGGCTTTACTACATAAAGTTCGCTTAATATTTTTTTTTAAACTTTAGTAAAAGCAGAAATTGAAGAGCAGCCGGAATCTTATTGTATAATAAGATAGACATTCCTATAAAGGAACTACTTTTTTCCCTGAGCCGGCATTTAGGAAATATTAATTTGTGGTCGTTCCTGAGTGTTACATCATGTGAGGCATGTCGATCACTACGGCTAACAAATAAATGCCTATTTTTCCGTATGTACATTATATTTTCATAAATATACTGCGATGCAAAGGTCAGAATGTTGATCTCTTTAAATTTCTCTTTCAGAGATTATTTACATCCCATTTTGTAAATATAGCGGATAGCCCTTTTCTGCAGAATAAAAATGACATTAATATCAGCCGCATTGCCCCATAGCAAAATGCCATAGGACATTATACTATGGAAGTAGCTGAAGTAAACTAATCTAGCTGTATCGACATCTGTTAATAACCTCATTCTTTTAACCGCGTACGCTGCAGAACTCAGTCTATCCGTCAATTGACAGATATGGGGTCCCCACTGAAACTTTGAATCAATGGTGACTACTAGAAAAATTGTTGAGTTAACTAAGTTTAATTTATCACCATTGAGTTTTGGATCCATATCAATTTGTTTTACATTTGGAGCAGAAAATTTGATACAATTAGTTTTTCTACTATTAAAAAGTAAGTTATTCACACTAAACCAGTGCTCCAGTTCAGAGAGAGCATTGTTTACATCGTCATAGTTGGTTTCATGTCTACGTAAGTTAAATATTAATGAAGTATCATCAGCATACAATACAATCTCATGCTTCTTCTCTACTAAATACGGTAGATCGTTTATGTATATCAAAAACAAGAATGGACCAAGAATTGAGCCTTGTGGGACCCCCATCTGTATATGAGACCCAGACGACTTACATTTACTTCAACCCTTTGAATTCTATCACTGAGATAAGAACTCAGAAGTTTTAGTTCGGTATTTTTAATGCCATGGTGACTAAGTTTCTTGATTAATGTGTTATATTAGTTGATGAACACAGTCAAATGCCTTAGATAAATCACAAAATACACCTAAAGCATCACGCGACTCCTCTCAAGCATTGACTACTGAAGTAAAAAGCTCGACACCGGCTTCAGTTGTTGAGCGTCCTTTAGTGAAACCTAACTGCTTGTTATGTAAAAGATTATTTCTTGTGAAATGGTTTAAAAGCTGACCGAGAATCACTTTCTCAAATATTTTACTACAGGCAGGTAGAATAGAAATGGGCCTGTAATTTGTTGAATCTGTATGACAACCGGACTTGAACAAAGGTATAACTTTACTATACTTCATAAGATCAGGAAACTTACCACTTATAATACATTCATTAAATATAATCGCTAAGTGGGGTGCTAAGATATCAACAATTGTACCAATAATTTTAACAGATATACCCCAGAGGTCAGCGGTGTTTTTAATTTCTAAAGTTTTAAATGTCTTAAAAATTATATTAGCATCTATGGGTTTAAAAATAAAATCACCTTTGCACGCATTTACATTTTGTTTAAGCAGTTTATCTCATTTTATTTTTTCTATTGCCAAATGAAAAAACATTTAACCCGTTTATTACAAATTTATGAACTGTACGTACACTTGTAATTAATTGATGCATAATTTTAATAAACCAAAATAAATGATAAAATAAATAAGTAAGATTTGTAAAGGTTAACCTCTGAAACTACGACAAAGTCTGCCTTAATTAGTATGTCGTTTGGACGCATATTTTAAGATATTCGGGAAATGAACACCTACGTGAGTTACAGTACAGCTGGACAAAAAACAACTTGGCGTCCAGTGTGAATAAATATCGTTTATTTTAAATGAGACTAAAGATTCGAATTATTACGATCACGTCAGCATTATTGGTATTGTTTTCCTTGAATTTTATTTTCCCTGTGTTGACTCAAATATTTTAACAATGATCTTTCAACCCGCAGTAGAGCATCGTGATAGTTTCGAACGGGAAAATACCTTTATACGAGGGCGTTTGCGACAGTTACGTAGTTTAACTCGCGTTTGGGGAACAATACCTTTTTAGCGCATTTGAAAATTATGTAATATGTCCAGCAATTTTTTGTTTTGAGGACCATTTGGCGCCCCTTTGTAAGTAGCGCCCGGGGCATGATGCCCCCTCCCCCCCTACGCCACTGGGTTGCGAACTAATAGAGTAGAGTATGTACAAAGAAACTGTGTATATTATTAGCTGGATGATATAAAAACGTACCATTCGTATGCAGGTCACCAATAAAAGTTTGGTTTTAGCTAGTTCCACTTTCACAAGTAAAATATCTATGAAAACTGCCTTTTAATAGTTTTTAATCCCTATAACACCTTGATTTGTACAATTATAACACTGAACTATGAGCTATTAACATAGAACGAGTATCGTTAAGCGCTAAAACTGATAATCTTCTGATACACTACAACTATTGTGTGCGAAAATAAACAAAAATTAATAACTATTTTAGTAAAGATAACATTTGTTTACACGATGTCGACATTACATTAATCTGGTTTTCCCAGAAGCAGCAATACCGCGATTTTTCGAATGATGACCTTTGCGAGTAGCAAGGGTACTCAAGTTGACGAACTGATTTTAATGTTATCAATGACATAATTAAATTATGTTTATGTTATACTTCTATATTTAATGATAAGTATGTAGAGAATAGGAATCAAATTTAATAAATAAATTATATTATTATTTATTATTTATGTACCAATACATAGTCACATAGCGACTGGTGATTTTTTTTAATTCAATATTTTTAAATACTCTATTAGCGTCATCGTAGAGAGAACTGGATTGGCACGAAAATGTTAATTAAGAGAGCTTTGAGTTTGGGAACTGGTTAAAGTCGATGTAAGAAGACCCTTGGACCCTTGATTGGCCACGAGTAACAATTTATTGTTATTATTAATAATTGTAACAAAAAAATATTAACAAGATTTTACATATTCTATTTTAAAATAAAATAGAATATGTATAAATAGTTAAATAAAAATATATACTAATCGTGTATCATGTACCTGCTTATTTGCTAATAACTGGTTTTCATCAACTTCAGGAAATCCTATAGCATCTTTTTGTCTAGTATTGCGAGCGGTCGTCACAATCACCAAGTATGAAAAAAAAATAACGCTTCCAAATGAACACATCCTAATAAACTTATTGCAATCAATTCTTCGATTTTCAATAAATATTTTTAATAGATATAATCAAATAGTAGCTACGTATTATTGCTATTTTTTATTACATTAATAAACATATTAGAAGACAAATAATAATTTTGATAAATTTTATCACTACAAGACGACTGTTTATATGAAGAGTTTAAGAACGACTACAGATCCACGGTACGTAATCAAGTTTACAATTTAATAAACCCACCGCATCTAATCAAAATATTGGTTAATTGCTATTTATACATACTTGGTCATTTGTATAAAAAAATTGATTATGTTAGTCGTTAGGCTAATTATCATCAATTTAAATGGGTAGGTATTCAAAATATTGTCTGCATGACGAACAAGGTGTTTGTCGTGAAATAAAATGAAGAATAAATACTAAAGAACTAAATGACTTCTTAGAATTCTTCTTATGAAAATGAAATAGTAACTTGGATAAAAACTGGCTCTTTATTGTAAGTTGCACTAAAAATAACAAAAACAAAAATATAAGTAAAAAATTCAGTGGTAGTTAGTTTATTTTATTGATACAAATAAGGTTTGATGTGAGTGAGATTCGCAAAATACGGAGTAATAAACATGAAGGTAATTAAGAAAAACGTAAAATCATTTGTTTTTTTTTTTTTAAATGGCCGAAATCATCCTCATAATACATTGATTTTAATATTTCTATAGCACTAGTTTGAAAAACCAGTGTACAATGCACTTGAAGGAAAGCCGAGCCCGAACCGCTGTAGATGCTTTTAGCACCAGAAGCACCATCAGCCATACAGCGCGTCGTCAGGAGCTGCGCCTACCTCATTCATTACAGGAACACAACACAATTTGAGAACGTAATGATTTAGATGTGAGCTTCAGTTAAGTTAAAGTACCTATGGCTTACTCATAGAAGATAGCTTTACTTACTTTTACTTACTTTACTTAGCTTTAATTTTTAACAATGCTATTAAAGTGGGGTCTTTTCCAGATTTGCTAAAATGTAGTAAAGTTTTACCACTTTTTAAAAAGGGAAGTCGAAGTGATCCCAGTAATTATAGACCCATTTCAATCCTACCGTCCTTAAGTAAAACATTTGAAAAAATTATGTTAAATCAACTTCTTTTCCATTTTAAAGTTAATGAAATTTTTCACAGTGAATAATATGGTTTCACTAGAGGTCGCTCTACGGCAGATGCTGGTGTGGCACTTCTCAAACATATTTAAGGCGCCTGGGAGAGATCACAAAATGCTATTGGTATATTTTGTGACCTATCAAAGGCATTCGATTCCGTGGACCACGGGATCTTATTAAATAAACTTGAGTATTACGGCGTTAATGGTAAAGCTCTTGATCTAATTACTTTATATCTATCTAATAGAATTCAACACGTATCAATAAACGGAACGAAGTCTTCTGGATCTGTGCTTAAAATGAGCGTTCCACAGGGGTCGATTCGGGGTCCATTTCTTTTTTTAATATATATAAATGATCTGCCATTTTATGTTAAATATATTTGTGATATAGTGCTATTTGCAGATGACACTTCTCTAATATTTAAAGTTGATTGGAAAAAAGTAAATTATGATGACGTGAACGCTTCTTTGTCGCGAATTCAAGATTGGTTTAAAATAAACAACTTGGTTTTGAACGCCAAAAAAACTAAGTGCGTTGTGTTTTCGTTACCTAATGTTCAGCATCCAAATTATAATTTTATAATAAATAACGAGAGGCTTATTGTCAATGATACTACAGTTTTCTTAGGGATACATTTGGACTCAAAACTTCAGTGGAATTCCCATTTGTCATCCTTGAATGGTAGACTCAGCTCCGCGGCATTCGCAGTTAGAAAAGTACGACAACTGACCGACGTTGCAACTGCACGCTTAATATATTTTAGCTATTTCCATAGTGTTATGTCTTACGGCCTGTTACTGTGGGGTAATGCTGCAGATATTGAGACTATATTTATCTTGCAAAAAAGCTATTTTTGATTTTGATTTTAATTTTTTGATTTTGATAGATATATGCTGTTCCGGACTTTTTTATAATTAAGATAAAAATTTCTCATAAACATTATATAAGTGTAAACTCTCCATTTTTTTTTGCAGCGTACGCCAGAATAGCTCGCAGATGGCAGATTTTTGTTCCGACTTACTTGACAATTATTGTTATATTTTGGACAATTCGCACACTATCTTTAAAAATTATAGCCTATTTGTTATTCTAATGTATAAGCTATATTATTCTAAACTTTCATTAAAATCCATTCGGTAGTTTTTGTGTGAATAAGGAACAAACATCCACACATACAAACTTTCGCGTTTATAATATTAGTAGGATTACCAAAATATATTTTTCTAAAAAATAAGACAAAAAAATTTAAACTAACAGACCCTTTTTTGATATCGCAGGGTAACCCATTTACGGGTGATATCCAGGATGCCCGGGTAGGCATTCCTAGACCGTATGTCGGCTTCAGCACTTGGGGGTGCACTACCGACCAAAACCCCTGCGGGAGCCTTCAGCCGCTTTAATTGGAGGGTCCCGGATCTGCAGGCAACAGGATCCCTTCAGCGACATGCCGGCCTCGGCGAAAAGACCAGACTTCTCCTCCATGGGAAACTAACAGACCCAACCCAGCGCACTATGGGAAAGCCCCATACAAAGCCGTCTCAAAACCGTTTCACGAGAAAGTCGTTGTTATGGAATAAAAATAATAAATTAATATAGTCTAATAAATAAGCTTTCCTTATCCTATTTTTTTTTTGTTTTAATATATATAAATAGGCTTCAAAGCTAACTCATGTTTGATAACGTAATTTTGACGCAATCCGTTACTACAATTCAACGCCACATTACTCGAAAGTTTTTGATATAAATGTATAAGTATTATACGTTTTTTAAATGCTTATTATCTTTTCTTAACGTTTCGTAATTAGTATTATATATATATTAGTTTGACCAGCGTGGTGACTATGGGCAAAACACATGAGTTCACGTTATTTTTGGCGTAAACTTGTGGAGGCCTATGTCCAGCAGTGGACTGTATAGGCTGTAATGAAGATGAAAATGAAGATATATTAGTTTGATAAAATAAAATTAACCAATATAGTATAATATGGTATGTTTTTAGGGTTAATTTTTTTTAACGAGACGTTTACCCATTACCGCTGCTTGCCGTTGTCGAGATATTTGTTGTATTAAGATCTTTATACATTAGCTAACGCAAGGAGAAAAAAAATTGCACATATTTACACTTTTTTTGTCACGGTGTCAAAACATATCGCGAGGTAAAAATCATCATTTTTTTTCAATTTCTTTTTATTTCTCATAAAATCATTTGTTATCTATTAAGATCAAATTGATAAAAAGTTCATTACAGTGATGAGTATTATTAATAGTTTTTTCTGGTTTTGATACAGTTTTGACCCCCTTACTTGATAAAATATGGTCACTTATCTATCAAACAACTAAAAACAGGGTCAAACTAAAAACAGGGTTGGTTATGGGAAGAGTGCAAATTATTATTTTCTTATCTTTTTGCACATAGCACTATTTCATTGGGCTATAAAAGGAACTCGAGCCCTGAAAAATTCACAATTGTTGGTCAGACAGTCATTTGCCCTAAAAAGCAGTTAATACCATCTGTCAAAGTCGTGTTAACATCGTTTATAACTTGCTCCGTTTTTAAAATTGTTTTGCATACTTAAAGTTTCAAAAAAGTGTTCAAAAGTGTGATTATTTTAAGATTTAACTATGTGTCAGTGTTTTTAAATTAACATTACATAGTAAATAGGGAAAAAAACATATAATTGTCTAACCTGCTGTGTAAAGTGAAAATACAAGTACCCTCAAAATTTAATTAAATTGCTTATCACAATATTAGAATGGCATCTTTTAAATGTGCTGGCTGCATTAGTGATGTGGAGGAGGATGAGGCAATGCATTGCATGAGTTGCTGCGATTATTACCATTATGATTGTTTAAATATACCGAAGAAAACATTTCGCAGTTTTTCTGTAGCTCACAAATCTAAATGGGTATGTCCAACATGTCGCTCTAAAGAGCCAAAAACAAATAATACGAACACACCAGTTCGTTCAATTACTACTAATGCTGATGTACATGAAAATGTTACACTAAGATCGAAACCGACATCTTCAATTAATTGCACATGTATTTCTCCGGACATTATTAGAGAAATTATTCGGGATGAGTTGCGATCTGCTTTGGACAATCAGCTGCTTGAAATTAAAAACCAAGTAAGCGTATTTGAACAATCACTACAGTTTTTAAGCAATGAGTACGACAGTATGAGAAAGGAAATTGAATCTCAAAAGAGTAATTTGATCTCTTTACAAAAAGAAAATGACTTATTGCGCGCCACAACCCGCGATATGGCGCAGCGTCTTAGTATGATTGATCAGCAGTCTCGTGCTAAGAATATAGAAATTAATTGTGTTCCTGAGCACCGCAATGAAAATATATTAAGCCTTGTTCAGCAGTTGGGTAAGGTTATAAATTGCCCTGTCAAAGTAGAAGATATTTTCTACTGTTCGCGAGTCGCTAAAATGAACACTAGTTCCACCCGACCACGGTCAGTGCTGGTTAGTTTCAGCAGTCCTCGTCTGCGAGACACCTTTTTGGCTTCATCGATCACATTTAACAAGAAAAACCCCAATGACAAATTGAATACCAGTCATCTGGGTATTGCTTCTGAGAAGGCGTTGCCTATCTACGTTGTCGAAAATCTAACGGCCGAAAATAAATCTCTTCACGCTGCAGCACGAATCAAAGCGAAGGAACTATCATATAAATATGTTTGGATTCGAAATGGTAGAATTTTTATGCGGAAATCTGATAATGCCAAATATGTTTTAGTTAAAGATACTCTTACATTGCAAAATTTGTCTTAGTTTGTTTTTTATTATTTTTTTTTTGCTTTTTTTTAAATATATATAAAGTAATGCTTTTGTGTTTGCGCTGGGCAAAAATTATTTAGTTTTCGATCGATTAAAAATTTATTATCAGAATGTTAGAGGTTTAAGGACAAAGACTGATGCTTTCTTTGCTAATTTGGTTTGTAACGATTTTGATATAGTTATTCTTGCAGAGACATGGTTGAATAGCAGTATATTTGACTCGGAACTGTTTGACCATCGCTATGTAGTTTATAGGAGAGACCGGGAGACATCTGGTTTTCATTGTAATAAGATTGGCGGAGGTGTTCTCATTGCTATTTCTAAAAATTTTAATTCTAAAAGACTTTCTGCTTATGAATCGAAGTGTGAGGATCTGTGGGTATCTGTCGAAACTATTAATGCTAATAACAGCTCTGAAGTGTTTATATTGGGAGCTGTGTATCTTCCGCCTCCTATCCAGAAACATATTCTAGAGCAATTTATTAATGGATCCAATTTTTTACTTGACAATTTCCCTAATAGTAAAATATTAATTGCTGGAGACTTCAACTTCAGTAATATCAGCTGGTCTAAGTCCGACTTTGGTGAAAATTATATCTTTCAACCTGGCAGTAGCTTAATACACGGTATGTTTTCAGATTTTTTGACACTGAACTCTCTCATGCAATACAATGGTACGCTCAATTTTCATGAAAAGTGTTTGGATTTGATACTAAGTAATTCACCAGTAACTTCTGTTGCTTTAAATTCACAACCGCTGTCGATAATTGATCCTCATCATCCCCCATTGCAAATTAATTTTTCATTCGATATAGCACAAAATTTGACCTATAAATCTGATGTACGATTTTGTTTTTTTAAAGCTGATTATGAACGCGTGGTTTCGGAACTTAGCTCTGTATCTTGGGACGATATTATAAAGAATCTCGATTCAGTTGACGCTATGGTTTCCTTGTTTTATGAAACAATTAATAAAATTATTACCAAAATTGTTCCTAAAAAATCTACTATGAAATCTAAATATCCTATTTGGTATTCAAATAGCTTAAAAAGGTTATTAAAGGAAAAATATAAACTCAGAATCAAATTGCGTAATTATAATCATAATCCCCTCGACCTGATATCCTTCGAGCTGCTGAGGAAACGCTGCTTGAATTTACAATCACACTGTTTTAATAAGTACAAGGTTGGTCTTGAAAGTCTTTTGCGGTCTAATCCCAAGTTCTTTTGGACGTTCTATAAAGGTAAGAGAAAAGATAAAAGTAATTATCCATCACGAATGGAATTAGATGGTAAAACTGCTACTAATGGACCTGATATATGTAATTTGCTTGCGGAACATTTTTCTTCCGTATATAATAGCAATAATGTAGTTTCAAATAACTCTTTTCATGATTTTCCAGCTAGAAGTAATACATGCTTGAATAATATTTTTATTGCCCCTGATAAGGTATTAAATGTTTTGAAAAGAATGGATCCTCATAAAGGTGCAGGTTTTGACGGAATACCGTCGTTTTTTGTTGTTAAATGTGCTTCCGCTCTTGCATATCCACTTTCAGTAATTTATAATAAGTCACTATCATCTGGTACATTTCCGGCAGTTTGGAAGAGAGCTTTAATAGTCCCCTTGTTCAAAAGCGGTGATACCGAAAACGTTAACAATTATAGGCCCATTTCCATCCTATCAGTATTTGCCAAAATTTTTGAAAAACTTTTATGTCCTATTATCACATGGCACTTTAAACAGGTTATTAGTCCTCATCAGCACGGGTTTCTCAAGTGTAGATCAACATCGACAAACTTGGTGTCCTTTACAAACGCCATTTCCACGGCAGTTGATTCTCGCCAAAGCATCGATGCTATCTATACAGATTTCAGCAAGGCGTTCGACAGGGTTCCTCATACTATTCTTTTAAAAAAACTTTATGAATACGGTATAACAGGTGTTTTGCTAAATTGGTTTGAATCTTACCTTAACAAAAGAGAGTCGATTGTTGTTGTAAATGGCTATTTATCTAACGCATACAACGTGTCATCGGGAGTTCCTCAAGGTTCTCATCTGGGACCGATATTGTTCAACATATTTATAAACGATATAAATGAATGCTTTTTATACTCAAAAATATTCTTGTATGCTGACGATCTTAAGTTCTTTCGCATTATTTCTTCCCCCGATGATACTGATTTACTTCAAAGTGATTTGAATCGTCTCATGGATTGGTGTAATTTTAATGGTATGAGTCTAAACCATGAAAAGTGTCATGTCATGTGCTTTACCAGACATAAATTAGTGAGTCAAAGGGAATATAGTTTGAATCACTACACTTTGAAAACGGTACATACTATTCGCGACTTGGGTGTAATGCTAGATAGTGAATTACGATTTAATAATCATATCGAAGGAATGTGTAGCAAGGGTTTCAAGAATCTGGGATTTATACTGCGGAATAGTAGCGAGTTTACCAACCCCCAAACTACTATAGCTTTATATAACGCATTCGTTCGCAGTGGGCTCGAATACTGTAGTGTTGTTTGGAACCCTTTTTACAATATTTATATCTCTAGATTGGAACGCATTCAGAAACGTTTTATGTGGCACCTTACTTTTAGATTTGGCTTAGCTAATAAGATACCGCATTATCGTGATAGATTGAGTCACTTTAATATGAACACTCTCGAAAGTCGAAGATGCTTGCTTGACTACCTGTTTCTGCATAAACTAATTAATGGTGTACTGGATTGTCCTGTTTTGCTTAGTTCTGTTTGCTTATCGGCACCTACTAAATGTCTACGTGTAAATAAACGAATGCTATTTTATTGTACCTCAGCTTGTTCTAACTTGGGCTATCAGGCACCTTTAAACAGGATGATGAGATCCTACAGCATTATTTCAAAAAATCTGGACATAGATATTTTTAACGACACAAATTTTAAATTTAAAATAATGATTAAATTGTATTTATCAGCAAAGTGATCAGTATTTAGTATTTTACAAATTATTTCTTTTTAATATTTTGATTTCTTTTGTTCAATCTTTTAATGTAGTTAATTTAACTGTATAACACTATCTTAAGTTCTTGTCATATGTATGTTATTTATGTGTGTTATTAGTGTATGTTACCCAAATTTAATGTAGTTATCACCTATAATTAAAGTTACACTCAGACTCTACTGTTATTGTATATGTACTTGAAATTTGGTGTATACTTTGTTGGTGTTCTATAAATAAATAAATAAATAAATAAATAAATAAATACCTATTTCCAAATATTCCCAAAAGTTAACTGATTTGAAAAATGGGTGAATTTGTTTGTAGCAAGCGAGAGTTGTGTAATTTGTTGATAAATTGGAATAATATAGAAGACCACTTACAAGAAAATTTCAATTTGTCACCAGAGGATATGACTACTGTGGTCTCTTACATTCAAAGAAACTTGGTATCTAAATGTAACGAACACTGGAGAAATGCATCTGGGATAATAGAACGCTTTGAAAGTAAGAACGTCGATTCGTTAGATGGTCAATTTCGTGTTCCACTAGAGTGTCGAGTCACGGTTAATGGCCCTAATACGTCTGGAAGTAGTGGTGGCAAACCTTCGAAACCATACGAAGCATCTTCAGAAAAAACAAAGAAACGAAAAAAACATGGAATTAATACAAGAATACGGATTGGACTGTGTGCTCAATGCATATGCTCAGGAGTTACGGTCTATGGGTGAGACGGAGGAGGCCACAATCGTTAATATTATACGAACTGCATCATAAAATGATAAGAAAAAAAATTCTTAAATACATTACTGAGAACTCTGAAGACGTTACACCTTTTTCACAGGAGGAAACACTACGGACCTTTATTGACTTAGATCTTAACAAAGAACAGTATGGGAAACGTCGACTTTGTTTGGCAGACAAAAACTGCTCAGTGTTTCCTTCTTATCCAACATTAGTCGAAGCGAAGAAGATGTGTTACCCACCAGATTCGAGCATAACCATTACTAACATAAGTGCAAAAGTCAATCTGCAGGACTTGTTGGATCATACTGTATAGCACGTATATTACTAATTGATTCAGTTTACAAAAACAGTTTAAGAAAGTTGGAACTATTCTGTAAATGGGGTTGTGATGGGTCATCAGGACAGAGTTTTTGCCCGAAGAAAGCGATTTAATATTAGATGTAAACCTTTTTATTGCTTCACTTGTACCCATTAGACTCATAGATGAGACAACTAATACTGTTGTTTGAAAGAATGAAACTTTTTTTTTTTTTTTTTTTTTTTAATATGTACGATTTTTATTTTTGTGTTACCCACAATTAGGAATTCTAAACATTTTTGAATATCATATCAAAAATTGACCGCTCCAGCGGGATTCGAACCCGCGTCTTCGACATACCGTGTCGACGCGGTATGTCGAAGACGCGGGTTCGAATCCCGCTGGAGCGGTCAATTTTTGATATGATATTCAAAAATGTTTAGAATGAAACTTGCTCATCTGTAAGATATTGCAGACCTATATTGTTAGAATTTTCCAAAGAAACTCCTGAAAAAACCGCGTCTGTTGTGGCTGATATCAACAATCAAAAACAAAATCTGTCTCCCTCCCTGATAAATAAGAATGGTGAGGTAATCGAAATTACTCATGATTATTTCATCTCTATTTTTAACCATGATTGATGGTAAAGTGGCACAAGTTTTAACTGAGACTCGTTCGAGCGCTTCTTGTACAGTTTGTGGTGCTACTCCTCGGCAAATGAATAACTTAGAGGCAATTAGGACACGAGATGTGAACGAAAGTTCATTTTAATACGGACTGTCAACACTACATGCTTGGATTAGGAGTATGGAGATGATCTTAGACATTTCTTGTCTTTTGAAAAGTGGTCAGCTACTACACCTGAAAATAAAAAAAAAACAAAGACGAAAAGAAAAAACTGGTACAAAAGCGGTTTAGGGAGTAAATGAGACTGCATGTCAATAAACCTCAACAAGGCACTGGAAATAGTAATGACGGAAACACAGCTCGGAGATTTTTTCAGAATTACTCTTGCTCTGCAGACATTACAAGTGTAGACGTAGAATTTATAAAACGAATGTACATAATACTACAAACTATGTCATTTGGAATGGCTATTAATTCAAAAAAGTTCGGTGAATACGCATATAGTACAGCCAAACTGTACGTAAATATTTATAATTGGTATTATATGTCTTCGTCCGTGCATAAAATACTTATTCACGGAGAAAAAATCATTGAGTACGATGCTATTTTACCTATCGGACAATTGTCCGAAGACGCGCAAGAATCCCGAAATAAGGATTACAAAAAGTTTAGACTTCATCATTGTAGAAAGTGTTCAAGAGTGGCTACCAATGAAGACGTGTTCCATACCTTATTGTACACTTCTGATCCATACGTATCAAGTTTGAGAAACACCTCAGAAACAATATCGAAAGAACTTTTAGATGAAGCCAAGGCCTTCCTTGCTATCAACGAAAATCTGTAGGAGCTTCCTGAATTTTGTACATTTTTTTTTCGTTTGTTACTATTATTCCATTTTATGTAAATTACAAAAAAAAAGACAAATTTTGTTTATTTTTCAATATGAATGAATGAATATGATACGAATGCATGTATTGTTTTAAGTTTTATTTCTTAAATTAATTAATAAACAGAATTTTCATAATCAAAATATTTCCATTAAACTTTGTACATAGTATATGTCTGCAAAATTACAGCTCATTTAGTTTTGAAACAACTGAGATACGGAGTTTTGAGACGAAACATACGCGATTTTCTCATAGTGCAGCGTGGTGACTGTGGGTGATTTTTTACCCGTCTGTCCAGCAGTGGACTGCGATAGGCTGAAATGATGATGATGATGAATACTTTAACCTTACTTTATTTTACTTAACTTTTTTTCCTCACTACATTACACCATAACTACGAAACTACTAAATATTCCACTGCGTCTTTCTTTCTGTTTAGGATTTTTACCAATATACAGAATGAATCATAAAGAATTTTTTTTTTGTATTTATAAGATGAGAAATGTTAATAAAGTTACAATTAATCAAGCCACTGTAAGCTTCTGTTCAAAAAATTACCTACTTACTTTTAAAATATATATGGATCAATAACATATAATATATGTATATGGAGTTATTCCTCCTTTACAGGTCTATAAAAAATCCGCAGTTCAGTATCAATGTCCATGGCCTATATCTATCTTTAAAGAATATCTTTTATACACATTCAAAATTCTAAAAAAATAGTCACATACAAAACGCTCAAACTGGACTCAAATTTATACAAATACCTACTTAAGAAATATAATTTTGAGTTATATGTCAAAATGCAATAAACACAATATTTTGGTACTTAAAAATAGCACATACAAAAAAAAATCCAAATACAAAACTATTATAGTATACTGTCTTACTGTTGTTGAAAATCATTGGAAAATAATAATCATGTGTATAATAATCATAGGTATCAAATACTTGCCAACAAAGAAAAAAAATATGGCTTACGTCAACTTGTCACTTTAGATGGAGATGACTTTTGTGAGTGAAAACTCAACGCACAGATGAAAGTTATGTGCAGTGAAAACTTAGCAAAAAAACAATGTGAAATTATTAAAAATTTTCCTAAAAATAATGCATTGCTACATTATTAGGTTACATTAACACCAGCGAAATGTTCACCAAGAAGTCGCATCAGGATGTTAAGAAATCAACAGTCAAAATACAGGATTCAAAAAAGGATTCGACAACCAGACTAAAACATTTAAAAATTGTTCTAGGCAAGTTGATTAATATTTAACGGCAAAATAACTTAATCTCATTTGGATATTGTAGAAAGTTGTAAAGTTTAGAATTGTTTGCTGAGTAAAACCAACGCTATATCGCGTCCAACATGCTAATTAGTCGAGAATAACTGTAATTGATGTTTCTTAATGTATTTGTACTTATCTTAGAAGAAGTTACGTTTTGTTAATGAGATTTTTTCGTCCACGGTTCTTTTGGAAGAAGTACTTTTACATTAACCAACGTTCTAATTTCTTTGACATTTACAGTTATCTCAGATAAAATATTTTCACTTTAGTAATAATAGAAGTTTGTGTACGTGTTTATAAATATTTGTTATTAATTTTACAGAGCATTTTGATGCTGATGAAGCTAAAAATTACTTCGAAAATAATTTCAGCCATGTTTATTTTATTTTGTATGACAATTTCATACTCGCTGAAAATAACCTCAGACAGAGAGGTATGTACTGTCTCTATACTTATATATAGAAAGTTTTTTAGTAATCTTTAATTTAATCTATTCTTGAAAACATAAACTGTATTATAGAAATTAAGACAAAGCAACTACTGGACTTTGGGATTTATTATTTGAGAATTAATAATATCTCTATGGATTGTCAAAAGCTTATTAATAAATGCTTTTGCAAATATTATACTTCACTGTTTCTTGTTTATGTGTAGTCACTTGTATATGTTACTAGTTTATAAATTTTTTGAAATGTTTATAATTATTAGTTACTTATATTATTTGTAATTATATAAAGTGATCAAGATTGTTAAGACATTTAACAGTGTTGTTTGTAATAAATTTATATTTTTTTAAAGTTTCCGCTATTTTGACATCCTCAACCGTGACTCCAAATGAAAATTTATTTGTATATCTAACCGCCATTGAATTAGCAATTATTGTATGGTTTTTAAGTTTAAGTAATCTGTAAATTAATTTAATTAGAATCTTTATATTAGTTTTGCACATTGACTTATTTTTTTTTTTTTTTTTACCATACAGAACTTCCGTTTCACCTAGGTGAGTTATGGGTGTCGCAATATCATGTAAAGTGCAGCATTTAAGATTATTAGTTTGGGTTTATGGTCTAACTTAATAAGTAGAAATCATTTATCATCTACATCTCAAAATTTTATCAACTTCACATATTTCATGATAGAATTGATGTAATTGCTTAACTTAATATATTTTTTATTTCTATTTTCATATTTGAGTTTATAAAAGCTGTATTACAGTATTTTATACACAACACTCTTCCTCAGTACACTTATTTTGCATTATCACAGCTTATCTCATGCTTTAAATTGTCTCCTGCACTCAAAATAGATGTATTAAAATCTATAAAAAGATAATAAATTTTGGATATTTGAAAAAAAAAAATTTACATTTCATTAAAACTGTGTAAATATATCTAATGTAATATTTGTGTAAATACTATTATACAAATACAATGCTTAAGTTTTGTTGGTACATATTATAATATGCATACATTGTGTACACTACAAGCACTTTTTTATATGATAGCATGATGTATTCTGTGAAGTGAGAGATTGCATGTATTGGTTGTATAAGTTATAGCAGCATTAATAAACTTCTAATAAAAATATCATTCAGAACATTTAACTTAGAGATTTGTTGGATATTGCCATTTGCTTCGGATACTGATCTTCTAACCTATATCATACATCAAAAAAGTATTTCAAAGGAACTGTAAGATTTGTTTATTTTAGTTCACAAAGCAGGCAGAGAGGAGCTTGAAGGGGCCCTGTCACTCTTGGAAAAAGTATTATGCCTTTTACCAGAGCTTATTGGGAAAAGGTGGCAATTGCATTCTTTGACAAGAATTTTTTCAAAATTACTTCATAGTGGAAATTCACAAAAGCTAAGGGCAGAGGCTATAAGGTAAATATAATTTCAAATTTAACTTTATATCTAACAAAAATAAATCGTGCTTTATATGAAACATTGTTTCTGAATTTTTAGATATTTTTTGTTGTGGTATCAAGCTCTTGGTGACAATGCTCCTTCAGAAGTTAATCGTATTTTCGCGTCACTAGTGCCAGGACTACCAGATTCATGTCTACCGCCAGTTGGATCACCTTTTAAAACCAAATCCTCTGATGCAAATGTACCCAATGATATTGGTGAATTTAAAATGGATGACATTATGCAACATCCAAATTTTAATGCCACTTCAGATAATGCAAAAAAAGTTGTAGTTGAACAAACTCCAGTGGGCATAATGGGCAAAATAGCAAATGTTTCAGCTTCTATTTTTCATGATACCAATGCCCTCAATCCAGTCCAAAGTGTAGACATACAGCCATTACTACCAGCGGGTGCCAATGACAGATTAGTTGACAATGAAACAAAGTACTTCTTTGAAATACTTCTTGATGGAATGGCCACATCAGTAACAAAAATACAGTGGAAAGATCGATCACATGCAAAAGCAATGAGAAGCTTTGCATTTCTGTTAGAAAAATTCAAAATCTACTATTTGCCAATAATTTGCCCTCAATTCAACCACAAAAACTCGTTATATAAACCCAACCTAGGTATGTAAAGGATATATTAAATAATTAATTATTATTTTTATAGAACAATTCTTTAATTGCAATTCTTTTATATTTTTTTTTTAGAACTGCCAGTACAGCACAACATCTTGGAAGATGATTATGTACTTTGTCGTGTAACTCTCATTAAATGGGTAGCGAGTTACGCACATTTCATGAAGAAAACTGGTGGCAGTGATGGTTGGCAGCCTTCCTCTATGACAAGCACAGGCTCACAATTGCCACATTCAGGAACACCAACCCCTGCGACTTCACTCCACCATGAGGAAGAAACATCCTTCACAGTTGGACATCCATCTGATTCCAGCAGAGCCTCATCCCATGACTCTGCATCTATTACACCACATCCTAGCTTAGAATCAGGTTAACTTAATTGTTTTGAAACAAAGAAAATTATTTATACCAATTTTAAAACACTAATAGAGGTAAACGCAATTATTTAATTTTATTGATTTCTGAACCGAAATGTCCAATTTTAATAATAGAAATTTTTCAAAACTAATTGTGTTTGCTCGCAAATGAAATAAACCGACTTCAATTGTATTGACAAGTAATACGACGTAGGTAGTCGATTAATTATGCATCATTAAGGATTAGATTATTAGTGAGTAGATAAGAAGCGGGACCGAATGACAACCATCAGCTTTTGATTAAAAAAAAGAATCATCAAAATCGGTCCAACGAGTTAAGAACTATAAGGAAATATACATAAAAAATACAATCAAATTGAGGACCTCCTCCTTTTTTGAAGTCGGTAAAAAATACAGTACATAAAAAGAAAGCTATTAACATAAACCAGATTGAAACCACTCAAGACGTCAAGTCGCTCGTATGTCTCAAACTTCATTACAAAATTACGAATAAAAATAATAAACAACTTTTATTAATCAATAGCAGGTTCGGGCATGTATGAAGAGTTGAGTTCTGAGCAAGTGTTGCGTGACGTGCTCTGCTGCTGGTCCCGCGAGCACGTGGACTTCACCATTGAAGTGCTACGGCAAGCCTTCCTGCTTCCTTTCTCGCACGCCGCCGCCATACGACGCGTCATCGCGCTTTACAAAGATTGGATCCAAATGAACGTATGTAAAAAAAATTAAAGACAACATGTGGGAAAGTATTTTTTATTCATGACCAAACTGATGTGAGCTTTATTTATAATATTTAATATAAAAATCTTTATGTGGTACATAGCACACCAATAAAGCCACCCACTAGAAGGACTGCACATTGTATTGAAATCATAAGTGCTACTACATATAGAATACTAGCTTTAACGCGCGGCTTCGCCCGCATTGAAAGCTATTAAATAAGAAGCGTAATAGTAAGCGTATTAAATAGAAAGCGTAACAAATAAACTTACATTCACATTTATAATATTAGTAGGGATTGGAGATATGTGGACTTTAAAAAGGAGTGACTCTACTATTTATTACACTTTATAGGACACCATTAAAAGAAATAAAAAAATTATAACAATTAAAGAAATATATATATATATATATATATATATATATATATATATATATATATATATATTTCTTTAATTGTTATAATTTTTTTATTTCATTGTATATATATATATATATATATATATACAATGATGATCCTTCTCCTACATGGATTGTAAGAAAAGCCCTAAAAGAAAGAGCCCTATGCCCAAAAATGGAATGTTACAGGCTGAATCGATTGCACAAAGACTTGTAGCAAAATCTATCGCGCGGCCATAGATCAAGTAAAAAAAGGTAGATAACGCACCTAGAACAGAAAACTGAAGCCACTTTTTTAAAGATGTGTGAGTGAGTGAAGTGTTGACACCTTTTAAAAAAAGTCCCTAAAATTTTTATTAAACAATTAATTTAATATAGGTAAAATGGGTATGTGAAAATAAAAACCTGTTTATAGTTTTAAATCAATTTACTAAAAATAAAAACAAAACACATAAGTTCACGTTATTTTTGGCGTAAACTTGTGGAGGCCTATGTCCAGCAGTGGACTGTATATAGGCTGTAATGACTAAAAATAAAACCAAAAATCGGTAGAATAATAAAAAAAATATATTCGTAAGATAATCGTATGTATGGTCACTTCCTATCCCCTCTGTTTATCTCTTTTCAGTTTGCAGTGGGTTTTTTTTTTAACTATTTTTCTTAAACCTAGAATCCTTTATGTTGTATAAGTTTTTTAAATTTTTGTCGCTTAGAACTCAGAGTCATCGTCATTGTTTGCATTTTACTAATATGATGTAGTCTTATGTTCAAATATTTATCAATCACTAATCGTATTAAATTGACTTTATGCGCATGGCCAGCATAATCGTGGTCATTTTCTCAGTCTTACAGCCGCTACCCATTCACCTCTTATTAAAATATTCGTTGGAAACCTAAAACCATGAAATTTGATAGTAAAATATGGGTACCTAGTTTACTCAAAAATTGTAAAAAGTTAAAACATAAAACAAACGAGTTAATAATTTATAAATATATTTTGATTTTTTTATTTTCAATTTATGTAACATAAAATAACACGAGAAAAAAAAACAATAACTATGTCTACTTTTTACTTCATTATTTTTCTGATTGCGTACAATTTACTTACCCACATTTTGGGGTATTGAAAAAAAGAACTACTGGCAACTCTCCCGTGGTACGTCATTTTGTGACATTGAAATTATAAGTTCCGAATAACCTCAATATTATTTTGGAATAACAATAAATTTAAAGTTTTATATGTACTTACGTGTGAAACGATATTCCTTCAGATTTTTTGTTTACTTTGGTATTGTTTTTGCACCATTTAATCACACAAGACGGCATTTTATAAGCAAAGTTACTGTATGAAGCCTCGTGACATACTAACGAAAATGAGCGTAGTTTGATGCATATGTGTGCGTGAGCGCGTGTATTTACTTGAAGGAGCCGAATTTTGTGGCTTCACTAACAACAAAGGCCGCGCATTATCTACTTTTTTTACTATATCTATGCGCGCGGCATACAAAAAACTAGAGAAAACTGACGTATCTTACATCGCGCTATCAAAGTGATTGAGTATATGTGGGACTGTGAGAGGGCTTCCAATCAAACCACACTCCCACAGACTGTGTGATCGCTACAAGAGTGGTCCCTTCCAGACAAACCATGAACTATGAAATTGCCGTTTTTGATGAAATAAGCTAACGCACTTTTTTTCTATATTTTTGATTTTTATTATTCAAAGTAATTACCCTTGAAATGAATGCATTTTTGTCAACGTAGTGGTAACTTATTGATGCCTTTCTTGAAAACCCCTGCTGGACGGGAGCCAACACTCTTTAAAGGCATTTTGTACTGCCTCTCGGGTATTGAATTTTTTCCCGCCAAAAAGTTATCCAAATTCTGGAAAAAGTAGAAGTCTGTAGGGGCAAGATCTGGTGAGTACGATGGATGACGGAGAACTTCCAACCCCAGCTCTTGTAACTTGGAGACCGTATGCTGTGCAGTATGAGGTCGCGCGTTGTCGAGCAAGAGCAGCGGAGCCGAGCGATTTACTAAAGCTGGTTGGAGACTTGCGAGCTTCCCCATTATTGTGTTTAGTTCTTCACAGTAGGGACATATCTGCAGTAATGCTCATGCCGTTTGGTAAAAAGCTGTGATGAATTACACCGGCGCTAGACCATCAAAAAGTTACCATCACTTTCTTAGGGGTCATTTTTCGTTTAGGGCATTGTTTAGGTACTGAACCAGGATCTAACCAACCAGCTGAGCGCTTGCGATTGTCGAATAGAATCCATTTTTCGTCACAAGTAACAATGCGATTCAATATGCCTTTGTTTGTGTGTCTGTTGAGCAGTTCAAGGCACGTCTCGACGCGTATTTCGCGCTGGCGTTCATTCAATTCGTGAAGCACTCATTTGTCGAGCTTCTTTATCGCGCGTATCGTCACGCGGACGAAGTCGCAGGCACAGCTAGTTGTAAATGAAGTCGTTCAACATGTTCTTATCAGGGGTTTTCCTCTGCGCGCAGGTGGCGGAGGTGCCACCATTCCTCATGGAGAGCGTGTTCGAGCAGGCCGGGCAGCCGGAGGCCCCGGCGCGGCGCCTGCGCACTGACTCCTACCTCGGCGCCGTTGGTCGCGACAATGTCATGGTGCGCGCAGGTCTTCAGGTGAGGCTCTCATACATACATGTCTATAATACACATTAGACACTCATACATATGTAACACGCACAAATACATTCTACTATGTAGTTTCACCCGCTTAGTTAGTGGTCCCATTGGAATTTCAGAATGAATAGCTGTGGATAATTTGGATCCTTCATTTTTCAGCCATTAGTAAGTGTGAACAAGTTAGTTTATACAGATCAAAGCTTTTTCAAGAAACTCAAAATCACAACTTATTATATATCATAAGAATTTATTGTTGAAATAGTTATTATATACAAATGGAAGAGTTGAAAAATTACATATTATAAAAAAATGTTTTTTTTTTTCAAAATATTATTTGTTAAAGAAATTTGTTAAGCTAAAAACACCTCGTAACAATAAATGTAAGAGAAATCGCGCAGCTGGTCTAGTATTATAATAGAAATATAGAATACTTATAAAGAATCCTTTATCTCAATATACTGATGTCATGTTCCCGTTTACAGAATGTGCTGCAGGTGTTCATGACGCAGGCGGCGAACGTGTTCGTGGCGAGCGGCGGGCCGGTGGCGCCGCCGGGCGCGCTGGGCCCGCAGCTGCTGGACGAGCAGACCGACACCTGCAAGCGCGTGCTCAACATCTACCGCTACATGGTCATGCACGTCGCCATGGACGCCAACTCGTGGTCAGTATCGCTGGCACTAACCTATCCGTATTGAATGCCACGAATGAATTTACTGGTCGAGATTCACGTGTTCTCTCCATTGAGGAGACAGCCCTTTTTATTAACCGACTTCAAAAAAGGAGGAGATATATATATTTTTTTTTTCATGTGGATTCGCAGATAACTTCGTCGTTTATGAACCGATTTTTTATGATTCTATTTTTGTTGGAAAGGAGATATCGTAAGAATGGTTCCATGATAAGGAATCCAAGATCTGATAATGGCATCCCAAAGAAATCGAGGGAAACCTTCGAAAATCGTACTGGCGACTAAAGTCTGTTCATCGAGAAGAGATACCAAATGTAAACAAAGCCCATCATATTTTCGTAGCGACAACGGAACAAACAAAATACAGTCTATCTCTTTCTATCTTGTTTGTTTGCTATCTGCTGCACGTCTCTCTGCAAGGTCGAACGATATTTTAACTGGCTTTGAAAACAATCGTAGCGCGGACGGCCCTTTGATTTTGTATTATTTATTTTTATTTTATTCCGTGTCCTCAAGCGCTCGGGGTGATTTTTATATTTCGATACTTTTTATTTGAGAAGTATTAAGTCTTATATAAATAATTATATTTAATTCAGTAATTATCAAAATATAATTTGGTATCTCGGCTCGTTGAACGCACTATAGTGCGTTGGTCGAAAACACAATAATTGATAAGAAAATATTCTTTTCTTAAATTAAAACTTAGAGCCAAATAGTAGTAGTTAATCAAAGACGGTCGCTAGATTATCTGATTTGAATCCACAAATAAATATTCTAGTCCATATGTTCTATCCATCAAGAAATTTCAGTTTTGTTATTTATATGAAAATAGTCCTCTCATAAATATTTTTTTTTAGTGAAGTAGTTGCAGTTAATCAAGGTTATAGCCTAAAGTCTTATTTTTTGAGAATGTGAGTGTTGAGGTGTCAAAAATAGTATCTCTATGACTGGACTAGTAAATATATAACTTGTACTATTTTGACTTATCAGTGACATGTTACTAATATAAGATCATTTTTCTTTCAGGGAACAATTATTACTTGTGTTATTACAAATAACATCTTTAGTCCTAACAAAAGTGCCGCCTAAAAGGAAACAAGATACTCTAGGTAACTATAAATAATTAATTATTTTAATAATTATTTTTTAATTATTTTTTTTTTTTTTTGAATTAATATGAATTATGGGCTTAAACGGTTGTTTTCTTATAGGTGGATTTCTCGCCCCAGCCTTGTTTCAAACACTAATTGTGACGTGGATTAAGGCTAATTTAAATGTTGCTGTCAAACCAGAACTTTGGCAGAATTTTATGGAATTACTCACTCATCTCACTCACTGGGAAGATCTGATAAAGGAATGGGCGGTAAGAATCTTGTGGCAAGCATATTTATTCAATGTGATAATTTGTATGCATTATTATGCCTATACAATTGTTAATCCTGCTAACGACAATATTTAAGGGGTCGTCCATTAATCACGTGGGGCTCGAATGGAGCTTCGGAAAGACCACGAGATATCACAAGGAGGGAGGGAAGTTAAATTGAGATATCACTTGTATTTATTTTTCGTTAAGCGCGCGATTTCTAAGCTAAAAACGCAACCAACAATATTGATGTCTATTTAGAAATTTGTATCACAATGCTTATTTTTTTTTTTAATTATCAAAATATACATGTATTTAAAGAAATGATTCTGAGAATAACGTACTTGGCAGAAAAAAAATATACGTGATTTCTGGGTAGTGGGGGAGGCTAATTTAAAACTTCACCAAATATCACCAGGGAGGGGGTCAAAAAGTTGTTAAAAAACATCATGTGATTAATGGACGACTCCTAACATGTATTTTAGCCGTAAAGTAAACATGTATTACACACAAATATTAAACTCTTATGCTGTAGGAGGATTTTCATTCGACTCATTTGCTCACTCATTTGTGTAACCCCAATCTTGAATATATGATACTTTAAAGCAAATACCATTAATAAATTTACAGAAACCGCACCTAAATCTAATTGTAAACACAGGTTGCCCGATACTAGTAAAACGGGATGACCCAAAAGCGCAAAAAAACTGCCAAATTAATCCGATTCTTGAAATTGACCCTTAAATGTGTACCTAAAACAAGACTGTCCAAACAACGGATTGTTTTCATGCGGCCCGCGAAGAATTTTTTAAAGTTTAAATTAATCAGAAAATAGTTTTGGACATAAATAGTTTGGATACTATAATTCTTTGTCAAAACATATAATTAATATTTGCTATAACTTAATTATCTTTATTTTTGTAACATTCCATTTGCATGACATCATTTAAAAATGAATCGTTTACTATTATTGGGAGAATTCCTGGAAAGTATTTTGTTCTTGGAGGCTAAGTAATTGTTGGTATTCGTATTAGTTAAGCTTGTGCTTTTGCTAAGTTCGTATCGCCACTTCTCGTACCTATACCACTTTGAATTTTACACATTGTAATAAGTATTTAACAAGCAGTTTTAAGAAAAATACTTAACTAATTTCATCATGATTGTCTACGAATAATCGAAAATCAAGTCATGAAAATCGTGTATTTAATGAGAAGTGGGTACTTGACTATTTTATTTGCAACAACAATAATAACATTCAGTGTATGATTTGTATGCAAGATTTGTCTGTGAGTAAATAATATAATGTTAAACTTTATACTACTTTACACGAAGAAAAATATAAGAGACATGTTGGTTAAGCAAGAAAAATTGTTGTAGCTGAGTATATTAAAAAACTAACGCAACAGACAAATTTTTTTTTAATGAAATAAGTTTGGCTGTTTATTATAAAGTTTATTTGCAATTAGCCAAAGCTAAAAAACGATTCAGCGATGGAGTTTTTATAAAACAATGCGCAGCTGCCATGGCTCAACGCAAATTGGAGGACAAATTTGAATCTATAGTATTATCTCACTAAACAGTTATGCGACAAATAGATGATATGGATGAATACGTTTCGAAAAAAATATATAATTCATTGTAAAATGTGAACATCATTCATTATGTTTGGATGAAAGTACCGATCAGACAGAAATCGGTCAATTATTAATTTTAAAAAACTGCATTTCAAAAGATTTTTCAATCGAATTAACGACGGAATAATAAACGTATAAAGAAATGATTACGCCTTGTATTTTTTTAGGTTTTTTGTACTAGAAAACTGAAAAAAAAATCTTCGGCCCTCCAGCTTATATTGTAAATTTAATTAGCTCGCGAAGGTATGAAGTTTGGACAGCCCTGACCTAAAACAATAAGAATTAATAAACAAACTATACATTACAGAAAACAATGGAGACGCTGACACGCGTACTAGCGCGGCACGTGTACTCGCTGGAGTTATCGGAGACGAGCGCGGGGGAGGGGCGCGGGCGGGGCCGCCGCGTGCCGCCCGCCCCCGCGCCGCGCCCCGCGCCCCTGCGGCGAGTCACACGCCCCGGTACCCGGACGCCTGGTACGATAAATCACTTCTTTTAGAACCAATTTTTTTATACATCTAGTTCGATGGTAAGCGATTACCGTAGTTTATAGACGCTTGCAACACCAGGAGCATCGCAAGCGCGTTGCCGACCCTAAACCCCTCCAGTCCTCCCAGGGTCTCTGGTCACGTTATTCACCACAGGATCCTGCACTGCTTGAAAGCAGTATTATTTAGCTGCTCCAGATTTTGAGCAGGATATTTCCTGTAATATAATATAATGATAATTACGGCCGAAGCTTAAAGTAGACTAAGATTCAATCACTAGCTGTACCCCGCGGTTTCACCAGCGATAATTTAAGGACAAAATATTCTAAAATACTATATAGCCTTTCTCGCTAAATGGACTATCCAACCCAGAAACAATTTTTCAATTTAAACCAGAAGTTCCTAACTTTAGCGCGTTTAAACAAACAAAGAAACTCCTTAGCTTGATTGATTGATTGATTGATTATCCACGGGCTATTCTCCGCAACTCGACGTCTTAGTGCGCCTATTTTGCGTGGTAGGCTGGGGGCTTCATTCATGCCAGCCTAGCTCCTTGAGGAAGCCTAGCAGACCCCTTGCGTTGCCGACGACTTCCCGGAGCGACCTCGGTGTCCCGAGGTGTATCGCCCTGTAGTTCGCCACACTACCGCATTCCAGCAGGATGTGTGTGGCCGTTTCTTCTGCCTCCATGCACGCTCTGCATAGGGGGCTGTCTGTAACACCTAAGTTGTGTAAGTGTTTGTTGAGCAAGGCATGTCCGGTAAAAGCCCCGACCAGTAGTCGGAGCTGGGCTCTCCCATAGCCGCGAAGTTTGCGGGACAATCCTGGGTTGATCGTCGGAAGAGCTTCCCTGGTCTGCCTGCAGGTGGTTAGGTTTGTCCAATATTCTTGGTGCATTACCTTGAACTCCTTAGCTTTATAATATTAGTATTAATTAGTAAAGGTGTAAAAATTTTCTTGACATCGAGATCTAAAAATTATGATATTTTAACCTACTATTGATGTTATTTAAAAATGTTTTTCTTTTGTTTTTTAAGAATACAATGAATATACAATGTTTTATTATCGTAGGTAAATCTCCACGAACCAGCCACGAAACACACCCAAGGAAGGAAGCGGGCTCCCGCAGACCTTTAGCACGTTGCCGCAGTGACCCGCATTTGTCTAGAAATGCAATTGCGCAGGGGCATGCACAGCAACCTCCTGGTAACTAACATACATTATAATAGTATACATATAAATAATCGATGTTATAATATATTGCAAGAATTTGGAGATTCTTTGTGATCAATTTTTGTGTATTTTTTAGTAGCTTTTATTTAACTTGCAATGTACGTATGTATGTATGTATGTAAGTTTTTTTCGGGTGAAATCTTGCAACTTAATTGTATAGCAGATATCTTCAACCAATTGAGCTGAAATTTTGTATAAAAGTTCAATTTGGATGACAATGCACGGTTAACTTTGTGTCGTCATTCTAAATACAACATGGCGGCATATGCGAGATGCCGGACTATGTATTTTTAATGCACTTCTACAATATGGGTACCAAATGAAAAGGCTTGGTAAGAATAATTCGAATAAAGTTACGTCAGTCTAAATCCAATATTGTGCTAACTATTTTAGTTCAGCCACAATAACAGTTTTAGTTTAAATAATTAAGTTCAAATACGGGTGAAATCGATATTGGTATTATGATAATTATCCATGTCCATTTAAATGATCCAGGTGGGGCGTTTCGTTTAGAAGTTATGACGGATATAAATATTCTGTACGTAAGAAAAATGATACAGTTTGAATAAACTGCCCTACGCTGTCTATTAATAAATACAAATTAAACTATTTTCGTAAAATAATCGTTTTTTAATTTGTAACTATAACTACTAGATTGTTCTAAATTAACCGGCTAACAACCTTGCAACAATAATGAATGAGATGAACAGATTGAGAAACGTGTCCAGCGATAACTAAAAAGTCAAAAAAACAAAATTAAAAGTAAAAAACCTTTGTAAAACACTAACTTTTATTTGAATGCGCTAAAATGAAAAAATAAATTTTTACCTTAAAACTTTAACTATCTACTTATAAAGTCATTACATAATTTATATGATATAAAAGCTTGTCGCGAGATTTACTTGTCTAGATAAACAAGTAAAGTTGTAAGTAACTTGATGAGTTTGATTTGAACTATTAAATTTTCAAACTAAGAAAATACGAATACTCAATTGCTGTGTGGTTACGGCAGTAAGAATATAGCCAATCCCCTTCTCTCTCTTCCCGTGAATGTCGTAAGAGGCGACTTAGGGATAACACAGTTCCACTACCACCTTGGAACATAAAAATCCGACCGATGTTGAGATAACCATCCAACTGCTCGCTTTGAAATACACAAGCCGAAGACGGGCAGCAACGTCTTTGGTGCGGCAAAGCCAACCCTGCAGTCACCAACCCGCCTGCCCAGCGTAGTGACTATGGGCAAAACACATGAGTTCTTTTTTTTTATACAAGTAGTATACATCCACGGGCTTTTGAACCCATGTCCTTTTTTATTTCTAAAACATGCTATTTTTTTTAAATCAAGGTAGGCGTTACTCAGCAACATCATTATTTAAGTTAGACTAACTTAATGTCTCCAATAGAGACGTGAGTCAACCGACCGGTTCTTATTCTAACATATAATACAATTCTGTTTATTGTAACAAAAAAAAAAAAAAAACACATGAGTTCACGTGGACTGTACTCGTATTAGGCTGAAGTGATAAGTGATGAAAAGTTTTAAAGGAAAAAAAAAATATATTTTTTGTCATTTTAGCGCATTAAAATAAAAGCTTGTTTTTTAAAAAAGTTTTTTACTTTTAATTTATTGTTATTTAATATTGCTCTGAAAAAACCTTGTATGCACACAGTTTTTTTTTTTGTATTTTACAGAAGAGACCAAAGAACCGAGCAATAACAAGCCGAGAAGGTGGTATTCTCTGGATTCCCTTAGACAATCTTCACAGCAGGAAGAAAGGGACTCTGCTAGTGGTAAAGTAGCATTCTTTTACTTATATGTACTAGCATTCTGTACTGATTCTTCTAATTATTTAAAAATTTTAGGGTCACGTTCGCCATCACCAGCTCCATCTAGTGGCGTAGAAAGTAGCTCTATAAAGGATTCTCCATTGCAAATAGACCTTGCTTCTGATGGTGGTAATGTTGGTAAGAATAAAGATAAAATATCTGTTTAAAGATACCGTTGAAAATATGCAAAAGTACTGTGCTTAAGTTTATATTTTAGTAAGATTATTTGGTGTTATTTGTAATAACACAAGTAATGTAAGGAAACGAACTTTTCACAATGGGCAATTATTAAGAAAGCAGTTCATGTGATTTGTTAGAAAATAGTAATTTATTTAATATTTTATTTTTTTGCTTTTTGCCATAAGACATAAATATTTTAAATCAAAAATGACATATTTCAAAGTTTTATTATTATTTTGTCTTAAGTATTGGATCCTTACATATGAAATTTGCGTTTTGTCGGATTGGCCGCTTAGATCTCAAATATTTCCTCTTTGGTTAAGAATTCCACATTCAAATTTATACAACTATTTACTCGTGCATTTACGTTTTGAAAATAATATATTTTTTTCTCCTCTTTTGTTTTTCAACTTTGCGTCGCTTAGTGTACAAAATGGAAAACTTAAAATATCGCGTTATTTACTACTACGAGTTCCACCGTGGCTCATCACATGCCAATATAGTTGTATAAATATAATAATAATAGTAGGGTACCTCGAATCGAGCGAAGCAAACCGACAAACGTGCTTAGACCGCTGGGTGACATTACGTAACCGGTACAATAATGACGGAATTTTAAATCGAATTACATGTGATGAAAAGTGGATTTACGATAATCGGAAGCGTTTATCGCAATGGCTGAACCCTGGCGTGCCAGCCAAATCTGCACTCGAGCGAAAATCTACTCAAAACAAGTAACTTATGAGCGTTTGGTCGACTAGTAAGTACCAGCGTCGTTCACTACAGCTTTCTTAAATCTGACCAGATGATTACGACGGTTGTCTATTGTCAACAACTGCAAACCATGATGAAAAAGCTAGCTGCTAAACCACCGAAGCTAGTCAATCGCTCTAGGCCACTGCTACTTCAGGGCAACGCTAGACCGCACACTGAACAACAACCGGCTACCAAATTAGAGGAGCTTTATTATGTTTTAGACATCCACCGTACTCGCCGGACCTTGCTCCAAGAGATTACCATTTTTTCGAATTTTGGATAATTTCGTGCAAAGGAAAAAATTCAACTCCGATGGGGCATTCCAAACCACCTTCAATTATTTTATGAATTCCCGTCCAAATGATTTTTTCAATAAAGGTATCAATGAACTACCTATAAAATGGCAAAAGTGCATAGATAGCAATGGTACATATTTTGATTAATTAAATGTATTATAACTATATAAAAAAAAATCGACTTTATGTTCCGACCATACAAAACGCCAATTTCATATGTTAGGATAAGTCCTTAATATATATTAGGATATAAATTGACATATCTCCTTTTTCCTTGACACTACAGAATTATTATTTATAAAAGAACTTTTGAGTATATTCAAAAATTTCTATGATACAAAATAGGTAGTTTTTACCTGTAAAATAAATTTTTTTAAGGTCGATGTCGCAACTTTTCAATGTTTTTATTACTTCACTCTTTATAATATAGTACATAGTATGTTTGGTTTTGTAGCACAGAAGATACAAACGAATAGTTGGAATCAAGCAAGAAGCACTAAATTTAACCACATGTACTATGTATCATTTCTTAGCTATACACAGATAATAATTTATTTAATAAAATTTTAAAACACAAACAAAGTATACACCATATTTAAAGTACATCATGCAATCACAGTTAACTCGAAGTGTTACTTTAATTATAGGTGATAACCACATTAAACAAGACTAATAATATACACATGGCTAGAATTTAAGATTATGTTGTACAGTACAATAAGCTGTAATAAAATAAAAATTAAAAAAAAAAAAAACAAAAAACCCGCCTGCGTGAAGAACAACTAATAGAAAATCAACTTAAAAAGCTGGAACAAGATAAAAATTCAATATGCACACAAAGTCAGCGAAATAAATAGAAACAATATCAACCATTTTGTGCTGTACATTTAAAATATATTAATACGGTAGTCCTTCGAAACTTTATGTAACTTCGTACATAACATGCAGTCGGAGACATGCACAAGGACAGAATGATTTGACTTATCCTTCAATTTCATGCCATGCATCTAAGAACACTTGGACAGCTAAGACGAACCTAACGATACCTCAATTATGTAAATCCGTTCAGTGGTTCTGGAAATATGAGGTAGTAAAGAATATTACATACAAATATACATACATACAAGATACGCGCGAAAAACATAACCCTTCCTTGGCAGTCGGGTAATAAAAGATTAAAACAAAACAAAAACAAAGAATTAAACAAAAAAAAATGTTATTATACTAAAAACAAACAGCAATTAAGCTTAATTTGCTGATTATAATATAATTCATTTTTAACCGACTGCCAAAAAAGGAGGAGTTTCTCAATTCGACTGTATTTTTTTTTTTATGTATGTTACATCAGAACTTTTGACCGGGTAGACCGATTTCGACAAATTTTGTTTTAATCGAAAGGTGGCGTGTGCCAATTGGTCCCATTTAAATTTATTTGAGATCTAACAACTACTTTTCGAGTTATATCTAATAATGCGTTTTTACTTGACGCTTTTTTCGTCGACCTACGTTGTATTATACCGCATAACTTTCTACTGGATGTACCGATTTTTATAATTCTTTTTTTGTTGGAAAGGGAATATCCCTAGTTTGGTACCCTGATAAGGAAACCAGGATCTGATGATGGAATCCCAGAGAAATCAAGGGAAACTCTTGAAAATTCGCAATAACTTTTTACTGGGTGTAGCGATTTTGATAATTTTTAATTTAATCAAAAGCTGATGTTCTCTGATGCGCTCGTAACTCCTTCATTATGAATATTAAATCGTAATGCACTACATCACACCCAAGTTTCGAAAGAAAAGTTTATATAGTTTTCAAGGTGTACTGATTTAATTTTTGTTACCTTTGACTCACTATTTTACTTCTGCTAAAGCACATGTCATGACATTTTTTATGGTTTAGACTCATACCATTAAAATTATACCAATCCATGGAACGATTCCGATCACTTTGAAGTAATCATCATAATAGTGTCTTTAAAAGAAGAAATAATGCGAAAGAACTCAAGATCATCAGCAAACAAGAAAATATTTCAGTATAAAAAGCATTCATTTATATCTTTTATAAATATGTTGAACAATATGGACCCCAGATGAGAACCTCGACGAACTCCTAATAATACATTCTATGCATTAGATAAATAACCTTTTACGACAATAATTGATTTACTAAGGTAAGATTCAAAAGAATTAACAAAATATCTGTTATACCGAATTTATTAAGTTATTTTAAGAGAATAGTATAAAGATGTTCTGTCAAATACCTTGCTAAAATCTGTATAAACAGCATCAATGCTTTAGCGAGAATCGACTGCCGTGGCCTATTATAAAAGTTACCAAGTTTGTCGACGTAGATCTACATTTGAAAAAACCATGCTGATGTAGGCGAACAACTTGTTTAAAATATCATGAAATAATAGAGGATAAAAGTTTGTAAAAAAAAATTGACAAATACTGATAGAATGGAAATGGGAGTATAATTGTTAACGTTTTCGATATCGCCGCTTTTGAATAAGGAGAGTAAATAAAGTTCTTTTCCATACAGTCGGAAATATGCCAGATGATAGTGACTTATTATAAATAACTGAAAGTGGATTTGCAAAAGCGCGATATGCATGTGCATACAACAAATATAGACGGTATGCCTTCAAAAGCTGCACCTTTTTGAGGCTCCATTCTTTTCAAAAGATTTAATACTTTAGGGGTAACAAAAATATGATTCAAAGATGTAATACTTCCCGCTGATAAAATATGACAACTATTAATATATTTTCATTGCGGTGCTTAGGAACACAATCAATTACTTTATTATTTGCACGAGACTACTGATCGATCATACCTAGACACTGCGCCATTTCACAGGTTGTAGTGCGCAATAAGGCATTATCTTTTTCTAGAGAGATCAAATTACTTTATTGAGATTCAATTCTCTTTATCATACTGTCGTATTCATTGCTTAAAACTGTAGTGATTATTCGAATATGCTGACTTTTTAATTTCAAGTAGCTGATTGTTCAAAAAAGATCTCAACCCACCCCGAATAATTTCTGTCATGTCTGGAGAAATACAAGTGCAATTAATTGAAGATATCGGTTTCGATCTCAGCGTAACATTTTCATGTACACTAGCTTAGCTTAAACGAGCTGGTGTGTCCGTATTACTCTTTTTTTGGCTCTTTAGAGCGAGAGGTTGGACATATCCTTTGAGATTTGTGAGCTACAGAAATATTGTGAAATATTTTCGCCGGTATATTTAAACAATCATAATGGTAGAAGTCGTAGCAACTCATGCAATGCATTGCCTCGTGCAACCAGCACATTCAAAAGATACCTTTATTAAAACAATTACATTAATATTTGTGTGAAAAAAAAAAGTTTACATCTGGCTTTGATCTTCTAACCTTATACTTCGATTAGCAATTTAATTAAAATTTTGAGGGTACTTGTATTTTCCTATGATACAACAATTAAAAGATAATAAAATATTAATATTGTGTTAGATAAATCCCGGACAATTAATTATTGATTTTACTTATTTTTTTACGATTTATTGGTTACTGCGACAACTTTGAATCCTTATAGATCTCTCTAGTTCGAAAAACCATGCACTTAATACAATCAAATTAGACGTTAATATTTTTCCTAATTTACTTTATATTATTATTTTAAAACACTGACACAGAATTATCTCTTCTAACAAACATAGGTACTCTTGAACAATTTAACGAAACTTTAAGTATGCCAAATAAATCAATTAATCAGTGAAACAAAAGCAATATTTTAGGTGTAATATAGGTTTTTAGTTTTTCATAAACAAACGTAATGTCATCAAAGTAGTCAGAGGCGGAGGCAGGGCTAAGTGCGGGTGCAGACGCCTATAACAAATCACATAATTGTTATGTTCACGAACGTAACCCTACCAGAGTGGTCGGAGTCGGATGCGGGGCTGGTCGTGGGCGGGGGTGCGGGGGCGGGCGTGGGCGTGGTGCTGGGCGGGGAGGCTCGCGGCTGGCTGCCGGACGTGGCGTGCGTGCTGTGGCGGCGCATGCTGGCGGCGCTGGGCGACCCCAACGCGCTGCGCGACCCGCACGCACACCACCACCTCTTCAACTACCTCGTACACCTTAATGCGACGCTCGTCAAGGTGAGTGATCACTGTTTTCCCCTTTATTTGTAATATCGGCGAGGTAGTATATAGCAGTAGGTAGTAGGCGCTTTAACTATACAAAACAAATAAAATATGAATTTGTAAAATGAAGATTCAGAAGCACTTATAAAGCCTCGTTGAATAAAGTAATTTTACATTTTGACTGTTATGTATAAAAAATCCTTTTACCTTTTAATTTAATTACTTTTGAAGATATCAAATGCTAAACTTTTATTAAGTCGCTCGCTTCAGCCTGTAATATCCCACTGCTTGGCATAGGCCTCTTTCTCCATATAGGAGAAGGATCATAACTTAATCTGCCACATTGCTCCAATGCGGGTGGGAGGATATATTCCCTTCTATGAGTAACGATCGCTATACACATACGATACAGACATCCAAACCAGAAAGAAATATTTGTGCAAATACAAATATCCATCCCGGACGGAAATCGACCCCCAATCCGTCGATGTTTTAGGCGCCTACATGCACCGTTATACAGTGCGGAGTTCTTAGGGCGTTGCGGATACAATCGTTGGTAAATATATGTCTAGTGCTTACAAAAATATTTTTATTTTTCAATAAATAAATGTAAAAAAATCTCCTCTTGCTGTTAATTAGTTTGGATTTTTGTGGAATAATAATTATAATATTCTTATTGTTGTATTCTTGTTATACAGCGCGGAGTTCTTAGGGTGTTGCGGATACAATCGTTGATAAATATATGTCTAGTGCTTACAAAAATGTTTTTATCTATAATATAAAAATGAGTCGCTGAATGTGTTGCTAAGCGCAAAACTCGAGAACGGTTGGACCGATTTCGCTAATTCTTTTTTTAAAATATTCCTTGAAGTACCAGGATGGTTCTTACGGAGAGAAAAAATCTAAAAAAAAATTTAAATTTCCTGAAAAAGTCTAAAAACAACACTTTTCTATACTCCCATACAAAAGATTTGTGATAATACTTAAAAGTCAATTTGAACTTTAATATCATACGATAAAGTTTGTGTTAGGCGATACGAAGTTCGCCGGGTCAGTTAATTTTTGAATAAATAAATGTAAAAAGTTGTCCTCTTGCTGTTAATCAGTTTGGATTTTTTTGGAATAATAATTATAATATTCTTTATCTACACTAATGTTGTAACATTCTACTTATGTTTAATACTTGACTTATAATTACTACTGTTATAGCGCAGACAACAAAACACTCAATTTTAGCAATTTCACATGATGGTATAATATCCACATCGATATCGTAAAATCTCATTATAACATCGCGCGCATGCTCGCAGCTGCGCTCTCATTGGTTAGATTTTAATGGCGGCAAAATCACTGTGACAATACACGTACGCGTGAATTTAATTTAATATTTTATTTGTATTCCGCGTTTCTTATGTCAAAATAGATTAATTATAAATAGCAAGTCGTCATAGCAATCATACAAACAAATGCTTTTTTAAATTAAACTATAAAACACGGCTTTGATCACTTTTAGACTATTATTAAAAATCTAGTTTTAATTAATAAAGAAAACTTTAATATGTCAATTTTCTGGTCGTGTTGGGGTTTATAATTTAATTAAAAAAAAGCGTTTATTTCTATAGTTGCGTTTCCGACTTGGTATTTATATTTAATATGTTTTGACAGCACAAACCCGGAATACAAATAAAATATCTTTTTTAATTAAAGTATAAACTACGGATTTAATCAATTTTAGAATATTATTAAAAATATATTTTCAATTAATAAAGGATACTTAAATATATGAATTGTCTTAACACGTCAAAGCACGTACCGGAGCACGGCTTCATAGAAAATGGGCATTGTCCTTTGAACAATTATTATAAATAAACTATTGTCAGCTTTTACTCTTGTTGTTTGATTAATTGCATTAGTGAAGATAAAGTAGTGTATGCAACTGCATATAACACGGGTATTAAAACACTCGTTACTATTATGAAACTCGCTGCGCTCGTTTCATAAACTCACACTCGTGTTTTAATACCCTTCATTATATGACAGTTGCATAAACTACTATTATTGCACACCATTAAAAGATACAAAACAAAAGTAGTACAATTAGAGGAAGATGTACAAAGGTTGTCTTTTAACCTTTGGGTGGTTGGGTGGACAGGGCATAGAAAAGTGGTTGGGAAGTGTACAAATAATTGTTATAGAAATTAGGATAAATTACAATAGAATATAAACTTAAACATTATATATATATATATATATATATATATATATATGTGTGTGTGTGTGTGTGCGCGCATGCGCGCGTTCGCGCGTGCGTGCGTGCGTGCGTGCGTGCGTGCGTGCGTGCGTGCGTGCGAGCGCGCGTGCGCGCGTGCGTGTTCGTGAGCGTGTGCGTGTGCGTGTGCGTGTGTGTTTGTGTGTTTGTGTGTTTGTGTGTGTGTGTGTGTATGTGTATGTATGTATGTATGTATGTATGTATGTATGTCTGTATGTATGTATGTATGTATGTATGTATGTATGTATGTCTGTATGTATGTATGTATGTATGTATGTATGTATGTATGTATGTATGTATGTATTGCCACTGTCGCGCGTTATAAAAAAATTAGTAATAAATAAATGTAAATGTAATTAAATTAATAGTACATAGAATAAGTGAATAATAATTCTTTCTTAACGCGACGAACTAAATCACAGAGATGTAAATATATATTTTAAAAAAGTTACCGATCTGATTGGATTAGAGAACAAAATTAAATAAGACTAATGTAGTAAGTGATTTAATACAAGGAAACACAATTTTAAGTTTACTACAAATTTGAATGAACAAACAACTTTATCTTCCTTTTGTGGATTAAACGAACGAGTTTAACACAACCCGAAATTATTTTAAATCTACACTATGGACCGAAATACATTTTAATTTAATCTAATATTAATTTAAACTACACTGAGGGTTCGAATAATTTCTGACACGTGGGTGGAGGTTAACTGTGGTCAGTAAGTTACTGCGAGATAAAAGTACAAGAAATATTTATCACAACAAATGTGGGTAGACTGAAAAATTTAATAAACAATTTAAAAACCGCGACTATGCTCGTAAGATATTTAAATTTAAAATAACAAAGAACTTTAAAATATTACGTTGTAAAGTAACAAACTACCTAATAAACCACTATCAATTTTCATTAAAAAAAATAAAATACTATTCACAAAAACACAACACATAAAAACACAAACAAGACCATTTCCCATACCAAGAGACCACCACGTGCCAGAAGAAAAAAAAACGTTGGGCGCCACATAAAGTCTATTTTTTGGAACTGTCTTATTTAGCAAAAAACCCCTGTCAATATCAATATTTGTATAGATCTCGAAAATCCGCATAACTTTTTACTGGATGTACCGATTTTGATAATTTTTAATTTAATCGAAAGCCGATGTTTATCATGTGGTCACATTTAAATTTCATCGAGATCTGATTACAACTTTTGGAGTAATTTTTGATAATGCGTATTTACTTGACTATTTTTTCGTCTACCTACGTGGTATTACTTGTCGATATAATTGAAGTCGGTTTTTCTTCGTGTGCTTGCAAACACAATTATTTTCTTGTACAAAAGTCCACAACTTAAGTACTGACTGTACGACTGTTGACACATATTGCGAACGATAGTGCGAACTTGTGGAGGCCTATGTCCAGCAGTGGACTGCAATAGGCTAAAATGAATAGGCTCTACAGATGGTCTGGATTTTAAGATTGTTTTGTTTGGAATCCCAGTCGTATACAAATTTTCTGATTTATTGAAGACCTTTAAGAACATAATGCTCATACATATGTGTCGATTAGTTATTATTAAAAAACGAACGTGAATATATTTTTCGTTAAATAAATATTAAAAGACTAAATAATGGATTAAGCTCCAACCCTTTTCTTACATGGAGAAAGAGGCCTATGTCCAGAGCTGCGGGATGTCGCAGGTTGAATCAATCAATCAAAAACATATTTCTATATAAATAATTTTTTTCTATTTCATTGTAGATTAGTTATCTTAAAAATTTACATTGACTTTTAATTGTGTAACTTAACGACTAATTGTTTCATCTACTTACTTTAATTACGAAATGTTTTGCACTACGTAACATAAAGACTATTGATGCATAACGTAGCCATGATCTCATTATCTTGTTTTCAAAGACAACCGTGACACTTAAAAAAAAAAACAAATGAAACCTCATTTATTCAAGTCTTAAATAGTTACCTATTTGTAGACGAATATAATATAATAATGTTACAAAGCTGAAGAGTTGGTTTGTTAACCGACTTAAAAAAGGGAGGAGGTTCTCAATTCGACTGTATTTTTAAGCGACTTCCAAAAAAGGAGGATGTTCTCAATTCAACTGTATTTTTTTTTTTAATGTATGTTACATCAGAACTTTTGACCGTGTGGACCGATTTCGACAATTTTTTGTTAATCGAAAGGTGGTGTGTGTCAATTGGTCCCATTTAAATTTATTTGAGATCTAACAACTACTTTTCGAGTTATATCTAATAATGCGTTTTTACTTGACGCTTTTTTCGTCGACCTATGTTGTATTATACCGCAAAACTTTCTACTGGATGTACCGATTTGGATAATTCTTTTTTTGTTGGAAAGGAGATATCCCTAGTTTGGTACCGTGATAAGGAAACCAGGATCTGATGATGGGATCCCAGAGAAATCGAGGGAAACTCTTGAAAATCCGCAAAACTTTCTACTCGATGTACCGATTTTGATAATTCTTTTTTTGTTGGAAAAAAGATATCCCTAGTTTAATACCATGATAAGGAAACCAGGATCTGATGATAGGATCCCAGAGAAATCGAGGGAAACTTTTGAAAATCCGCAATAACTTCTTACTGAGTGTACCGATTTTAATAATTTTTAATTTAATCGAAAGCTGATGTTTGTCATGTGGTCACATATAAATTTTATTGAGATCTGATAACTACTTTTTAAGTAATCTTTGATAACGCGTAGTTACTTGACTCTTTTTTCGTGGATCTACGTTGTATTACTCGTCGATGTAATTGAAGTCGTTTTTTTTTTTTGCGAGCAAACAATTATTTTTATATCTGTTACCTCGTAACTTTTTACTGGATGGGCCGATTGTAATGATTTCTTTAATCGAATGTTAGCGTTTGTCATGCAGGCCCATTTAAATTTAATTGAGATCTGACAAGTACTTTTAGAGTTATCACTAATAATGCCTATTTACTTAAATATTTTTTGTCGATCTACTGTAGTACCAATATTATAAAGCTGAGAGTTAGTTTGTTTGTTTATTTGAACGCGCTAACCTCAGAAACTACTGGTCCGATTTGAAAAATTCTTTCAGCGTTAGATTTTCCTCCCATTTATGGAGGCAAGTTATAGGCTATATATCATCGCGCTAAGATCAATAGGAGCAGAGCACCAATGAAGAATGTTTCAAAATCGGTTTTTTTTCTTTTGGGAGCTTTCCCAATTAGCCCAAAGAAACTGTTCCACGCGGTTGAAATTGCGGGACACAACTAATATTTGTTCATAAGTATTCGTATAACTCAAATATACTGCTAAATTTATTATGCTACTTATTCAGCGCGGTTGTCGAGTAAAAATTTGATGTATTATTTTTAACAGTCAAATAAATTGACTATACTTATACGTTTCTGAGTATTTCGTTAGCAATATTTAAAAATTAATTGATCGAATTTAATCAACTTCGGACAATTCATTCGTCTAATTTGGAGAAGGAAAGAATTTTGTTACCTATATTTAAAATAATGTTGGAGAAAATGCCACTAGGCCTTTATCCGTCTTATTTTACTACTGCTTTGTTTAATTGTTGACCAACAGTGTCTAAATAAATAAATGTACATCCAAAACTTGTAGAATAATCTGACTTCGACCTTCAACAGAATTCGCCATACTGAAAATTTTATTTAGCATTCGCAACACTTTTAAATCTAATTTACCATACATATGTCGTTAGTTATGCTTCGAGAATATTACTTGCATTGCTTGATGACATTTATAATTCTTTGATTTTTTTTGCTTGCAAGGGAAACTTAATTGTTGTTTCCTTTACTCTTAGTTAAATAAATTTAAATTAAGATTACTCTTCCAATAAACTGCTCATTATATTATTACAGAATTACAGTATTATGTTATTCCATATGGAAAAGTGTTTATTTTTTTATCGGTCAAATTAATACATATTATGTGGAAGTAATAAGTGTGAAGAGTTTATTATTATTAATAATACCTAACCTAAACCTTGTTACAAACGAAGCTCTTCAAACGTGACAGCCAAAACAGAACCTAATAAATAATAATATATTATGTACAAACGGAACTCATTATTGCGAAAAAAAAAACGTAAATGTTTACACGCTCACGCACATTTCCAAATTAGGTATATGAATCCATTTATATAAAAACGCTAATTGTAATTTAAATAAATTGCTTACAACTCAAACCCGTTACCGTATAAATCGTCGCGGTACGAGTACGACCACTTCGCATCTGTTAATAGCTATCGCAAATATGCCAGTGACAGACTTATCGCACGATATCTCATGCTATTGGACACATGTTGAAATTGAATATTTTACTGATGATTTATCTCAATCGGATCGTATTTTGTTTTTAAATGTATTGCCCCTTTGTTCTGTCAAATTACGAAGTTTTTTTAGTAATTACCTCAAAAGTGTTGGCATTCGTGCATGGTTCTGTTTAAATTGTGCAATCTGTTGTCGAATTCAAAGCTATTCAAAGATTGCCAATGCGAAAGAAAAGCAGGAAAAAGAAGAATCTTAAGAAGGCGTCAAAAAAGACGGGTAAACAATAATAATGTGTCAATTTTTGGGGGTAATTCTAAAAATTTAGTGTTATTTATTTTAAAGTTTCGGATTTTCTATAATTAAAATTTACTGATGTATCTTTGATTATTTTATTTTAAAAGACATATTTATTTATGAAGTAATAATGGTGTTTTCAATATTGGATTTGTTATTTAACTCGAATACGAAGCATGAAATTTTTTTAAACATCGCTGATAATTGTGCGGAGGAAAGTAGCTAATGAAAAACTATGAGTTGTAATATTAAAACAGTGAATAAAGCAGTCGTAAAACAACGCGTGTAATTAAAATTTATGAAATTAAAATTTAAAGACTTGTTCTGTTGTTGTGCGGTAAAAATTTAGAATAAAGATTTTAAACAATTTGAATTCTACTCTGTGTATTTTGTTTAGCATTTATTTAAAATTAGTTCTGTTTTTTTTAACAAAATCTTCGAAAGTATTATTTAAATAAAATATTAAATAATTACAACTATGTGACTTTGTATGTATTTAAACGCAATATAATATGCAAAGAAACTTTAACGACATTTTCGATCGATTGAAAATACGTCTGTAAAAGCTTCTGTGCAGTTTCTGTCTTAGATGTAATTTTTTAACTATTCCGCTAGCACTGACAAACATCAGGATACATTCCGCATTAGGGTTGAGGGTTCGATTCTTCCCCCTAGTCTCGGTGATATTTATAAATTGATGTTCGACCCTTAACTGCGTTCCTTCAAATGGGGGCTTCTTTAGGTGTGATAGATCACGCATATCACACAAGCATATTTATAATTTATTGTCATTATAATAAATTCTTGTTTCAAAAACAACAATCAGTAATAAATACTTTCGCAAATATTTAAAGTTTGTTTCTTTTTTTTTAATTTCATTTACTTTCTATTTTTAGATCAGCGCAAATCAAACTCTCAATGGCAACACAGAAATCCATGTCCCGTTCAACCTGGTGGCAGGATGGTGTCTTGAAGCTGAAGCACTTCCGTCATCACACAGGTAAATTATTTATATTTAATTTATTTAATTATTTTATGGAAATAAATAATATTGTATCTATTATTCAAATATTTTTGTTGTCCGAAGAGACCAAGTTCGCAACGAATTCTGTTTCTTACATAGATAGTGGTAATATCAAGCTTTCTCTAATGTTATCTTTTAAAGCATATTTAAGTAATTTAAAACATATACATGTCTCATTACTCAAACAAAACACTTTTCCTTGCAATTATTTTTAGCTCCTTGAACTTGTCACTATTAAAAACGAAACATGAACAAAATAAAGAGAATATTTTCTAATAATTTTGACCTACTAATATCGTGTTCGTTATTGTTATTATTTATTAATACAGTATTCTATTTCTCTAACATCTGTATACAAAACGTCCGTCAGAGCGGGCAAGCTGGTGGCTCTGCGACTGCTATGCGAGTCGACAGCAGCGCAGGCGCAGGGTCCAGGCGCGCCCTCAGCTTGCAGTGGACGACCGCACCTCGCGCACCTCAATCTCTACCTACGCGCGTTGCATCACGGTATAGGGTTTTATTTTATTTTATTACTACCGCTAAATGTAAAAAGGTGTTGAAATATATAAAAAGGCAGCCTAAATGATATGTAGACATATTTCTGTCAATATAATTAAAATTAAAATATGTATATACCTTGATTTCATTTTTTTAAGGACCAATTTCACTAACTGCTGATAAAGTTCGGATCGGACATATAACGTTATTCAGCAAATACATTTATTTACTAATATGTTTCTTTTAGCTTCATGATCAAAGCGCACTCTATATATCTAATATTTCTAATCATACACATTTTCTAACAGCAGAAGGTGAGACATGACCCAGGACTTGTTTTACCTTCTTCTGGTAAAGTCTCTGGTAACATAATACTGTACTTTTAGCGTGGTGAACTTTATTAGCAACGGTTGAAATTGTCCCTAGTTATTTAATTATCCAATAAGCAACACAAAATAATATCTAATTTGCTGTTCAGTTAAAAGTTTCCAAATCTAACTTTAAGTTTTTAATTTATTAGACAACCCGAGCTGTTGTACTCTGCTTATTTACTGTGTTTATAGCCCATAGTCTTCAATAAGCGGACTGAATACGTAAAAAAAAATATGAGGGATCATGATGATGAGACCGTCTGAGTGTCAGGTCTAACGGGCGAGGACCGGTCGGTGGTGGACGTGCTGGTGGAGCATGCGGCGCCGCGCTACCTGTCGCTGGCGCTGGAAGGGCACTCGCTGCTGCTGCTGGACTTTGTGCACGCCTCCACTATCGTGCTCAACTCCTCGGATATGGGGCCCTCGGTGAGTTACCGTTCCATTATTTATCCGACGACGCATCGGCGCAGCGGTCACAGAACGGGTTGGTTGCCCCGTCGATCGCGTGGTAGATCACCGCTAATAGCAGACATTTGTGCCATAAAAGGGTGTTCCGTAGTCTGGGGGTTGTGTTGATGTATTTCGTATATTTCTGGAACCCTGACACGGAAAGAAATACTAGTCGGGGCCGTTGACTGCAAAGAACTTGGAAAAATTATTTTAAATTTTAGCTCCAGAAATTTTTTTAATGCAATATTAGATAGTAGAATTTTATTTTAATAATTTTATTGCCGTTATGACACTTATTAAAATGTCTACATTTGTTTCAGTGTCCCAGAACAGCCGCTGTAACATTTTTAGGTTCACTGCTTGCGTTGCCTGATGGATTAATGAATGCACCAATGTTGCAGCCATATCCTCATCAATACAACACTGTATCTTGTCCAGACCTAAAGGTAAAATTTTGCTGTACAATTTAATTTTATTATGTCTAGATTGTGTATCTGGAGTAGTTCAAATATAGGTTTATCATGGTAAATAGTGCAGTAGTTTTAGTTTAAAAGAATAACAGATATCCATCCTCGCAAAACCATCGCCAAAGATTTGTGTATAATCATTAATTTTGGTCGCGGTAACATTATTCTTAACTTGTATTTAATTATGTTTTTAAGTAACTTTTGTCTTTCTACTCCGACGACAACGTTTCAACGGAGTCCTTCTCCGAAGTCTTTAGCTGATCAATGCAATCCTGTGACGAGACTGTAATACGCACTTGCGCCCGGCAGGAGCACGTGCTGAACATCGTGGTTCGCGTGTGCCGGAGAGAGGGGGCGGGGGCGGCGCGCTGCGCCGGCGCCTGCGCACTGGCGGCGCACTGCTGCCACCTGCTGGCGGCGCGCGTCGCCTGCCCGCGCCTGCCCGCCTACGTCACCTGCCTGCTGCAGATGCTCATGGTGAGACCGACCGCTCGTGAGCGCTGACCGCCGCGGTGCGCCTGCGCACTGGCGGCGCACTGCTGCCACCTGCTGGCGGCGCGCGTCGCCTGCCCGCGCCTGCCCGCCTACGTCACCTGCCTGCTGCAGATGCTCATGGTGAGACCGACCGCTCGTGAGCGCTGACCGCCGCGGTGCGCCTGCGCACTGGCGGCGCACTGCTGCCACCTGCTGGCGGCGCGCGTCGCCTGCCCGCGCCTGCCCGCCTACGTCACCTGCCTGCTGCAGATGCTCATGGTGAGACCGACCGCTCGTGAGCGCTGACCGCCGCGGTGCGCCTGCGCACTGGCGGCGCACTGCTGCCACCTGCTGGCGGCGCGCGTCGCCTGCCCGCGCCTGCCCGCCTACGTCACCTGCCTGCTGCAGATGCTCATGGTGAGACCGACCGCTCGTGAGCGCTGACCGCCGCGGTGCGCCTGCGCACTGGCGGCGCACTGCTGCCACCTGCTGGCGGCGCGCGTCGCCTGCCCGCGCCTGCCCGCCTACGTGCCTGCTGCAGATGCTCATGGTGAGACCGACCGCTCGTGACCGCTGACCGCCGTGTTGCGCGTGTGCAGGCGAGGCGCACGACTGCTTCTCAAAGTTTTGAATTTTAGGTATTGCAATCCCATAGCTTATTCGATTCCACAGGATTGATCAATACCGCTCGGCATCCCGCACTCTTAAAGAAGCTATTTACATCACCGAAGCTACACAATGTGGGGCGCGGTCAGTGCTTGGAAGGGTGACCGCCTGGGAAAACCACGTGACGTTGGTTTTTTGTTTTTTTTTCAATTCGTTTTTTTATACTTAGTTCTTTTTTAATTAGCTTGCCAAAGAAGTTTCACTTCTGACATATGTACTTTGTCCGCAAGCAATTTTTTATATCTTGGCGTATGATGGGCCAAAAGATTTAACACTAATTTTTAAACTTACGGGATCCGCGTTTTGAAAGGGCGGGATCCCGCACGTTAATAAGTGATACACGATCCCGCTTTGCAGAATTGCAATCCCTAGTTTGGCTAGGGAAGATTTTCATCCAAACATTTTTATATATTACGATATTATTTTTTAAAACATCCACTACTAATCAGTCACTTTTTTTATTACAATAATTTTAATATTGTTACAGATGAAAAATAAAACGATTGCAAAAGTTGTAAGCGACGCTGTTCTGGTATTGGCAGACTACACTGACCGCATCGTGGAGTTGTACCCTGGACTCGTTGGTAATTTAACTTTAACATAATTTTCAATATTTGTTATTATTGTACGTATGACTCTTTAAATGAATTTAATACAAAAGTTTGGTGGTGCTGAGGATACTAATTGTTTACATTTTTGGCGTTATATGTTATAACACATTAGAAATAGTACCTACTCATAAACATTAAAATTATTGTTTGACACTGACTCATCGTTACTGTTAGACTCTGTTCATCGTTATTCTATAAATATAGCGGTAATAGATTTAAGCATTTAAACTAAAAGTTTTTGTTCTAAATTATTAGTATCAATAGACTGATTAAAAATCCAATTTTTTTCATCAGAAAAAATCATAAAGTGGATCTGCGCGTGCCTGGCTCAAATCTCCAGCAGCAGCGGCCGGGACGCCGTGAAGCCGCTGGCCGGCTCGCTGCTGCTGTGCCTGGCGGAGTTCGCCGTGCGCTGCGGGCCCGCGATACTGCTGCGAGCGCACGGAGACCACACTCTGTTGCTACTCATTTTCAAGGTGAGTCTGCAGCTGGAAACCATCGCGAGACCTCCGATGTGATCTTGGTTGGACCCGACCGACGTCATCTCCCGGCGGCTGGTATGCAAGCATGTATTCCAGTGGAGGTTGTTTATTTCGCTGTGGTTCATTTGTCGTTGATATGTATATAGTTCCAGACTCCTGATACAGGATTTCATGCTAATCTGTTGAGTGTAGGCGTAATGTAATCTGACACACCAACCCATACGTTAAAGTATTCTAAGGCACCGTGATATGCTGCAGTTACGATTCATTCAGTTCGATCTTTAAAATAATTCGTCACTATTTATTTTATAAAAATTCATTTTAAAGTTCAGTGGTGATGCGTTAATAATACTTGATAACAAACATCCAGATATTTTGGTTATCAATAAACTGTTGAAATTGTTTCTTCTTCTTGTTTTAGTGTTAAGCACCAATAATAGCTAACGCGGCCCGATAATCTCCATGACATTGTCTTAAAGTAGCCAGACTTTCTCGTAACATTTTTTTATTATCTATCCCACTCAACACAGCAACCTGTCGCGGACATTTGGCAGTTTCAATGTGTGACTTACATCTGGTTTATTTTTCATTTGCATTTTGTTAAATGTAATAAATTATGTAAAAAGTATAAAGCAGTTGTATAAAACAACTGAACTAAATTATTTGAATAGCAAATATTGCATTATTTCCAGAAAGGTCGTGACTAAGCTGAGTAACAATAAATATTTACTTAAGAGCCATTTCACAATTTTTCGCTCTGCAAGTTTAGGTAAATTTGGTCGCACCGCGCGATCTTTGGCCTAAGCGCGCACTGGCGGCCTGGCCGCAGCGGCCGGGCTGCGGCGGCCAGCGAAATGTATGTACATCGTATCATAGAGCGCGCACTTGGCCGCGAGCGGCCAGCGGCCGCCGCGGCCAACGAGATCATTGCGACGTACCTGCGGCCAGCCGGCCGCCGCGGCCATCGAGATTCGAAGAATTGTACGATCGTGCGCTAGGTGCGCGCACTGGTCGCCGCGGATAGATGTTTTACTCTTTACGGAGTGTTCAAATTATATCGTTATGGGCTATGGCTTGGGAGCGACGCTTGCGGCTGGTCGCGACACTCGCGGCCTGGTCGCAATACTGGCTGCTGTGGCCTGGCCGCCAGTGCGCGCTTAGCCTTGTGCTAGTTAGTCTTGATCATTTTCTAATGTATAATAAAAATTAATAACTATAGTATAAAATGTTTTTACATAGTTAATTTGTTAAATTTTTCAAGTATGTTATATAACAACAGTCAATAAATTTAGGAAGGAAACCAGGATCTGATAATGGGATCCTAGAGAAATCGAGGGAACTTCTTGAAAATTCGCAATAACTTTTTACTGGGTGTACCGATTTTAATAATTTTTAATTTAATCGAAAGCTGATGTTTGTCATGTGGTCACATATAAATTTCATTGAGATCTGATAACTACTTTTTGAGTAATCTTTGTTAACGCGTAGTTACTTGAATATTTTTTAGTCGATCTACGTTGTATTACTCGTCGATGTAATTGAAGTCGGTTTTTTTTTCGTTTGCGAGCAAACACAATCATTTATCGATTAATAGAGATACAAATGGAATAAAAGTCTGTTCTAGTATTCAACAAAATTATATTCCACATATTACGGTTTTTTTTTAACGGTTTCAACGTAGAGGTTATTGAAAAGTAGGACTTCAAAGTATACATTGCGACCGTTTACCCAGGGAGGAGGCTGATGAAAAGGTTAATAATTTTATACACATAATATAAATCAAAATTCTGATTTGACTATCTTACTACAACAAAGGTTGCTCTATTGTATTTTAATTAAATTATTGCATCCAACGCTGAGATTAACGACGTGAAAATATTACAATTTCGCGGATTGTTACCGATTTTTATGAAATGGCTCTTAACACGGATAGCTTTTAGATTATCATCGTGTTATTTATAAACGATCTTTCCATCATAAATAGTAGAATATTATTAATTTTACGCATAAAAATACCTTGTCGAAAGTTAAAATTTAAATACAATGTAAATATAAACAAGTTTATTCAAAATCATGTACAAACATACAAAAGAATACAAGCACAGGATTACAAAAACGAATCCTAGTTAATAAGTCGAAACAGGTGATTTTAAAAATTAGATAATATTACAAAAGTAAATATTTTTTTAAACCACCTACTAAATGTCTATTTGAACCCGGTTCTGATATTCAAAAAACGATTCGTTTATACATTTTAAAAGTAAAACGAAATGTTTTTTAATATAAGAATCGGGCGTTAGGCGTAAAATGGTAATTATAAAATAACTAGTGAATGTTTATTGTCCCGGTTGTTCAACGTGTTCTTGGGGCTGGAAACCGTGCTCGTTGGCGACGAAACTAACGGTGTAGATCAGACCGTCGGGGGCGGTGTACTTGTAGTTGCCCTGTACCTCGATAGCTTTGTGGTCCTCAGAGATCTGCTTTAGAGTTCCTTGCTCCTGGCGGGATATACCGTCACTGGTCTCAAACCTGTATTGAAGATATTTGATTAATAAAAAACCGACCGAGATTCTTATTATCTCTTAATATCTTATATCTTATATTATATTATATTCTTATTATCTCTTAAATCTTGCGATACGCTTTATCTTTGGTTTACGAAAATATGATCACGTCCCATATCGTACTCAACTTAACTGGCTCCCAATCCACCTTTGCCGTGATATGCACATCCTTTCTTTTCTCTATAACATACTCCATGATCAAAATTCTCCCTCCTACCTTCAGTCCCGTTCCCATCTTATTTCTTCCACAACATGTTCTAGGAGGTCTTGCATCACGTCGATGCAAGAAAGCACTTCAATTTATACTTTTAAGGACAAACTAAGAAATCATCTTTTCTCCGAATTTAAGAACCTCTCATAATGAATATACTCTCAATATATGTATTTATGTTTGTATGTACATGTTCATGTAAGTGTGTATGTAGTCAAGTATACATGTATTTTATATTATTAATTCTGAATAAGTTTATAGATTTATAATCATTATTATTAATTACTCTCGCACTTCTGTGCCCCGCGATAACAGAAATTCTAATCACCATGGGTAGACTGGTAGAGATCTCTTCTAGAGATAAGTTCGCCCTTGACAACTTAGCTTTGTAAATATGATTTTTACTTGTTTTTTTTTAAGTTCAATAAAGAATATATATGTATACTAAACATAAAAAATTGACTTGTTTGGCTGACAATTTGAAGATAAAATAGGTCACTCACTCAAAATTGTATCCCTCAGGATTGACATTTGAATCTTGTTTGAGAATGTAGGCTGGGTTAGGGTCTTGTGGAGCCGCCGCGGTTAGAGCCAACAGAGCGAAAGCGCAAAGTACCTGTATGAAAAATTAAGGTTAAACAAACTGTATAGCAGCCATATTCTAAACTAGGTTGCGAAACATAGCACTTTCCTTTTTGTCCGTTTAAAAAAAGCATTCATAAAATAGAGAGAATCGTGTTTATATTACAAATTGTTTTCATTAACAATTATGAGGTTATCAAAATATTGCAATGACTAATATGTTACATTCTTATGCCGAATTTTGATGAGATATTTAGTGATGTACGTAAACTAAAAAAAAAATACTTACAAGTTTTTGCATGTTTGAAGTCGGGTTGATTTTGAATTATGTTGGTAGGAGTGTTACTGCTGAAGTCAGCTGTAGGACTGTGCTTATCACAGAGTGAAACGGCTTTTTAAATGCAAAATGTAATTGATGACAAAATCGCATCCTACTCAGAATTCCACGCCTATAATGTGGTGCTAATGAAAATGTAAATGTCTAATAGTGATATCGAACGGCAAAATTATTGCCTTACGTAAAACGTATGGATTTTATTAGGAGTTCTTTACGAAAACCCTTGACACAATTTCTCTATTTTGTTCTATTTTAAAATTGTTTGTTACCTACACGATTATTTAAAAACTAGCTGTGCCCGCGATTTCGTCAACAAAAAAAATATCGTTCAGTTTGAAGCTATAAAATAAATTTCTTAAATAAAAGTAGCCTAAGTTACTACTTACTACATCAGCTATCTGCCAGTGAAAGTCCCGTCAAAATCGGTCCAGCCGTTTCAGAGATTAGCTGGAACGAACAGACAGACAAAAATTGTAAAAAAATATTATTTTGGTATACGTGCCGTGTATAAATCCATATGCATTTAGTAAAAAGCTGTCATAGTGCAAACAGACACTCCAATTGTATTTATTTGTATAGATGTATGTATAAATATATATATATATATATATTTGCTTTTCTTTCTCAGATTTAGGTTAGTAATGAACATATTTACTGTAACTTATGTTTTATAATAATTCCGTTCTATAAGTACTACTGATAGATGATGATACTAGATGAGACTAGTTCTAAGTTTTACTTTAATCTATCTTTAATCTTTTAGGGATTTTTCAGTTTAAATTTGTTTATATAGTCGAACAGCAATATTTACTATGGTATTGTTATGTCATATGTTCTAACTTCACTAACAAACATTCATACACTATTATCAATCAGTCAGTAACTGCCACGCCATTTTTACTCACTTTAATTTGTTGTATACTAAACATGTCAAAAAACAAGCTGAAAGAAACTGAAAAAGACTACAGACGTCCAACTGCTGTTCTGTTATATCTATATAAATAAAAATGAATGTTGCTAAGCGCATAACGTAAGGTTTTTAAACTTACTAAAAAAAAATTAAATTTTTACCGTTAACTTTTGGCAGAACTAAGTCTGTCCGGGCAGCTAGTGGTGAATAAATCTAGCTGTGGGTCTTAATCCGGATGTGATTGTGGGTTAGTGAATTAAAGCAACCACTATTGATAGACCTCTGATCTACCATTGTGTTAGATATAATTTTTATGCTAATAAATAAATATCTTATAACATTCACACATGGTCTTGGCAACTTGTTGCTTGTTTTATAAGTAACAGCAGTCTGCTATGCCTATTTTTTTTTTTTTTTTTGATAAATATACATGGAAATAATACATATACAAATATTAAACTCAAGAGTCAGACGGGAATCGAATCCACAAGCGGAGCAGAAAGCAGGGCCACTACAAACTGTGCCAACCGGCTAGTCAATAAGTAACTGGGATAAAAATTTCCATTTATAGTAATATCTTGCAGGTTTTGTACGCAGTGATGAAAGGGACAAACGGTTCAGACATCGAAGGCCTGACCCTACCCATAGACGAGGATTTCGACCCTAACATTCAGTTGGACAACTTGGCTCCGAAAACTAGTCCGGCTTCCACCATTGACGTCAAACTTTGGGCGCAAACGGTACGTACGGCGCAAATACATATAAATAATATTCATTTGTATACCTATGAAATAGCTCGCGTTTAAAATACAAGTAAATATTACTAAAATATTAAAAACACACAAATGTCCAAACATTGCCATTAATCACCGCAAGACAACTTTCTTTCACGTAAAGAAAACCGCATTGAAATTGGTCGATCTGTTCAAGAGCTACTAATATAATCAAACAGACAAACATACAGACAGTCGTTGACATCAAATTATATAACACCCCCCCCCCCCTTTGATTGAGATAAAAACATAATATCACAGCGTAAAAAGAACCAGTGGGCCAATGCGTTTGATGTCACGCAAAATGCCGCTTTTGTGTAGACATTCGTCATTGCTGCAGGGTTGTCACAATATATTATATATTTTATACCATCCGTTCTACAATTGTGTATTCATAAAATCTACTAATGTGAAACTGAAAGGTATTTTCGACATTTAGATTTACTAGTTTGCAGATTGCGATTGTTGAATTTGACGATGTAGTAGATTCTCATACGTAGAAACAATTTTAATAAAAATTCAGACGGAAAGCAGGCGCAAGGTTTTGTATTAAAATTAATGTTTTTTGAGTGTTGATATAATTGATTTCCAATACTACATTTTAAATTCTTATTTATACGAGATGATGACATGCAGTCTCTCACAGCACATGTAGTATGAACCATTATAATTTATAAAAACGCACAACTCAAACAAAACTTTTATAACAATGAAATTAATAATTGTGTTTGCTCGCAAACGAAAAAAAAAAACGACTTCAATTACATCGACGAGTAGTACAACGTAGATCGAAGAAAAAATAGTCAAGTAACTGCGCGTTATCAAAGATTACTCAATAAGTAGTTATCAGATCTCAATAAAATTTATATGTGACACACATGATAAACATCAGCTTTCGATTAAATTAAAAATTATCAAAATCGGTACACCCAGTAAAAAGTTATTGCAGATTTTCGAGAGTTTCCCTCGATTTCTCTGGGATTTCATCATCAGATCCTGGTTTCCTTATCATAGTACCAAACTAAGGATATCCCCTTTCCAACAAAAAAAGAATGATCAAAATCGGTACATCCAGTAGAAAGTTATGCGGTATAATACAACGTAGGTCGACGAAAAAAGCGTCAAGTAAAAACGCAATATTAGATATAACTTGAAAAGTAGTTGTTAGATCTCAAATAAATTTAAATGGGACCAATTGACACACACTACCTTTCGATTAAAAAAAATTGTCGAAATCGGTCCACCCGGTCAAAAGTTCTGATGTAACATACATAAAAAAAATACAGTCGAATTGAGAACCTCCTCCTTTTTTGGAAGTCGGTTAAAAAGCGTCAACCCCGATTGGCTTGTCCCAAACGAGTGTATGGCAGCGTAGGCTCGCTACCGCTACCGCTACCTCTCTCACCCCGCAAACCCCGCACGATTGCTCTGTCTAGACGTGTCCGTTGGCCGACTGTATGTTTCATAGGCTGTGATAATATTGTATGGTATTTTTATACGACTCTCCTCCTATAATGAAGTCTGTTAAAGAACATAATGAAAATTGTGCTGGCGATAAGTGTGTTTAATTTAATTTGGAAAAAAACTATATTGGCGACAATTTTTAGTAAGCCCCGGGCGGCAAAAAAAACCGCTCCGCCACTGCTTTGCTCTACCTTTACTAACGTTTAGTGTTCACTCGGCTCAGATCTGCTCGCAATTAGTGATGTACCTGGGCCACTGGCCACTGTGGAGCGGCTGCCAGACGTCTTCCAGTGTATGCGAGCAGCACGACAGCCCCTCGCTGGGCTCCGAGCTGGGCGCCGCCGTGCTGTCCGCTCCGCACATACAGCTGCTGCGCCTCGACGACCACACGCTCGCCAGCTTCGTCGAGCTGCCCGCCATCGACCCGCCCTGCGGGGGCACCACGCCGGGTACACCTTGCACTTGCTAACTGACTTTAACTAGCTAATTGACGCAGTTTTTAGGTGGGTTTAACTCCCGTCCCGAGTCTCGGTGTAATCTCGTGAAAATTGTCGTGTCACAATGTTAGTTATAATACTCCTCCGAAACGGCTGGACAGATTTTTATGAAATTTAGTGTACATATCGGTTAGGTCTGAAAATCGGCCAACATCTGTTTTTTATACCCCTAAGTTATAATGGGGGGGGGGGGGGGGATTAAGTAAGGTAATAACATATATGGCATAGCAACCTTTGCGAAGTCAGCTAGTATACAAATACATTTATTTAAGTCAGTTCAGTTCAGTTTATTGCAGTCCACTGCTAGAATATGCCTCCCCAAGCTATTTTATATAAAGAATTTATTTTGAAATTTCAACATCTCGGCTCAGAATTATTTGTAGGTACATAATAGTCCAATGATTTCCAATAGGTTTAATGACATCGGACCGTCAAGTGCGAGTCTTGCTGCGTGATATCTGCGGTAAGGCGTGCTGGGACGCCTCGGCGCTCTATTACGATCCGTCGATAGGCTCGTCTGAACCTCCCGAACCCCTTCCATTACCGACAACGTGAGCACAAGTCTTATAAATAATTATTACTATATTATTAAGTATACAATGAGTTAGCACTGGTTTTGTTTTTTTAAATTTTGTTAATTATTCATCAATGTTAATAACAATTATTTTCCATAGTGTCGATAGTCCACGTGACAACACATTGTCTACTCTACCTCCGCCTCTGCCGCCAGATTTGTTGCCTGATTATAAGAACTCGCCACCAGACAAGCATCAATTAGATCATGTAAGTTATGTATACCTTACTTTTTACAATAACAAGCAAACTGATATTAATATCAAAATCGATTACCAGACATAAAACAAGTTGTAGATTCGTAGGTAAATAACAGAATTTCGGAGCGTCAAATCGTAAATTTATCTTAAAGGGCGAAATTTCGAATCGTCGGAAATCCACTGTTGTGAGTGTTTACTCAGTTTGGGGTGTTGAGTGACTAGACGTTGGCGTGTCGAGTGACAAGACGTTGGCGTGTCGAGTGACAAGACGTTGGCGTGTCGAGTGACAAGACGTTGGCGTGTCGAGTGACAAGACGTTGGCGTGTCGAGTGACAAGACGTTGGTGTATTGAGTGCTGAGACGTCGACATGTTATATGAGTAGATGTTGGTGTGTCGAGTGATATGACGTTGACGTGTTGAGGATTAAAGTCGTATTTTTAATAAGACGAAGTCATTTACTGTGTTGTCAGTTTTTGATGAAATAAAAATAGTGTTGTGACAAAGTGAATGACTGAACAAACTCCTGAATAAATGAAATTGCCTCGATTATGTAGTGAATAGTTAATGTGCCGAACTGCCGATATCGGGTACGGGGTTCGAATTTTAGTCGTGCTTTGTACATACCAACGAGTTTTCGACGACTATGTTCTTATAGTATCTACCTATACTGAATACCGAGTGTTTTAAACATCAAGGAAAACATTGCGAGGAAACTTGCAAGACTGTCCTATTTTCAATATATCATGTAGTTGAAACTATAGATGTGTAAAATATAACAATTATAGGTAGGTAATGAAAATAAAAAACATCGATTATTACATAATTTGTTTTTATTCATCATCGGATAAAAAATCATCACTATCGCTTTCGGTGACATTAATTATAAATCTGTCTGAAACATTTTGTCTTCTTCTTTAATTATATGAGACACGCAGCTACTCCATTTTTCAGGTGTGATATGTTGAAGTCCTTCTTCAAAAAGTTTATTTACTTCTGTCATTATGAATGTTTTGTTATTTCTTGTAACATATCCTTTAACCTGCGCCCATACCAACTCAATGGGATTGAGCTCACAGTGGTATGGGGGCAGACGTAAAACAATTATCCCATGCTGCGCTGCCATCTCGTCCACAACATACTTATCGCAATGGTCTTGTTTGTGCTGCCATACAATGTCTATAAGAGTAGCTTTAACCATTGTTGCTTGGAATGAAATATTTTTGGTCGTTAGCCACTCTCGTATTCTAGGTTTAGACCAAGACATTTTAGGCAACGATTCTAGTTTCCTGGAGTGGTAGGGGGCATTATCCATCACTACTACGAAATTTAGTTTTAGTTTTGGCAAGACCCCCCTAAACCACTTCTCAAAGGAATCGGCATTCATCTTTTGATCATAATCTTCTTAATTTTTTTGGCTTCAAATATTAATAAGCTGTCTTCTACGAATCCTTCTTCTCCGCGCCTATATGGCCGATAATTAATCGTTTGCCCTTTCCTGAAGGCTGTTTTAAGCCAGTGGTCAATCCATGCTTTCTTCGGTGCATGACCTTCAAGATAGTGAAAAATATCAATTAATTATTGAAAGTACAATTTCTAAAAAAAAAAAAAAAAAAAAAAAAAAACTGAAAATTGTAATTACCTTCGTTAATCCAGGTTTCATCTTGGTAATAATAAATATACCTTCCTTCCCTTCGATAATCTTTAATTTTTCGAAGGTATCGCTGGCGCCATAAAATAATGTCCTGTCTGGCAATTAAAATGCTTTGTCTTGATTTTGTGATATATTTGAAATTTAAATGTTTCCTAACATTTCTTAATGTACTCCAAGAAAAATTAGGTAAGTCTGGGTCTTCATTGACAACCTTAGGAATCTGTAAAGTAATAAAAAAAAGTTTTTGAGTAAGGAAGTCTACGCAATCTAATACTTTGGTTTTACAAAAAACATTATCGTGGACACAGAATGTAATGCAAGTAGAAGGAATAAAGTTCAAGTTACCTTTATAATAGTGGGTAACTTATTTGCATAAAAAAAAATTGATGTACTTTTCGCCATATAACGGCAAAAGTAAAATCGTCTAATTTATCTTTGAAACTGTGTTTCGGTCCCCGTTTCTCGGGAGACTTAAATTGTTCATTTTCTTTGTATTCACATTCATTGAGGTCACACCAATTCCCAAAATGTCCGCTGTTTTCGAAACACATTCTTTTTTTTCGGGAGCCTCAATAGGTAATATTGAAGCAGCTTTCTCCTCAAATACGTGTTTGTAGACGTTTTGTATCATAAGTTTTTCGGTAACGCTTAAAGCAATCCGTGGTCTCTTCTTTCTTGGAGACAAGCTTTGGCTTGACGTGCTTGGTTGAGGATCCATATCGTTTGTACGAAACAATATAGCAACAAATAAACACAAAAATTACCACAAACGCGACGTAACGAAAAACTAAACAAAAACAATAACTAAACAGCGTGAGCGCAGAAAAAACATTCGTGCTATCAGACCAGAGGCTAGAAGCCGAATTACAAACAAAATGGCGGCCGACGCGCGCGGCATTGATCGGTGTTGGCATTGGTCGCCGCTCCGCACTTTGTAACAAGCCGTCAAAAAAACTGATTAGTTACATACTACTATTGACTTATATCAGAGCACTTTTATACAGTTTTATGGTAAAATAGATATAATATTCTTTTATAGTTTGAAATTATTAACTATTCACACTCATTGTTCATTTATCTGATTGAACGAGAACTGAACGCATCACTATTACTTTAAATATGGCAACATTATTTTACAAAGTGACATTAGCTACTGTCAGTTGGCTTCGTCTAATTAAAAATACGATTTTAGACTTTAATGCATTGAGTGACGAAACGTTGGTGTGTTGAATGAGTAGACTTTGTTGTGTTGAGTGAGTAGACGTTAGTGTTGAGTGGTTAGACGTGGGTGTGTTGAGTGACGAGACCTTGGTGTAACGAGTGATGAGACGTTGGTGACTAGTGTGTCGAATGACTAGACGTGGTATTACGCTCTATTGGTGTACAGGTGCTGGCGTACATCGGCCACACGTCGCCCGAGGTGACGTGCGGGCGGCGGCTGGACGAGGCGGGCGCGTCACCGCTGCCGCCCGGCGCCGAGGACGAGCTCGTGTGCGCGCTCGTGGCGCACCGCAACGCCGAGCGCCACTACCTCGCCACGCGCGACAGGTGACTCTACAATTTCTACTTTTAAATGGAGATTTATTACCGGTATTTTTTTTATTTTTTATTTTTTTGTTTAGAAAAGGATTCGTTGTACTGACGAGTTGTTCAACTTCGAACATGTGAAATGATGTGTGCGTGTTGTGTGACGAAAGTTGAGTAAAAGTAAAAAGCAATGGTGACTGATAACAAACTCTATATTAATGAGCAAACAAAAAAAAAACCGTCAATTAAGTCTGGTTGAAATATTTAGAACACGGCAAAACGAATCGTTAATTAAGTATATGAAGTGGTACCAATTGAGCTGTCGGTCCTCAGCGACGACGAGGGTCCCGGCGAGGCGGACGGCACGCGCGCGGCTGCGGGCCCGTTCGAGCAGAGCCGCGTGCTGGTCGCGCAGCTGGGCACGCTGAGCGCGGCGCGGCGCGCGCACGCGCAGCTGCTGCGCCGCTCCGACCGCCTGCTGCGCGAGCTGCGCAACCTCGACCAGCAGCGGTGAGCACTGTGTCTGTTTCTTCACCGGCACGGACAGGACGTGTCGGAATTCCCACTCAAACCCATCGACACTGGTAGATGAGTAATGTGACGCCATGCGTTCGCTCGCGAATTCCACCATGATATTCTGAGTCGAGCGACTACAATGCACCTTACCTGTCACTGTCGCGTCTTGTCCTGTCACTTCCCCAACATTAAAATGGAGCTAATTCGCTCCGAATACTGTCAATATCAATACTCAAATATTATTAAAGATGCAATATTATGTAAAAAAAAAAGAATCTGTATTTGTTATTTACAGATGTAGAGAAACTCATAAAGTAGCAGTAATTTACGTCGGCAAGGGACAGGAGACTCGCAACGAAATTCTTTCTAATCGTTGCGGCAGCCCTGCGTATGAAGCCTTTTTAGCTGCTCTTGCTTGGGAGGTATGTAGTAGTAATATTACTTACCTACAAAAATTATTTTGTACAGTAATTTTGGTTAGTATTGTTGATCAAATCTTAGAAATTATTACATAAAAGCTGTTACTAACGAACGAGAAATTGAAAAGTTTTAAAAATTAATAAATCAGAAGCCTTAACATATTTTGCCGAAGGACTTAATTCCTATAGTAAGTGTGTAAACATTTGAACGCGTGGAACCTTTCGGCTCTAAGTTTAAAGTGGTACATGTTAACCGGCCGCAGGTGGAACTGGAGAGCCACGTGGGGTTCGCCGGCGGGTTGCGTGGAGGCGGCGGGGGCGGGGTCAGCGCGCCCTACATCGCCACGCTCACGCTGGAGGCGCTGTTCCACGTCGCCACGCGCATGCCGGCCGACTCGCCCGACGCCATTCTCAACAAGGTACCCTGTTGGACACGATAAACGTTTTTTTAATACAATTTTTCGTTGAGACATAACTACTATAACTGTTTCATACCAGTTCTCGCAATCCCATGATAAATGTTCAAATCGCTAGTACCGTTACAAAATCTACCATTCATTTCTTAACTTGTTGATTTAGTATGCGCCCTGTTGGAATTATTCAGTATAAGAGATATTTTTTTTTTTTTTATTATTTTATATTACTTAAATGTATGCTGCTGCTATTCTTTTGGTTCCCTAAAACATGATATGATATATACAGTAACAAAAATAGGACGGACAAACGGATCCTAACTAATGCCAAGTAATTACTAATTCTCGTAAAATAATTCTCTAGACGCGGCACCTAGGCAACGACGAGGTGCACGTGGTGTGGAGCGAGCATTGGCGGCCGTACAAGCGTGACACGCTGCCCACGCAGTTTTGCGACGTGCTCATCGTGCTGTACCCGCTGCCCGGCGGCCTGCTGCGCTGCACCGTCTCCAGGAAACCGGACGTATGTATAGTACAAGCGCGGCACGCTGCCCGCTCAGCTCTGCGACGTGTTCATAATGCTGTACTACTAGGCAATCAACTTTTTTATTCTTTATATTTTTTAGTTGTTTCAGTGCGAAAAGAGCTTAACTTGAAAAAGAAAATTGTGCAATGGTTTTTATTATATTATTTGAAGCAAAAAAGCCATAAAGCAATTTTTATAACGATTTGAAGCATCCATATAATAAGGTAATGCGGCGACGGCGCAGGTGGCGGTGTTCGGGCCGCTGTGGGAGGAGTGCATCGTCCGCGTGGGCTGCAGCGCGGCGCTGGTGCGCGGCGCGGCGTTCGCGGGCGGGCGCGCCGTGCGGGCCACCATGCCGCTGTACCAGCACGCGTGCTCCGAGCGCGCGCGCGACCTGGACGCGCTCGTGGCGCACCACTCGCTGCCCGCCACCTTCGAGGCCTTCGTCACGCGCGTGCGCGAGCCCGTGCCGCCCGCCGCGCCGCGCGACTGCCCGCGAGCCGCAGGTACTGTCGCGACCCGTGACGTCTCACTACTAAGAATCGACTAATTCACTGGGAGAGAGATAATCGGCCATAACTAACTAACTCAACTGGCTCAGTGACCCGAAGTGAGTCTTGGCCTCCGAAACAAGATTTCTCCACTTCGCACGATCTTGCGCGATTTCCCGCCAATTATTGGCTTGGATCTCCCTCAAGTCTGCTTCAACCATGTCCCTCCAGCGGTACCTGGGGCGACCCACCGGTCTACGTCCAGTTGGTCGACCCAGATACGCTCTCTTAACTGCTCGATCCTCCCCCATGCGTTCGACATGACCGAGCCACCGCAACCGATGGGATTTGGTAACTCCAATGATGTTTGGCTCGATAATCGGCCATTATTCGCCCTATTTATATTACAATAGACAACTTTCTTATCGTAACCTAAAATAATTTCACATAAATCAGAGCACAAAATTAACTATAATGACAATTTTATCGTTTAAAAACGTATTCTTCTCTTGCAACTCCACATTAAACTGTCTTTAGTCATCTATAGTGTACATGTTATTCGTCATTGGTCTGTCTAGTATTGCCAGCTAACCCATTTATTTTAGTTTAACAACCAGTATAAAGAGGAACCGATGTACTGTGTCTGACATTGTCGACTGAAACAGATCAAACCAGCGGTCGTCTAGCCAACGCCCTGCTGGACCACGGCGCCAGCTCGTGGGGCGCAGGCGAGCCGCACTCGGTGTCCCCGCGCCCCACCAAGCGCCTGGGCCCCTTCAAGCGTCCGCCTCCCGCCGCCACCCCGCAGCCGCCAGCCCCGAGACACAACCGGTGAACGTTCAGCGGACTTATTGACTCGAAGACACAATGTCAAACTTTTTCCATAACTTATCTACGAGAACCTGAACATGGAGATACGAAATATGGTATTTATCTTATAAAAGCTTTATGTAAGTAAAAACTAAATTTACAGTTAGTAAGTAAGGATGTCTAAAGCCTAAACGATGTATTATCAACTAATAAAAATAGCATACTATTTGTTTTGCTTAGATGGCTATTTTTAAAATTAAATTGGTCTCAGTTTTGAGTATTATTTACTTTCAATGAAACTCTAATGTGTTTGAAAATGTCAGTTATTTACCGCCAATGCTTTTAACAATGATGTCTCAATAGTACTTTATTGCTATAATGTAGAACTTCTCAAACAATAACACTGGGAATATGTTGAAATACTTGTAAGTATATGTAATGAAGAGATTAATAAGATCGATTAAGTAAAATATTCTTAAATAATATATTTTATAGATTTTAATTTAACCATACTAATGATTTACTTAATTTTTCTAAAGGATTTGATTAACATAGTCAGTGTAACAGATGTCGTCCATGATGAGATTGTTAGCACTAAAATGGGCTTAATGAAAATTTCATGTACTTAATAATTTATTTTAAGATGTAAGCTATTTTATTATAGATTAAAATGCATTTAAAATTTCAATGGTAAGTTCTATATGCAATGTCTATAATTTTTTAAGCCAAATATCCATCAAGTTTTACTTGGATTGCCTTCCAGTCAGCTGTGAAATTGTGCTTGTCTAGCATTAAGTGTATCATTATTATGTTAGGAACTTTAGAAATTTTCAGTGAAAAAAAGTCGCACTAAAATCCTCTATATACAACTAGACTTAGTTACATTACTTATTTCAAATATACAGATTGACGTAGTTGGATTTCAAGGCATTTGTGACTTTTACCATCCACACGTCATGTGCATGTATTAGATATTTTTTATCAACACCTTAACATGCAAAACAACCAAATTCTATCAAATTAAGTTGCTTAATTTACAATACATAAATGTCAGTTTTTAAATAATAATATACTGGAAAATGGGGCTACTTGGTACATAAAATAACTTTAAATCGCTGGAATATTATCAATTTATTTTTTTCATATAGTTTGTATAATTGCATAAGTGTATATTATTTATTTGTTATGCCTATTTTTATTGAAATCTATTTTCAGACACCTCTCCTTTATCTTCATCATTATTACATTTTCGCCATTTTTAACATTTTCTTTTAACTATTGTTTTTTTTTACCTTTTCCTTTCGCTACTTTTTCTTTATCTGTCTTCGTTTCTTTCGTAATATTCTATAAAACACTTTTTTCTGACGACATATCTTTCTATCTATTTATCCGCTTTATATGTTTTTTAATACTTTCTCTTCCTTGAAAGTTTCGTAACTTGCTCAACATATCAATGACAGGTGTAGAAAACATTGTATGAACATTTACTTTATATTTTGGTTTTTAATACCGCCAATCTTTTGTTTTCCTGCATCATTTTCAGTTAATTGTGGAAATCCTTCTTATGTCATCGTTCTTTGCGTGCGCGTGCGCGTGGGCGTGTGCGTGCGTGCGTGCGTGCGTGCGTGCGTGCGTGCGTGCGTGCGCGCGCGCCTGTGTGTGTGTGTGTGTGTGTGTGTGTGTGTACACGTACGTACTTATTTACGCACGTAAGAAGTTATACTTCATAGGCTAGCTAACTTCACGTTGCTAACTTCTTCTTCGTTGACTAGCTAACTTCAGGGTGTCGAGTTTTTGTGACGGTGTGCGCGGCGCGCGCGCACTCATTGACTAGCTAACTTCACGTTCCTAACTTCTTCGTTGACTAGCTAACTTCACGTCGGTTTTTTGTGACGGTGTGCGTGCGCATTCATTGGCTAGCTAATTTCACGCTCGTTTCAACTTCCTCGTTGGCAAGCTAACTTCAGGGTGTCGGTTTTCACAAATTAATAGGTTATCTCAAATACCTCTATAAAATCTTATGAAGTTAACAAATTTTAACAAGATTTTTAACAGCTTTTTAAGGAAATCCAACATGATAAGTTCATTCCTATTAAGACCCTATCCCTTTATTTTTAACATATGGTATGACGACGGATTCGAACCCGTTGTGGAAACATACAGAATCGAACCATCCACTACGAACTCTGTTATAGTGTGTGTTAGGAGAACCAACATGTATCCAGCTATCCTATAGATGTTCTGCTTTGCAAACTACAGAAGGGGCTAATAATGTACCATCAGCTGCACCAGTAAACATAATGCTTATAGCACTTCCCTGAATCTTTCAGGATACTTTTTTCTTCTCTGGAATATAAATTTCTTTAGTCCAGGAGGTCATTAGTTAGATTTGTCTAATCATAATTTATTATTCTAACTTGTGATATGCATTACAAACAGTGTCAATAACTAAAAAAACGTTCCTTTTTCCTGGTCAGTTTTGACTCTTGTTGTAGAAATGTTACTAGCATGGCAAACGAGAGTTGAATTTTTGTGTCGCTGCATAAAATTTAAAGTCCAATCTTCACCAGGAGCATTGTTTTTAGGGAGAAATTATTCCACCCAATTTTAGACAAATATATGTGAACTAGAACTTTAAATCAAGTGTCTCAATGGGAAATCCCCAATCGGAAACTTCTTAGGCATATTGGATAAATATTTGTTCTTCAATATACAGAGAAAAGGATAGTATTATCAGATTTACGTCTGGCACAATGTGTTGCTCTCTGAATTTTCGAGATATTGTAGCTATAACAACACCGTACCTTTCAGAAGCTGCTGTTAGTTGTTATTTTTTTTTTTTTAATGTTGTTGGTAGGCTTTGTCGCTATATGTTCCATACGGCCCGTGATATTTTCCATTCTGGACACTTTGTGCAAGTTCGTCTGTAAACGCGAATCATGGTAGACGTAAATTGAAAACATTTGCAACAAGCAGAAATACAAAATATCGTGAATACGAAATATATTGAACCCTCCTGAAGTGAGATATTAAATGGTTATTTGGAAAGGTGTGTTATGTGGAAGACACTTTTTATACCAAAAAGCCCCATTTTTAAAAAATAGCCATAATACAAAAACGATTAAAGCAAACCAAGCTCTTATTAATTATTATTAATACTTAGACAAACGTAAGAAAATTGTGTGAACCTACCAAAATTATCATTCGTATAAAAAAAATGCACCCCAAAATTTTGTAGCTTACGATTTAGCACAAATACACCTTCGTTTACAAAAACTCGTTTATATTTAAAACTTAACGAATAAATATTTCTAATTGGCTACTTTTATATCGACACTAGCGCCCAAGACAAAATCCCGTTAACTCGCTATGATCGCGTTCTACTAAGGACGCAATCTTATTTTTACTTTTTCTCAAATGGCCCCTCGTTTTTTAAAGGACCCATACTAAAATTGTTGCTACTTTCGTAGAAACATTAATTTTTTTACAATATTATTTGTTACAAATTTTATATTGCAAAAATGTTTGTTTACGCTGAGTTGCACGAAACAAAATTAAAATTTAAGTAGAGATTAAACTAATTTAATCACAAGAATTTCATACAATTCTTGCGATTAAATTAGTTTAATCACTACTTAAATTTTAATTTCTTTTCGTGCAACTCGGCGTTAGTCTTGTAAATGTATTTATTTCATTCTGGAGCTGGCCAGTTTGTGCATTAAGGTATTGTTATATGCTATCTCTATATAATGTGTACAAAATGAAAACTAAAAACAGATAAAATGCCTAAGGATTTTTAAGTATTTCGTACTACTTTAAAAAATCAACAGTTCTATTTTTAGAATGTAAATATTTACTTTAAGTGACATGTTGTTGAAGTTTTGTGTTTACATTTTGTACAATTACCAATGAAATGTACTATACCACAGCACTGATATGTCTGTAAATATGTAAACTAGATTTAGAGCTTTAACTGTTGTAGGTTATTCTATTTATTTGTGTACTGTACCTAGTGTTATTTCTGTTCAACTAAGGCTCTAACATATCGGCTTACTTTTAAAAATCTAAATCAGTTATTGTATCTCTGTTGTTATTCTGAAAAATGCCATTGGGATGCTCATATTTGTTTAATTTATAATTGTATGGTTATATTTGATTGCTCATGGAGTAACACACTCAAACTAAACTAACATTAAATTGTTTCTTTTGAAATTATTATATCTGATTAAAATATTATTATCAAAAGTTTTATCTTTGATATGTCGCCAACACTATTATTATTTATAGGCTTATTAAATAAAATCGGTTATACATAATACATCTGAAAGCAACATAACTTAAATATATTGTTAAAAACCAAACTGTAAGCAGGAGATATATAAATGTTAAGTAAAATACATAAGCACTGAATTTTTTATAGAATATCTCAGTAATCGAATATTTATTAAGATTTTGTTAAACAGTAAGTTGATTTATTTTTTAGATTTTCTGGGTTAGGTACACTGTATATGGATTTGTTAAAAATATTTTTTTATTTTCCGATTACTAAAAAATTTTGAACTATTTGGTGCTATTAAACAATTGGTTATAACATTCCAAATTATTCATATAATAAATAGTTTATACACCATTTAACCCAATATTTAAAAGAATTTTTAATTAAACATTTGAGATTAATATTTTATGGTAATTTTTTTTATGATCTGTTGGCATTTAATTTTTTTTTCTGTTCTTAATTTTAAAACATTCCATAAAACAATTTTTAATTATATTATTTTCACAGTACCTAGGGACTATGTTGTAACAAGTATTCTTTAATATATTCTTCATTTTAACAGTATTTTATAGATGCTAAGACTGACAAGATTAAGTATTCATGCATTAAGTATTAAATACTATTAATATTTTAATCATTGGCAATATTATGTTTATTTGTCATCAAATATTAATTTCGATTACAATAATTGGGATTAATAATTTTCACATTATGTTATCCAAGATATTAACCCACAGACATTATTATAACAAAATTTTTATATATAAAACCAAGGTAAATAATAAAGTCTTGTTAAACTTCTTCAAATTGTTTTAATTTCTATTTGTATTACATTATTTCTACATGTGTGTTTGCTCTTATATATTATAATAAAAATTAATAAAAGATAAATAACTGTTTTTACTTATATTAAGACCTAGGCAATTTATACATTCCGGCTTGTAAAACAAGCTGATGGGTACGGACTTTTATGTCTAGAAATTGTCTCAATTCTTGAAGGCTGCATTCGGTGCCAGGAGCTTGGGAGGCAAACATTTTTAACATTTGATGTATTCGCTCTAAAGACAAAGAGTCCAAATTAGTTAACATCCCAACAATATATGACCAGAAAACTTGTAATTCATCTTCTCTTTGGTCATGTGCAGATGCCATTACACTCTCTGATTCCTCATCTTCACATATCATCTCTTGGACTTGGTTGACAGCAACATTAGATTTATTTACATCTGTTCCATCAATAAGTACATAGAAATCGCTACTTTTCTCTGCAATAATGCCTAGAGACTGCCAAAATGTTATTTTTCTTCTTAATATAGTTATGGGCACTTTCATAATTTGATGCAATTCATCTAGTGACCATTCGGGTTTATTTTGAAAATACATTATCAATGTTGCATTGAATGGAGAAACAGTTAAATCTAATTTTTTTTCACCTATTTCAATTTCAATATTTACATTACCTAAATGTGGTTTCCAACTTAATGTTCTGTTACCCTTCAATGCCTCATATGCCTTTGTGTAAGCATCAAAGTGTTGTTTTATTTCCTCCGGTAACTCTAAACTTTCATCTTTGAATGGTGGCCAGAATTGTGCCGATAAAATCATAGCATTTGAAGTAAAATTGTCACTCAAACCCTCAAAGTTCTTATCCTGTTGTATAAGTGCATTAATCCTTTTTGAATCTGACACGTCTTTAAGCATCACTTCACAAAAATGTAGCTGTGACTCCCCAAATCTTAGTTTTAATAGTTCCAAATACCTTATCTCTTTTTCTGTGTTAATAACGCTCTGAGCCAGTAATCTATCAGCTAGAAGTGTCCTGTATTCATTAACAAACAATTCCTTGCTGCCATACACATTAACAAGCATAGATATGATGTCGTTTGCTTTTCTATCATTAGGGCTTACTTTGGGATCTGCGTCTACAGGATCGGGAACCCACTCATCCCACGCTTCTTCTTTTTCATTTTCATCATCATTTTCTGTAGCATACTTAGCTAATTCTTCAGCTAATTCACTACCAGCACCATCTTCTGTCAAACTACTAACTACACTACGCACTGTGTCTTCTCGATTTCTTAAATAGCTTCGAACTGGCTTTGTAACTGCTTCAAGAATGACTCCAGATGGCTCCAAATGTCTTAGAGTTCTAATTGTAGAAATATATGCTGTTAGAATATCAGGAGTGTTTACACCGGGATGTAATAATCTTGTCTCCAATGCACCTTGCAACTTTTTACATAAGGTAGGACGCAAATCAGTCTTATCTAAACACAACTTAAGGTCATCTACCGCTGGTTGGGAGTCTGGGTATTCTATGATAATATTAAATAACTGGTCTATTCTCAATTTTGTATAGCTGTGATATAAATAATAACATAATTTTTGTTTGAATTTTGAAATAGCATTCATAACATGCTTATCATCGGAAGGTGGCTTTGAGGAACCTGCACAGTATATCCGAGTCAACCACGACATTACAGTTGTGTCTAGCCAGTTTTCCAGGAATCCAATGTGTGATACATCAAAAGTGCCAGAACAATGTTTTTGTATGTGTGTTTCAATTCTCATCTGTATAAAATTTGTTAAAACCTGTCCTGCCAATCTCTCGAGAAGCTGAAGTTCCATAAGTTTCCGATTTGTGTCATGGAAAACCTTCACAATGTAAGCACAATTACAATCGGAATATTCATTCCAGCAACCAGAACACATTACATCTTCACTCATGTCTGAATTCTCATACTCATTATCAAACACATTAAAAGATACTTTATAAAAATGATTTATTATGACATGAAAGTCTAAAGGAAGTTGAGATAGTAGAGTAGCTCTTAGAAGTTGTTTAAACCCCGAGGTTACATCCCTTTCACCATATATCAGCTTATTATCACAACAACTATTACACAGGATTGTAAGGTTTGACAGCATAGGTAATAAGTTTGATGCTGACTCGTAAAGATCGTTTACTGCTGACTTGAATAACTGGAATCCTTTGACTTCTGTTTCAGCTTTTATGAATTTTGCCCAAAAAGAAGGTGCTACGTGTTGTCGGAGATACTTTTCAATATGAACGAAAACTAAGTCTCGTATTTTTATTTGAATCCCTAAACCAATGATAATTTGTTGAATTTCTTCATATTCAACAGCAGTGCACTCGGTAAATAGCGTATCATTTAGAATCGGAAAAGCATAATTAATTTTATTCCAATAAGCTTTTAATTCATCACTTTTCGATGTCATCTTTAGTTTTATATTTTTTTAATTTTTAATAATTTACAATTTTTAACAAGTCTTAAATAGTATTCCACGGTATAGTTTCGTTTATTATCAAAGAGTATTAAGTTTATTATTTTCGCATTTTCAAATTTTGTATTTTCACTAGGCATGCCGATCAAATGCCGATCTGAAAATTCTGAAATCGATGAATCGAAGAATTGATTTCTCGGACCACAAAAATCGATTTTTAATCGATATATCGTACTGAATCGATTCAGGGAATCGATATTTCATCCTTGAATTTATTTTGGTAAAAACCATAAAATTATTTACAATTAGCTGAATGTTCTCGTATGGTAGCCGGGTAAAGGGTTAATTATTCAAAAACTCGCGAAATAGTATTCTTTGTATCCACTTTTCAGTTCATTCACGATCTACTCTTCATATTTTCTCTTTCTATTTGCTATCACTCACTCATCTCTTTTTCTATACACCCTCATCTTTTATGACAATGTTCTCTTAAATCATAATAATAATAAAAGACAAATACCAAACAAAAATCTATTTATAAAACAGAATTATTAAACCAATGATTGATTTCAGTCGGCTCTTTAACAAACCAAACACAAATCCTGTTTCACACACAAACTTACATTCTTTCTGTACCCGATCGGTTGTTGTATCTGTATTGTATATGGAGTCAGTGTTTTTAATAGCATTATTATTTCTAATTCTTGTAAGTATTTATAACCGGCCTCAGTACTGTTTGGTTTGATGAGTTTGTGTTCGAGAATTTTGTATATCTGTAGATGAAGGAAAGAAATAAATTAACCTCAAGTAATGTTTGTTATGTGTTCCTATGGTGAGTAAGGCTAGCAACGCTCTTGTAATTCTAATGTTGCAAGCTTTCATAGGCTATGATAACTTAACTTATCATCAGGACCATAAACCTATGTAGTATTTACAAAATTAGAAATACTAAACCATACTAATAGTATAAATAGAAAAAAAATTATTTATGTCGGCACCTGTGCTGTCGTAGGTAATTAGCAAGAGACTCTTTGGATAATTAATTTGTGCAAACGAATTACATGTTACATATAATATTATGATCTATAATTGACTAGGCAGGGCGGACAACTCGAGCAGTGAAGGTGAGTGTTATACGCATCTCAAAAGGGGCCTCCTTAAGCCTACACCTAGGTTGGAAGTCCTAGAAACTGCTTTAAGTTTCTCTCTCTGCCACACGATGGATCCAGCACCCACACGGTGAATCCATCGAATGCTAAGAAGTTAGTCTCCCCTCACTAACTAATAACTATCTCGTGATACCTTACATTGTTGTTAACCAGCGTAACCCCATTCCTACATATATTTTAGCTAGATAACAACTGGACAGATATTAAAAATAATTTCACCAAGAAAATCCTTTTTTTTTTTGTATCGCAGGGGAACCCATTTACGTGTGATATCCAGGACGCCCGGGTAGGCAGTCCTAGACCGTATGTTGGCTTCAGCACTTGGGGGTGCAATAACGACAAAACCCATGCGGGAGCCTTCAGCCGCTTTAATTGGAGGGTCCTGGATCTGTAGGAAACAGGATCCTTACAACGACAGGCTGGTCTCGGCAAAAAGGCCAGACTTCTCCTCCATGGGGACTTACCGGCTCACCTCTGAGCAATCCCGACGACGCCATGTCTAGCAGGAGCGGGTTCCCATCCCAGCCCGACATGGGCACAGGGGCGTTACTGGAGGCGTAGCGCCTTCTACGCACCCCCGTTCGTCACCTACGGAGGGAGGCCTTGTTGGCAGCCTCCTTTTTCACCCGCTCATCATTCTCCTTCTGGGACATTACTGTCTCGCAGAAGAAGACCATCGCTTTCCTGGACTCGTCATGGCCGAGCATCACGGTGATGACGCTCGGCAGCGACAAATCTCATCTAAGGAGGAGGAGAAGAAGGGGAAGGATAAGGATGAGAAGGACAAGAAGAAGAAGAAGGAGGAGGAGAAGAAGAAACAGAAGAAGAAGAGTAAGAAAATTTAATCGACTGAAACATATATTACTATGAAAACTTTAACTGATATTGGTGCTAACACAAGAATTTTAACTATAGACGGTCCAAAGAAAAGATTTGGAAATATTGAACAAATTCATTTATTAGCTGCTTTGACTGTTCTTTTTGCTGACCACGTAGTCTGTTCTCGAGCAATAAATAGAATAAACACTTTAATTTTAGATATTAAAATTAAATCACAGCAACAACTTCCACAAAATAACAGTGAAGTATTTGACGCAATAGAAGGGACTGATATGGAAAAAGGAATTTGGTATTTTCATAAACTATTTGTTAAATAGCAACTCTCTACATGTAATACACTTGCGCTGGAAAGTCAGGGTTTAAACGAAGAATTTAAACATTATTTATCGCAGGCAGTTGTGCACCTAAATTATAATGATTAATGATCCTATAGTTTACTAGGAAACACAAAAAAAAAATCTATTTATCACCATGTTCATTCAAACCTTCTTTTTTTTTTAAATATACTATAACATTTTTTATTATAAACCACAGACAAATAACAATCAAGAGTTTTTTTTTTAATTTGAACTATTCAAAAAATACATAATTTTATTATCATAAAGACAAAAATAAAAAAGAATTAAAACTTATTCATCGTACAGACAAATTAAAAGAAATGTTTTTTTTACGTAAGCTAACAGAAATATTAATACCCTAATCAGTTAAATATATAAAAATGGCTACCTCGTTAAAAAAGTTTCGAAGTAATAAAAAAATTAACTTTTTTTAACATATGAAACCTTACAGTACAACAATTAGTAATACGAATTACATTTATTTAATCCGACACAATACACATTTACGGCCTGTTCCACCAGTTGTGGATATACGCTATTTGACCAAAGAGCAACACGGAGGGGAGTAGCCATGTACAGGCGTTCCCGTCTGTCAAGGTACAAGGCCAAATGGCCATATGCAAACAATAAAAATAGTTGCAGCCGCACTGATCATCATTATCATCATTACAGCCTATACAGTCCACTGCTGGACATAGGCCTCCACAAGTTTACGCCAAAAATAACGTGAACTCATGTGTTTTGCCCATAGTCACCACGCTGGGCAGGCGGGTTGGTGACCGCAGGGCTGGCTTTGTCGCACCGAAGACGCTGCTGCCCGTCTTCGGCCTGTGTATTTCAAAGCCAGCAGTCGGATGACTATCCCGCCACCGGTCGGCTTTTTAAGTTCCAAGGTGGTAGCGGAACCGTTTTATCCCTCAGTCGCCTCTTACGACACCCACGGGAAGAGAGGGGGTGGCTAAATTCTTTAGTGCCGTAGCCACACAGCACACTGATCACTAGACTAAATCTAGTTGCGCGATTGAATCAACGTCCTTCAAAAAATGCCAAATTGTTCTGTTTTATGCTGCAAAAAAAGATCTGCCACGTCAAATTTACTAAAACATGGCGTTACCTTTCATACGTAACTATTTTTTAATGACATTATTACTTGTATAATTCTTTTAAACCTTTTTTAAACTTAAAAATTACAAATATTATCGGTCGTGTTGACTCGATTTGAGTACCAACACAGGCCGCTCGCCCTCATACAATATGTGGATCGGTCGAGCGACTGATCGGAGTCTATTTCCGAGAAGTCACTGTCGCCGAGCGATAGTGTTGTTACTGGTTTGTTTATAGATGGTTATCGATAAAAACGGCAAAGGCAAAAGAAGAGACAGACATTTTTGAGATTTTGATTTATTTAAAATATTATATTGCTAGCTTTTTTAAATAAATATAGTTATATAATAAAATTGCATTAAATTAAATATAATACACGTATTGTGAGTATTAATACATTTTAATAGAATTACTTAATGTAAACTTCGACCATAATGTTTTATATAAAAATTTGGCAGGTTTTCTGAAAATCCAAATTTAAGCGATACATGGAAAAAAAATTGTAATAACAGATTAACCTGGACGCCCACAAAAATAGTGTAATTTGTTCAGATCATATCAATACCACTAACTTTCAAGTGTTGGCGAACAATAGAAGGATTAGTCGAGGGCACCAAACCAACACTAACGCCACACTGTTTTTGTCCCGTAAGTTTTTTTTTGTCTCATGTACAAGGTAATCAAGATATGGTTCACCTTAGTCATAGTAGTGAAATGAAGCTTAGATTTATCAACTTTGAAAATTAACAATGTCCATCCTTTCAGAGTCATCAACAAATCATTAAATTTAGCAGATGACAAGCTATCATCTTATGATGCCATTAGTGTTACACTCCCTACTCCCGATTCGTTGACATCACCGTGTACATCATCAACTCCTCAAAATTTATGTTAACTTTAAATCGTTTATTGTAGAATGGCATTGTTTGGTACAACAACGTTGCACCAAACGTATTGTGACATAATTATAATAGTTAGACATATGCTGTCGCGACACTTTTTAGCAGTCTTTCAAAACAGGAAGAATTTCTCAATTCGACTGTATTTTTTTTATGTATGTTACTTCAGAACTTTTGACTGGGTGGACCGATTTTGATGATTTTTAATTTAATAGAAAGCTGATGTTTATCATGTGGTCGCGTTTAAATTTCACCGAGATCTGATAACAACTTTTTGAATAACCTTTGATAACGCCTATATATTACGTATATTGTATTACTTGTCGATGTAATTGAGGTCAGTTTTTTTTTCGTTTGCGAGCAATTACAATTATTGTAGATAATGATGTGTTCTACAAAGTCTTACTACATTATATATTTCTATTATCATTAGTTTTTGCAGCGCACGCAATGTAAGGATTTTTTTAGGTTATTTTTTTATCCCTTGGGTTACATTATTGGAATTTTAGTAAGGATCCCTAATATTTTTGAAAATATAGTATACATAACCTATGTCGCTCAAGGATAGTGTACCTTCTCAATGGTGAAATAATTTTTTGAATCAGTCCAGTAGTTTCGGAGCCTATTCAATGCTAACAAACAAACAATTAAATCTTAACTCTAAATGCTAATGATAATAGAAATATTTAATGTAGTAAGACTTTGTAGAACACATCAGTATCTACAATAATTGTAATTGCTTGCAAACGAAAAAAAAAAAACCACTTCAATTACATCGACGAGTAATACAATAAAGATTACTGAAAAAGTTGTTATCAGATCTCATACACATCAGCTTCCTATTAAATTAGAAATCATCAAAATCAGTCCACCCAGTCAAGAGTTCTGAAGTAACATACATAAAAAAAATACAGTCGAATTGAGAAATTCTTCCTGTTTTGAAAGACTGCTAAAAAGTGTCGCGACAGCATATGTCTAACTATTATAATTATGTCACAATACGTTTGGTGCAACGTTGTTATATCCGGGACCCTCCAATTAAAGCGGCTGAAGGCTCCCGCGGGAGTTTTTTTGGTGCAACGTTGTTGTGCCTAACAAGGCCAGTCTACAATAAACGATTTAAAGTTAACCCACATTTTGAGGAGTTGACGATGAACACGGTGATGTCAACGAATCAGCAATAGGGAGCGTAGCAATAATGGCATCATAAGATGATAGCCTGTCATCTGCTAGATTGAATGATTGTTAATGACTCTGAAAGGATGGATTTAACATTGTTAATTTTTAAAGTTGATAAATCTAAGCTTCATTTCACTACTATGACTAAGGTGAACTATATAAGGTGGACTGATTTACGCTTGATTACCTTGTACATGAGACGGAAAACAAACTTACGGGACAAAAACAGTGTGGCGTTAGTGTTGGTTTGATCCCTCGACTAATTTCGTTCTGTTGTTCGCCAGTATTTGAAAGTTAGTGGTATTGAAATGATCTGAACAAATGACACTATTTTTTGCGGGCGTCCAGGTTAGTCTGTTATTATAAAAAAAAATCCATGTATCCTTTAAATTTGGATCTTTAGGAAACCTGCCAAATTTTTATATAAAACATTATGGTCGAAGTTCACATTAAGTAGTTCTAGTAAAATGTGTTAATACTCGGGAGTATTGTATTATATTTAATTAAATGCAATTGTATTATATAACTATGTTTATTAAAAAAAAACTCGCAATATAATATTTAAATAAATCAAAATCTCAAAAATGTCTGTCTCATCTTTTGCCTTTGCCGTTTTTATCGATAACTATCTACAAACAAACCGGTAACAACACTATCCGCATATTATATGAGATAACAAACCGATCCGCATATTATATGAGATAACAAATCGAGTCAACACGACCGGTAACATTTAACGTTTTTAAGTTTAAAAAAGGTTTAAAAGAAGTGTACAGTAATAATGAGATTAAAAAATACTTAGGTATGAAAGGTAACGCCATCTTTTAGTATATTTGATGTGGTAGATCTCTTTTTGGAGCAAAAAACAGAACAATTTGGCATTTTTTTTTTTTTTTTATGTCACCAGGTCGGCAAACAAGCGTACGGCTCACCTGATGGTAAGCGAATACCGCAGCCTATAGACACCTGCAACACCAGAAGCATCGCAAGCGCGTTGCCGACCCAATCCCCAATCCCCCCCAGGAGCTCTGGTCACCTTACTCACCAACAGGAACACAATACTGCTTGAAAACAGTATTATTTCGCTGTGATCTTCAAAAATTTTTTGAAGGACGTTGATTCAACCAAAAAAATCACTTATCCGATTTTCTAGTTTTTTTTTTTGTTTGAAAGCTTAATCTTTTCTCTTAAAAAATGCTATTCGAATGAGAAAAATCGGTTGAGTATTTATTGATAAAATTTAATTTGACAGAAATGCATAAAAAATGAAGAAAAATGAAAACAATAACATAATGAATAAAAAAATTATTTTTGATAAAAGTAAAGAAAATTTAAATTTTCAATGCTTTGTATTGCCTCCCCTAGCTTTTATAACGGCTTGCATGCGATTTTTCGTTGATTTTATCAATTTTTTGATAAAATCTTGAGGTATCGTATTCCATTCTTCCTCTAGCGCAGTTTTGAGCTCGACGATGCTTGATGGAGCCGTATCTCTAGCTTGCACCCTCCGTTTGATCTCGTCCCATAAATGCTCAATGCAATTCAGATCAGGACTGAGGGCTGCCCACATAACCGTCTCAATTTGCACCTCTTAAAGAAACTGGCGAGTAACACTTGCTGTATGGCACCGAGCAGTATCATGCATCAATAGAAAATCTTCTTCTATGTACCCTGCATAAGGGACAACGTGATCGAGGAGAATGATTTCCACGTACTTTTGAGCTGTTAGACCACCACTCCGACCACCACCAGGCACAAAAACAAGCTCGGTCTTCCCTTCATATGATATTTCAGCCCACATCATGACTGAACCACCGCCATATGATACTGTTTCAGCGAAACAGCATTGCGACCGTTCCCCTGGACGCCTGTATACTCGGTCTCTTCTGTCATTGTCATGGAGACACATTCTGCTCTCGTCAGTGAACAGAATGGAGCTCCATTGCTCAATAGTCCAATTGAGGTGTTCACGAGCAAATTGAAGTCGGGCTTGACGGTGAGCTGCGGTCAGTTTCGGGCCTCTGGCTGCCCGTTTAGGAGGTAAATTGGCTTTCTTTAGGAGTCTTCTAATTGTCTGCTGACTGAAAGCCACTCCTCGAACCCTCCTGAGCTCCTGTTGCAAATCAACGCCCGTGAGATGACGATTTCTCAACGAAGTTGAGACAATGAAGCGGTCGTCTGTCTCAGATGTGTTCCGGAGTCTATTGGTTTGTGGTCTCCGAACGAAGCCACCAGTCTCTTGAAACCTTTTGTATACTTGTGAAACAGCTGATTGGCTCATGTTAAGTTCACGAGCGACTTGCCGTTTATTATGGCCCGCTTGCAACAAAGCTACAACTTGGGCCGCTGCTTCTGAGGTAGTGTCCATTGGATCGCGATTAAAATACTGGGAGCTTAAGGAGATGTGTACCTGCCAACATCTGACAAGTGACTGATAAGAAATATGGGTCACGTGAGCATGATTTAGTCTCGCAACTCGTGGGTACCGCAACGAGTAATTTCTGTAATGCTCATGTTTGACCGTATTTATTTAAAAAGTTTTGTCATTTTTTATTTGAAAATTGTTATGTTTATGAAAAAAAAATATATGTCTTTCGAATAAAAAAACTTTTACAAAAATCGGATAAGCCGTTTTCCGAAAAATCAAACTTATATACCAATATACGGCTTGAGTCGATTCAGTTGCACGCGAGTGTAATTTTATTGTACGCATATGGCCATTTGGCCTTATACCTTGACAGAGGGGAACGCCTGTACATAGCACCTCCGTGTTGCTCTTTGTAAGAATACTACAGAAGTACAAACCCTACAGTGTTGTCATTTAAAAAGTATGCAAAAAAATCGACTACTACTACTTTCGGTAGCCACATTGTATTTTTTTTAACTTTATAATGTAGCAAATACATTTAGAAAATAAATGTCTTCTTTTATACTTGATCTGATACTTTGATATAGTAATAAAAATAATTTTAGTATCGAATACCTTGTACTAAAAAATCCCTGATTTTACTGATGAGATCCCAGAAATTGTTTATTATGGTATCTTTCTTGTTTTTCATAAAAAGGGATTTATAAAAAAAATCGATATTTTAGAAATCGATCTTTGGACCTCGATTTTTTATGAATCGATTCATCAGGTTACGATTAGAATTGATTTTAAAATCGATCTTTTTTGGAAAGAATTCCCAACTAATTTTCACACAATTTTCATCATTAGAGTATGATTAGAGTCATGGATTAGAGTTGACAAATTGAAAACTTGACATTTTACTTTTTTTGATACATATATTGAAAAAGTGAATTAATGTATTATACAGTTAAGCCTAATTTAAACCTTTTTTATTATTTTTAACTAGCTGTGCCCGCGACTTCATCCGTGTGAATTTTAACAAAAAAATTTTTTAGTTCGCTCAGTTATAAAATAAATAAATTCTTAAAATAAAAGTTGTTATTACTTATTACATCATCTATGCTCTATGCTCGCCAGTGAAAGTCCGATCAAAATCGGTCCAGCCATTTCAGAGATTAGCCGGAATAAACAGACAGACAGAAAAAAATTGTAAAAAATGTTATTTTAGTATATGTACCGTGTACCATATGCATTTACTAAAAAGTGGTTATTTTCAAATTACAAACGGACAATCCAATTTTATATAATTGTATAGATGTATATATGATTACCGCTTGGGTAAATAAAATTCATATCTCAAATAAAAATGTATAAATAGTAAATAATACTATTCTTCTTTGTTAAACAAAAATTAATAATTATTTTCTAAAACGTTGTTTGTTGTAGTATTTTTTTCTTTTTGTTTCGATTAGATATTCGATAATTACGGATTTGTCGGTTACGGACATTCTCCCTGTATGCTTATATTACTCTTTGGGACATTCGCAACATCTATTCGCGATTCTAGAAAGAAAAAAACGAGTGTGCTTTAGAAGTATATTAGGTCCATGGGTTTAGACCACACTGTAAAACTGCTTCAGCTATTAAAGTTTTATTTCAAAAATATATTCACTTTTGTAACCGAAATAAAGATCTCTATAACTCTAAATCAACATAAAAGCATCGGCTTTCATCCTTTTTGAAGTTGACTATTTAAGTAGTGCTTTTTTTCAGACTTGTTTTACATACATATTACATGGATTTTTCTTACTGAATACTTATTTTTACGAAATCACCTGTGATACTTAGAATAATGTAGCTTTCCGACATACTTATATTGTGCTCTTTACCTCTCTGCTGGTAAAACAATTTCAAAATAGGTTCAATAATGGCAGAGATTGACTCTAACAAACCTGCAAACAAGCACACAATTTTCTTATTAAATCATTATAATTAGAAAAAATCAATAGGAGATCGGACAGTAATCAGATTAAAATCTGTAATGTACTTAGATAAAATAAATATACTTTTTTACGATTATTTATCAAATAATAATTTAATATAATTTTTATATGAAGAAATAAAATGTTTTATCTGTAACATTATGTTATTATGTTGGATGTACACAGGGACCTGAAGGGAAACCGGATGGTACCGTACTGTTGGCCGGAATCAAGAAAGCGGGTTCAGTCAACAAGCGGAGGCAAGGCAGCGAAGTCGACCTTGACCTCAGCAAACACACACACGCGGGGTGGTACTGCTAAGGTGGCGCCACCACACATAAAGCGCAAGTCCGTGGGTGGCTGGGGGGAAACCGCGAAACCGGAGGAACCGAGGCCGCCCACATCGACAGCGTATTTTACAGGCTCAGTGCTAGCCTCAAGGAGGCGCTAAGCCAAAATCCTCGACGTCGCCGGGGCACCGGGGCAACCTGGAACCCGGACAGCAGAAGAGGTGGCTGCCCTCCAACGTTTTGACGATGTATGGACTCTTGTCGACCGACGACAGGCCAAAGAGAAACCCGGCAAGGCGGCGGGAGGCGCTAGTGGTGCAGGGTCTTCCCAACCAGGGGGTGAACCTAAGCCCAAGCGCAAAAGCAAGGGACAGCGCCAACGTCAAAAAAAGCGTGCATTGGAGGCGGAAGCCGCCACGGAGGCTTTCCCCACTACTGTGGAACATAGTAGTAAATGACCCATAACCAGACTGAACCAGCACAACTACTTCACGATACGGGTATGCTGATGATATCGCCATTTTAATTTTCGGCAGAGTCAGCAGTACCATGTGCAATGTCACGCAGCAGGCGCTACGAATTGTGGAGAGTTGGTGCATAGATAACGAACTGACCGTCAATCCTAGAAAGACGGAACAGGTAATGTTCACTAACAAAGGAGTACTGGGGAGGTAAAGTATCTAAGAATCATTCTGGATAGCAAACTGAACTGAAGCAACCATCTCAACAGCAAGATCGACAAGGCTACAATAGCCTTCTGGCAGTGTCGCAGAATGATAGGTAAAAGATGGGGTCTATCCCCAAAAATCACTCTGTGGCTGTACCAGTCCGTTATCGGGCCCATTATCAGCTACGGTGCAGTGGTTTGGCGGTCGAGAACCAAACTAATCACCGGTGAAGCAAAGTTGCAACGACTTCAAAGGCTAGCTTGCATGGCGACTACGGGCTGCATGAGAACCACTCCGACTGCGTCCCTGGACGCCCTACTGAACTTGCCGCTGCTGCATCTGTTTATCCAACAGGAGGCGGGAGCGGCTGCGGTAAGACTCAGGAAACTAAACCTATAGAGGAACGTAAAAGTAAAACACACAGGAATACTTAGCGAACTGGTAAACAGGGAACCGCTCATCGAAGCGGTCAGCGACAGGATACTCAAACAATACGTATTCGATAAAAAATACAGGATACAATTACATGAAGACCCAGGGGAGGGCCTCAACCTTAAAGAGTTAAGAATCTTCACAGACGGGTCGGGAGAATACATGGGGATCATAATGGTAAGAACAGCGATCAACTCCAGAGAGGTACAGGGTTTTCCAATCCGTATACTGTCTGATAGCAGATCGGTCCTGCAAGCCCTGCCGAACGACACTATGACATCAGGGCTAATATACGACTGCCATCAAGCTCTGACGAAGGTAAGTGAAACAAACACCATAACCCTTCAAGGGATAAAGAGTCACAGGGGATCGCGAGGCAACGACGCGGCTTATCGACTGGCGAGAGAGGGATCGGAGTTGAGGGTCTACGGACCCAAACCCATTCTGCTCCTGCCTTTCGGATGGTTGAGCGGCCAGCTGCGACACAACACCAAGGTAATGCACCAAGAATATTGGAGAAACCTAGTTATCTGCAGGCAGACCAGGGAAGCTCTTCCCAGGATCAACCCAGGATTGTCCCGCCAACTTCGCGGTTATAGGAGAACTCAGCTCCGACTGCTGGTCGGGGTTCTTACTAGACATGCCTCGCTTAACAAACACTTACACAATTTAGGTGTTACAGACAGCCTCCTATGCTCCTGCAAGCCCTACAGAGCGACATTATGACATCAGGGCTAATATACGAGTGCCATCGAGCTGTGACGAAGTTAAGTGAAACAAACACCATTACTCTTCAATGGATAAAGGGCCACAGTGGATCGCGAGGCAACGACGCGGCCGATCAAGTGGCGAGGAATGGATCGGAGATGAGAGTCCACGGACCTGAACCCATCAACCCAGGATTGTCCCGCAAACTTCGCGGTTATGGGAGAGCCCAGCTCCGACTACTGGTCGGGGCTCTTACCGAACATGCCTTGGTTAACAAACACTTACACAATTTAGGTGTTACAGACAGCCCCCTATGCAGAGCGTGCATGGAGGCAGAAGAAACGGCCTCACATATCCTGCTGCAATGCGGTAGTGTGGCGAACTACAGGTCACTACACCTCGGGACACCGAGGTCGCTTCAGGAAGTCGTCGGCAACGTGAAAGGTCTGCTAGGCTTCCTCAAGGAGCTAGGCTGGCACGAATAGTGTCCACAGCCAATCACGCAAAATAGGCGCATTAAGACGTCGAGTTGCGGAAAACAGCCCGTGTTATCAACATCAACAGCGCCCTATGCAGAGCGTGCATGGAGGCAGAAGAAACGGCCTCACAGATCCTGCTGGAATGCGCTAGTGTGGCGAACTACAGGGCACTACACCTCGGGACACCGAGGTCGCTCCAGGAAGTCGTCGGCAACGTGAAGGGTCTGCTAGGCTTCCTTAAGGAACTGGGCTGGCACGAATACTGTCCATAGCCAGTCACGCAAAATATGCGCACGGAGACGTCGAGTTGCGGAAAATGGCCCGTTCATCACCTATCACCTACTATGCTCGATTGGGAAAATGATACTGAATGCGGTGATTAGTTAATGCACCTTATTGGGGACCCTCGCTAGCGACATACTTTAGTACTTCTCTCTGTTGTCAGAACTGCGAGTTGCCACATGATCCTTATATTCAACTGTTTTTGTAAAGTTAGAAACTCAATTTCTACTCCGAAGAATGCATTAACACACCATGCTATATAATGTTTAATCCATGAAGAAAGCTCTTGTATATTTTAATACTGAATTTTCTTCTTTTATTTTCTAGTAATTTTCCAATATTTGACTCATGGTATATTGAATATACCCTGAAATTAAAATGTTAACCCTTTAACCTTTTGACCGCCGTAGTCACCTATACTTGACAAGGGCTCGCGAGTCCTGTGCGCCAGCGACGTCTATAGGTGACAAAAAACCCGGACCAAAAAAATATTAAATAAAATTATTAAAAAAATATTTCTAGTATTTTAATTCAACATTTATGAAAATAGAATATCCCCGCAACATTTGAGTATAAAAAACAAGTCTTTTAGAGCTACACGTACTGAGAAACATTGAAATAAAAACATGCATTCTTATTCCACGTAAATGATATGTCCAGAACGCCGAAGTCGTCTATAGTTGACCGCTAGGGATGTGACGCAAGAGGTATAAATAAATAATAAATAAATAAATATTTACAACATACACACACGGTCATCTGTTCCTAAAGTAAGCAACTTAATGCTTGTGTTATTGGTAACAGCTGACTGGTATAGCTATATTTTTTTTTTTTTTTTTTTGATAAGCATACATATAAATAATACACGTATAAATAAATATATATTATAGTCGGGGTGGGAATCAAACCCATAACCTCCGGAGCAGAAAGTACCTGCTGACCTGTAGTCACTACAAACTGCGCCAACGGGCGAGTCAAAATTGTATAGGTGATTTATATATTCTTTATTGCACTTTAAAAAAATCATAATTACAAGTCATTTTTGCAATTAGCTATTCAAAATTCAACTCAAACGATATAAATAATTTGATATTTGAACAAAACAAAAGGTGAAAAACATAAAACTATCATCAGCTAACACATAAATAGCAAATGAATAAAAAATCAAATCAACTAAAATCAATCAAATCGCCATAATAAATCTGATATCTCAAATCTCGCGCATCTCTAGCGCGTAGTCATTAATCCGTTCTCTACACGCCGTTGTCAAGTATAGACGACACGCTGATGACGTTATAAGCTAATAGCGAGAAAACTAGTGAAGTGCAAGACGAGCGATACCTTAGAACATCGTCGCATTTTGGAAGGCGTCGATGATTTTAATAATATACAATTACCAATAAAAAAAAAAAAACATTTTTTTTATCTAAGGTTAAGAGCGAAATTACGATTTTCTTTCTCATTCTCAAAATCATCTGGCAGCATCAATATCATCTCTAACCCCCACTCTCATAAAAGCTTGTTTCTAAGACCCATGTCGTGTCGTGTGTCGTGAAATATTTGATTTGAAATATTGCTACTTACTCAGTACTGTTTTAATACTATTTGCTACCTAAGCAAAAAAATATTTAACGCATGTAAATATTTCTTTTAAACTAAGGCTGGCATCGACCGCACCGATTATATTAATTTGCTTCATCGGATCAACTACTGAGTTGGGGAACAATGGAACACGGGGCACTATGGAACAGTGTCGATAAAAATTTGAATTCTAAACTAATTCGTGTGGTAACGCTTCGACCAATTCCAGCGCGTCCTGCGTCAAACGAGGACGTAGTGAAATATGGCGGCGTGACAACGATGGAACTGTGAATAGAAAAATATTCCATTTTTAACCGACTTCCAAAAAAGGAGGAGGTTCTCAATTCGACTGTATTTTTTTTTATGTATGTTACTTCAGAACTTTTGACTGGGTGGACCGATTTCGACAATTTTTTTTAATCGATAGGTGGTGTGGGTCCTTTGGTCCCATTTAAATTTATTTGAGATCTAAAAACTACTTTCGACTCGAGTTATATCTAATAATGCGTTTTTACTAGACGCTTTTTTCGTCGACCTACGTTGTATTATACCGCATAACTTTCTACTGGATGTACCGATTTTGATAATTCTTTTTTTGTTGGAAAGAAGATATCCCTAGTTTGGTACCAACCAGGAAACCAGGATCTGATGATGGGATCCCAGAGAAATCGAAGGACTCTTGAAAATCCGTAATAACTTTTTACTGGGTGTACCGATTTTGATAATTTTTAATTTTATCGAAAGCTGGTGTTTATCATGTGGTCACATATAAATTTCATTGACATCTGATATCTACTTTTTGAGTGATCTTTGATAACGCGTAGTTACTTGACTATTTTTTCGTCGATCTACGTTGTATTACTCGTCGATGTAATTGAAGTCGGTTTTTTTTTCGTTTGCGAGCAAACACAATTATTCTTGTTCAAAAGTTGAGATTTCTTTTCAAAGTACTTTCTTTTTAGTAAAAAAGTTTAAAGAATAGGTAAATGATATTTTTTTTTCATTAATTTTAATCATTTTATCATAAACGACAAAGTTATCCCCGAACATAAATAAAAAAATATAAAATATATATCGAATCGGTCGAATTGAGTAACCTCCTCCTTTTTTGAAGTCGGTTAAAAAATTAGAAATTTGAATTCGGTTAATTTTTTCTAAATTACTTTTCATGTATATATCGATTCGATTCGAAATCGATATATAGCCCGCGGCTTCCTTGCGTGCGACACAGCACGTCTCTAAAGAGAGTTTCATAACCGTAGGTCAGCTGCGCCGTAGTCGTCCAGTCGTGACAATGACGTCATGGCGATAGAAAAGAGTGTTGTGCTTTACTACGATTATTTTTGTAATGTTTGTTTTTTATTTATGTTGTTGTAAGTATATATAACGAGTGCAAGATAACACACGAAAAATTGTAAAAAATAAACCTTCCTAGATTATATAAGTAGTCATTTATTGCATAAAAACCAGCAAAAACAAGTCACTGTGTGGTACTCGATAACGACTCTTGGCAGCACTATTTTTTTCGTAGGTATTTTTGTTTATTTTATGCCTTGGCGTACAGGGCACGGGAATGGTTTTGAAGCGTGGCGGTCAAAAGGTTAATGCATCAACATGAAACCAACAATTCATGCTCCACAGGAACAACTGAAAGCCATTAATTACACCAGTCTATCAATCAACAACAAACCAAATTTTTAACCGACTTCAAAAAAAGGAGTGTGTTCGGGGATAACTCTGTCGTTTATAAACCGATTTTGATAATTCTTTTTTTTTTTTTTGTTGGAAAGGAGATATCCGTAGTTTGGTACCATGATAAGGAAAGCAGGATCTGATGATGGGATCCCAGACGAATCTAGGGAAACTCTCGAAAATCCGCATAACTTTTTACTGAGTGTACCGATTTTGATAATTTTTAATTAAATCGAAAGCTGTTGTTTATCGTGTGGTCACATGTAAATTTCATCGAGATCTGATTACAACTTTTGGAGTAATGTTTGATAATGCGTATTTACTTGACTATTTTTTTGTCTACCTACATTGTATTACTTGTCGATATAATTAAAGTCGGTTTTTCTTCGTTTGCCTGCAAACACAATTATTAGTACTTGCTGTCTTGAGCAAGATGATAATAAACATTAAAATCATCATCATCATCATCATTACAGCCTATACAGTCCACTGCTGGACATAAGCCTCCACAAGTTTACGCCAAAAATAACGTGAACTCATGTGTTTTGCCCATAGTCACCACGCTGGGCAGGCGGGTTGGTGACCGCAGTACTGACTTTGTCGCACCAAAGACGCTGCTGCCCGTCTTCGGCCTGACAACAAACATTAAAATGCTTTGAAATATTTATTTATAACAAGTACAAGTTATTTTAACAAACCAAACCAACTAAACAGTAAGGTATAGCTATTGTTATAGTAATCGAAAAGAAAACAAAATTATTCAAAGTTGAAAGTGCAAAGAAATAATTATATATTCACAATGTACACACAAAAATATCTTTCAAAATCAATTTATATTTTTAGGCGCCATAAAAGGAAAAGGATTAATTCAAATTTTAATTGTTTATTATACTAATGTAGATTATAAGTTGAAATAAAACAGACTGTTGAACTTAAAATACTATATTAAACACATGTTTACAAAGTACCTTCTTAAAAATAAATGCTTTTTAATTTCTAAGAATTATGTAACTAATGAATAGGTTCCGGTTGTTGAGTAAGCAGAAGACCAAATCTCTTCTTAATAGTTATCCTTTGCCGAGAATATTTATCTTCCGGGGAGAAACGTGCTGAAATAACACGCTCAGATTAATTACATTAGAAAGTACTATAATTCAATAAATATAATAATTTCGGATATTATTTCTTACCTGGATGCGCTGATAAAGTTGGTTTTCCACTTGGATCTATCGTCTACAAAAATAAAACAATAAGTATTTATTCAACAAATTGTAACAGAATAATAAACGTGACATATAAATTGTATAGGTTATAATAATATACACACCGCTAAAGTGTATTGTCGTTCACCATTTTCATTTAAATAATATCTTAGATACATTTTGAAGAGGTATTAATAAGTAATAATGTTGATAAATTTATCTTCCTTCAATATCAAATTTTTAGATTTCGGTAACGGTAAACTAAGAATCACAAGAACTGACAAGAACTGCAAGAACCAAAGAGTATATAAGGCAAGAACAACAAATTAATTAATGAACAAAAAGACAGCTAGGGTCGCTAGGGACACGCAAAAAGTATCGATACTTTGTGCTATCGAGTACATTTTTATTCGATACTGATACTTTTACTCAGGAAGCTTAAATAAAACACACAGATAAGCTTCTTGTTGGCTTCTTGCTTTTACTCAATGTGTACTTTTTGGCAGGTATCGTATCGAAAGTTTTAAATGAGTAATATTACCCCTTTTTAACCGACATCAAAAAAGGAGAAGGTTACTCAATTCGACCGTATATATATTTTTTTATTGGAACGAAGTTCCTCACGGCAGGCTTGACATTTGGCTGGGAAACCGAACTGAAAAAATGTGAGACTAAAACCGTAAGAAAAATATATAACGGAAGTTACGTAATATCAGTCACACGACTGTATAATATGACGTATGTAAATCCGAACTCATGTAACATTAAGAGCTATAAATGTTGGGCGTTTTTTTTTTGGTAAAATAATGAATTAAAATAGCTATCGTTGGGGTGAAGTGTCTATTTGTATAATCCATTTTTTTGAAGTCCCCTAAATTGTAAACAAATATGGCGTAAGTACAGAAGAAAAGAAGTTTTTTCCTTGCCTTATGAGTTCTTTCCGTTCTTGTAATAATTGCTTGCTTTTAAATGATATCGCTGTCTTACTAGTCATGTTTACTTTTTGAGTTTCTGTTTTTAGTTGTTCGACAAATCTGTTGTATTTTTCTTAGGTCGATATACATTCTTTTTCACCATCATGCAAGGATATCTTGAGGTTATTCAGAAGTAAATCAGTACTACCGGTGCACTCGAAGACTTTCATGCTGTTGTTAAGTTTTCGTGCTCTTTTGGCATGTGTACTTGAGAGTTTTGCTCTAACCATTCTATGATCTGACTTAAAATTAAAATTGCTTGAAATAGACAACTCTTTAAAAACTTTTGCATTGTTAGACATAACATAATCAATCTCATTTTTATATTGGCCATTAGGAGAAATCCATGTCCATTTCTTTGATGGTTTCTTTTTGTAAAAACTGTTTAGGATGCTAAATTTATTTTCAATAGCAAAGGATACCAATCGTGAGCCGTTTTTACTTCTATTCCCGAATCCGTGATTTCCTATGGTATATTCTTCTCCACTTTTTTGTTTACCAATCTGTCCACTAAAATCACCCATGAATTTTATGTTTTTGGATGTATTTGCAGCAGTGGATTGCAGGTCTTCGTAGAATTTTTCGATTTTTAGTATGTCTTCTCTTCTATTTGATTCGGTAGGCGAATACGCCTGGGTTATAGACCATAATTGTTCTTCCTCTCCATCTACAGATAACTGAATGTTGAAAAAAGCAATGCGTTCTGAAATCCCTCTTAATTCCAGTATGTTTTTGGCGAGGTCTTTTTTAACGATAAATCCGACTCCGTATAATCCGGGCGTCTCCTCTATATGGTGTAATACGTATTTTTCATGGTCTTCAATTCTTTCCCCAAATCTTCTCACTTCGCTAATACCAATTATGTCCCATTTTATTTCATCCAATGCTAATTCTAGTTCTTGCAGTTTTTCCATGGTTCTCGACAGTTTAGAGTTGCTATATATATTGCTAATATATATATATATATATATTAGCATGGTGAAATGGGTTGTAAGTGAATATTTTGCATGGATTGGAGTAAAACTTAATTCAACATGGATTTCCGAGAATTCATCGTTGCGTTTTTGCAGACTCGAATTAGAGATAACATTAACAATTTGACATTGGCAGTTCTTTTTCAAAATTCGCGCCACATTTTGATGAAAGTCAACTTTGACCCACCTATATTTTGTAGGCGATGTGGTCGCCAACAGTGACGCCACCTAGGACGTCGAGCGATCGCTCGCGACAACCACGGGCCTTAGGTGGAACGATAGAAAGGGTTTTGTACGCATTGCAAACCCTTACTACTTAGTGGAACGCGGCCTTTGATGACTATAGTCATGGAGCATAGACTATAGTCTATAATAACGACACACCACAGAGCATAGTAATACTTACAGAAACGACATACAAAATTTTGTGATTGGCTTATATAGTCACGTGATTTTGTCACGAATACATAATATGAAGATGTTCAATTCAAACTTCAAAGTAAAAAAACTTTTACTCGTTTACATTAATTTACATACCGTAAAATGGGGTGAATAGAAATCGCGGGGTGAATAGAAACAAAACTGGAAGTTTCATTATTTTGTCTCTAGATTATCTATAGCTTATTATTGAAGGTTTATTTCTTCTATTAATTACACGGCAATATTTTTCCTTTATGTTGACAGCACACAGTTTTACGTAAAGTTTAATGGTTTAAAGAAAAAAGCCGTTAAAGTGAACGTGTGTGAATAGTGATTTTAGACCTTGCAAAAAGTTTTGCTCAATATTGAGTTCTTTGAAGATTTCACCCAGCGAATTGATTTATTTGGAAAGATAAATTTCTAATCTTTTAGGAATACAAAGGTAAAGTATTAATATTCAATTATTTCTTTCTTATTTCTTGTGAAATCAGGATGCAGGCATTTTTCTGCAATTTCGAGGTGAATAGATACGAGAAAGGGGTAAATAGAAACGCCTTTAGGGTCAATAGACACGAAGAAAGAGGTGAATAGATACGAGTGAGAGGTTAATAGAAACGAGAAAGGGGTTAATAGAAACACGTTTTTTAGGGTTGTCTATCGTAGACTAGTTCATTATACTTAGCTACCTACGTGCTTTAAAAATATTATAAGTATCAATTAATTATTAGAAAACCATTTTAAGTAGTTATCTCTTTTTTTTTTAAATATAAATTAATTATAAATTTTTAATTTTTAATTTTAAATTATAAATTTTTTGAATTAAATATAAACACGTACGCTACATCGTATTGCGTTCGCCATGCCGAGGATTTATATACCAGATCCTCGTGGCAAGAAGTATACTAGGTATCCTAAAGAATTGTTCTTCTGAGCGATGCAGAATTAAAGAAAACATTGTCAAATACATTTGTTGAGACAGCATCAACGAAAACCATTTCTAGGCGGCCCACTTATTATAGGTGTGATGATGATATATTAAATGCTCTGATGGATTCAGATTAAATAGGTAGTATTACAAGTTACCAATTTAATTTCCAAAACTAAACCCCAAAAGTGAATTATATTGCTACTATAATCACAATGCTCCCAATTTTATTTTCAATTGTGATTTTTGATCTCATTTTATAGAAAACCTTAGATTATTTACCAAATATAGTTTTTTTTTAGAATTTTATAGTTTATGTTAGAATTAAACATTCTTATATTTTTGTTATTTCTTTAAGCTTGTTTGCTTGTAAAATATACTGCTCATGTTTATATTCCTAAATTATTTCATTAAATATTCCTGATAATCTTAATACTTATATATATACTGATTTATAAAATATATACATACATTTATGTTGTCTTTGTTCTTACTTATTATTTCAATAAATAAATTAAAGTTGAATTTGACAGCCCTAGTGTTTTTTCTCTATTCACCCCTTCTCTCGTGTCTTTTGACCCCAGTTTCCGGGTAAATAGAAACCACCTACTTTTTCTCAATTTACAAATAATAGACATGATTTTGCTAATTTTTGAGATTCATATTTGGTATATTACAACACGACTCACGATTTCACAATGTTTTATTAATAAGCTTCTATACAAAATATGTAAGAAAATCAGTGTTGAAGTTGAAAGTTGTGTCTATTCACCCCATTTTACGGTACCTACACGAACCCCACTAACACCTTTATATACTCTTTGCACCAAGTTTTTCTTATTTTTCTTATTAGCCGATACTGCAACATAAAGAGCAATAGTGAGTTTTAAAGTAGTGGACAAAAACCTGTAGCTGATTAATGCAAATAAAGTAAAAAAAAAAAAAAAAAAAAATTTAAAAATTACAGTTATAAACTGTCACTCGAAATTCGTTAAAACATAGGTACCTTTTATTTTTATTCCAAAAATAAGATTTATTAAAATGGCTAGTCTCCCTCCACGCAATAAATCAGCTACTAATAAAATATCTAAACAAGAAGTAAATCCTTTACAAATTCTATTACAAATGGGATTTCCAAAAAATAGAGCGTAAGTGTTCATTAAAGTTGTTTATTGTTTTGACAATATTTAATTAAATTTTTTAAATTATCTAGTTAATTTTTTTGACGTATTAAATTTGCAATAGTTTCTATTTGTACTGTTATGGTTCTTAGCTTAAAAGCTTTAGCAGCTACTGGAAATCGAAGCGTTCAGTTGGCTTCTGACTGGCTTCTAACTCACGTAAACGACGCTCACATCGATGCCAATGAACCCCGAGAGTATATACTTCATGCTGTCCCAACTGGTCCATTATTTACCCAATTTTTAGACTTCTGGGAGAAATCGAAAAAGACTGGTTGGAATGGAGCACACAACTGTCCTCCTCATATCACACTTGTACCTTCTTTTAAGGTAATAAATAATTGACCTGCTATCACCAGTAGTAAGAAAATTTAAGTTTAGAATGTTTATATTTGGTTCATGCTATTATTTTTTTTTTTAACAATTAAGCGGCACAACTTAAATAACATAAGTAAAGGCTTTTCAATTTAAAAAAAAAAAGTAATATTTCAACTGTGGCTGGCAGGCATAACTGAATGCTATCAAACTTGTAAAGGAATAGTAATATGATAATTAGTGAATTAAAACTGGTAACAAATAATGTACTTATAAATCCATGCACATTTTACATTGTGGATCTAATTTTACAGTAGGCTAATTTTATATTTCCATTGTAATGTATTTATTTTTATTTTATTATTAAATTATCAATACAAATAAATATATTAAACTTTAAGGCACCAGATAATGCATCTCTACAATTAGCAAAAGCAGTAAAGCAAGTAGTAGATATTGTAGGACAACCACCTTCCAGTCCAATAAAATTAGAACCTTATATTTCACCTAACTTTATTGGTTTATTCATATCTGAAGAGCATGAAGTTTACTTAAAAAACATTGCATTACAGTATGCTAAGCAAGTATCTTCTATATGTAAGTATTAATTATGAATCTTCTAAGATTATTTAGTGGTAGCTTAGTATAGTAAGATATTATAGTTAGTAACTGTTTACAAGGAATAATAAATGATACTAATATCTAACAAGGTTTGAAAAAATGAATAGTAAGGACATAAAGATATAGAATTTCCTAAATTTATTTGGCAGATAATGGAATAATTTAATTTATGTAAAGAAACAATTTAAAAATTTACAAACAAAAACTAGTATTTAAAAATGGCCATGGGTTTAATATACTGCATGTTACAATGTATAAAATGTATTACTATAGTCATCACAAAATAAGAGGCCCATTTGGACATATGTCATCAGGACGTAAATAGCGAAGTAACCATGCAACTCGGTATTTGATACTCATGATTAATCTATTTAAGTTTGTATGAGGATTTGATTATGTGCTGTACAGTGCATTTGATTAAAATTTTGATCAGAAATTTAACTTAAATTTTAATATTGTAGGTAGGTCAATAATCCAAACCTACAGGGGTACTTCCCGTGAACTCACAATCTTAAAATTTGGTAGGAAGCAATGTCTTATAGCACAGATGAAGGAAAAATAAACTTTTAGTTACATCATATCGATGGCTCCTAAGTATACTGAGTCAACTCTACTTTTAATAACTTTATTTTTTTGTTACATAGGTAGATAGGAAATGAAGTAAATGTTATTAATATCTTAAAAAATGAAATTATCAAAAGTTGTTAGTTGACTCAGTATACTTAGGAGCCATCGATATGCTGTGTGGCTACGGCACTAAATAATTTAGCCACCTCCTCTCTTCCTGTGGGTGTCGTAAGAGGCGACTAAGGGATAACAAGGTTCCACAACCACCTTGGAACTTAAGAAGCCGACCGATGGCGGGATAACCATCCAACTGCTGGCTTTGAAATACACAGGCCGAAGATGGGCAGCAGCGTCTTCGGTGCGACAAAGCCAGTACTGCGGTCCCCAACCCGCCTGCCCAGCGTGGTGACTATGGGCAGAACACATGAGTTCACGTTGTTTTTGGCGTGAGTTTGTGGAGGCCTAGTCCAGCAGTGGACTGTATAGGCTGTAATGATGATACATCATCATTACAGCCTATACAGTCCACTGATGATACATCATATAATAAAAATATTTTTAATAATTTTGTTTGTATAGAGCCCTCATTGCACGAGTTCGACTTGCACTTGGCCAGTTTTTTTAACGTAAACATTAAAAATATATTACTTTTTATAGCATCAAATATGGAGGCGCAAACCAAATCTTTGCATATGACATTGGCATATAATTTTGAGGAGACTTCATACGATGCTCTCAAGGCACTAGCAGATGAGCTTGATCTGAGCCAATTGCAAACACCAGTATGGGAACTGCGACTTTATTCGAGAGATTCACGTTTCTCGAATTATCAGGTTTGTTTATTTTGTTATAATTTGGCTAATCTACTCCTAACTTTACGACGGACTATGTTTAGTTATATCATCAGAACTACATGAAAAATGTAGAATACTCATTTGGTTACTTCAGGTTTTTTTTTTTACGACGGCTACGACTAGGAGAGAAAAGCATACGGCTCACCTGATGGTAAGCGATTACCGTAGCTTATAGACGCCTACAACACCAGAAGCATCGGAAGCGCATTCCCGACTCTTACCTCCAATTCCCCCAAGAGCCCTGGTCACCTTACTCACCACAGAAATACAACTAATGCGTGAAAACAGTATTATTTAGCTGTGATTTTCTGTAAGTCAGACGTCGGCTTCAGATTTTGAGCAGGATATTTCCTGGTATGTCTATAGTATGTTAGTTAAAATAAGAATGGTAATATGAGATAACTATTACGTCGTGTCCAAACGCTTAAAAAATAAATGGTAGACATTTTTAACCCCAGCTCTCCTCCTTCGTATGAGGAATCGAAGTATTAAATTCGCGTCGTTGCTTGTACTCACGCATTTGGTGTCTCTACCGTCACGAATCAAGAAAACCGTTATTAACAAATCCTTCCGCACCTCTCGCAGAGTTGATCAGTTCTAACCTTAAAGCACTTCAGCAGCTTCCTTAGGGAAATAAACTTCAGACTCCCATATTGGTTATTGTGAAGCACCAACACGATTGCTCGCAGGAAGGTCTTACTTACTTTAGTCCAGCAGGCTCCGAATATTTTTTAATGATTAATAACAAGCTGAACCTTTATGAGTAGGTTCGGTTCCACGAGATGTCCAAAATTATCCTCGGTGAATGTTCTCGATTTGGGTAGCTATTGTAGTGCGCAGTTATAAAACATGTCGAATCGGTGGACCGTCAAAATTGTCTTTTATTATAAAAACAGCATGCATTAAGTAATGCGTCATATCTCAGACAAATTATATACAAATTTGGTTAATTATTTCCTCCCATTCGAAACTTCGTAAAATGCATGCAGGGATTTATATTATGAATATTCGCTGTTACCTTGAAAGATGTAACAAAAAGTTTTTTCAGTCATTTCATCCTACTTTAAAATTTGTCGGATTATAGTTAACCTAATATCTTGAAGGAAAAATAAAGTCAGCTGACCATAAAATTGTGGATTATACGTCAGCTGGCTGACGTATAATCCACAATTTTATGGTCTATTATTTGGCTGAAAAAATATTATCAATGATTTCCTCTCAACTAATGATATAACAACAAGTTTTACATATCTATATGGCCAATACAAATGTTTGTCATGAGCGGGAACCGAACCCGCGACCGCTAGTGCCGCTAGTGCGCCAACAGCCAGTGTTTCGACCGCTGGGTCAACGCGCAATAATTTGTTGATATGTCTTTGATAAAATTAATTAACTATATACACCTGTAATCTTATTTGTTTTCTAATCGTAATTACTTTTTTGATTAAATACAAATAATCATCGTGATAGTTACTTTTTCAATTTTATTGAATCATCTTCGCTTTTATTGCCATTTGTGTGGTGACAAATTTTATTTGCTCAGAATGTACGTAAAAAGGCAAACAATATAAAACCATGAATAATAATATAATTGTTGACGCTTATAATGTGTATTAAACTGCTTAGGTATATAAAGTAACTCAGAGTTACGTGCCCGAGGCCAGTGACGAGTTGGAGTTGGTGCCAGACGATTACGTTTACATTGATGGGAAGCAGTTCGAGACCTCCTCCGACGGCTGGGTGTACGGCACTTCTTGGCTCACGGGTAAATATTATCTGTGTCATCATCATCATTACAGCCTATACAGTCCACTGCTGGACATAGACCTCCACAAGCTTACGCCAAAAATAACGTGAACTCATGTGTTTTACCCATAGTCACCACGCTGGGCAGGCGGGTTGGTGACCACAGTACTGGCTTTGTCGCACCGAAGACGCTGCTGCCCGTCTTCGGCCTGTGTATTTCAAAGCCAGCAGTTAGATGGTTATCCCGCCATCGGTCGGGTTCTTAAGTTCCAAGGTAGTAGTGGAATTGTGTTATCCCTTAGTCGCCTCTTACGACACCCATGGGAAGAGAGGGGGTGGCTATATTCTTTAGTACCGTAGCCACACAGTAAATTATTATAATAATTAGTAGATAATAATTAGTAATTATTATCTGTGTACTACGAAATTATAATGCTGGCGTTACATATTTGCATGAATAAAGAACTTTTTTGAAGTTTAACTTTTTTACGCACTCTTGACTTGGGAAGTAAGCTGGTGAATGCGTTACGAGAGCGTTACGAAAAGTGTGACCTAGCGAGGCGAACGGAAGTTGAGAGGGAGATTAAGTTAGTGAAGAAAGAAAGTTTTACTTCAGTCGTGTGGTTTAAAGCAACCTCGTTTTTTTAACAAATATTGAGTCAAGAGTTTTGACTATTAAAAAATTTGCGTAAGATAATTTATTTGCCCTCGCAATTGTTCGGTGATAATAATTTTGAAATTGTAGCGTTGATTTTATTTATATCGCGTTCGGAGCTTCGTTTTCATTTAATATGTCACGTCAACAATGAGAAGTGTAGTGAAATGTTTTCGAGCCTCAAGTTTAGGTGTCAAAGGTTTGTTTTTGTCTACACACTATATTTATAAGGTCATTGACCCTAATAAGAGCCGGGTTTCTGGAAATCCTTATACATCAATTTTGGAATGTGTGTCTATTTATAAGGCATCATAATCAAATAAACTTTTTTTATTAGAAAACGAAATGACTAGTTCTAAAATGAAATTTATGAAAATTACTTGTCCACATTGTTCATCATGTGTTATTAACATTATGTCATAAGCTCCGTACCTTTTTAGGTACATAAAGTGTACTACCATAGTTATTTTAACCATACATAATTTTAGTTACTATCATCTAAAAATGATAAGATGATTGAATACTTTGAATATCATTCCCTTATCGTGACTCAATCTTAGTATTACTATATTATATCATTACGTAATGAGTCTATATTATGTAAGTGACATGTGAGGGAAGGTCATGGGGTAACCAAACCCACTGAAAGTCGATCTAACACTAAATTTATTAAGATAATTGTAAATAATCTAAATTAAAGGAGGTTACGCTTGCTCTTTAGCCTTTAATATCCCACTGCTAGGCCTCTTTCTCCATGTAGGACAAAGATCTAGACATAAAGATAAAGAGATTAAAATTTAAATGAGGTTATTAGATTACACAGACAATTACATTGCTGAATGTGCGGTACCCCGTACACATTCATTTATTTTGTTTTATGAAAATAATGATTCTAATATCATTAATTTCTTAAATATAATTGTTTTGATAGTAAATGTACTTTTTAATCTAATTATGCACAGAACAAAATCATTACAATATTTAATTTTTATCTGGGGGTTATAAAGTCTTAGGAAACATATATAAATTACGATTGAATTATTTATTCAATATAAATGAAACAAATCGTAGTTTTATACCAATTTTTATTAACTAATTAATATAAATCACAAAATGTTAATAATACTTGCCCACAAAAAAAAAGGTTCTCTGTACCTTTGACCAGACCCATCTAGGGTTACGTATTTCGATGCGCTGAATCGGAATTTGGGGCCCGTTTAGTACCAACTATGCCTAAAAATAGCAAAAATATAAATAAATTCATTTATACATTGTATTTTAAAACTGCTACACTCTCAGACATAGGATTTCAGGATATTTTGGTGCAATCTCCTTACTTATATGTATAGTATTTAACTTCTGTTTACATTATATTAAAGGAAAAATCGTGATAAAGCCGGTTGGTTATGGGTGACTGTGACGTAATAGTTTGTTTCATAACATCACTTCAGTATATCGCAGTCCACTGCTGGACATAGACCTCCCCCAGTCTAACATCACGGTTTTCCTCAATCATAATCCAGCCACTACCGGCAATCTTACGTAGATCGTTGGTCTAATGGGTCGCGGTGTATGTCCCACACTACGTTTGCTATCACGCGGTTTCCACTCCAGGACATGTCTGCTCTAGCGGTCATCAGTCTTGCGACACTGGTAACCAAGCGCACTATCATTTCAACTTGCCAATTCTGTGCACTATGTCAGTTACTTTCGTTTTCTCGTAGATAGTTTCGATTCTAATCCTATCTTTGAGAGAGACCCCAAGCATATCCTGTTCGATTTCGCGTTGAGCGAAGTTAAACTTGTGAACTAGTCCACTCGTCAATTTCCACGTCTGCAAACCATATGTTAACACAGGCACGACGCATTGCTCGAACACTTTTGTCTTTTAGCATTACAGAATCTTCAAAGTGAAGACTCAAGGAAGCCTACCAAACGCCGCCCAGCCCAACCGATTCCTCCTATCAGCTTCCTTCTCGAAGTTGTTTCGGCCTAGTTGAATGGTGTGGCCTAGGTATACACAATCTTGAACCACTTTGAGACAGGTACTATCGACTGACACCGGGCCCGGAATGACTTGTTTCTAAAACATAACTTTCGTTTTGTCCAAATTAAAAATCCATACCGAGACCGAAACGTTGGAAGGACTCGTTTAGGCCGCCCACCATATGGGTCATCTCATCCAACGTTTCTGCAAAGATGACGATATCGTCGGCAAAACGAAGCTGCGAGATTCGCCGTTGATGTTGACACCTCTTTCCCCTCGTCCAATTTCTTAAACACATGCTGCAGCGCAGTGGTAAATATTTTTTAACAGCACAACAATCGGTCCAGCCGTTTCGGAGGAGTTTGGCAACAAACACCGCGACACGAGAGTTTATATATATTAGATGAGTTTTGTAAAATTACTTCGTGCAATTAAGAATATAATATATTTCACGTATGTAGTAAGTATATAATATGCACACAGGTTTAAGTGGCTACTTGCCGGGCGTGTGTGTGCGCCGGACGCCTGACTCCGACGCGTGGACGCTGCATCGTGCCATTTCTTTGACTAGCAGTAAAAGTAAGTTACAGATATATACACACTCCACACTTACATGCTATTATAACTTTAAATGAAAAACATGCTTGTTTATTTTTACCATTAATTAGTTCAAAACTGATATACAATTAATAATGGTTCGTCTTAAAAATTAAAAAAAATCTTTAGCAAATATCAATTAAAAATTAATATGCAATCAGACATTTTTCTTGTTAAATATTATCAGTCGTAACTGTCATTTTGTGATGTATAAATCATTCTATCTAAATATTGTTCCGTGTACTGGAACTTCATTTCTTTGGAACTGTTATAAAAACTGGCATTAACCAGTCTTCTAGCATAAGACTAATGAGACGAGGTTTCAAAAAATTCACAAAGGCCACTAAGGGGATGAATGTCTACGTCTCACTCAACGAAAATGAAATAATGTTTCGGAATATTACGGACAAGAAACGGGTCTAAATACTAAATAATACATTTTAACCGATTTCAAAAAAAAAGGATGTTCTCAATTCGACTTCATCTTTTAAATATGTGTTGTTACCTTATAAATTTTTATTGGGTGGACCGATTTCGATGATTCTTTTTTTGATTCGAAAAGCGGTTCTTTTTATGCGGTCTCATTTAAATTAAATCCAAATCTGTACAAGTATTTTTTGAGTATCGCTAATTATTGCGTATTTATTTGACTATTTTTTCGTTTACCTACTTTGTATTACTGGTCGCTTCAGCCTGTAATATTCCACTACTGGGCATATGCGTCATCCCCCGTGTAGGAGAAGGATCAGAGCTGAATTCATCACGCTGCTCCAATGCGGGTTGGCGGATATATTCTCTATTACGATTAAATATCGTAAGAGTAACGACATTGTATTACTATTCGAAGTAATTGAACTCGGTTTTCTTTTTTTCGTCTGCGAGAAAAAAACAGTTATTTTATGTTTTACTGATCAAACCAAGACACGTATGCGTGCGATTATTTTATAACTTAATCAGAACTCGTCTCTCAAAATTGTTATTAAAATCCTTATAGGATTCCGTCACAATCTTACATACTGGACTCTAATAGTACTCAGATTAACTAACATTAACTGCTATAATTTATTGATATGACTCATTATAGTGCCGAATGATCAAAATAGAGTCAAATCATTACGTAGGTACATATTTAAATTTACTTAAGAAATTCTTTAAAGCTCTTAAGGTCCGTAACCGAAACTGATATAATGTATTCAAATATCCTTATCCGAAATTTCATATGTCCCTGGCATTACCTACGCTGATAATTGAATCCTACACACACCTAAATAAATAATATTATTTATAAAATATTTTTAATATTTAGACAATATCAGCAGAAACCCCAACGTTCGGTAGTATTCGATTATTCAACTTGAACATGAGCAATTTTGCACGAGTCCACCCTTTATTGAGACTTGTACAACGCCTATAAATAATAATCATTCCTCTTAAACAATAGATAAATGGGGTGAAAAGTTGTAGTCTTATCAAGTACTATTGAAATTATAATACAAAACAAAACAGTTGAAAATTTATCAAATTACACTAAATACCTAAGCAAACACAAACTGAGTAGTGTCCTATAACATTCATTATGAATGTTCATAATGAATGTTAATGTGCAAATTTTTAAAAACATTCTGTGTATAAAAACGATTTTTTTTCCTATTAATCTTAAATGTTCTAGGCAGTGATAGTAAATCGGACTGTAATACAGAGGTCGAAATGGAGACCAAGTACCCGCACGAAGACGCTGAAAAACTTGCTTTTGAGAAATCTGAAGATATATATAAAACTTGGGATATTTTCTGGAAATCTCAAGCAATGAATATAGTAGACAACGTTTTACAAGATACGCAGGGTAATTTTTTTTTATGTCGTAAGATTAAGTTATTTTATAGCTCTTGTTGTCTAGGTTATAGCCTATTTGTGTTAAAATAATTGTGTTTGCAGACAAACGAAAAAAAACGGACTTCAATTACATCGACAAGTAATACAACGTAGACCCACGACAAAATAGTCAAGTAACTACGCGTTATCAAAGATTACTCAAAAAGTAGTTATCAGGTCTCGATAAAATTTAAATGTGACCACATGATGAACATCAGCTTTTCATTAAATTAAAAATTATCAAAAACGGTACACCCAGTAAAAAGTTATTGCGGATTTTCGAGAGTTTCCCTCTATTTCTCTGGGATCCCATCATCAGATCCTGGTTTCCTTATCATGGTACTAAACTAGGGATATCCCCTTTCTAACAAAAAAAGAATTATTCAAATCGGTGTATCCAGTAGAAAGTTATGCGGTATAATATAACGTAGGTCGACGATAAAAGCGTCAAGTAAAAACGCATTATTAGATATAACTCAAAAAGTAGTTGTTAGATCTCAAATAAATTTAAATGGGACCAATTGGCACACACCACCTTTCGATTAAAACAAAATTTGTCGAAATCGGTCCACCCGGTCAAAAGTTCTGATGTAACATACATAAAAAAAAAAATCTGTCGAATTGAGAACCTCCTCCTTTTTTGGAAGTCGGTTAAAAATAGTGAGTCATCTCTATCACTTAGCTTAGCAACCCACTTGACTAATTAATTTAGAATTATATTAAATTAGAACTCCTGTCTGAATGGCTAATTAGAAACTCATTACTTTGTAAATGGTATCTTATCTTACTACGATTTAATTGTATAATCAGAACACGATTACATTGTTTTGTTATATTTACCAACCGTTATGTAATTTTTAGGTCCCGCAAAAGAAGAGATTGATATTAGTAACTCTTCCGTCACGATGGATAGCAAAGTAATATTATTTGATTATTATACTAGCATAACTATGTTCAAACAAATTATCTTAAAAAAATTGGTTGTCTGTAAAGTTGGTTTACGGACGATAGTTTAACGTGACAACGTCGTGATTAACGTAACGCTACAATTAGTCAATTTTTTTTCGTGCTTGCAGCCGGCGTTCATCGATTTATTAGACGTTGTTACGTCAAAAACTTGTAATACGACTATAATATTGGCTTATCTAACTTCAGTTTGTTTGGAAATATAGTAAAAGTGTTATCTAAAAATAATGATTTATTTACTATTTGCGATTTAATTACCGTGGCAGTGGTATGAGTTAAAAAGTGATAAATTAACTTATTGCTTAAATGATGACTGCCACTCAACTACCAGGTATATTTTTGCTGCAAAATAACCAAGCAAGCAGAGAACTTTTTTCTCGTACAGTTGTACAACTGTTTAGTTGAAAATATAGTATTTTTACTGGCAAACTTCGTATATTCATTAAGTTAACAGAGTAGGTACTACGTGTATTTGTTCGAAAAACCTCATATATTTATAAATTCCTGAATAATAGCTTTTTTATTTGTGAAAGTATTCTATTATATTCTATATGATAAATATTTTGTCTATTCGTTATTATAAGCTGGTGTCAATCTAATTAACACACACATATATATATGAATGTTTGTCTGTATGTCTTTTATAGAATCGTAAACTATGCATTTGATCATGTCATGATCTTCAGCAAAGTGTTGTGCATGAGCTTACAAAGGTTTCTGAGTTGGTACGACAAAAAAAAAGAGAAGAAACGCGCGCAGGGCTAGTATGGGATAAAAAGCTATCTTATTATAGTAATAGAGTAATTTCTTCTTCTAAATTTGAGATATTTTTTGAGGTGGTTATACGCTGTTAATATGCTCTTTATTTTTATGTAAGAAATATCTTAACGAAAGTAAAGCTATTATTATATAAGTAAAAATTAATTATTTTAGAAGATATACAACTTTTCAGAAAGGTGAGGTAAAAGAGGGAACTGACAAAGAGCGTCGTTGGATATTTTGTCTGCGTCACGGCGAGCGTGTAGACCTTACGTATGGTTCGTGGGTTCCGTTTTGCTTCGACGAGAATGGAACCTACACCCGTAAGGACCTCAACATGCCTTTGACTCTGCCGGAACGGTGACTATTTATTTACTTATTGAATTATATGCTTATCATAAAGGGGCCATAATCGTAAGAAGTATTAATTGCTGCAACAGATGGCTTTTTAAAATGTCATTTTTTCTATGTGTAATGAATTGGGTTCTGCCTGTATAATGTTGGTAGTAAGAAAGAAATAAATAAATATCTTAAGGTTTTGTGGTGGTTAATATACCAATAGATACCGATTGTATTATTTTTTACTAATGAAAAGCGCAGGAAGCGCGAGTACCGTATGCGCAAATACATTTTCAATAAGCGTTAAGCGTTGATAAACTTAACTTGATTTCCACCGCTACTGATTTTAAGGAACAGGACAACTATAGAATAATTGATACATGTTGCCTAAAGCACAATACCATACATCAGTATTGTAGAACGCTAATCACGCTTAGAAAAAAAAAAAAAAAAACAAATTGTACCATACATTAGATTAAGAACCGGTCGGTGGACTCGCGTCTCTTTTGGAGACATTAAAAACATAGTTTGACTTGAACAGTGATGTTGCTGAGTAACGCCTACCTTGAAATAGAAAAAAAAAAAAAATAAAAAAAAAAATTGCATGTTTAGAATAAAAAAGGACATGGGTTCATAAGCCCGTGGATGTATATCACTTTAAAAAAAAAAAAAAAATCGTTAATCACGCTTGCTGCGAGCAGGTCGGGCGGCGCGCAGGCGTACGTGGATGTATCACTTTAAAAAAAAAAAAAAAAATCGCTAATCACGCTTGCTGCGAGCAGGTCGGGCGGCGCGCAGGCGTACGTGGATGTATCAATTTAAAAAAAAAAAAAAAATCGCTAATCACGCTTGCTGCGAGCAGGTCGGGCGGCGCGCAGGCGTACGCGCGCGACACGCCGCTGACGCGCGTGGGCGCGCTGCAGGCGCGGCTGGTGGGCGAGGCGCTGCGGCTGGCGGGCGCGCGGCCGGCGCGCCTGCTCGCCTCGCCCGCGCTGCGCTGCGTGCAGACCGCGCACCACGTGCTGCGCGGTACGGGCCTCGTGCTTCCATAGCTTATGTACTCGATAGATCTCTAACGTCCAATATCAACGGATTAGCTACTAATCGATTGTGTCATTAATTTGTATTACGATATAATTAAAATACACTCTCGTCTCCATGCCAATTCTTTATCAACTATTTGTACACATCTCTACCGCTTCTCATTCTATATGCCCTGTCCTATACTCTAAGGTTGTCTGGAAGAAATCGCTCTTAGCGATAAGACCGCCTTTGTACATCTTTCTTCGTATGTATCCCTTTTTGTAACATTTCTTTGTAGTGTACAATAAAGAGTATTTATTATTATAATATATGAATAAATAACTATAAACTAACAAACACGGTCGTCTGTTCTCAAAGTAGGTAACTTAATGCTTGTGTTATGGACAACAGCCGGCTGATGTAATTAATTTTTGTCTGGATAAATACATGTTGATAATACAAACATGCATTAATACATATTATATAACACCGAGATTCGAGGTGCGAATCGATCCCACAACTAGTCTAACTAGGCATTCCACATACGTTGCAATTTTTTTTTTCTACACTATTTTGCTCCGCATCACATCATCTGTTACTACTTTAGATTGACTACTAAAGATATCTTTCAGAAATAATTCCGCCTTTGCTAATTTCCTTTGTAACCATTATTTTTTTTTTTAATTTTGTTTAGTCCAATAAAGAATATATACACATCTTAAGCTCACCGTAAATAATTTTATTTTAGTAACACGTTAAAGACTTTTATATAATTAATAATTGTAAGTAAATACCGTACGAAGATTAAACATGTAATATTATTTTACCTTTTCAACAGCAATATTTATGACTTGATAAAAGCATGTTAATATTTGTAATTTATTCATCAGGTCTAAATGATTCGACGACGAAAATAAGAATTGAGCCCGGATTATTCGAGTATAAACAGTGGTACGCTAAAAGCGGACTGGGGCCTTTTATGACACCACTAGAGTTGCATAAAGCTGGTTACAATGTCGATCTCGAGTGAGTCTTATAAGGAAAGTACTGCTTGTTAATTATGTTAATATATATCATATAAAGATAACATATTTTACATTTTTAGGTACAAGCCACTTTCAGAGTTGGATGTGAACAGCGCAGAGACATTGCAAGACTTTTATGAACGCAACAAAAGTATAATACAAACTGTTGTCAAGGAAACAGAACAAGAAGGTATTAACTGTTAGAAATATTCGGCGTTTTTTCTAGTCACTTCTCCCTAATCTTGATTTTATAGCTAACTCTTAAACTGGAGTTGGTAATCTAAAAAAAGCAAGTAGTGTACTTTGAAATATACATTATTAATAATAATTAAAAATGGCATTACATAACTTCTAAACATTTCTGTCGATTTATGTATAACATCCTTACGTTATCCCGCGGACGTTCATTTCGTAAAACTAGTTCGTTTTATTAATACTAATTAATCTACCTTTATATATTTTTTGGAATGTACTACTCCTTAAGCAACGATATAAGGCTTCTGGTATGAAAGAAAAGTGAGATATTAAGTCGTGTTAACAGCAACGTTGTCCTGCTTTGAAAATGACGTTTATTGCTAAACTTCTCTTGCGATAAAGAGATGGATCATCATTACAACCTGTACAGTCCACTGCTGGACTTAAGCCTCCACAAGTTCGCGCCAAAAATAACATGAACTCATGTGTTTTGCCCATAGTCACCATGCTGGGCAGGCGGGTTGGTGACCGCAGTACTGGCTTTGTCACACCGAAGACGCTAAAGAGATGGATGTATTTTTAAATATCACGAGAATCGATCTTAGGAATAAACTTCAGCAGCGTGTCGGAGCTGACGTACAAACATTTCTTTCAGGTGAGAATATAATGTTCGTGGGTCACGCGGCGACGCTCGACATAATGGTGCGGTCGCTGAGACAGCTCGCGTCGGACCGCCAGCAGGAGCCGCCCTACCAGCTGAGCGGCTGCCTGGCGCGCGTGCCGTACTGCGCGCTGGCCGCCGCCAGGGACCGGCCCCTGCAGGTCAGCGCCCTCTGCACACACAAGTGGCCCTTTCTAAGAGTCAGCACCCTGGACCTATGAAGTGTGCCGCCTCATATATCAATGTAACAAGCAAAAGCAGCGCACGTATGCTCGGCTTGTGCCGCCCCTCGTAGCTTGTCGTAGCTCTTTTGGCCCTAGGGTAAATACGCCCTGACTCTGTGAGTTTACTTACTTGAAAACAAACAAAGAAATAAACGCTTGACACTCAACGTCCCTCAGTAGGATTTTCTCCTGTGTTTAGGGTCCGGAAAGACACACTATACACAAGCACAAACGCCCAGAAACGCTTGACACTCAACGTCCCTCAGTAGGATTTTCCCCTGTGTTTAGGGTCCGGAAAGACACACTATACACAAGCACAAACGCCCTGGCCACGACAAACATCTAAATGGCCAATACAAATATCTGTTGTGAACGGGGATCGAACTCGCAACCGTCGCCCATCAGCCAGTGCTGTGACCGCTGCACCAACGCGTCGTCATTATACAACATATAGATGATATAAATCTTTAAGCTTGGTACTGTTTGGGCGGCGAGTTATTCCTGCCACACATGACGTGTATGTTGCATCTGAATTGTTACGACAATATGATACGATTCGATATACAGTGAATTATACAAGTAAAATGACTGATTAGGCAATAGGTTTGACTAGAGATACAACTACGCGTGCGTGTATGTGTCGAATATACCGAGTTTTTGTTATTCGAAATTGAAAACAGAAGATATATTTGGATACTGTTATCATTTATTTGCGCTGTGCGTATGTATACATCAAATGTTACGAACACGTACTCTGACGTTGACTGCGCGACCCTGTTACACGAATAATATCTATTTATTTAGAAGTACATATCGCACCTTCGGTGGAACAAGGGCGTATCTTACAAAAAATCGTAAAATGAGTTAAATATGCAGAAATGCCCAAAAAACACTTCTGGACACACTGGGACAAAGACTCCCATTAGATTCACTTTAAAAGTCCCTACACGGCAATAGTGTCTTTGTCATTTTGGATCGAATTGGTGGGCGTTTTGGCGCGACATCGTCTTATTGGTCAGTTGCGCCGTTGCCCCCGCGCGCAATGTTTTTATCTTGGAGCGCCAAAGCCGCGAAGGTAAATATGCCTTTTGATATTTGATATTCCTGGAGAGACAAAGTCATATTTAGCACACTTATGCCTTTTTCGTGAGCAAATGTTTGGAGAGACAAAGCCATTGCAACATTTGTGACTTTGTACTTCCAACATTTTTATTATTTTATAGTGTTATGAACAAATGTGGCGTTGTTATTCCAATACATGTTTTATAAAATAGGCATAAAAACAATTTATACTTTCTCATACCGAATTCCTTTCTAACTCTGAGTAGTTACACATAATAGTTGACAAATAATTTTTTTTTTAATTTTAAAATGGTGTTGCTGTTTAAACTCTGAAGCTTTATTCTGAGTTATACAGTTAAATTTTCAGGGAAAAATGGGATCCCGAAGTCGAAAAGTTTTGATGATGTTAAATAATGACAAAGACATTCAGAATATCGAAGAAATGCATGTGCCTCAAATTGATAGCATCCCAGCCATCATTGAAGACCACCAAAATAAAAAAATCATCATCATCATCATCATACCAGCTCATGGACGCCCACTGCTGAGCATAAGCCTCCCCTAATGCTTTCGACGACGATCGGTCCTGCGTTGGTTCTTTTTTTTTGGCAGCGGGTCTTGAAAAACTTAGACACCACCGCACGGGCAATTTCCACCAGCCCGTCGTGGAGCTCGTCCACATCTACGCAGTCGGCCAGGCGACAGGCCAAACCGATTTTGGAGTTCGAGTTGAAAGCTCTCGGGGTTTTGAATCTGAGCAGGCGCAGGTCGGAGCGCAGACCCTATAAGCCGACCCCTCTCAAACTTGACATCGATATTCAATGTGCCTCGGACAAGTCGGTGATCACTTCCTGTTTTCACAGCATTGATCATTGAGACATCACTAAATATGTGCTTATTCGTCGACATGATAAAATCTATCTCGTTCCTGACAGTGCCGTCGGGACTCAACCAGGTCCTTTTGCACCGTTCCGGCTTCCTGAAGAAGGAGTTCATTATAAAGAGTCCCTCCTTCTCCATGAAGTCAGTCAGTAACCAGTCCCGGGAGTTCCGTTGCTCGTATCCAAATTGCTACACTCACAACTTATCACCGCATCGTCTGCTTAGCTTCGCATTGAAGTCCCCCATCACAGTAGTGTAGTGGCATGTAGAGCTATGTATGACTGTAGAGATTTCCTCATACATAGCTTCCACTTCGTTATATGGATGTGTCCAGGTCGGTGCGTAAACCTGTATGACCTTTAGCGAATACCGCTTGAATATTCTGAGTATAAGGTACGCCACCCTGCTCGACACTCTCCTGACGACGTCGATGTTGTTGACGAGAACCTTGCGGACGAGGAACCTGACACCACCCTGGGACTGTTGGTCGCCCTCCCGATAGTACAGTAGGTTGCCAGACTTGAGACATCGAGTCCTTTCCCTCTCTCCGGACCTCAGATAAGCCTATAATATCCCAGCTCAACCTGCTGAGAGCTTCTTTCAACTCAATGAGCTTCGCGTCGGTCCGCAGCGTCCTAGCGTTATATGTTGCCAGGGCCAAGTCTCGTCGTTGGGTGTGGTGGCCTGGCTTCTGCCGGAGATTATAGCCTCCTGCCCCGCCGTTATCTAGGCCTCCACCGTAGCCAGGACTAGCGGGGCCGCCGGGGACTGGGGGACAATTTTTTGTCGTGTCTGCCATTTAGGGGGATTTGGCGTAATCGCCACGCTTGCTAGGCTGTGCTTAGAAGGCGCTGCTGTCCACCCTCTAGTGGTTTTTCCTCTATCGCCTCTTACGATACCCACGGGATGAGATGGGGTGAAATTACAGATGCCTTTTTAAGGGATAGATCTCGTGCTACGTTATTCATTTATTTTCTATGAAAGCATAGTTGCTATTATTATTTTAGTTTCTTACATACGTTTTCTTTTTATCGTTTTTTTTTTTTTTGTTAAATATTTACTGTAAAATGCCAAAGTGGTCTGTACAACAATAACTATGAAGATTGTTTGTAGTTTTATGTTTGTTAGTTTTGATTTATTTAAGTGTAGTTAGTAAGTGAGTTTGATTTGTAAGAGTAAAGTAAAAACGGACTGACGGACAAAGATTTTATAACGTTAATATTGACGCTAATTTTAAAGGCAAGTTCCAAAGAGTTTCGCTAGAGTTTTTTAAGATTTTTCAACACAAGTTCCTAAAAAAGATGTTAAATTATAAAATAAAACATTTTTTGCAACAAATAAACTAGTTTCTATTTTTCAAAATCTTTAAAACACGAACGATAAATATGGTCATAATTACAAAACGATTTAAATGTTGGTGGAACAAAGGCATAAATGTACACCTTATTTTGAAAAAAATATTAATAGTAATTAACAAAAAATATTTGGCACTTGCAAACTACATGGCCATATTCACAAATAAATAGGTCGTATTTCATACAAAGAACAAACACTTTGAAGCAGTACAAAGACGAATAATACGACTCGGAATGTAAAAAAAACTTTAAAATGGCTCTCCTGTAAAATTACAAAAAGTGGAGTTGAGCCCTTGTTCCACCGAAGGTGCGATATGTACAATACGCATTCATATGGTGCGTGCTAAGATAAGATCAACTATTTAGATATAATTTTCTAAATAATTTAATGAATTTCCAGATCACATCGCCCCCCTGTCCGCCTTCCATCAACTCTAGCTCAGGCCGCTTCGACTGGAAGATATTGCTGGACGTCGGAAATGAATAATGTCTTAAGTGATTGTAATAATCAATTTTAGAGATGTTATTCAAGCCGTTGACCATTGTTGTTATTCTACATCATTAAATACAATTTATATTGACGCTTCTTAAATATTGATTAGTATAATTATGATATATAAATTTTTGGTTTATGTTTAGATTGCTCATTTAATATAGCATAAATTTTTCCGCAATTGTTACTGTCAAAACATGAACTTCGAGACTTACATAGAAAAATTATTTCTAAATTACTTGCTTAAGCAGTTGTTTTCAATTTAAAGATTGGGTAGCGTTTTGACGTACAAAATATGCGATATCGTATTTGCTTTTGTTATAATAAAACATTTATATAGATCTTAGACTAACTTTAACTAACTAGACTTCAAGTGTTTTTTTTTAGTTTAAGTATTAAGTGGTTAAGAATTGTAATCTACAAGATTCTTAGTTAATATTGATTGACATTTGATTCTGTTAATATTTAACACCTACATATAAAATTAATACTTCAAAATAAAATGCTTCAATTGTTGTAAAATAAATATTAAGCTAGTTAGCCTTTATAGCAAAATAAATCAAAAACAATCCTGTCCAACTTTAATAGTTAAGGCTCTGTGATAATGAATTTGTTATTCATACAGCCATTACATGTTCTTATTTAGTAAGTATAAATAGAGCTCACTATTTGATGCATCTATGATATCATAAGTTATAATGTATATTACATTGTATGGTGTACATTTTTTTTATGTAACACTCATAATCATGCCTTTTATATTATTACTTTTTACCATTAGGTCGCCAAAAAAGCGTACGGCTCACCTGACGGTAAACGGTTACCGTAGCCTGCAACTATACAAGCATCACAAAGGCGGTGCCGTCCCTACCCTCAATCCTACCCTTGAGCTTTGTATATATTAGTCTCAATAGTATGTAACATATTTTTCTACGTGGCAAGAGACTTAGTAATTACTGTTAAGAATTCTATTACACTTATCTTGTCAATTACTTGTGAGTAATTATTTTCATTAGCAATATATCTGATTAATTTTTTTTAAGTTCTCAGTGGAGTCATGTAGTTCAAACATTATTCCTAGAATGTATAAGTGAAAAACACTTTTCTTAGAACTCCTTTTATTCTAATAAAATAAAACTTACAAATCAATTAACAAAATATTTTCGGTAAATAGAATCATTTATCTCTGAATAATAAAATTAAAAAGTGATTAATTAATTTTCACACAGTGCTTAATTAAATTACATCTTGATTGCTTACTTGACGACTCAAAGGAAATAAACAACATTTTGTCAGTACAAATAAGTGCCAGTGATGTTAAATTAAAGAATTTTGTAAAGAAATGTCAAAGAAAACTTTTAAAAACTGATTTCTTTTTGTTTTGCAAAAATAAAATAAAGACAATAAGTACACACCAAAAAAAACGATATTTGATTTATCCCTTTTGTATGAACATTTTAGGTTAAATCAACCTCAACAAAATTATGTAATGTTTAAAGAAATCATTTGTTTATTTATATTACTTGTTACAATAAGTTAAAGTTTTGGGTGTCATTTATCATATCCATATTTTCCTATTTTGCCAAGTATTTTTAAGTGCCTTTCATTTTGTAGAATTTCATACAATCCATTTGTTTTACATGAGTCATATGTTTGTGATGAACAAATATAAAGATTGTATTATGTAATATAATTTTGGTATAAATAAAATTTTAAATATATTGATAATTATTTACATTTGTTTATAACTCATCACAGCTTTTTAATTTAGTTTTGGCACTATTGTAATTTATATAACAAGTTTTTAATATGTCTCGATTAGAGATCATTAATTAAAATTACAAACATACCAATTTACCACTATTATATTTTAATTATGATTTATTTTCCGATTTTGTGTAATTCATTTTTTCAGATAAAATTTCCTCTACAATTTTTTGAATCATTATCCTGTCTTCAACTTTTAAGTCTTCTGGTTTCGTTTTATCATCGTAAATTTTTCTATCCAATAAACGAACTATTACTTCTTCAACTACAGAATCTATATTAATATTTGTGTTACTAATAGCTTGAACAGTTTCTACAGCTTCTTCTGTAGATTTAGTGTCTATAATGGTTTGTTCTTTATTTTCTGGAATATCTTGAGCAAATTCGATATCAGGTATGTCTCCCCTCCCATCAACTTCATCCACTTCCTTGAACTTATTAGATATGTTAGTTTCGGAAAAGTCTTCAGCAATATGTTTATGACGCTTCATTATTTCCTTTAACTTTTCTTTAGCACTAGCCACAACCTCTTTCCGAGTTTCTGATTTTATTTTCGATATAGCTTTTTTCTTTCTTTCTTGTCTATTATACATTTTTACTTCTTCTAATGATTTTTTTGATTTTATTGCTTTAACTAGACTCTCTTCAGATTCTTCTGTTAACACATTTTTAACTTTATCATCGTCACCTAAATTATCATCAACTACAGTAACAGGATTTTCTTCTGGGATTCTTTCGTCAACAATATTGATTGTCATTTCCTTTGACCCACCTGTACTTGTAGTGTAATCAACATCTACTAATATTTGTTCAGGAACATCACTAAGTACTTCCTCGCTGGTGTTAGTGCTATCTATTTCTTTTTCTTCTACATCCACCTCATCTGACTTAATGTCTTCTGGATATGTAAAATCACTGTGCTCATTTATACTATAAGCATCGTCTCTAAAATTCTTTCTTTCTAAAATAAAGATAGCCGGTTTTGTCTTTATTTTGATAGGAGGTAGGAGTTTATATGTTACTGTTATTTGTGAAAATGTTTCTATACTATCTAAGATCACGTGTGTTTGCGAAAAAACTTTAAGATTTGGCGAATATTTACTTTTTGCCTCAAAAATAAGATGAGTAAATTTCTGTAACTGATCAATTTCAAGCGATTCATTTTTACTGTATGACCAGTGATCATGCATCTGTGTGAATCTAGTTACACCCGTTTGTGCCGCCAGATTACTAATATGAACATGAGTATAAGGCTCATTCTTTAGTAATTTATGGAATCTACAAATATGAAAAAGATTTTAGTGACAAATTACTAAGTCTACAACTAACAAAAAATAAATTGTTTTATTATTATTAGCACATATTTAAATGTAATTTGGCAAACCTTGTAATAGCTATTCCTCCTGGATAATTTGTCATTGCAACCATGGCAAGTGCTAATGAAAATATAATGTTACATACTATAATGATGACTGTGCCCCAGAACAGTAATTCATAAATTGGTGCCTTAGTTCGTCTTATAAATCTGTAAAACGGAAATTGATATATAGACTTTGGAACAAACAAAATGTGGGAGATGTATTCCAAACAACAAATTCTTAAAAAGTTAAAATGCTTTTGTAAATTATTAAAAAAATCTGTCATTTATTTAATCTCACATTTGAGTAACACAAGAATTTAATTTTTTAATTAGACTTATAATACAAACATTAATGTTTTATCGAATGGTTAAAAATAAATACACTTACGACAGTAAATACTCCATATTTTATAAAATCACAGAATCGAAACACAGCTGCACTTCATAAAATGAAAAATTTAATGCTCTATTATTAAATTCTGTTTCTTAAATTACTAAGATAAAGAATAAACATATAAAACACTGCACTATATATAAAAATAATAGTAGGTATTGTATGAATGAATTTTAACTTACATAAATGAGCACACTGCAGCAGAAGATAAATTAAGTAATGGAAACACATATATTATGAACCTCAACTCCTTATGGGGTAGAAAGGAGAAGAGTAAAATATAAACTAAAGCAGGAACCACAATGGGTACAAGACGTCTCTCAACATATAATCCCAATGGCATCAACACAATGCTTGGACCAAGACCTCTGGGTAAAGCTGAATAGAAATACCATAGAAATGGTGATGTCTGTTTTAGTAACTATAAGAAAATTTCATATAATTGAATTATATTTAAGTTTAAATTGATTTGTAATCAGGGTTATAAAAATGTTTACTAAAGTAAACTAGGTACTAGTGTAGTACATATTCATAATAAAAAAATATTTCACAAAACCAATTAATCTGATTTTTAGCATATTAATAACGAAATTGAAATATATTTTTTATCAAACTTTTTATAAAGCAAAAGGTATTTACATAATTTGGATAAAATATTATTATTATTAAATTTTACGATATAGTTAGCTGTGGCCGCGACTTTGTCCGTGTGGAATTGAATATAATTGTGTTTGCTAGCAAACACAATTATATTAAATTCAACGTAAGTAGGCGAAAAAAATTAAAAAACGCATTTGTCGTCACTACGATTTTCGAAGGTTCCCCTCGATTTCTTTGGGATGCCATCATCTGATCCCGAGTACCTTATCATAGTACCACCCTTGGGATATCTCCTTTCCAACAAAAAAAGAATTATCGGTTCATAAGCAACAAAGTTATCTGCGAACATACATTAAAGAGATATATATATACGGTCGAATTGAGTAACCTCCTCCTTTTATGGTATAATTGAGAAACCTCCTTTTTTGAAGTCAGTTAAGAAAAGGTTATTGTTCAGTTGGAGACTTATAGAATAAATAAATTTCTAAAATAAAAGTATCCAAAGTTACTCCTTATTACATTAGCTATCTGCCAGTTAGTCCTGTCAAAATCGATCCAACCATTACAGAGATTAGCCGGAACAGACAGACAGACAAAAAATTAAAAAAGGTAAAATACAAAAATATTGTATATGTACCGTCTATATATCCATACACTTACAAACAGACACTCCAATTTTATTTATTTTGTTTAGAAAAGGATACACCCCAATCCGAGCTTTTATTTAAAATTGTATTATACCAAAAAACCTCAGCCTCTGGCCACACAAGTCGTTTCCAAAAGATGGAATCAATTACTACAGTTAATGATACTAGAAATATTCCAACTGGTACTGCAGTCTTAATTAATCTGAAAAAAATAAACTTTTCTTAGGTACTGATATAGAGGTCATTTTACATTAGACCTGTTAAAACAAATGTCAATTTCAATTTATTGCATACAAATTATATACTCGTACATGTAGTATGAAACTATTCAGAATTCTATAACTATGTTAATAGTGTTACCATAATTTTTTTTTTACATTTATACAAAGTTTAAGTTTGCTTTATAATGTTATAATAAATTGAATCATTTTAGTAAAGGATAAATATCATACCTATTTTTATAATATTATATTGCAGTTTATAATAAATAATAAATAAATAAACGGTTCCCATTTAACGGCCCCCAGTAGGATTTTCTCCCGTGTCGGGGGTCCGGAAACACACACAATACGCAAGTATAAGCGCCCAGACCACGACAAACATCTATATATGGCCAATACAAATGTCTGTATAACTTTATTTGATAAATTAAATAAGGAAAGAAACTTACGTCACAATATCAATCTTCCTAAAATAAAGATCTAGAATAAGGTATAAACCAAATAGCATAGCAAGCTCCGATCGAAATATAATAATAGCAGCACCTGCTGATGTGATGAACTGTTTAGACTTTCCTAGTAACCATCCTTCAAGTGCAAGAAGTACTAAAAGTAACATACAAGAAATAAAACGAGTTATGTTATACTTGAACTAAACGTTTTAATTATAAATATAAAATAAAATATATTACCAAACCAATGAAAAATATTTTATTATTAAGTAAGAAATATAAAAAAACTCACCAAGTGGTAATGCCATAATGTTAGGTAATGGACGGCTCATATAAAACATAAAATGGTACTGTGTCACACTGAGTACTGAGAACCACCAAGCAAATGAGCTCCCAAACTGTTTTTTTAATACATTTCGAAGTCGATTCCATGCTGTTATCACAGTTAATGCTAGTGTCAGCCTAACTGAATTTAAAAATAAATTGTTACCTTTAGTCTACCCATATTTAAACAGATATTTAATAGTTTTATGTTTCAGACTCACCAACATATTGCATCCAAAATTTGTTTATATCTAATAAATTAAAAATCCAAGCAACAGGTGAACATAATAAAGAAATTACTAGTGGTCCAATAAAAGTGCGCGGTACAACACCCGGGAACTCATTGTGATCGTACTGGAAAAAATAGATTATTAATAATGACAGTGCGCAACATACGAATCCAAAATTAGAATATCTTTTATACCTCTGATAGATTAAGCCGATGATACAAAATATCATGAAATGCTTGAATATTGAAACTTTCCTCGACTTTAGTAAACGGGCAAAGTAGCACATGCAAGCTAGCAACAACGTAAATTAACTGAACCATTTCTTTTTATTTATGAAATCTGAAAAATCCCAACTCAACCCATCGCTTAGAATTATCTACTATTCCCGGAGCTGTCATTCTACATCTGACAACAACTGACACGACAATAACAAAGTGTTTAGAAACATTTTATTGTAGTTAATTACTGTAATTATTTATTGTAGTAATACCAGTTACTGATTATCTAAATTTATCCAAGTCATAAAGTACGAGTTTCGTAATATGATTAAACCTATTTGAACAAAATTTTAGACGTTTTTTTGATGGCTTAATTTATTAATAAATCAGTTAATAACATTTTAGACTTTATTTACTCAAAGAAAATGTTATCTATTGTTAAAATTGTGTATTATTAACTAAGTATGAAAGTAATTAGGTGACACAATATTTTTTGAGGGTAACCTTGTAATAATAGTGAGCATATTAACCAAACGCTACTTTGCACTACTTTGACAACAATCGTCAACAATGGTGGAACAGATCCTGTGACATTTCTAAGGCAGTGCTCGTTTTCTGAGACGAAAATATCAATAATGATCAATATTTTTAAAGTAATAACAAATGCGATAATATTTTAATGATATTTCGCTTAATGATCTTACAAAACGGCGAGAATGTGTGATGTTTGTTCGGAGTTTTCACAGCTTTTAATAAATTGTAAGTTACATTGTTTCGAAATTTTGTGATCCATTTACTTTTATGTACATTTTCTTACTTAGAATTTTGATAATTTATGCTAAACATATATTAAATATATATAAACAAATAGGATTGAAATTATATAGTCATTTTATTGTTGTTATTTTAGGTGAAACCAGACTAACCGACGATGTGTCCCAGTACCCAACTATAAGTCAGTCCGAACTTGAAACAGTATTAAATTATATTCTTTCATGGCCACAGAGGTATGTTTTTAAAAATATCATTAGCTAAACTATTATTATAATGTTGTTTAGGCGTAAAAAAAAACTACATAAATATCTATTCATATGCGTTCCTTAATTATAAATTAATGTAATAGTTACCTTCTTGTGAATTATAATATAACTATGTTTATTGAACGAATTTGTTTACTTCAGGCAGTGTATGTGCTGTTACCGTGATGTGAAGAATTTTGAAAGATTTTATTTAGTTGTTCAAAGCATCTTATGCTTATCAGTGTGCCAACTCAAACTGCTTAAAGATGATTTAATAACTTCTGCAAAAACAAAATCGAGCTCTGATAATCAAGAACTACAAAAAGAACCAGAAGTTCCAAGCATTGTAAAAAATGAGGAAGAAAGCAAAGAATCAAAAGAGACAGATTTGGATACAGATAGTACAAAAGCACCCGATCAACCTACAGATGAGACACCAAGTATAGATAAACCTGCAGTGATCAGTTTTGACAGTGAAACATGGTCAATGCAGCAAAACGAAAAGCTAATGCACATTGTATCTAAGATATTTCTTCTCAATTTCCCTCTTTATTTAGCCTGTAAACATTCAGCTCTTAGCCGGCTTGATGATCTGTCGGCGCAAGAAATATCAAATCTGAGCTCATACTGCGATCTTCATGATACTGAAATACCTGCTTATCTACTAAGGAATGTTAGCCTTTTTTGTAAACTAGGTGGAGTATGTGCTATGACTTCAGTGTTTGAGAATGCAACACCCACAAGTCTCCCTCTGTCTATGGCACATGCGATAGTAGCAGCTGTAGGAAATTTGAAACTTTGGTTGAATTTCAGAGCAGTTTCACAGCTCTTTATGCCTTTGAGAAGCAAGATTTTAAAATTTATGTGTAGTCTAGAAGATAAAGATTTAAGAGTACCAGCAGTCAAGTCAATGGCAGGTAAGCAAATGAAAATACTTAAATATAAGTCAATTTGTAGATGTAGTCATTAGATATTTTACTAAAATATTTTTTTTTATCAGACTTCATGTGGGGAGCCGCTAAAGAACCCCTCGATGCCCCACTAGCATTTGATGGTGATGGATTGGCTTTAGCATTCAAGTACTTTAACAGCAGTACATTGACTATGAGACTTGCTGGTGTAGCTCAGATCAATGCTCACATAGCTGCTCACAATGAACTGTGTGCTGGAGAACCAGCGGCCGATGCAGAACTGGCTGGACAGCAGCTTGCGACATGGTTGACTAATAACAATATCATTGAACATTTGTTTGGTCCTAATCTCCATGTTGAGGTAATCTACATTATGTTAACTCTGTAGTACATAGTTACAATACTTAATATTATTATAATTAATTTTTATATTACAGGTGATAAAGCAATCCCATATGATCCTAAAGTTTCTTGCTGTGGAGGGTAGAGTTACTTCTGAACATGTTGAGTTGGTGTGGGCAGCTGCTCAGCTTAAGCACTGTGGTCGTCAAGTGTATGATTTGTTACCAGGGTTTATTAGAGCACTAGCTCCAAAACCATGCTCACATCTGTACAGTCTGCTATGTTCTTTACCCCCCAAAGAACATACTGAACAGGTTAGTGTCATATATTTTTAAAGTATTTTATATATATATATATATATAGACTAGCGCTTGACTGCAATCTCACTTGATGGTAAGTGAAGATGCAGCCTAAGATAGTGTGCGCTAGCCTAGAAGATGCCTATTCAGTCTTGATTTAATGATAACCAAGTTATTGTTAGTTGGAAAAACGGAAGCCAGATTCTAAATTTTTGGCAGTGCGTATTAGGAACGAGGAAGCAAAGTGCTGAAGATTTATACACGCATTGTTTAGTCTTCAAACTTCTAAAGTCTCGGGAAAAGCATTTATTATATATATCGCAGCCTAGGTGAATGGCGTCTTTTGCACATATGTCTGCCATCTCAATACCTGCTATACCGCTGTGACTTGGTATGCAAGCAAGCGCTACTTCAATATTCGACTGATGACATTTGAACAGTGTCTCTTTTATCTTTAGAGTAATACTAGGCATACACTAAAAGATCCCCTGTGGACCTGTTATGACGGAAACTGTATTGCTGGTTCGAAAGGAGGTGATTTCTCTATAGTCTCTCTCTTGTATAGTTATTACTATAATTATATTACATATTGAGTTTTGGCGAGAAACATTGATTTGTTTAACAATTAAATTTTTAATATGTTCTTATTTAATATCTTTTTAACCGACTTCCAAAAAAGGAGGAGGTTCTCAATTCGACTATTTTTTTTTTTTTTCTGTATGTTACATCAGAACTTTTGACCGTGTCGACCGATTTCGACAAATTTTTTTTTAATCGAAATGTGGTGTGTGTCAATTGGTCCCATTTAAATTTATTTGAGATCTAACAACTACTTTTCGAGTTATATCTAATAATGCGTTTTTACTTGACGCTTTTTTCGTCGACCTACGTTGTATTACACCAACACACAACTACACCACCACAACCACACAACTTTTTACTGGATGTACCGATTTTGATAATTCTTTTTTTGTTGGAAAGGAGATATCCCTTATTTTGTACTATGATAAAGAAAACCAGGATTTGATGATGGGATCCTTGAGAAATCGAGGGAAACTCTCGAAAATCCGCATAACTTTTTGCTGGGTGTACCGATTTTGATAATTCTTTTTTTGTTGGAAAGAAGATATCCCTAGTTTAGTACCATGATAAGGAAACCAGGATCTAATGATGGGATCCCAGAGAAACCGAGGGAAACTCTTGAAAATCCGCAATAACTTTTTACTGGGTGTACCGATTTTAATAATTTTTAATTTGATCGAAAGCTGATGTTTGTCATGTGGCCACATATAAATTTTATTGAGATATGATAACTGCTTTTTGAGTAATCTTTGATAACGCGTAGTTACTTGACTATTTTTTCGTCGATCTACGTTGTATTACTCGTCGATGTAATTGAAGTCGGTTTTTTTTTCGTTTGCGAGCAAACACAATTATTGAAGCTACTTTTTTCTACTTAACTTTTAAATCTTTTGTATTTACTTGCGTTAAATTTTGATGTTTAAATATTCTATTCTTGTCTAGAGTCATATTGTCATGAGTTTGTAACAGCCGCAAAATGAAATTTATCCAAAAATAGTAGTGCAGTGCATTCAACAAACTAGCAAGACTTTACTTGTTTCAGTCAAAATTAAAATATGGTTATAGTTTCAATTTACTGTTTGCAATGTAACATATTATGTAGAAAACATCAGTAACATGCTTTTTCAAAAAATATATTTAAACAACAAATATATACAAACTGTTATGCTAGTAGAAGTTGTTGGACATAAAGCGCCATATTTTCTTTATATATCGAATATATCGATATTTTTTTTATTTTATTTTTTTAATATGGACTTTGTCCTGCTAATGATGTCCGTTAATCACGTACTGTTTTTAACAACCACTTCCTTACTTACCTAATTCGATTTTAAAAATTTGGTAATATGTTGTCAGGGTTTAGTTTTTTTTTGTGAAAGATATACTGAAATTTTTAGGATATAATTTTTAAATACAGGTATAATCTGGTTAAATCTTCGTAAATTAAGGATTGTGATACAATATCCCAGACAGGCATTAAGGTTCAGGGTGTGGTTGCCTTTTTTTGTATAAAAATCGCTCGTTCAATTACAATTACATGCACGTCATATGAGTCATATCTCATTATTGTTCTCGCCTCCTTGTGATATTCCGAACCTCACGTGTTTAATGGACGACCCCTCAGTAAAACGTCCAGTTACCAGTATTTAGTCAAACAACTCGAACAGAGCCTGTACCTGGCGTCGGCGCTGATGCGCGCGATGTGGGCGCGCGGCGGCTGCGGCGCGGGCTCGCCGGCGCCCGAGCCGCCGCGCCTGGCGCCGCCGCCCTGCAAGCCGCACCACCGCTCCTCCTCCGAGGCCAGTGTGAGCATGGACCAGACCAACTCCGACGACGACCCGGTACCACTCCCACCACATATCATTTATTGAATTATTATTACGGTTTTTTTTTAAATTTATTTTTATGGAAATAAACAATACCTAATAAATTTTATACATGGCACGTATTTTAAAACCATTACCAAAACAGTTTCCAATGTTTATATATAGATATTTAGATTTATTTTTTTCTAACAAATGCCTCACACTTAACAGCCCCATCTAGGATTTACTCTTGAGTCTGGGGTCTGGACTGTTCACAAGCACAAACGCCTAGACTACGGCAAACATCTGTATGGCCAATAGAAACGTTTGCCATGTGCGGGGATCGAACCCGCAACCGCTAGCACAGTCACAACAGTCACAATCCAGTGCATATCGTAGCGTCAATGCATTTTATTTATTGCAATTATTTTTTAGATATCGTTTTAATTATCTTATAAATCTAAATGACATTATTTTTGGAACAAACTATCTCAAAACTAAAATGGTATTATGGTTCAGCCTGTAACATCTCACTGATGGGCATAGGTTTCTTTCACTATGTAGGAGAAGGATTGAAGTTTAATCCACACGCTGCTCTACTGCGGGTTGACAAATATGAAATATGTTGCTTATGATAATAGGTACTGATATTTAAGGTGGGAGATATAAATATTTGCACAGGAATCAAACCCTGTCAGTCCAAATCCTATCAGTTGAACTGATACTTAAATAGTTTTAATATTCTTAAAGATTCAAACAACATTATTATAGAACAATGTCTCGAAATTAAGAATATATTTACTCATTATGATTAGACGATAACAGTCAGTATAAATCTCGTTTATTTCAAGTGTGAAGAACTGAGTACATCAGGAGAGGATGCTGGACCTACACCACGAAAGCAAAGTAAACATCAACGTGATCTCACAGGTATATTCAAATATATTTGTTAATTAAGACATTACAACTTGTTGATGTGTATCTAATGACATGTGTTTTTGCTTACAGCTGAGCAGCTTCAATGGCTTGGAGAAGGGGAAGAACTTTCTAAAAAGGAATGTCCCTCTCTTAAAACTTGTCAAAAGTAAGTACTTCATTCAAATGTGTACATATTTTTTATCGATTAATTATTTTTTTAGTAGATCCATTCATCCATTGTCATATTTTGTGGTAAAATTGATATGTTTTTTAACTTTTAAAGTTTATTAAACAATTCTATATATATTTAAAATGAAAGTATTCACTTAAATAGGCGTAATAAACGACCTGGGAGTAGCGGAAGTGCCAGCAGTGGTGCAGATGAGTTGCTGCGTCCACGAAAGAAGAAGCTGTACAAGAAACGTCAAAAGCCAAGCAAGGCCAGGCATTTCCGTGAGTGCATGGTCCATACATTCCATTATTCCTTTGAATCTTTTTACAGTTGTAACGATTTGTAATAAAAACGTTATGGTTTTACTAGTAACATTATGGTTGTAAATGTAATGGTTTATTCTTAGTCTAGTTGATGTGTTTTTTAAATAATGTCTTATAACTTATATAATCATGGCAAACTAAAATAAAAGTAAAGATGTTTATGGTGTGTATAGTTTTAGTCTGTGTTGAGACATCGTAGTTAACGTACGTTTGTGTTCTGAGGAACGGGGTCAGAGACTCTCAAAGTTCTTTTTTTTTTTCTCTTTGTTTTTGCTTGCATCATGTTCAGGTGTGCTGGTTGTAACTCCGAAAGTCGGGATGTGGCGCAATGCAGTGCTTGTTCACGTTGTTTTGATTTTAACTGTGCAGGCATAACCGAAGTGGGTTACAGAAAGCTAGGTGACAGAAAATCTAACTGGAAATGCCTGGGATGCAAAAGCGGTACTCAAAATGTCGGTCAACATGCTTTGCTGTCTTCACCGTCTGTTACCAAGACTATAGATTTGGATAGCATGTATAGTGAGCTAAAAAAGATGTCTAAACGAATGTCCATCTTAGATACTTTAGCTGAAGACATGAAATCCATCAAAGCAGAAATACAAGATCTTAAATCTTCCGTGGATTATGCTCATGAAACTGTCAAGGCCTTTTCCGATAAATTTTCGGACATGGAAACACGCTTAGAGTTATTAGAGAATGACCGACCTGAGTTACTCTCCCTGAAAAAACGAGTGGAGCAGATGGAATCAACCTTGAAAGATAATGAACAGCGTGCACGCTTGAATAATGTCGAAATAAAAGGTATCCCACAGAAAAGCTCGGAAAATTTATTAGATATTGTAACAAAAATTGGAACTGTGGTGAACTGTAACATTTCAAATAGCCAAATAAATTATATATCTAGAATACCAACAAGAAATGAAAAAGAAAAGGACAGTAAAACTATTATTGTAAGTTTCAATAATCGCTATATAAGAGATAACTTTGTGGCTTCCGCCCGGTCGCACAAATCGCTAACTCCAAAGGATCTGCAACTTCAAGGAGATGGAAGAATATTCATTAATGATCACTTGACCCTAGATAATAAATTGCTGTTAAATAAAACAAAGATACTGGCCAAAGAAAAAGGTTTTATGTATGTCTGGGTCAAATATTCTAAAATATGGATCAGAAGAAACTCCGAATCGCGAGCCTTTTTTATAAAATCAGAGTTAGACCTACTCAAATTAACAAACTAAAATCAAAAATATTAATGTTAATATGTTTGAGAAACGCTATAAACATTATTACGCACCGAACGAATTCTTTTGTTCGCCGGACACTCAAGGACATATTAGACTCGACCATCACACCATTGCGTTTGTCTACCCTCAGTGATTTATTTTTTGCTTTGTTTTTAAGATTTCGTATATTGGAGTGTCGTACTTATTCCGCATACAGTAAAATTCTATATTCTATGCGTTTTGCGGTTTGTGGATCTTTTTATGTAATACGTGTGTACGAAGAAAATATACAAATTTATATTGATTGTTATGCACACAATTTTATTGCGATTGTAAAAATTAATTTTTTGATTTATGCACTGGCTAATATGAAAACATTATTACCTAGTTTCTTGTTGATTGTAAAAATTAATTTCTTAATTTATGTACTTCTTAATATGGAAACATTATTACTTTGTACCACCAGATTTTATCGCGTTATTAATAAAAAGTTACTCTTGTCATTATATTTTCATTTTATAATTACTATAACAGTTTTAAACAAAATATTGAAATTTCATATTGGTCAGTGTTCTTGTTTGTGTGATGCTGTAGTGGTATGTGTTTGCAGATTCCTGTGGTTGATTTGTTACTGTTTATTATGTAATAATAATTATAAAAACATTGGCGATGTCGCTATGGCTTACCATATTTATAACTTAAGATATAAATGGGAATTTAGAATTTGTACGTGTGAGTATTATATTATGTATGTGTGTATGTGTCTTGACCGTGATATCTTGTGTATGTCACGATGGTTAATTTATCACATGCGGACACTATTTTATAAGAAAGAATATGTTATTATACTTATTAATCGATCTTATTGTTATATTATTATTCTTATACTACACAACACGTTTTGGATTACACCGTTGTTATCAGATATCGATTATAAATGACTACGTTAAAGATTTACCATCAAAATGTTAGGGGGTTGCGCACGAAGACACATACGTTTCTTAGAAATGTTTTACAGAAATCCTTTGATGTTATTACATTAACAGAAACGTGGCTTATCGATGGTATAAATGATTCGGAGATTTTTGACGATCGTTACCTAGTGTGGCGACGAGATAGAGATTATTCTCGGACGGGTCAGTTGAGGGGTGGAGGTGTGCTCATTGCTGTCAAAAAGGACTTAATAACGGATGGATGTAATAACTGGTGCTCATTGGCGGAAGATGTGTGGGTTGTATTAACTTTAAGGAACTCGCAGACCACACATAAATTATACATATGCACTGTATACATCATTGGAGAAAATCGTGGCTATTCATTGGGGGAACAATTAGTAAATTTTTCAGAAAAATTGACAGCTAACTCGTCTAGCCGACCTAACGACAGTTTCCTCATATTAGGTGATTTTAATATGCCCAATTTAACATGGTTTCGTCAACCTGGTGAATCATACTTGTACCCCACTAATATAAGCGGGTGGCACCAAATTACCTTTTTTGATAATTTAAAATTCTGTAATGTGGAGCAGTACAACCACTTAAAAAACTTCCACGGCAGACATCTAGATCTAGTGTTTTCAAATTCTGAGGTTAGTGTTGAAGCATCCTCTGACCCATTAGTTAACGTGGACCCAAATCACCCTGCCCTGATTGTAACCACCCGTTTCACCGATCTTAAGCCTTTAACCACTATTCCACGAATTAAGTACTTGTACGAAAAAGCAAACTATACTGCTATTAATGATGAACTAAGCAAAATCGACTGGCCCAAAACTTTTTCTAGCAACCACATAGATGTAGCTATAGACTTTTTTTACCAGACTCTTTACAATTTACGAGATTCTTATGTACCAACGAAAGTCCTTAAAGTTAATCGCAAATATCCTTCTTGGTATAACCCATCTTTGATTAAATTACTAAAAGAAAAACATAAATTTCATTTAAAATATAAAAAATATAAAAACATAACTGATTTAAATACATTTATTTTGCTAAGAGAACGTGCTAAGATCATAGAAAAAGAATGTTACCAAGCTTACATTGCGAAAATTGAAAACAATATTGTTAAAAATCCGAAATCGTTTTGGTCATTCATTAAAAATAAAAAACAATCGTCAGTTTACCCATCCGTAATGTCATATGGTGGCGACTCGTTGAGTTCTGGTGAGTCAATATGCAATAAGTTTGCTGAATACTTTCAATCGAACTTTCAGCAACCGTCTACGTGTGATATAATATCTCCCGATCTTACACCTTCACCGGAGGTCGTCGTAGATATAGCTAACATTGAAGTACTTGATAATGATGTACTTGAACTTCTTAAGTGTCTAGACTTGAGTAAATCAGCAGGACCTGATCATATTCCTCCATTATTTATAGTTTCGTGTGCAAAGAGTTTAAAGACACCGTTAGCATTATTGTTCAGACTTTCATTGGAGACCGGTACAGTGCCCGATATTTGGAAATCTGCATTCGTAACGCCAATACACAAGAAAGGTCCAAAAAATATAGTGGAAAACTACAGACCAATTTCCAAATTGTGTCTTTTTGCTAAAGTTTTCGAAAGAGTCGTGCACAAACAAGTATATGCTCATATCAAGTGTATTCTAAATGAACAACAACATGGCTTCGTTAAGAATAAATCAACCACTTCTAATCTTCTGCTATGCAGTGATTTCTTAACAGAACATATGTCTAAAGGTTACCAAGTAGATGTAATCTACACAGATTACAGTAAGGCATTTGATAGAATTGATCATAAAATGCTATTGCGTAAGCTTCAAATGGTTGGTATCCGAGGTAATCTATACAGGTGGTTTTCGTCATATATTAAAAATAGATGTCAAACAGTGGTTCTTAACGGATATACGTCATCATCGTTGTTTATACCCTCCGGTATCCCTCAGGGCTCGATTCTGGGTCCTCTCTTATTTAATATATTCATAAATGATATTTCACATTGTTTTAATCATTCTAAGATTCTTTTATATGCAGACGACATGAAAATTCTCTGTCCTATTCGCACTCAAAGAGATGCATATTGTTTGCAACTTGATCTTCAGACTTTTGAGGCATACTGTCAGCTTAATAATCTTGATTTAAACGTAAATAAATGCTTTGTCTGCACTTTTACTCGTAGTTTAACACCACTAGCAACCTTCTACTTTCTGAAGGGGTCAGCGTTAACCCGAGTTGCTGCTATAAAAGATTTGGGAGTCATCTTTGATTCTAAATTACGGTTCGATAATCACATTGACACGATTGTTTCTAAAGCATCAAAGGCTCTAGGCTTTGTTATGAGACTTTCTTCAGAATTTAGGAATATAAAAACATTAAAAATATTGTATTGTGTATTTGTGCGCAGCCACCTCGAATACGCGTCCGAAGTTTGGAATCCCATGTACGCTACATACATTAATCGCATTGAAAGTATCCAAAAACGCTTTCTTCGCCATCTGCAATTTAAATGTCAAATATTCGACACTAGTTATGAATCAAGATGCCAGCGGCATCATATCCTTCCTCTGTATCAGCGCAGGCAAATGAGTGATATAATTTACCTTTCTAAATTGTCGAATGGTTTATTGGATAGTCCTGAGCTCCTGGCAAAGGTTGGATTAAATGTACCATATTATACACGCGGGAACAAACATATGCCTTTACACGTACCATTTGCATCCACAAATTATAGAAAGAATTCATTTACTGTCCGTGCTTGTAGGTCTTTCAACTTGATTTCCAGTGAGTGTGATATTGATTTATATCACACTACTTCTGCTAAATTAAAGCAATTACTAAATAAACGCTTTTTCTGTCAAAGCTTTGTTAACTAAAAGTTTAAAATTAACCGAACAATACAACCTACAAACACAGAACTTTGTTTGCTCACATTTTTTTTTCTTTTCTTTATGCACAATTTTATGAATACTGTTTAATATTTTAATTTCCTACTTGTCCAACACAACACTATTGTTAATTTATTGCTACACGTGGAAACTTGTCAATGGCCTTCTGTTGTTATAATTTATATTATTGTTAATGTTAGCTGTAAGTTTCCCAAATAAAATAAAATAAAATAAAAATAAAATAATAGTAAACTACATGATGTAAATGTTGGTGCCAGTAGCAAGCCAGCTGAAGACCGCGGAGCTAGCGGAGTCAGTGTCTGAGGTGGAAGAGGAGTCTTCGGGAAGTGATACCGCGCACTGCCAGCTGCTGTGCGACAATGTGGACACCAGGTCGGTGGTTCCTCGTGTTCTTTTGCAGTGTTGAATATCAACATGTTATGTTTAAATTTAAATCTAGTTAAAGAAATATTGTATTGACCACTATGTAGTATCGTCTTTTTTGTTAGTTGTGTATTTAAAGTAAATAATATATTTATTTGGAGTAAACACTGTCTTGGAGAAATATATGCTGGAATCCATATTGTTTTATAATTAATATAGCTATATTTTCGTTTTTCAATATACTATAACAAACTGCTCAAAACAATTAGGTGGTAATAATATTTTGATGTTGATTTATTTGATCATTGCTAAGCTAAAACGGTACATGAGTTTTAAATAAATGCAGAGTTTAATTGTCCACATAGAGTACCCTACTAATTACCATATATCCTTCGGTATCCTTAGTAGAATTATTATTTATGCTATGATTTAACGGCTGATTTTGTTGGATTCAGTGACGCCGTATTTTAAGTAAGATATTACCAATTTTATACTAAAACACGGTTTTTTTAAAACAGTACCCGTGGAGTTCTTCTCTCCAGAATCCACATTCCGAATCGGTAGAAGCTGCACTTTTAACTGAAATAAATTTCTTAAGACAAATATAATTTTAATGATGACCCTTCAAGAGTGAAGCCTATTTGAATGGAAGTGATTTTTGATTTTGGTTATCCTCAGACGTCTGATGGAGCTGCGCCTGTTGGAGAGCTACAAGCGCCGCTCGGAGGAGGAGGGCAGCGCGTCGTCGCCCTCGCACTCGCACCGGCACCTGCCCGACCTGGACGAGGACGACTCCGCCTGCGAGGAGGAGCTGGCGCGCCTCGCCGCGCAGGTGGGTTCCATTGTACCACTAGCTCCACGACGCTCTGACGACCGCTCGGTGTAATGGTACGTGTGACGTGTCGGCGGCGCCTAAACACCGACGGTTGATCGATTCCCGCGCGGAGTGGATATTTGTGTTTATACAAATATTTATTTTCGGTCTGGTTGTTAGTCCCTGCGAGCTGGAGACACTTCCGGAGATCTTCAAGAACCCAAAAAAGCTTCTAAAGTTTCTGGAGGAGCTTGGGTGGCAAGAGTGAATCGAATCATTCCCACACACGCAAAATAGGCGCAAAGTTGTCGAGTTGCGGAAACCAGCCCGTGTTAACCATACCATACCATACCATACCATACCATACCATACCATACCATACCATACCATACCATACCATACCATACCATACCATACCATACCATACCATACCATACCATACCATACCATACCATACCATACCATACCATACCATACCATACCATACCATACCATACCATACCATACCATACCATACCATACCATACCATACCATACCATACCATACCATACCATACCATAGTCCCTGCGAGCCTCCCCACCGTGCCTCGGAGAGCACGTTAAACTGTCGGTCCCGGTTGCTATCATGTACACCCGACAGCAACCGTTACTCATAATACGGAATATATCCGCCAACCCGCATTGGAGCAGCGTGTGATCCTTCTCCTACATGGGGAAAGAGGCCTATGCCCAGTAGTGGGATATTAAAGGCTGAAGCGAATGTCAAGAAGGATGGGTTTCGCGAAATGAGGTGTATGCACTTTGGCTAATCAATCATTGAAGAAGGAACATAGGCCTCAATTTAGGAGCATTGGAGCTTAATCCACCACGCTGCTCAACTGCCGGTTGGCGTTCATAACTTGTTTATTAAGACCTGTAATTTTTACATTTGTGTAGTAAATAAATAACTCATTTTGCTGATAATGAGTTGGAATGAGATTTTTATTAACAAAAATATAGAAATCAAATATATATCAGACATCTGATTCTGATATAACTGTCCTACTATGTATCGTTGAGGTAAGACACAGTAGGAAATTTCCTGTTTAAAATATGGAGCCCTGCCAACTAGGGAAGTAACTTATTTTCTTGTTTCAAGTTATTTTCTTGTGGCGAGTAAGGTTGCCAGAGTTCTTGATGAAGGTCTGGGGTAGGGTTGACGTTGACGCAATTAGGTGGCGCATGCTAGCGCGACCCAATCTCGCTCCACCCAGGCTGACGACTGCTCACACATGGTGATTTTTAGTCAGTAGGAGTCTGACATAACCCTCTGGCACCCCTGAGCAGGAGGGTATCCATGATGGATGTTTCCCACGTAAAAAAAAGAGTTGACAGCGTAACTTCTGGTGTTCCAGGCGTCCATTAGGTTGGGTTAATCGAATAAGATAAATATCGGTAAGAAAAGGAAAAACAGGAGGGTTGTTTGCAGGCACAGTGTCTAACGGAGTACGGTGCGGGAGCCCTAGAGGCCCGGCCTCCGTCTCCGGCTCCGGCGCTTCCCTTCAGCGTAGACGACGTGTGTCGCCCCGGGAACACGCTGCTATGGGACCTGCTACAGGACGGCGCCATTGTGAGTCGTATGACGAGTCTTGTGACGTACTACCGTAGAGAGAGAGAGAATGCACATAGTACAGGAAGAGAACTAGTGTTGTATTGTCGTATATTGTTGTTAAAAATGTCGTGGCAAATGTCATGTTTATTGCAAAATAACTATCCAAATTTTAAACATCTGTCAATGCTTCCTGTCAATGGAGTTATTGTTGTTTTAGTTGTTTATGTTATTAAAAAGAGTAAAATGTCTAAAATGGGCATTTTAGACATTTTACTCTTTTTAATAACATGCAAAAATAACTGACATTGCTTAAATTTTAATGTTTACTGTCAAATCTGAAATAAAAAAAGTGACTACAAAATTAACACTAAAATAATATGTTTGTTGGATCTGCATATAGATGTTGATATAATGTTGAATAAATATCTTACAAACTAAATTTCATTCTCTTAAACGATTATTTTTTAATGATGTTAAATTAATTAGTGGTATTTTTTCAGGAACAACTTGGAGAAGGATTAGCACTAGAAGCTGAAAAAGCTTTGTGTGCTCTCCTTTGTTTTAGTACAGACAAGTTCATTAGAATAAAATTTATAGAAGGATGTCTTGATAATCTAGCTAATCATAGGTAAGAAAATGAAAAAAAAAATCGAAATATATATATATATATATATATATATTTTTTTTTTTTTATCAATATGGATGTCAATTTGTATAATCCTTTGTTTGAATAGATCTGTTGCCGTGTCACTGCGTCTGCTACCAAAGTTGTTCTCGTCATTCCAACAATTGAGAGGAATGGATATGCATCAGGTAATTTTTAATCAAAACTAAATTCTATTTAACATTCTTTCTAGGAATAAACTATGTTAGTACTAAGAAATAACAACTTAGGAATACAATTAGAGTGTAATTTGCCGTCTTTTTTCTTGGTTCTGGTATTGGACCAAATTCATACACTACTAAAGCAAGTAAACCTTTCCCTTGAGATAGTTAGTTCTAATTGATTATTATGAAAGCAGTTGGGCCATAAACAATTGTTTTTAAGTAATTTGTTAACTTAAATTTTAATTGATATTTATACTTTATATGAGATACAGGCTAGGCCTAGGTCAGATGCTAATACGAATATAATAGCTACACTACTCGGCCATAAATAATGCACATTGACCTCGTAGCGCGTAATAGTCCAAGACTCAGACCAGACCTTTCTTATTTTCTGATTAATAAAATATACGTATACAATATAATAGTAAAAAGAGTTGCTAAAATATTTTCTATGGATTTTAAAAATAATATAATTATTTATTTATTTATTAAAACTTTATTGCACAGACAAAGAAAGAAGATAGATAAATTTTAGAACGATTAAATATAAAAACAAATAGTGTATGCAAAGGCGGCCTTATCGCTTATAGCGATCTCTTCCAGGCAACCTTTAATAAAAGTAGTGTAGGAAAAATATGTCGGTAAAAGTGCGCAATCAACCGTGCAAGTTTATTACACATAATTAAATCAATTTATGATAGTAAATAGTTATATAATACTATGTTCATACATTTAAAAGGTATATACCTACATAAACATATACATATAATATAATTAGTGTCTGGCAGTAAATACGGTCAACTGAAGGTGTTTGGCAGTATCAATTCAATATTTTTTTACAGTATTCTATTAACATAATAAGTTATGTAAAATAACTAGTTAATACCACTTTTACGTACATATAGCAGCTAATATAATACGTTCTTCGTATACACTAATACATAATATTTTCTTGTACTGTCCATTTTTTTGGAAGTGTCTTATTTAGTAAACAAACCTTGTCAATACGCAATTCACATTTTTTCCGCATTTATCACTCACTTTCACAACACATTTTTAGCTTATGGACATTTGTAAAACTCCGTTTACTATTTATTTCACTAAAAACAAATACCAATTTATCATTTCAAACATAAAAACTATTAAAATACAAATATCGAGAGTACAGATAATTAATATTTTATAATATGCCATTTCAATATCTATTTTATAAGGCAAGTAGGATGTGGTCATTATATTTTTAGAGGTGAATGAACAAAATGAATGTTAAATAGGCTGTTTTCTTTACTTATATTTTAACAATGTTACCGTTAAGCGATTTGTTATTAAGTTTTACATATATCGTTTTTTGTTCTTTTTTTATGTTGAGCGCAAAAAATGCTTACAAAATATTACAAATATCAATATTTTATATTAGAGTTTTTATTGTAAAGGTTTTATTTTATATTATGACTATAAATGTGAACATTTCGAAAAATTGAACATATCAAAGAGTTATTGCATCATTAACAGATGCTTCTGATATTTTCATTGATGAAAAAATGAAGACCGTTCAGTAAAAAAAGCTGAAAAGGTTAAAAAAGAAAGGAAAGGTCAGAAAATAGCTGACTGTATGACTTGAACTGTAATAGCTAAAAAGTTCCGCAAACGTAAGGACGGCAGTAACAGTCGGGCGGGGCTGATGTCTGCAGGTGGTGATGTGGGCGGAGCGCGAGCGCGGCATGATGCGCCTGTTCCTGGAGGACCTGCGCCACTACGTGGCCGCGCGCGCGCCCGCGCCCGACGCGCCCTACGCGCACGTCACCGAGCTCACCGTGCGCCTGCACTTCCTCACCGCCATCTTCTCGCCCGTCGGCTCGCCGCACCACTTCCGGTGAGCGCGTTCGTCGCCCACGTTAGCTTTTATTTAACAACTAGGTCGGCAAAGAAGCGTCCGCCTCACCCGATGGTAAGCGATTACCTTAGTCTGTAGACGCCTGCAACACCGGAAAAATCGCAAACGCGTTTTCGACCATACCCCTAAACCCTTCGGAGCTCCCTTCGAGAGCTCTGGTCACCTTACTCACGACGGGAGCACAACATTGTTCGAAAGAGGCATTATCTAACTGTAATCTTCTGCACGGTCTACGTCTTTCCCCAGTCGGACTGCTCCAGATTTTGAACGGGATATTTCCTGCTATGCCCTTCCCTTAGTTAAATTAAATTAACTATTCTCGTATTCTCCACTTAAGACGAATGAATCGTCTAAACTGATTAAATTTGATACTTAATAATAATACTTTTAAACAGAGGTTAACTATACTAGACTAACTGTCGCCACTGTCGCCGAGAGATACACGATTGAGCAGAGGGTGATGAATGTCCTCAATGTGCAGGTTAACGGTGGAGCAAGTAGAGGAGTTGTGGCAATGCCTGGTTGCGCGCGGCTCCAGCGAGTGCGCCGACTGTCTGTACTCGTGGTTGCTGTCGCACACAAAGTCGCCCGACCAGCACGCGCTCGGCCTCGACGCGCTGCGTTTCCTCTACGTCGAGAAGATGCCCACTTTGGACCCTGAGGTGATTAGCGTTTCTCAGGAAATTTGCTACTTGTTTTTAAAGTTAACTTTAATTTAAATTTAATACATATTCAATATATTCAATATATTCAATATATCTTGCTCTGATTGCTCTCTTGCGCTCTCTGATTGCTTTTTAGCAATAAGATCGCCTGGTTGTTACTATAATTGCTTGTAATGTAAATTTTGTTCTTTATTTAAATTCTTTAATTAAAATAAAGTATATTATTATTATATAAATTGTAAATGTAAAGATTTCTGAAAACAATTGTATTTTTTTTTTTTGTTAGAAAATCTATTTATTGAGAGAAAATTTTAGACTAAAATCATCACGACCGAAATCGCCCAAGGTCGTCTAGTTTAAACAATAACCGTAAAAAGCTTGTAACAATGTATATTCTGTCCAGACGATCAGCATCATGGGCCTGAGCCTGTACCAGCAGCTGTGCAACCTGGCGCGCATGGCGCTGGGCGCGGGAGACTCGCGCGACGCCGCGCACCCGCACACGCTCGCTATGGACCACCTGTGGAAGATCGCATTGAGGGCTAACAGTACGGGTACGGCCGCCACTTTCTGTTATATGTAATATCTGACGCGGCAAACGTTGTTTTTCTATATGGGAAGGGACTATTATCATCTAGGAATATAAAATATAGCTTACAACCTATTTATTGTCAGACCTACCAAATATACACAAAAAAATTATAAAAATCGATCAAATTGTTTCGGAGCAGTTTCATCACAAACACTAACATGTAATTTATATATATTATATATTAAATTGGTTATTATGCATTTAAATTTTTTTCTGTTCTCAAAGTATTACATTTTGTCATTTTTAGACTAAAATTATGTCTATAAGTTTATTCTTGGGCAAATGTCTCAATGTTTTTTTTTTTTTTTTTTTTTTTTTTTAAGTGAAAACATCTTTTGGCGCACCGCACTCATATTTTTTCGTAGGTAGTAAGTTAGGCCGATCCGTCACACTGAGGTGAAAGGCTCGATCGGAATAACTGGAAACCGCCGAGTGTACCCGAGCGAGAAATATAGAGACAGCTGCTCTTCACTGCTGAACGGTGAAAGGCTCGATCGAATGAACTTGGAACCGCCGAATGTACCCAAGCGAGAAATATACAGACAGCTTCTCTTCGCTGCTGAACAGTGAAAGGCTCGATCGGATAAACTCGGAACCGCCGAGTGTACCCGAGCGAGAAATATACAGACAGCTGCTCTTCGAAGCTGAACGGTGAAAGGCTCGATCGGGTGAACTCGGGACTTGTTATTGCTTGATTGCGATTGCGAATGAAGTTTTCACTTCTGTCCTTGCGGTCTTCACTTCAGCCTATCGCAGTCCACTGCTGGACATGGCCTCCACAATTTCGCGCCAAAACGCCCCGCGCTGGGCTGGCTTTGTCGCACCGAAGACGCTACTTCGCCCGTCTTCGGCCTGTATATTTTAAAGCCAGCAGTTGGATGGATATCTCGCCATCGGTCGGTTATATAAGTTCCAAGGTGATAGTGGAACTGTGACCTCATACGAACCACCCACGGGAATAGAGAGAGTTGCTATTTTCTTTACTGCCGTAACCACACAGCAAAATTCCGATCTAAAGCACACACTACTTTTATTTTTTTAGATGTCTCAATGGGTGCTATTCAGTATCTAAACAGTTACTACATGGGCCAGCAGTTACAGCAAGAAGACGATTTTGTTTCCAAGTGTATGTTTCACCTGTCTTCGGCCGCTGAAAGGTTGATTTCGAAAAATGAAGATGGCCAAGAAAGGTTTCTTACATCGAGTGTACTCAGAGACGAAAGTATAGTGACTGAAAAAACTACAGATAAACGAAACATCTATGAACACATGACCGAAGAAGCGGCATTACAATGTATACAGAGAGCCCTATTGTTATTGAAAACACATCTAGACACATTTAAAAGAAGGTATGTTATTGTTTATTTTGTTTAGATTTTTACTCCTATCAATTTCATAATATAACGGAAATTAATAAACGGAAATTAACTGACTGGTTACAGAAATTGAATTATGATGACACGGAAGCGATTCTTTCTGCCCTAACTTAGAGTACTTCTAACATACTAGCACCCATGCCCACACAACACACACACACACACACACACACACACACGCACACACGCGCACACACACACATACACACACACTACCTAACCCATATCGTACCACGAATAACATAAAATATACTAACCTTAGATATATAAAGTTACTATCTCATATAATATTGTTTACAACAAAATTGTTAATGCCCGTATGATGATATTTGAAATGTACTTTTTTAAGGGGTGGAGACCTGGTGTCCTGAAACACAGGCCTCGAGCCTAGCTTAGGCACCAGTCTCCCACAATATTAGTGCTCATGTTATTATGTACCTATCTAATGTCCTGTTAGCAATATTGTGGTGAGAAAATAAATAAATATTATTATTATTATTATTATAAAATATTAGATCTCCCCGCAGCTTTACTTATTTAATTTGACGATCCTAAGAAATTCAGATAGGTAGTTTGGTTATAAATCTATCCTGGATGTTTAGTTATTGCTTGAAATAATGTCAAACATTCCATTATATCGATCCAGTCCATCTAGTGGCTCAATATTCACGGACAAGTATACGCACTGCACGTAGTACAACGCTCATTGTACATGTAATTTTGAACAGATACGCGTACCACCTCCGTCGCTGGGCGCTAGCGGAGTCGGGCGCGTGGGAGGGCGGGGCGACGGGCGCCGGCAGCGTGCGCATCACCCTGCAGCCGGCCGGCGCCGGGCCGCGCGCCGCGCTGGCGCTGCTGCAGACGGACCTGGTGGCGCACCTGCGCGCGCACGTGCACGTCTGGTGGGAGCGCCAGGTGACTGCCGGGCGAGGGGGCTATGGACGCAGGCCACACCGGGATCATTGCCAGCGCTATGCCGACCCTATCCCCACCTCACCCCAGCAATTTTGCTTACCTTACTCATCACAATACCACAAACCTATTTGAGAGCAGTGGTATTTAGTTGCTTTTATGTAAGGTCGACGTTCTTCCCTAGTTGGGCTGTTCCAAACTTTGAGGAAGATATTTTCTGCAGTTGCCTATTTCAATAGATGTGTATAATCTGTTTATTTTTATTTTTAACAAACGAGTAGTGAGTGTGTCTCTTGCACTGTCACTCGCACATTTCCGATATTGACAGAGTGATATGTGTCATTGTTTGAATATTTGTAGAAGCATATTGAATATTTGTAAAATTAAATGTAGAGAAAATTAAATTATTTTATATGTAAATAATTTAATAAATAAAAGAATATTGGATATAGTATAAATATATTATACATATCCAATACATAATTAAAATAAATATTATATAATTCTTGTAATCTTAAAAACTATCGCCATCACTTCCTTCTGACAAACTTTCTGCAGAATCGTAAATAATAACTGCTTCAACATATTTTCTACATAATTGTCGACTTCGTACATTATTGTTTCGATCTTGATTATAATATGATTGACACATGACGACCATTTTTGGCTATCCTCTTTAAAATCTCAACTTCAAACTTAAATTAAAAAATTAATTGTTCAAACTTAATTGATTTTATCCTTTTATTATTTCCTGCCACGTAACCCTTCAATCGAGCCCAAAGTAGCTCAATTGGTCGAGCTCACAGTGATAATGTAGCAAAATATGACGTATTTATTTGTTGACTTTGCCTTCTCGTCTACCACAAATTTTTCAAATCGATCTTTGTTTTGCTTAACTCAAATCAAAATGTTTCGTAAAATCATCATATTTTTTAATAACGATTTCTTTTCTTTTTCTGTGATTTTGGTGGTTCATCTGATTTCATGTCTCCAAAATAAGCTTTAAAAAAAAAACGAAAAAGACATTTAGCGGGAGCGGCATGTGAATGCGAACGCACGCAAAAACATCTTGAGAGTCTAGGTTGTCAGGCCTATACAGTCAGCACGTTCTCGTTACCTTATCAAACTACTTTCAGTAATTTAGGAACTATGGCGTGTATTACAAATATTTTATCTCTAATTTATTCATATGGCAATTTTTTTACATAGATACAAGGAGAGGAAGGTGTGACTGCGCTATCAACGGATGGGCCTTTGCGAATGATCACCCAGGGTCAGGAGCTGACAATCGACTATGATGAGAGGACTCTCTATGATATGGGATTTAAGGATAATCAGGTATAAAAACCATAAATGTTTATATTGGTATTGTATTTTAAAATTAATTTTTTTTTTATTAATACTCAACGGTCTCTAGTAGGATTTACTCCTGTGATGGAAGTTCGGAAACATAATCTACTAGCACAAAGACCCAGATCACGGCAAATATCTGTGATGCCAATACAAATGTCCGTCGTGAGGGGTATCGAATCCGCGACTACCAGCACAACTGCTAGTGCTGCGACCGCTGCGCCAACGCGTCGTATAATATAACTTATAAGTAGTTATAGGTAAAGAATATTTTTTTAAGAGTCTTTGCCCACAGCTGGTGTTCGTGTCGGTGGGCGTGGGCGGGCGCGGAGCATGGGCGGAGTGGCCGTCCGCCCAGCCAGCCCCAGCGCGCGCGAGGCTGCCCACACACCTACTGCTCGACCCCACTTACTTCGACCACCTGTTCACGCTCATGCAGGCTCTGGGCCAGATGAAGGAACCCGGGACTGGGGTAACTTATGTCTTATTTCTTTATTTATTTTATTTTTTAGGGATGGTATATAGCACAGTATAATCATAATAATACGAAATGTCATCGTTTTTAGATTTTACAAAAGATTGTCTTATGATTTTTTAATCTTTATCTTAATATATAAAAAGACAAGTCCTGACTCACTCATCAAGGCTCAGCCCAAACCCCTAAAAGCTGAAATTTTGCACAGAGTTTCCCTTTATGATGTAAACGAGGAATAAGGAATGATATTTAGAAATTCTAAAATTCGAAAGGGGTAAAATGGTGGTTCAAAATTTGTATGGCGAAACAATATTAAATATGTCTATTTATTTTCGATTCGAAACTTCGTAGGAGTACTCCCTAAAATAAATAAGCAAATACGTCTTTCTTAAAGGGTGAAATGGAGTAAATAAACCTAATAATCGACATGGGAGTCGTTATTTATGTTTTTTGGGACGCTGATTGCGAAAATGGCAGTTATTTCGAAGTCTAAGACGGTGGACATGACATTAAATTAATTAAATTGTTTCCCAATACAAACTGAACTCCCGTTTTTCCACTATTCAATTCGATGAAAAAAAATTAAGTCTTAACCTTTAGGTATTTCCTTAGGCAGGTGTCCTGCGCGAGCGAAGCCGCGGGCAAAAGCTAGTATAATATGAAATTGGTTTTTGAATAGTAACTTTTTAATAATTTGTTTTATTGTACATTGCCAAACTTGACCATTCTAGAAGAAATTGCTTTATTAGCGATGAAGCCGCTTATTATGTACTGTTTTATTCTTTATAATTGGTAACGTTTTTATTATGTGTTTAAAATTAATTTGGCTTCCAATTAAGTGTATTGTATTCATTCATTCATTTTCTTCAAGTAGAAAAAACTGTAAGCCCTAACACTGTCTGTCCTGCAGATAATGTCTTATATTTAGAATTAAGTTTAAATTATGCATTTTTTAATAACGATTAAAACTTTGCAGGAGCCTGTAGCGCATACAAAGGCCCAACTCCTATCACGGCGCGTCTGGGACATACTTCAAGCAGTACCTCTCAACCCGACTCTTTTAGAAGCTTTCCAAAATCCTTCAGAAAATAAACTCCCAGAGCTCTTAGACCCCACGAGTCCACAAAAATTAATGTACTCACTACACATCATAGACAAATTAAGTTCAAACAACAATAACAGTAATGTTAAGGAGTCCACCGGAAGCTTAGATAAGACTGAGGAGAAAGTTTGTGTGGAGAATTGGAATGAGTTGTTCATTAAGAAGGGGGGATTGAGGTTGCTCTACGATATCATGATGTCAGGTAAGTTTTTTATGAATTTCATTATTTTTAAATCTTAAATTATTTTATAAGTTCAAGAAATAACAGAAGACAATATCGACTATTCACTAACACTACGATTACTTCAATACTGTTTTATATATAAATTTAGTATTGATAATTTTTAATCAGTATG